>NW_026262701.1:87861948-89061948 GCF_021869535.1 Mytilus californianus
AAATTTTATCTAGCCATGGTATTTTGACCCTCCCCCCCTCCCATGGTATATTGAACCCACCCACCCCCCCCCCCCCCCCCCCCCCCCCCCCCCCCCCCCCCCCCCCCCCTCAACACACACACACTTTTTAAACCTCCAATTTCAAAATTCTAGCTACTGTTACTCCTTTACATAGTAATTATACTCCAATAAGTAGTTTGTATGTATTTTACATGCATGAAAAGATATTTTGAAAATTTTACTTTGCCATGGTATTTTGACCCCCCCTACCATGGTATATTGAACCCCCCTACTCTAGACCTTTAAATTTAAAATTCTAGCTGTTATAACCCTTTTACATAGTTATAATACTCCAATAAGTAGTTGGTATGTATTTTACTTGCTTGAAAAGATGTTTTGAAAATTTTATTTAGCCATGGTATTTTGACCCCCCTACCATGGTATATTGAACCCCCTACTATAGACCTTAAAATTTAAAAATTCTAGCTATTATAACTCTTTTACATAGTAATTATTCTCCAATAAGTAGTTGGTATGTATTTTACTTGCTGGTTAAGATGTTTTAAAAATTTTATTTACCCATGGTATTTTGACCCCCCTGCCATGGTATATTGAACCCTCTACTATAGCTCCAGTTTAAAAAATTATTATACTATTTATCTAAAACAGGGGGGTTCAATTTTCCATGGTGGGGTTCAAAATACCATATGGGAAAAATGACCCCGGGGTCAAAATACCATGCGGTATAATACCACATGGTATTTTGACCCCGGGTTCACTTTTTAGTATGTTCAAAATACCATATGACACCAGTGCCATCTGTTTTCCATTAATCTCTATAATACTGGACAGGATGTAGCATGAGGCTAAAT
Organism: Mytilus californianus; assembly: GCF_021869535.1. Taxonomy (NCBI): domain Eukaryota; kingdom Metazoa; phylum Mollusca; class Bivalvia; order Mytilida; family Mytilidae; genus Mytilus; species Mytilus californianus. The sequence goes on from NW_026262701.1 coordinate 87,862,821, forward strand.
GAAGGGGAGCACATGGCTTTATACATTTTTCTGCAATTTATACTATAACTTAAAACATAAAGATAGTAAATAAATAATAAATGGATAATTTTTATTATAATATACCGGTATATCTAATATTCAAGATATATGTAAATAACAGTATTCTTTCGAGGCACATTTCAAAGATTTTAATCAGACAACTCCTTAAACAACCCCCAACACATTTAAAATTAGAACTTGCATTCATCTACATGCAGACAACAAGCAAAGATGTCTTCTATCCTGAACAAAATGTAAATTGTACATTGAATGCAGATGAAATAGTTCCAAATAATTCCATTGACATTAAATAGTGCAGATTTATTCTTCTGATGACATATGATTGTTGGATTTAGAAGCACGATGTGTACATATAGTTTGGATCATCATCTTTTGGTAACTACAATCAATTCGATTCCACCATTTTGAATGTGTGCATATGACAATAAGAGTCAGGACAAGACTTAGAGAGTTTTTAACTAAGATTTTCTTTGATCATCATAATAAATAATTAGCAATGCATGGTTATAAATAAGGAACAAATTTTTAATAGTATGCTTATATATCTCAACTTGTACGATTCGCTCGTGTATGTAACAACGTATTAGATTTTAGCGAGAGAAATTTATATATTACTGAAAAATTATTACACCAGGGTTTTCGATATCATAAACTAGTTAAAACATTTACTAAATTTTATCATCGGTATAAGGACATCATTCGTAAATATAACTCAACATGCAGATATCTTATACGTTCGGATATTTCACATCCAATCTTTTATGGAAATATTCTTTACAAAGCACAAAAATGTCAGTATTCACCTCAAAAGCTAACAAAACCTTTAAACAGACTTATTAAGAAGGGATATAGTTACGATACTGTTGTCAGGTCATTAAAAATTGCATATTTTGGCTTTAATATTGATTCACTTATAGGGTCTTTGCATCGGAATTAAACATTTTTATTCTAAAACCAGTTGTTGGCATGACACGGGTTATGTTCTTCTCATATATTTTATGACGGTATAATACTAAACCCCTAACAGGAGGGATTGTGCCTGATATTCATATGATGAAGACATAATCTTTCAATCAGTTTAATTGAGGTCTGGAGCTGGCATGTCAGTAATTGCTAGTAGTCTGTTGTTATTTATGTATTATTGTCATTTTGTTTATTTACTTTTGTTTCCTATTCTGACATATCGGACTCGGACTTCTCTTAAACTGAGTTTTACTGTGCGTACTGTTGTACGTTTGTTTTTTCTACATTGGCTAGAGGTATAGGGGGAGGGTTGAGATCTCAAAAAACATGTTTAACCCCGCCGCATTTTTGCGCCTGTCCCAAGTCAGGAGCCTCTGGCATTTGTTAGTCTTGTATCATTTCTAATTTTAGTTTCTTGTGTATAATTTGGAGTTTAGTATGACGTCCATTATCACTGAACTAGTATACATATTTGTTTAGGGGCCAGCTGAAGGATGCCTCCGGGTGCGGGAGTTTCTCGCTGCATTGAAGACCCATTGGTGGCCTTCGGCTTTTGTCTGTTCTATGGTCGGGTTGTTGTCTCTTTGAAACATTCCCCATTTCCATTCTCAATTTTATTTTAATAACTATTAATCTTTAATCTTTAAAAAAATTTGTAAGGGTTCCGCGGAACCCAGTGTCTCGCCTACTTTTGCTGTTAATTGCAGGCTCAACAAAAATGAGGAAAAAAATCAATAAAAATATTTCTTTAGATACTATCTTTTGATTGTAAGAAGCTTCTGTCAAAATTTGGTATAAATCAAGGATAGTTTATGAATCTCATAAATGTTTTAAAAACTTTAACTGCAGACTGTATTTAATGTTAACTGGAAACAAGAGTGCACACGCTGAAATGTCTCGCCTTCTTTACTAATCATTGATATTATGTTGATAGTCCTAAATATAAAGCTTTATTACAACTGTCACATAAACTTAACATTAACCAAGTAAACTAAACATTGACCAATGAACCATGAAAATGAGGTCAAGGTCAGATGAACCATGCTAGGCAGGCATGTACAGCTAACAATTCTTCCATACAACAAATATAGTTGACCTATTGCTTATAGTTTAAGAAAAACAGACCAAAACACAAAAACTTAACACTGAGCAATGAACCTTGAAAATGAGGTCAAGGTCAAATAAAACCTGTGTGACTGCCAAATAGATCATAAAATATTTCCATACACCAAATATAGTTGAACTATTGCATATAGTATTAGAAAAAAAGACCAAAACTCAAAAACTTAACTTTGACCACTGAACCATGAAAATGAGGTCAAGGTCAGATGACACCTGCCCGCTAGACATGTACACCTTACAATCATTCCATACACCAAATAAAGTAGACCTATGGCATACAGTATAAGAAAAACAGACCAAAACACAAAAACTTAACTATAACCACTGAACCATGAAAATGAGGTCAAGGTCAGATGACACCTGCCAGTTGGACATGTACACCTTACAGTCCTTCCATACACCGAATATACAAGACCTATTGCTTATAGTATCTGAGATATGGACTTGACCACCAAAACTTAACCTTGTTCACTGATCCATAAAATGAGGTCGAGGTCAAGTGAAAACTGTCTGACGGGCATGAGGACCTTGCAAGGTACGCACATACCAAATATAGTTTAACTATTGCATATAGTATTAGAAAAAAAGACCAAAACTCAAAAACTTAACTTTGACCACTGAACCATGAAAATGAGGTCAAGGTCAGATGACACCTGCCCGCTAGACATGTACACCTTACAATCATTCCATACACTAAATAAAGTAGACCTATGGCATACAGTATAAGAAAAACAGACCAAAACACAAAAACTAAACTATAACCACTGAACCATGAAAATGAGGTCAAGGTCAGATGACACCTGCCAGTTGGACATGTACACCTTACAGTCCTTCCATACACCGAATATACAAGACCTATTGCTTATAGTATCTGAGATATGGACTTGACCACCAAAACTTAACCTTGTTCACTGATCCATGAAATGAGGTTGAGGTCAAGTGAAAACTGTCTGACGGGCATGAGGACCTTGCAAGGTACGCACATACCAAATATAGTTATCCTATTACTTATAATAAGAGAGAATCTAACATTACAAAAAATCTGAACTTTTTTTTCAAGTAGTCACTGAACCATGAAAATGAGGTCAAGGACATTGGACATGTGACTGACGGAAACTTCGTAACATGAGGCATCCATATACAAAGTATGAAGCATCCGGACCTTCCACCTTCTAAAATATAAAGCTTTTAAGAAGCTAGCTAACGCCGCCGCCGCCGCCGCCGCCGCCGCCGGATCACTATCCCTATGTCAAGCTTTCTGCGACAAAAGTCGCAGGCTCGACAAAAAAACTAAGTCCATTTACAAGTAAAATACGGATAAACAGGTACAAAATTTTAACAAAATTTCCTTCAAGATACTAGCTTTTGATCATAAACAAGCTTCTGTACAAGTTTGGTACAAATCCAGGATAGTTTAAAAAAGTTATTAAAATTTTAAAAACTTTAACCACAGAGTGAATGTAATGTTTCCTGGCAGAAAAACTAAGTCCATTTACAAGTAAAATACAGAAAAACAGGAATTTTATTTTTACAAAATTTATTTCTAAATACTATCTTATGATCATAAACAAGCTTCTGTCCAAGTTTGGTAGAAATCCAGGATAGTTTAAGAAAGTTATTAAAATTTTAAAAACTTTAACAAAAGAGTGAATGTAAGGTTTCCTGGCAGAAAAACTGGCAGAAAAACTAAGTCCATTTGCAAGTAAAATACGGAAAAACAGGAATTTTATTTTTACAAAATTTACTTCTGGATACTATCTTATGATCATAAACAAGCTTCTGTCCAAGTTTGGTAGAAATCCAGGATAGTTTAAGAAAGTTATTAAAATTTTAAAAACTTTAACCACAGAGTGAATGTAATGTTTCCTGGCAGAAAAACTAAGTCCATTTACAAGTAAAATACGGAAAAACGGGAATTTTATTTTTACAAAATTTACTTCTGGATACAGCATTCTAATATCTATTACTATAGGCAATTGTTACACTGTATTGTGAATAGTATGTCTAGTTGTGTATATATATCTATACATGTATATTATTATGATTATCTTTTTTTTTTCTATTTTAATTTTTTTTTTTTTTTCTCATGACATTATTGAAGGTATAATTTTCCTAAATCCTTGGGGGCACTCATCTGTAACCATCTGAGTTTTTGGACCTTGATGGAATTTTATCACTGGTCATTTCTAAAATTCATTCATCCCCAAGCATTTCGGGGACAAATTTTATCAAATTTATTCCAGCGCCAGATTGATAGACCCTGCTACTTACTACTTGTAATAGCACCACATGGGCTATCCCCCATGCAGACCTTGCACACCCCGGCTGCAGATGAGAAGCCTAGTCTCATCCCCTTGGTGGAGAACCCTCGCTTCACATTCCTGGCTGGCGTATTGTCGGGCAGGCAGGATCTTCCTCACACTACAGGTTGCAATTTGACTTGCTCGGCAGGAACTCCTAAATTCTTAATTATACTGAGTGTTTCTCAAGGGCCAAAATATTTTGTTACTGAATTTATAATATTAATAAACATTATTCATCTAAGATTCTGTCTGCTTTGAGCCAGTATGATTTATTGAGACTATGTTTAGGTTTACACACAGATACCCCCTTTTACACTTATGTTAACATTTAATTATTTGTGAGTTGGTTTAGATCTACAATGCTCAATTTCACTGATGGTGAGTTTATAAAATTTTGGCTTGTTACAATCTACTTTTGACTTAACTCACCATTGGGGACTTTGTGGATTGTGATATTGAATTTGAGTTTGGCTATCAAGTGAGTTACATCAGAACTAAGACAACATTGGATCTATAAGGATTTGTTTCATTACCAATACAAACAGAAATTTAAACTGGAAATACATGTATTCTGTTAAAAATACTGGTTGATGTGAACATTAAGCATTTCATTTTATCAATTGAAGGCTTACATACTGAAATTTGGTATAGGGGGTAGTTAAATAAAATATGTCTCAATATTGGTAAGCCTGCCATTGGTGACTTGAAATGTTTTGTTCACAGACACAATAAAATTATAGGCATATTTACATACCAATAGACAATTACAGATAATAAGACACCACCTATCAAAACTTCAAAAGTATGTTCACATAAGGGGACAACAATTAATTCAGCACAAAATTAACACCATACACAACTACAAAGACAAGTTTGTATAAACCACAGAGTGAATATTTGTGGACGCTGCCGCCGCCGCCAACGGAATGTAGGATCGCTATGTCTCGATTTTTCGACTTAAGTCGAAAGCTCGACAAAAAACCATTTATCAAAAGAAAAATGCAAAACATAGAACTGTGAGAAAACTCACAAAAGATGCCCCAAGCATTGAAGCAATATCTCTGAAATAATTCTCTTCCAAGATATGCCTTTCTCCAGACATGCTGCTGGAATGCGTCTTTTTTTAAACTTTCAAATATATGAATGAGTAGAAAAAATTGCTAAAAATTAATTGTCAAGACTATATTATATGAATGGTTCAAATTTTCACACTTTAATGTCAGGGTACATTTTTACACAAAATACATATTATGTATTCTTTTAAAAACAGAAAAGAAGCAGTTGACTTCAACAAAATGACATACTTATGCATGAAATTTGGTGTTTTATATTATTTTTATTATACTTTAGATCCAGAACTTTATTTTGTTTCAGATTTTCTGCTAAAGATATTCAGCAGCTCAGATATTGTGCAAATCAGTGCCGAGATCTGTGACCAGCTTAAACTAGTCAGGAGGGCCTATGGGCAAATTGGAGAGAATTGAAGATGAAAACAATAAAAAAAACAGTGACTACACGACATAAAATAAATATGTTTTTAAGTGATTTTATTTTGAAAATGCCATCAAATGTGAAGACGTTTTACACAGTGTCCTTGTTATCCTGGTTTTTTTCAGGACACTTTGGTATGTCTTGAAATATCCCAGGACTTCCCAGGAAACTATCTTGAAATATCCCAGGACTTCTCAGTACAATCTCCTGATGTTCTAGGTTAACTAGTCCTGAGAAGTTTCAAAATCCTGGGACATCTCAGGAAAATCCGGGGATATTTCAGGTTAACTAGTCCTGAAAAGTCCCATTTTGATCAGATGCTTTAGGATCAGGATTTCCTGGGATATCCCAGGAAATCCTGTTCCAATACTCTCCCATAAAATCCTGAAAAGTCTTGAAATTTGATTTCAAGAAGTCTTGGGATATCCCAAGAAAATATCTCAGGAAGTCCCAGGAAGGTCTTGGGATAACCTCGGATATCCCCATAGATTCTTGCAAGGAAAACAAAGCCAAAAATACATGAACACCTGACAATCATTCATACAATGAATATAGTTGACATATTGCTTATAGTCTACAAGAAGCAGACCAAACCATAAAATTTTTATATTGACCAATGAACCATGAAAATGAGGTCAAGGACAATGGACACATGACAGACAGAAACTTCATAATATAAGGCATCTATATGCAAAGTATGAAGCATCCAGGTCTTTTGAAATATTAAGCTTTCAAGTAGTTAGTTAACACCAACACCACTGCTGCAGCCAGATCACTATCCCTATGTGTCGCTCTCTTTGACAGAAGTCGCATGAAGTTAAAGCTATGCTTAGGAACTATTAAGTTTGAAATATGTATTACTCTCTTGTATATTCTTTTTGAACAAGCTGGAATTGGGGGTTCTATACCTTAAAAGTTAATAAAATTCAAAATTAAACTATTTTCTTCTATTTTATCCTTTTCATGCATTTTAATTTTAATTCATGTCTAAATTCACCCATATTAAAGTTTGATTTTTACGCTAAAAACATATTGGTTTACAAAATTTAAATAAATGGGGAATGTGTCCATGAGACACAAGATGATGCCCCCGCTTGCATATCATATAAAGTTATAAAGGGACATAACTGAAGAACGGTGAAAGTGATGCTACCGAAATTTGTACTTGATCTGTGTTTTGTGGTAATAGGTATTGTGTATAAGTTTCATAACATTTGGTTGAGTCAAACTTAAGTTAGAGAACGGAATCGAAAAATTCAGTAATTTTTCCATTTGTAAAGGGACATAACTCTAGAACAGTAAAAGTGACACCACCAAAATTCAAACTTGATCTGTATTTTGTGGTAATAAGCATTGTGTATAAGTTTCATAACATTTGGTTTAGGCTAACTTAAGTTAGAGAACGGAAACGAAAAATTCAGCAATTTTTCCATTTGTAAAGGGGCATAACTCTAGAATGGTTAAAGTGACACCACCAAAACTCAAACTTATCTGTATTTTGTGGTAATAAGCATTGTGTAAAAGTTTCATAACATTTGGTTGAGGCAAACTAAAGTTAGAGAACGGAAACGAAAAATTCAGCAATTTTTCCATTTGTAAAGGGGCATAACTCTAGAACGGTTAAAGTGACGCCACCAAAATTCAAACTTGATATATGACAAGGGTAAAACTTAATGCCCCCTCCGCTATGGCGGAGGCATAAAAAACAAATTTTACCTGGTTAACATTTTAAAAAATCTGATACGTCAAAGCTATGAATTTTTCTAGCATTGTAAGATAAAATAAAGTGAGTGGCACTAGGCTTTTGGGGAAAGTTATGGGTTTGTCTTTAAGACCTTTACCTCATAAGGTCTGATCTCAAGGATCTGCATTAATTTTCAAATTAATCAGAACTTGGAATTGTTGAAGATTGATTAGAACTGCACAATTAAGGGGTGATCATACCCTATTATTGATATTATAAAAGCAGGTGGCTGGCCTCAGTAATGAGAATGTGTTTGGGAGATTTAACCAGAAAATATGTTCCACTTCTTTGGGAGATACTTCATTATAGTAAAATGAGGTAAACTATGCAATTTGGTATGATTTTGATTAGTTGCTGAGCTTAGTTTAGTGTTCTGGATTTTACTTTCAATATCTTGTGTTGTCCCATTTGTCATCTTGCATTGCAATGAAATTTTTAATTAACAGATATTTACTTGTAAGTTGAAGGTTGACGTAGATTTCCTGAAAGGCACTGGCTATGATTACCCGCAAAAAGTAACAATAAGAAATACCTATTGTTACTTCCGAGACTAATTGCTGAAATATGTTTCCAGACAGGGACCTGATTTCATACGGAAATTGTAGGGAACAATAATATCATTTTTCATTGTAACCTGCAAAATTATACATTTGCAAATTTTGTCTTTTTTGTGTGTGTAGCATTTGTTTTTTTTTGTACTGTCTTCACTCTTCAAATATATTTGAACAAATTTCTATAAATAGAAAATTATTTATTGAACATAGCAATGATAAATTGAAAGCACATTTATGTATATTAAGAATTCATTGGTGGCACTTTCCTGCACATCCAGTATGTAGCCTTATGTGACATTTTGATGCAAATACATTTCAGGTGGTACCACTCTAGACACCTGTCGTTAACTATAGATCGATATATATGCACTATACCGCACACTAAACATTTCCATTCTGAATACACCAATCTTGAGTTGTTTTTAATGAATGAATTACACTGGTTGACCTGTGGTCAATAGGCGCAAACGAAGTCAACGAACAATCGGTTCTCACTGTAATGTAATCATGGTAATAGCATAAGCATTGTGACATTTACAGAAAAGTGCATGAATTCGAAGGTCATCTATAGTGAGTTGTTTCTATCGAAGCTGTTCGGCAAAAGTGAATGTCATATTGGTAAATACATCTGAAAGTTTAGCTATGTTAATGTTTTTTACATAATTATTTATTTGTTTAAAATTCATTTTACAGATTTCTCGCAAATCAAACAATTTTTAGATTAGAGCCTGCCGGAGTGTCTTTTGTGGGTAACAATAACTGCAGGTAACAATTATAAATAAATTGCTTCGCCGAGCGCAGCTGGATACGACCGCAGAGGTCCAACCCTGAACAGTTGGGGCAAAAATGGACACAATATTCGCGCTTGATACAGGTCTGAATTTGGATTGTAATTCAATATTTGACACATAATAGGTTTCTGACACAGCATAATTTAACTGTAGTCAAAGAACTTAGAATTGGTTATATGATTTGAATTTATATTCAATTTTTTTCTTTTGTGCAATACACTATGCTGTTGCGAATTTACCCCCCCCCCCCCCCCCCTTCTTTTTTCAAAAAAAATGTTTTTAATAATGGCAAATAAGTTCAAAGGGGCGTAACTCCTGGAAAAAAAATTGAATCGTAATTTCCTGGCGATATGCACATCTACGTAGTATGTCCTTATTATCTGAAAAGGTTTCATGAAATTCTGTTGTGTGGTTTGAGAGGAGTTGCGATGACAAAAGGTTGCAGTAGTATATTGGGCAAATAAGTTCAAAGGGGTGAAACTCCTGGAAAAAAAATTGAATCGTAATTTCCTGTCGATATGCACATCTATGTAGTATGTCCTTATTATCTGAAAAGGTTTCATGAAATTCTGTTGTGGGGTTTGAGAGGAGTTGCGATGACAAACTGTTGCAGTATAACATTAAAGTAACTAAGTTCAAAGGGGCGTAACTCCTAGAAAAAGAATTGAATCGTAATTTCCTGTCGATATGCACAACTTCATAGTATGTCCTTATTATCTAAAAAGGTTTCGTGAAATTCTGTTGTGTGGTTTGAGAGGAGTTGCGATGACAAGAAACAGGACTGACGGACTGACGGACGGACAGACAGACAGACTGACGGACGGGTCAAAAACATTATACCCTCCGCAACTCGTTGCGTGGGGTATAATAAATTGACAGCTAATCACCTCAAGACAATACAACATTTCTTTATACATAATTTAAAAGCAGTGTAAGGGAGGTAATTCAAACACAACATTGTACTTAAGTTATTGTCCATTAACCAGGACACCCTTGTTTTTTCTCTTTTTTGCCCCTTATTCCTAAACGGTTTGAGCCATAACACCCCAAAGCCAATCCTAACCATCCCTTTGTGGTATGGAAACTTGTGGTATAATTTCAGAGAGATCCATACACCGTTCCACAAGTTATTGTCTGGAAACTAGAAAAATGCTTATTTGGGCCCCTTTTTGGCCTCTAATTCCTAAACTGTTGGGACCATAACCCCCAAAATCAATCCCAACCTTCCTTTTGTGGTTATAAACCTTGTGTTTAATTTTCATAGATTTCTATTTACTAATACTAAAGTTATTGTCCGGGAACCAAATGTCTTCAGACGACGACGTAATACAAATAAATTTTGCAGTCGTTTAAAAATGATATTATTGTTACCTGCACCTGCAATTTCCATATGAAGTCGAGTCCCTGTCTGGAAATAAGTTTCAACAATTAGCCTTGGAGGTAACAATAATTATTTCTTATTATTACTTTTTGCAGGCAATAGTAGCCATTGCCTTCCCGAAATGCAAGTTGACATTAAGTGGGACCAAGTGCTCTCCTTACCCTATCCCTTATGGTATTTCATTGACTGTTGCTTGCTTAAAGTCCAGTGGCAAATATTTCATACATGCTCAGGACAAAAACAAATGAACAATAAATACAATAGGTAGGTCTTGTAAAAAGGATCAACCAGGACCAAGGGCTGAAAATTTGGACTGCCACTGTAAAATGAGGGTATACATGATAGAAACAGAAATTTATATAAAAATAAGAAGATGTGGTATGATTGCCAATTAGACAACTCTCCACAAGAGAACAAATGACACAGAAATTAACAACTATAGGTCACTGTACGGCCTTCAACAATGAGTAAAACCTATACCGCATAGTCAACTATAAAAGGCCCCAAAATGACAAATGTAAAACAATTCGAAAGAGAAAACTAACGACCTGATTTATGTACAAAATAATGAACAATAAATATGGATAGTGTCCACATGTGGACACAGATGATGCCCCCGCTTGCATATCATATAGTGATAAAGGGACATAACTGAAGAACGGTAAAAGTTACTCTACCCAAATTTGAACTTGATCTAAGTTTTGTGGTAATAAGCATTGTGTGTAAGTCTCATAACATTTGGTTGAGGCTAACTTAAGTTGAGAACAGAAACTAAAAATTCACCAATTTTTCTATTTGTAAACACGCATAACTCTAGAACGGTTGTGTATAAGTTTTATAACATTTGGTTGAGACAAACTAAAGTTAGAGAACAGAAACCAAAAATTCAGCCATTTTTATGTTTATAAAGGGACATAACTAAAGAATGGTAAAAATTTCGTACTTAATCTGTATTATGTAGTAATAAGCATTGTGTATAAGTTTCATAACATTTTGTTGAGGCAAACTAAAGTTAGAAAACGGAAACAAAAAATTTGTACTTGATCTTAGTTTTATGGTAATGAATATTGTGTATAGGTTTCATAATGTTTGGTTGGGGCAAACTTAAGTTACAGAATGGAAACTAAAAATTTTGCAATCTTTCGATTTATAATGGGGCATAACTCAATACTGGTTAAAGTGACACTACCCAAATTCAACTTGACCTGTGTTTTATCAGTGGAAGTCAAAATTAAACATTGCATTGTATAAAGCATTGATTGTAGTTGATTCAACTATAATCATTAACAAAGGAAAATAACTCCAATTTTAATAAAATGCTCCGCAGGGTGCAGCTTGATACAACAGCAGAGGTCAAACCCTGAACAGTTGGGGCAAGTATGGACACAACATTCAAGCTTGATACAGCTCTGAATTTGGATTGTGATTAAATATTTGACACAGCCTAGGTTTCTGACACAGAATGAATGTGGTCTAAGAACTTAAAAAATTTTAATTTACCTATTCAAACCATATCATTATTATTTGCTTTTATATATAAATCAGAAATAACCAATTTAAAATGGAAAATTTTAAAGAAAAAAAAAGAAAAAAAGGAAAAAAAATCCCCCCCAAATTTTTTGAACCCCCTTATGATTCATCACCCCAAAACTCAATCCCAGCCTTCCCTTTGTGGTATGGTACCTTGCAGTACAATTTCAGAGAGATCCATACACTTGAACACAAGTTATTGTCTGGAAACTAGAAAAATGCTTGTTTTTTTGCCCCTTTTTGGCCCCAAATTCCTAAACGTTTAGGGCAATTACCCCCAAACTCAAACCCAGCTTTCCCTTTGTGATATGGAACCTTGCAGTGCAATTTCATAGAGATCCATACACTTACACACAAGTTATTGTCCTGAAACTAGAAAAATGCTTGTTTTTTGGGCCCCTTTATGGCTCTTAATTCCTTAAATTTTGAGGCAATTACCCCCAAACTCAATTCCAGCTTTCCCTTTGTGATATGGAACCTTGCAGTACAATTTCAAAAAGATCCATACACTTACACACAAGTTATTGTCATGAAACTAGAAAAATGCTTGTTTTTTGCCCCTTTTTGGCCCCTAATTCCTAAAATTTGGAGGCAATTACCCCTAAAATCAATCCCAGCATTCCCTTTGTGATATGGAACCTTGTGGTACAATGTCAGAGAGATCCATACACTTACACACAAGTTATTGTCATGAAACTAGAAAAATGCTTGTTTTTTGCCCCTTTTTGGCCCCTAATTCCTAAAATTTGGAGGCAATTACCCCCAAATCAATCCCAGCATTCCCTTTGTGATATGGAACCTTGTGGTACAATGTCAGAGAGATCCATACACTAACACACAAGTTATGTCTGGAAGTTACAAAAATGCTTATTTTTGGCCCCTTTTTTGCCCCTAATTCCTTAACTGTTGGTACCATAACCCCCAAAATCAATCCCCACCTTCCTTTTTATGGTATTGAACCTTATGATCAAATTTCATAGAGATCCATTCACTTAAACTAAAGTTAGAGTGCGAAAACCAATGTGTCTTCGAACGACGACGACGACAACACCAACGTCATATACCAATATACGACACAAAATTTTTTTGCGGTCGTATTAAAATACTTATTTTTGGGCCCTAATTCCTTAACTGTTGGTACCATAACCCCCAAAATCAATCCCAACCTTCCTTTTGTGGTATTGAACCTTATGGTAAAATTTCATAGAGATCCATTCACTTAAACTAAAGTTATTGTGCGAAAACCAATGTGTCTTCGGACGACGACAACAACACCTACGTCATACCAATATAAAGGGGCATAACTCAAAAATGGTTAAAGTGACACTACCCAAATTCAACTTGATCTGTGTTTTATCACTGGAAGTCAAAATTAAACATTGCATTGTATAAAGCATTGATTGTAGTTGATTCAACTATAATCATGGACAAAGGAAGATAACTCCAATTTTAAAATTACTTGATATTAGAAGAAAATAAAAATTTTGCAATTTTTCCATTTATAAAGGGTCATTACTCTAGAACAGTTAAAGTGACGCCACCAAAATTCAAACTTGATCTGTGTTTTGTTGTAATAAGCATTGTGTATAAGTTTCATAACATTTGGTTGAGGCAAACTCAAGTTAGAGAACGGAAACCAATTTTGGGACGTACGGACTGACGTACGTACGTACAGACGGACAAGGGTTAAACTTAATGCCCCCACCGCTACGGCGGGGGCATAAAAAGTAAGATGCTGGCCTTCCGAACCCCATATGTAACTTAATATAGATATTTGCAAGACTTTATCCTATCAATCATACTAGTTCAATAAGACTAACCCTTACCCTAACCCTAACCCACTACTATTAGAAATTGTAAACATTGAACTGGTTCCGCATCTTGTCTAATATATAGCCACTTCCTGTTGAAGACCTGCGTAAGCGGGAATATTTGTAAAACGGTATTTGGTTCATGAAAGTCTTTGAGCAAGGTTTTGGTTCAATTTTCCGAAAGATGAGCAAAGATTAATAGTAGCTTATATAGAACTTGAAATGCTATTGCATAGCTTAAGGTAAAATAGCTTTATATTGAAATGCATCCTGTACCTAGATAGCTTTGTTGACTTGAAGATTTGTTTATTTTGATGTTCTGTTCAGCTTGACAGCCAGATACAATATGCCGAAGTACTAGTGTGGCGCTGTATTTATACTTGACGGCGAAATACATGCACAACTCACAGAACTGAATCTAAAATCTACTGTAACTTTGAAATGCTGACGAAACTCTGGCTCATGTCATAAAATGCCGTTATAAATCCATAAAACTGTGAAAGTTTGCCCTTATTTCCAGAAGACAAGTGACATATTAAATATAAACCTTAAAATTCCACACTCGTAGCCTTATCACCTACGTTTCTATATGACATCATTGAAATCAGAAAATAGTTCCTTAACGGCGCTTGACAAAAACGTATTTAACATAACTATATCATATTATTCAGTACCCTAAACAATAAAAGGAAGGCCAGCAAGTAATTTGATTATATCTTAACAATACTTTTATATATTATTGTAACTTTATAAAGAAAGTACAGTTACCCAGAAGTGACCATTCATTGGAATGGCAACTTCTAGTACGTAAACAAACACTTGCCACGATGGAATTTAAAGGGAAAACTACCCCAACAATGTTTCAAATAACATTCAGAATGAACGAATAGGTAACAACAAACATGTTTTTTAAACCCCTTACCCCCTGAAAGTGTGAAATTAATGTAGACCCGTGAAAATCGTGATCAAAGTGCCTGTTCACTGACAGTTGAATTTTACCGCTATGACAACTTGATTATTTGATAGATGTTATGTTATGTGATATGATATCTGCTAAAAGTGGTACAAGTTATGAAAATATTCAATTTGATCTCCCTAATTTGAGTTTGCCAAAGCTGTCTTAGTGCATAAAAATCATCTAAAAATTTTATTTTTCAGGTTTACAGATATTGATCCCAATAAATTTTGAAATACTAAATGTGTTGTTTCTTTATCATTATTAGTAATACCCATCTATAACACTTTCCCCACCCAATATAAAAGAATTCTCCTGAATTCTCTTTATATCATATATGCAATGAAATATAAGCAATAAAACACAAAAGAACAATAACAATATTAAAATCAAAAAGTTCTGGGTGATATTTTCTGATAAGTCTTTATCTTTAGTCTTCTTAGCTGAGAGTCATCGTCAATTTCTATAAAATGTTCAGATACACTAGAATGTTTCTTAAATAAAATTAAAAAGTTCATTTCTCCTTCTTTGAATCTTCGGATAATCTTAAAGGTAATAGTTTTACGAGGTGCTTTGGTGTTTGTGATCTAGTGGCTGCTTCGAACATGGTAACCAATTGACCAGCTTCATTACCAGATAGTTTTCCTAGACAGATGTCCTTCAACATGTGGTAGTTAGCCAACCGAGCCTGTATTATTTGATCCTCCCCAGGCTGACTAACTACAGCTGTTCCCGGCAAGGCAAGCATGGCATATCCCTGTCTTCTTTGATTGTATAGGCCCCTTGCTCCCTTGCCAAGGTCATGGCTGTGAACCGCCAAGCTGTCAATTTTTGGTCAGCTAACAACTTCCTCCAATCCCTAGGTGGGCAGAACATTGGTGTGGGCTTAATCGACAACTTTAAACTTTCTCCTGTCCACTGTCTCCTCCCCGGTGGAAATAGGGGCATTCCTCCTACCTTCAATAATGCTTCAGCCCTCTCTGCTAGGGAGTCCTTAACATTATCCTCCTCATCTGTCTCTATTTCATACACTTCTTTTTGGCTTATCTGTACGATCCTTTTGTCTGAGTTGACACTTTTCAACTGTCCTGATTTTTCCTCCTCATCTGACGCTTCATCGCTTAATATAGGTAGATAAGTGGGTTCATGATTTTCAGGTTCCTTCTGATGCTGTTCCTTGTCTGATGTTGATTTAGGGTTCTTTGACTGATGTTCTTTTTCTGCTAGATGTAATTCACTGCTTGAACATGTTGAAAGTTGATGGACATATTCTTTCACGTTCTAAAGGCCAAAAGAATCCATTTTTGAGCTTTTCTAGTGTCTTGTCTATGCCTAAATGAGCAGCTGATGGTACATCATGAAAGTAGTGCAAGAGCTCTTGTGTTCTATTCCTAGGAACAATCATTTGTTTTCTGGCTTCTTGACCAATGATTGTCTCAAACCTCCTGTATAAAACTCCTCAATGCATTTCTAATCTGTCCCATTGTCCCCAAAGAGTTTTTAATGCTGACGTTCCACTAGAAATACTTTCCGATGGCGGTTTTTGGGATCCAGCTTCAAGGGCAGCAAATACTTTCCCAATATTTTCATCTTCTAATTGCTGTTGTCTTATCTCTGATGGTTCCCAACCCCCTAAAAGTGCCTCATTGTTTTTCATATCATTCTGTTGTTCATTGAGGTCGCTCCTAGTGACAGCTCTGATAATTCATGGAATTAGCCCTGTAATTTCAGTGTTCTTGATATCTGGTGTTTCATCTGCTTCAGTGAGGGGTGTAGCAAGGACTTAAGGTGTTCAACTGTTTCTTTTTGTTTACCAAATTTGAACGGTATTCTACAGGGTGGTCACTTACCTCCCTAGCATCAAAGTTTTCAGCTTGATTTAAAACCTCTTGTCGTTTACATGACTTACATCATATACAAGAGACATTCCTCCCACTGTAGTCCTCTCAGTACGTCCTCCATTAGCCTTTCAAAAACTGCTGGGCTAGTGGCTAAGCCAAATGGGGTAACTGTAAACTGAAAGAGTCCTTGACTGGTCGAAAATGCTGTCTTTTGTCTGTCATCTGGATAGAGTTCTACTTCATAATAAACTGCTTCACCGAGTGCAGCTGGATACGACGGCAGAGGTCCAACCCTGAACAGTTGGGGCAAAAATGGACACAATATTCAAGCTTGATACAGGTCTGAATTTGGATTGTAATTAAATATTTGACACATTATAGGTTTCTGACACAGAATAAATGTAGTCAAAGAACTTGAAATTGGTTATATGATTTGAATTTATATTCAATTGAAGATCTCTTGCTGTTGTGCAATACACTGTGCTGTTGCGCAATACTTAGTAAATCTGTTTTTAGACTATATACAAAGAATTAGCAAAATAAATTGTGACCCCCAATTTTTTTCTTTGGGAAATTGACAATTTCTGAAATCTTGAGGGAAAACAAATTGACCCCCCAAATTTTTTTTTTAGCCCCCCCCAAAAAAAAAATAATATTTGAAGAGAATTTTCTTTTGAGGAAAAAAAAATTGCCCCCCCCAAAAAACATTTTTTTTTTACCCCCTTTTCCCAAAAAATTAATTTTGAAGAAATTTTCTTTTTGTAAAATGTGGTACCAATGAAGAGACATCCATACACTTAAACACAAGTTATTGTCTGAAAACTAGAAAAATGCTTGTTTAAGACCCTTTTTGGCCCCTAATTCCTGAACGGTTTGGGCAATTACCCCCAAAATGAATCCCAACCTTCTACTTGTGGTATTGAACCTTGTGGTACAATTTCAGAGGAATCAAAATACTTATACACAAGTTATTGTCCTGAAACTAGAAAAATGCTTTTTTTGGCCCCTAATTCCTAAACGGTTGGGACCATAACCCCCAAAAACAATCCCAACTTTCCTTTTGTGGTATTGAACCTTTTGTTAAATTTCATAGATATCCATACACTTAAACTACTGGTAAAGTTATTGTCCGGAAACCAAATGTCTTCGGATGACGCAAACGACGTGATACCAATATACGATTTTTGCGGTCGTATAAAAACCTTTGTTTAAGTCCGGACATCCAAACCATTTGGCTCCTGCTAAAGAATCTAAGCAATCATCCACATGAGGCAAAGGACATGCATCCTTATTAATTATCAGTTCATTTAAAGCTCTATAATCCACACATACTTGTGTACTTCCATCCTTCTTGGCTATAAGTACTGTCCTAAAATTCCAAGGGCTGTTGGATGGTTCAATGACTCCTCGGTCCAAAATTTTGACCATTTCCTTTTTTTTTATTTCCCTCTTTCCCAATGGAAGCCTCCTAGGTGCTTGTCTTATTGGTAGTGCAGTTCCTGTATTTATCCTATGTTGTACCCTATTAGTCCTCCCTAAATCATCGGCTGATTTTGCAAAAACGTCTGAATATAATTGAAGAAGTTCCTTAAGTTGTTGCTTTTCCTTTCCTTGTAAATGTACAATACTTCTGTTAAATAGGTCCTCAATATGTGATGGTAGCTTGTCTGATCTGGTTCCTTCTGTTCCAATGTGATTGCATATTCCTACAGCTGGCATTTCGTAGTATGATTCACATACCTGTATATATCAAAGGACTGTGTTGGGACAAACAGCATTGTTTCTGGATTTAATGAGCGAGTTGTAGAATTTTGCGATGACTCAATATGATGGGACTGCGAGTTTGGACATTTTGTATGAACTTACGTATATGTCAAATCTTCGTTTCCATATTCACCAAATATTCATCTGAATCAATAATTTCATTTTCCACCTCTTTCGGTTCTATTAACATGATTAACTTAAGAATTCGTTCATTCAAGTCCTCAAACAATATTTGTTTTTGCACAAGTTTTCCAAGCGTTGCAATGACTTCTTCTTCATTGAAATTTGTATTCTCCTTTGCTTCATCTAATCTGCGGAATAGTCTAGTAATACCACTTCTGTTTCCCAATCTAACTGATTTCAATTTTTCAAGATCTGTTCGTCAAGGCACCATAAATATAGATGATAGTTAAGGCAGTGTGAATAAAGACAACTGGTCCGCCTTTACATTTAAATACAACTAACTTATTTCCGACAAAGACAAGGTCACTGACAATAAGACGTCGACAATGGACAAGTACAATAGTATGGACATTATGTTCCCGCAACAATCTCAACAGAAGTATTGTTTTCGGCCCCTTTCTCCTAAACAGTTAGGGCCATAAACCAAAAATCAATCCCAACTTTCCTTTTTTGGTATGAAACCTTGTGGTACAATTTCATAGAGATCCATAGACTTGTACGCAAGTTATTGTTCAGAAATCAGAAAATCCTAGTTTTTTTTGCCCCTTTTTGGCCTCTTATTTCTAAATTGTATATGCCATAACCCCGAAAATCAATCCTAACCTTCCTTTTAAGGTATGAAACCTTGTGGTACAATTTCAAAGAGATCCATAGACTTATACTCAAGTTACTGTTCAGAAATCAGAAAATCCTAGTTTTTTTGGTCCCTTTTTCGCCGCTTATTTCTAAACAGTTTGGGCCATAACCCCCAAAATCAATCCCAACCTTCCTTTGTAGGTATGAAACCTTGTGGTACAATTTCATAGAGATCCATACTTTTATACACAAGTTATTGTCCTGAAACAAGAAAAATACTTGTTTTTTGCCCCTTTTTCTTAAACAGCTAGGACAATAACCCCTAAAATCAATCCCAACCTTCCTTTTGTGGTATGGAACCTTGTGGTACAATTTCAAAGAGATCCATACACTTATTCTCAAGTTACTGTCTGGAAACCAAATGTCTTGGGACAATGACGACGACGACGCTGACAACGTCATAACATATATAATACAATTTTGCGGTCATATAAAATGGTAAAATTTGCCATTTCAAGGCAATAACTCCTATAAGAATTTGTCTGACAGTTTTGATGTAACGGACAATTGGTAGAGCTCAACATTTTGAACAGTTCTGCCTCCCTGTCAGATGTTCTCTATTTATAGTGGTTTTCAAAATAATAGACAAAACTTGCATTTTACCTTTATGTTCTATTATTACCCATGTCAGTCATCTTCGTTGGCAGGCGGGGTCATTGGACACAATTTTAAAACTAGATACCCAAAAGATAATTGTGGCCAAGTTTGGTTAAATTTGACCCAGTAGTTTCAGAGATGGAATATTTGTAAAAGTTAACAGACCATGATGACAGACGCCAAGTGATGAGAAACAAGAGCCTCTGTCGCTCACCTGTATCTTCAATAAAGAGCTGCGCCATGAGCGCATGATACGGCAGTAGCTTTTTCAAAGAATAAAGTTCCATAACTCCTCAATGTCATATCAGGAATTTATAAAACACTAAAGGGAGGTTATTTTAATAGATATAAAACAGTCACCAAAGTTTAATGAAAATTGTTCAAAGAACTTTTGAGTTATTGTCCGCATACTGGAAAATCCCCCCTTTTTATGAATAAAATCCCATAACTCGGAAACGAAAACCCCTTACATATATAATTATCAAAAGGGAGCTGACATCAATAGATGTAAACAATTCAACAAAGTTTCACGTAAACAGCTCAAAGCATTTTTAAGTTATTGTCTGAAAACTGATATCCCCCTTTTTTAATGAATAAAACCCCATAACTTTGAAACTTCAAATCTAAAATTTATAAAACTCGAAAGGGAGCTCACATCAATAGCTATAAACAATTCTCCAAAGTTTCATGCAAATTGGTTAAAGCGTTTTTAAGTAATTGTACGACATGTTGATGAAAGAACAGACAGACGGACTGATGACAGTATACCATAATAAGTCCTGTAAACGGACGTACAAAAAAGGCCATTTTTTAGTAAAAATCTTCATTAAAGGGAAATAACTCTATTAACAGTCTTCACATGTAACCACAGGCCCAGCAGCCCAGTCTTGTAAAATTGCTTTCATGCCTGTAAAAATCATTTCTACAGGCCAACATAATCTAACTAAAATTTTCCAAAAATTGAGCTTTGGGCCTGTAGATTTAAAGTTTATCATGAAGACTGTATAAAGAGTTAACTGACAATTTCAGTTCTATAGACATATATTTGAAGATCTTATCCTGCTGATCATTTTTCCTTTCAAAGTTTCTATTTATCTATTATGGTTTTCAAGATAATAGGCAAAAAGTAAAAATTGGAAAAAATAGTCATTAAAGGGCCATTACTTCAATAAGGAGTTGACTTACTATTTTGTTCATGCAGACTTATTTGTCTTGCTGATCATTTTTGCTATTCAACGTTTCCTTCTACCTATTATAATTTTTGAGATACAGTCGAACCTCATTGTGTCGAACTCGGTTGTGTCGAAAACTTGGATGAGTCGAAGGAATTTCTTGCAGTAAAATTCCTGTTTGATCAATGCATAAATACCTCTGATGAGTCAAACTCGATTGATTCTAATACTCGGTTAAGTTTAGTAAATTTTATAGTCCCGTTGATGTAAAATTAATGTAAATTGACAACGATGTCTCGAAGTTCTAAAGTAGGAATTTTCGAAAGATGCAGAACTTATGATAAAAATTCAAATCGGATGTATTTCTTATGTAACCAAATCATTTTCAAAAGAGATTAAAGCTGAGTAAACATACTAACTTGTTTGTATAACAGTTAAAAAGACATGTTTATGGTGCCCGGTAATTAACACCCTTTGTTGGTCGTCCAAGTGGAACGTTAGTGTGTTGAACATATGTTACCTGACATAAAATCTAAACGAATTTAAATGACCCAAGCCAAGATATAATGAATCGTTAGAATTAAAATTCATTAATTAAAATAAATAAAAGGATTAAGACAATTATGATAAATTCATAATAATTTAATGTAAAGCAGACCACCTCATCAGAGACCATTCAGAACTTGTTTCGTTCCACGATTGATTTCATAATTTATAGTGACTGACCTTTGTAAATATTTGTGTATACTATTGATTTTATTTGTGCATGATTTGCATCTTATTATCATGAAGGATAAAAAAATATGGAGATTGAATACACAATCATACAAGAAGCTGTCAAAGAGACAACAAACCGGATTTTCCTGCAGAGGTCGAACCCTGAACAGTTGAGCAAGTATGGACACAACATTTAAGCTTAAAACAGCTCTGAATTTGGATTGTGAATATTTGATACAGTATAGGTTTGTGACACAAAATAAATGTGGTCAAAGAATAGGCAAATTTGAAATTGGACATTTACCTATTATGGTCCAATATCCAAAATCTATGTACATTGCTAGAATCAGCATATCAAAGAACCCCAAGAATTCATTTTTTGATGAAATACTTCTTAGTTAAACCATTTCTGTTCAAAGAAAAAATAACTCAAACTTTATTTCCATGAACCAATAATGTAAATCTAAAATTAAATACGATTTAACTATAGTTCTCTAAAATTAGATGTGATGTTATATTCATTTTCAAATTATAATCTAATATAAGTAATAGTTTTCAAATAAACCTGTCACTACAATTATAATTGGGTGATTGACAATAACCAGATGGTGTGTTATCTTGATAAAAGGTGAAAATCATTTAAAAACACTTAGCATATTTAGTGTAATCAAACTTTATATATAAAGTTAATAGTTCCCAATATTTTTTTCTTTCATTTGTAACAAACTAATATAGATCTGCAACTTATCTATGAAATTCTACAACTTTACTTACACAATGTAGAGTAAGGCCATAAAAAAGAATAGGTTGGTTTGCCATAACCCTACCGACCCATAAAAAAGCACCCGAGTCAAAATCTTTTTTTATTCAAAATTCGTGATGTTTTTTTTTTTTGCGGATTTTTGTCGTATCCGTATCCTTCTTGAGTTTGTTGCATAGAATAACCTGATCCGATCTGACAGCGCTTTATCACAGGACAATTTGTGTCATGTATAAAAGCCTCCAATTGATACGCATGAAAAACAACATGTTAAGCGTCTCGTAAATCAGTACAAATAAAGGTTGGAATTAAAATCAAAACCTGTAGTTTCCAACAAACATGACAAACTCTATCTTTTGAAAACACAAAAACATGGAAAGAGGTGTTTGATGAAGTGTGTGATGACGATTTCATGCTACGGAAAACTGATGAAATCTCTGACCGATCAGGACACTCGTTTGAGCCCGATTTTGAGGAACCAATCCAAGTTGTTCAGGAATTTGATTCAGCTTTGTTTAAGTTGTTACCGTTAGTTCTAAAATGTGTTAAAAAAAAAAACATGCATCTTTATGAAAGCATTCTAGTCATTAAACGTCAGTTTTACTAGTCAAATTTTGTCAAAAAAGTGTCAAAGTGACAGTTATATGCAGTTCATAGTTGTATAAGTATTTTGAATCTCTAAACAGGACTTAAAGGACATTCAATTTTCCAATATTGTTTAATTTTGAATGTATGTCCAACTTTATTTCAGTATTAAGTTTCTAGTCAAAACTTAAAATGTTATTATTATGACAGAAGTTCTGTCAACAGTGTTTTGTTCAAGTGTTTTGTATTTGAATTTTGTATTCAAATAAACTCATTTAAAATGTTTGTCTGTATTTACAATGTAAACATCAAAAAAAAGTGTGAACATTGAGGTGGAATGCTGAAAAAAAATTGTTAATAGAAAAGATCTTTATAGTACATATAGATTCTGGCATATATGTGTCTGACAATTTATACAAAACTCTATAATAGTCTTTCATTTTAAAAGTTGTTTACAAGGTAAAATAATTTTGACCCCTATTTTTCTCTTAAAGTATAAAAAAAAAAGAATTTCCCTACCTACCTACCCACACCTGAGACTGTTGGGTAGGGTTTGGGCAAACAGAAATATTTTTAAGTCTGGCCTAATGAAATATATTAGATTATTATCTAAGGCCTAAAATAAAATTTCATTTGTTTGGCATTGCCGCCCGACCCACTGAAAAACTTGCCGCCCAAAAAATTTTATTTGCGTTTTAGAAATTTATTTTTTTTTATTTAAAAAAAATCGAAATTGTGTCGGAATTTGATCGTATCCGCCGAGTTTGTTCCTGGCTTTACTTATTTGAAATCACGATCTTAAAAGCGCTTGCCTTACACTGTATTGGGAGCAAACATTTTAATGACATGGAATAGAAAAAGTCTGCCAAAAGTAATGTCAATAGGGAGACTCCAATAGGCCGGCAGGGGGAAGCATCTCCCTATGCTGCAATGCAATGGTTAAGGGAGATGGATTTTATCAAAAATCAAATTTTCAGCTATTCTTTGAAAGAAACGTTCTGAGAGACCTTGTAGAGGACTCAAATTTTATCTTTTGTAAAGCAGAAACAGTTGATGTCTGCTTGACTTAGTCGCTTCATGAGATAGAAGCTTTTCACCGGGACATCACAGAACAAATATGTGTGGCTCTTACATTTGTTGAATTTATTAAATATTTGAAATTTATCATTGACAAATTTTCCCTTGAACCAGAGAACAAAGTATCTACTATAGTCAGAACCACAATGATGCATTCAAGATAATTATGGCTTAAGGTTCATCATAACAAATGGACAAATATGGCCGTATTTTCACCCCAAAAACTACTCTGTGTACACACTTACCTGTACAGTTTGAAAAGTTTTAAGGCCTGGCATCCACTAGATATATAAAAGTTAAATGCATTTTGTGTTTCAGAAAGATGTAATCGTTTTTGGATTTTGATGGGCATTTTTTTTCCTTCCTGCAGAAGGTGTAAAAATAAACAAACACCTGAATTGCATTTGATACTGTCCACTCAGTTGGTCTATTGTCTATGCCAATCAAGGACAATCAATACAATACAAACCAGTTGTTACCTGAGAGGGAGCATCTCAAAGTATATCCCGGTCGTTCCGGCCCCAAACCGATCCGGCCCCAAGTCAATCCGGCCCAAAGTCGATCCGGCCCAAGTCGATCCGGCCCCACGTCGATCCGGCCCCATAATAAATGATAAGGAATAAACTATATAGACATTTAATCAGTATAAATGGGATTTGTAAAAAGTATCAATGATGGATGACAACAGGTCAGTAAAGTATGAATATATTGGAGTACCAGTAAGATGAAAGATTTAAAATTTTTAAATGGTTGTGATTGTGTCTGTTTGTATAGCAGCTTCAGCATAATAATATTAAGGTATTTTCCTTGATAACTTTGAATGTCATGGCGATTTTTTAATTATTTAAATCACACTTAGAAGAGATTAATAAATATTTACAATCCAATGAAACCTGTAAAGTTTAACTCATTATAATGACTTGTTTAATCAAATCATTGGTCTATAATAATTGGTTTGTTTATTCAACTATTGTCTGATGATTGTGAACTAAGGTAATGCAACTTGTAATCACTTAATTCAATCAAATCCTGATTGATTAAAGTTACGTAATCAACAAGGCCTTTATAGTTTGATCTTTTGTTTGGTGTTATGTCTTATAATAATTATTTGCCGGTATTTTTTTTCAGGTAACATCAGAGGCTTCTATAACACTTTTTTTTTTTTTTTGTAATATCGAATGTAGTCAATACATTTTTTTTTAAAGTTGGGGCAATATTTTGAATAGTTGTGTGTAGATAAAATAAAAACAAGTTATATGAGTATCCATTATTCTTTATTGCAAGATAATAAATAAACAATTACACTGAATGCACATTTTCAGAAAGGATTCGGCAAATCAAACAACGTTTCTCAATTTGAGAAATTTTAAGAACAGAGATTGTATGTATCAGCTTCGAGATCGTCTAGTACCCGATGATTGTGTATGTAACTATTTGTTATTACACAGGATGAAAGACTTGTAAAGATCACAGTCAGTTGAAAGAAAATGCTAATTACTGCTGATTAATGTTGATGTCTTTTGATTGTCCTAAATTCTGTTATATACGTTTTTAATATAATTATACCCAATAATTTTGAAAACTTGTAATGAAAACATTATCAACCTAGTTGTTTTATACTCATGTAAAGACAATATTTGTCAAAGGCCTTTTTTTTTTTTACCGTACTGCAGTACACATTTTACATTATAATAAAATTCTATAACATTTATGAATTACAATTAATATATATCTTTATTTTTATTCCTTATAAATATATTTTTATTGGGGCCGGATCGACTTTAAATATGGGCCGGATCGACGTTGGGCCGGATCGACTTGGGCCGGATCGACGTGGGGCCGGATCGACATGAAAGCTCAAAGTTGTATCCCAACTTAGTTTATTTTTACACCTTCTGCAGGAACGAAAAAAAATGCCCATTAAAATCCAAAAAAGATTTCATCTATCTGATATGCAAAATACATTTAACTTTTTATATATCTAGTGGATGCCAGGCCTTAAAACTTTTCAAACTAAACAGGTAAGTCTGTACACAGAGTAGTT
The DNA here is from genome assembly GCF_021869535.1 of Mytilus californianus. Taxonomy (NCBI): domain Eukaryota; kingdom Metazoa; phylum Mollusca; class Bivalvia; order Mytilida; family Mytilidae; genus Mytilus; species Mytilus californianus. The sequence goes on from NW_026262701.1 coordinate 87,888,884, forward strand.
TTTGAGGTGAAAATACGGCCATATTTGTCTATTTGTTATGATGAACCTTAAAGCACCAAAGCTAAAAGACCAAAATGGTCCCAGATTTACGGGTTTATAGTAGTTTTGTACCAGTAGATGCTAGCCTGGTACAAAACATGCATATTTTAAAGACTAGCATCTTGTGTCAATTGAAGTACTTCCCCCTTTTCTTGCCTTTCTTCTTAACATGAATAAGATAATTCTTAATGCATAAAAGATACTGACAGAAACATATTTAAAAATGTATCTAGTGTACTAGTGATGAATAAAATCCCCTCCTTTTCCACAATTCTATGGGCTCGTTAATTTATCTGTATTCATGTAATGCATGTCCAGATTTCTGTTACTCAAACAAGCATTACAACCCATAATTTATTTATCTGCAAAAATTGTCTGTCCTGCTGCATATTTCTATTTTGAATTTATCATACGTTTTAAACCTAGCCCTGAAAAACCTTGCACTTGGATAATATTAGTATAAACACCATGTCTATTTGTGCCAACCTTCCAAATTTTAAATATTTTGCTATCCTAATTTGGTACAGATCCTTTATCCTCAAAACTTATCAGGGGCAGTAGCCGTGTTTGTATGGTAGTTTGTCACACCTTACATGTTTGATTACTAGCCTCTAGGTGTTGGTTTGAGCCCTAGTTGGGCAGTTGCAAAATTAATGTTTGATTTTCATGTCATTTGATAAGGTTAGTCAGTTTCCTCCCGCAGGTTGGCACTTTAATTCAAGCACTACAGTTTAGTACGCCAACAAAACTGACTACCATGAAATTACCCATATGGTGTTGAGAGTTTTGTTTATAAAACCAAAGCAAACAATCAAACTTTTAAATCATTGTCTATTTGTACAAGGAGCCGTAGTGGTTGAGCCATTTAAAATATGGTAATTTTACCAAACTGTGACCACAACTTCAAGCTGTGACATCAGGTCTCTGTTCAATGGGCAGTCCCACAATTAAAGTTCAATTTTCACGTCATACATTTATATGGTAAATTTGTCATTTTCCTGCCTCAGTTCTGTGTTTTTTTCTGGGTACTTTGGTTAACTCTGCCAATAAAACTGACTGTCTTACATGAAATTATCCATATGATGTAGAATGTGACATTGACGGTAGACCCCTTTCAAAGAAACCATCAGCATGTACACACAACAATGCTGCAATGCTTTGGACACCATTGATCTAGAGACTTCATGATTTACATGTATAAAGCTTTTAAATATAAAAAAAACAAAATTTCCCTACCTACCTACCCACCTGCTGATAGTGTGGGTCGGCAATGCCAAACAGTTTTTTAAGGGTGGCCTAATGAATTTGCAAATCTGGAACCCCAAACAGGATCAAGTAAAAATTAAAATTAACACACACAACAAATATAGCATTCAGAAAATTAGTTTATACAGAATAACAAACAAACCTACAACAAAGTTCTTCAAACAATTTACCAAAGAAAAGAAAAAAAAAATCCAAAATGTCATTTATCATTAATACAATGTCTTTTAAAAATCTTTTAAAAAATGAGTTGTTTCCCTTCGTACAGAAATGGATTAATTCATCAAAAATTGAATTCTTGGAAAAGGGCTATAACTGACTAACGAGAAAAGCTAAAATTGTGAAAATTGAACTTGACCTTCATTTAGTCACAGGAAACAATTTCTTCAAAGAGTTTTCATGTAAATGAACAGACAATGTTTGGCAGCCGCCCGCCCTCCTGCCCTCCGTACATCGGCAAATCAATAACTGATTTTTTTTCTTCGAAAATCCGTTTAAAAATGTCATATCGAAAAAAGGCACACTATTCATAGTACATGTATCTACGTATTTCATGCATTCCAAATTCGACCGCAGATGAGTTGAACCTCGGATAAGTCGAATACTTTGGTCCGGTCACTTCGACTTCGACATAACAGGATTGACTGTAATAGGCAAAAGTGCAAAAATTGGTAAAATTCATTGTTCAAGGGCAATAATTTCTATAAGAAGTCGTCTGGCAGTTTTGATGTCAATAAACATTATATAGATCTCACCATTTTGAACATTTTTACACCTGTCAGATTTTCTCTATTAATAGCAGTTTTCAAGATAATAGACAACTATTGCATTTTACTCTTATGTTCTATTTTTAGCCATATCGGCTGTGTTTGTTTGCAGGCCGGGTCACCAGACACATTTTAATACTATATACCCTAAAAATGAATGTGGCCAAGTGTGGTTAAATTTGGCGCAATAGTTTCAGAGGAGAAGATTTTTGAAAAAGTTAACAGACGACAACGGACGCCAAGTGATGAGAAAAGCTCACTTGGCCCTTTGGGCCAGGTGAGCTAAAAAGGGAACAACTTAACACATCTGAGAACCTTAAAGTCTTTAGAATGTACATACCTTTTTGGATAAAAACATTTAGTTTAACTTTGCCTTAACATTATCTGAAATACAGTGAAGACACTTACATTCTAAATGATCATTCTTCAACTCTAACTCTATTGATGTATAAAAACTATATTCACACACATATTTTTTCCCAAAGTCATTTTCTTGAATGTTGATGATTGTCATTTCAAAATATTTCCCAGTAGAATCAATAGTTTCTTTGTATTTCCCAATTGTTGATAATTCATTTCCATTACTCATTATCTGGGTACCATTCACTCTCCAAATTCTTGTTGAAGTACAGCATGATACACCACTGTATTGACATTTCAATTTTAGATCCTTTCTACAAAAGTAAGGTGGACCTCCAGCTGACAAAGTCACTGAAATGATAAACAATATGCATATACAGTGTAAAATTATAGAAGCACCACAAATGCATAAGCCAAGTTTCAATCTTTATGGATTCGTAGTAAAAAAACTGATTATTGTGTCTGCAATGATGAACACTGTAAAGTCTTCTGACAATTAATGTCAAAACATGGAAAACAAAAAATTTTCCAACAATTCAATCGTTTAATTCCTTCTGTAACATTGGCTTTTGATTTAATCAAAGAGCTTGAGAGCTCGGAGGGAAAAGATGGCCATTGTTTCTATTTTTTTTGGGAAGGGGGTATTTTTTGATAGTCTTCATACAGAGAATGAGCAAAAGAACAGCTAGAAAGGTTGACAATATTGAAATTAATTGTTGTTTAATGTCATTTTATTTCAATAGTCAAGAATTCATCATTGAGTCAATTTGAACCAATGGATGAGATCAGCACCTTCTAAATCAAAACATTGATTAAAGTTGATAATTAATATGCTGGGCAAGACGAGTTCATAAATTTGGTAGCCTATCCTTTTTTCATGTAAAAATTAATACTCAGTATTGGCTATATAAATTGGTGAGCAGTTCACAACATGGAAATTGGAAGCAGTGAAAATACTGTTTAAACAACAAGGTTTGATTTAATAATTGTCTTAAAGAGAGGCCAAAGACACCAAAGGTACATTATATATAATGATTCAAACTCACTAACTGTGACAGCTTTTAGATATAACAGTTGATGTGACTTGACTTTTTACAGCAGATAACAAATGCATCATTTATATAAATAGATATGTTGAATGAACACATTCAGTATATCAGTATATATATATATATATATATATATATGAATAGTTTTAATTTATAAATACTCTCGATTAGGTAACAGACAACATCATTGGAAATGTATATATTCAGGTTGGAAATAAAGCACAAGTACTGTCAATTTTAACTTTAGCTAATAATCTTTACAATGCCCTATATCTTTTTATTCAAAACAACTACTGAAGTTCAAAAAGTATTGATAAAGTTAACAAATTAGTTATATGGTTTAATATAACATCATGTGATTGAAACAAAACCTCAAAATATTCTCCACTGAGAGGAAATAATGTTTTTTCTAGATACAATCTGCTCTTAGGAGACTAAGAAGTCGTCTGACAGTTTTGACATATATGGACATTTGGTAGAGCTCAAATTTCTGAACATTTCTTACCCGTGTCGGATTTTCTCTATTTATACCTGTTTTCAAAATAATAGACAAAACTTGCATTTTATCCCCATGTTCTATTTCTAGCCATGTCGGCCATTATGGTTGGCAGGCGGTGTCATCGGACACATTTTTTAAAACTAGATACCCCTATGATGATTGCCAAGTTTGGTTAAATTTGGCCCAGTAGTTTCAGAGGAGGAGGTAAAAGTTATCAGACTACAGACGCCAAGTGATGAGAAAAGCTCAGCTAAAAATATAAATATTACACGAGGAACGAAATTGCATACAAATAAATGCAAAATGAGGTACGAAATTACTATAATCAAAGCAAGTTCTATACTGGTTCCCTGTCCTTTATCTGTTTTGCTCGGACACCTGTATGTTGCAAGGGAGAGAACCATTAGCAAAGTTTCATGACAAGAAAACAACACCACCTATGTCACAAAAACAGACCGTTAGTTTTTTTGTTTAGCTTAAAAGTACCACACGAAGATAGTTCTCCGTTTCATGTAGGAACTTCATTTATAATTATGTTTCATAAACAAATACAGATTTTATAATCGTACACGATTTCTGCAAATGATGTTAATAATGAGTATAGGCCCTGCTTCTACGAAGTGTGGAATTCCCACAATGACGTCACTAGGTTGGATATATTTGGAATATTTCGTAATACTGATTTTTCCGGATTGTAAAAAAGCATAAATAGTGAAAGGGTGAGCTAGAGTTACGATAATTTCACTAGAAACAAAAGGGAAATGTGTAAAAAAGTGTTTAAAGTCAATCTGTTCATTTGTTTATCTCCTTCTCATCAATCCAGTATGAAATTTTGAGGTGTTTCCAACTATAAAACACAAAATGATTGACGTGAGAGGCTTGGAAAGTAGAACATCTGGCCAACCAAATAGGAAATTGACGGCTTGAAGCCGTCTTTTCCCAAAAATGATTTTGGGTCCTCTTCACCCTCACGCATATTAACCACCAATAATCTCATTGTTGACTCAAAAGATATTATTCCAATGCAAAATTCTCATGGAACTGAGTGTGCTTATAAATGCTAATATGATGAAGATGAATGGCAGCAATGTGCTAGTTCACAAGATAACAATCAACAGGAAGAAAGGTCACCCTACCCAGACACATTATTCTGGCTCCAAGTCCACAAGACGTCTTTGCTCTTGCAAAGAGGTTAAAAACTTTTTGAAACCAGAGGCCTTAAAGACCCTGTGTCATTCACCTATGTCTATGTGCATCTTCAGCAATGGACACTCTCCAACATTGTAGACTAGAATTCATGACAAAAATATCTTTTTTGTTGATCTAGTATCTAGATCTTGTATTGCTTATCATTTTTTCTGTTTACATCTCCTCTTTTATCATCTTTAGGTTATGCCCAAAACACATAAAGGTTAAAAAAATGTCATTTAAGGGCAATCACTCCTATAAAGTCATGTGAAGTCTACTCACTATTTTGTCAAAATTTGACTTTGTAGATTTCGTCTTGCTGATCACTTCCTTAATTAAAGTTTTCATCTATCTTTTATAGTTTTCAAGATAATAGGCAAAAACGCAAAAAAATTGATAAAAGTCGTCATTAAAGAGCAAGAACTCCAATAAAGAGTCAACTATCAACTTTGACCTTGTTGACTTATTTGTAGATCTCGTCCTGCTGATCATTTTCGTTTTTTTTTTCAAAATTGTCATTAATGACATAACTATAATAAGTTGTCATCTGACAATGGCGGTGCATTGCATTTGCGCGCATTCTTTTTCAGGTAAACTCAGGTAAATACAGGTAGATTATACTTATATATTTATTAAACTATTATTTTCGAGAAGGATAAGTCCGTTTTATTGTGCACAAGCACTTAGTCCTGGAAATATAAAAAGATAAATATGTAAAAATCATAGTAAATCTAAAGATTAAAAGTACTGATTTTACATGTCGTAATGTGAACAAAAATACATGGATGTGCTGAATAAAATTGCTCATTGTAGTGAGCATGTAATGATTCCGGGCCATTTGAAGTACGCCTGGATTCTGCTGATGGTATAGTGATGCCCAAAGACGTTGAGGAAATAGGGAATCTGGTAAAATACCTTTGCAATTATTTACAGTGCATCGCCATGAAATATTCCGGAATTAAGTGTTCTGTCGATACCAATAGTAAATCCATCGTACACAAATGTTTTATATTTATGAATTATTATTTAAAATATAATAAAATACAATAGAGAAAATTGCACTGTTAGCGCTACAAACCTACATTTCTCTTTAAGATATGTATAAAAAAAATATAAAGAACTGAAAAAAAAAATTTGTAAGGGTTCCGCGGAACCCAGTGTCTCGCCTACTTTTGCTGCTAATCGCAGGCTCAACAAAAATGAGATGAGGACAAAATTTAATAAAAATATTCCTCTCGATACAATTTTTTTATTGTAAGAAGCTTCTGTCCAAGTTTGGTAAAAATCCAGGATAGTTTATGAATCTAATAAATGTTTTAAAAAATTTAACTGCAGACTGTATGTAATGTTAACTGGAGGAAAAACTAAGTCCATTTATAAGTAAAATATGGATAAACAAGTACAAAATTTTAATAAAAATTTCCTTCTAGATACTAGCTTTTGATCATAAACAAACTTCTGTCCATGTTTGGTACAAATCCAGGATAGTTTAAGAAAGTTATTAAATTTTAAAAACTTTTAACCACAGAGTGATTGTAATGTTTCCTGGCAGAAAATAACTAAGTCCATTTATAAGTAAAATACGGAAAAATAGGATTTTTTTTTAAAAATTTACTTCTGGATACTATCTTATGATCATAAACAAGCTTCTGTCCAAGTTTGGTAGAAATCCAGGATAGTTTGAGAAAGTTATTAAAATTTTAACAAGAGTGCACACGCTGAAAAGCTTTATTACAACTGCCACATAAACTTAACATTAACCAAGTAAACTAAACATTGACCAATGAACCATGAAAATGAGGTCAAGGTCAGATAAACCATGCAAGGCAGGCATGTACAGCTAACAAATCTTCCATACAACAAATTTAGTTGACCTATTGCTTATAGTTTAAGAAAAACTGACCAAAACACAAAAACTTAACACTGAGCAATGAACCTTGAAAATGAGGACCGTCAAGGTCAAATAAAACCTGCGTGACTGACATATAGATCATAAAATATTTCCATACACCAAATATAGTTGAACTATTGCATATATAGTATTAGAAAAAAAGACCAAAACTCAAAAACTTAACTTTGACCACTGAACCATGAAAATGAGGTCAAGGTCAGATGACACCTGCCAGCTAGACATGTACACCTTACAATCATTCCATACACCAAATATAGTAGACCTATTGCATACAGTATAAGAAAAACAGACCAAAACACAAAAACTTAACTATAACCACTGAACCATGAAAATGAGGTCAAGGTCAGATGACACCTGCCAGTTGGACATGTACACCTTACAATCATTCCATACACCAAATATAGTAGACCTATTGCATACAGTATAAGAAAAACAGACCAAAACACAAAAACTTAACTATAACCACTGAACCATGAAAATGAGGTCAAGGTCAGGTGACACCTGCCAGTTGGACATGTTCACCTTACAGTCCTTCCATACATCGAATATACTAGACCTATTACTTATAGTATCTGAGATATGGACTTGACCACCAAAACTTAACCTTGTTCACTGATCCATGAAATGAGGTCGAGGTCAAGTGAAAACTGTCTGACGGGCATGAGGACCTTGCAAGGTACGCACATACCAAATATAGTTATCCTATTACTTATAATAAGAGAGAATTTAACATTACAAAAAATCTTTAACTTTTTTTTCAAGTAGTCACTGAACCATGAAAATGAGGTCAAGGACATTGGACATGCGATTGACGGAAACTTCGTAACATGAGGCATCCATATACAAAGTATGAAGCATCCAGATCTTCTACCTTCTAAAATATAAAGCTTTTAAGAAGTTAGCTAACGCTGCCACCGCCGGATCACTATCCCTATGTCGAGCTTTCTGCGACAAAAGTTGCAGGCTCGACAAAAACTTTTAACCACAGAGTGAATGTAATGTTTCTTTGCAGAAAAACTAAGTCCATTTATAAGTAAAATACGGAAAAACAAGAATTTTTTTTTTACAAAATTTACTTCTGGATACTATCTTATGATCATAAACAAGCTTCTGTCCAAGTTTGGTAGAAATCCAGGATAGTTTAAGAAAGTTATTAAAATTTCAAAAACTTTAACCACAGAGTGAATATTTGTGGACGCCGCCGCCGACGACGGAATGTAGGATCGCTATGTCTCGCTTTTTCAACAAAAGTCGAAGGCTCGACAAAAACACTTTTTTTTTTTGTTATTGCCTATTGCATATTTCCCTTCATATAATTAAATATCAAATTTAGAAAATATTCCAGGATTTTTTTTGTACTGCAATTCAGAAATTAAATATACCGGTACATGTAATTGTTAAAACAGCAAAACACCTAATGTTTTTATAAACCTGCTATTAAATGTAGACAAAGCAGGATTACACCCTCTACTCCAAACCTTTGATCCGCCACTGGGTATTATGATTTCAGCATTTTTGGTTGATGATGTGAGATCTGAATTTGCTACATTTTTTTGTACTGAAAGAACGCAAGTAATGATAAGAAAACAGAAAAATGTGCTTCGCCAAGCGCAGCTAGATACGACCACAGAGGTCCAACCCTGAACAGTTGGGGCAATAATGGACACATTTATAATATTCAAGCTTGATACAGGTCTGAATTTTGATTGTAATTAAATATTTGACACATTATAGGTTTCTGACACAGAATAAATGTAGTCAAAGAACTTGAAATTGGTTATATGATTTGAATTTATATTCAATTGAAGATTTCTTGCTGTTGCGCAATACTTAGTAAATCTGTTTTCAGACTATATACAAAGAATTAGCAAAATAAATTGTAACCCCCAATTTTTTTTTTTGGAAAATTGATAATTTCTTAAATCTTGAGGAATAAAAATTGCCCACCCCAAAAAAAAATATTTGAAATTTTCTTTTTGTAAAATGTGGTACAATTTAAGAGACATCCATACACTTAAACACAAGTTATTGTATGAAAAAAAGAGAAAAATGCTTGTTTTGGCCCCTTTTTGGCCCCTAATTCCTGAACAGTTTAGGCAATTACCCCCAAAATAAATCCTAACCTTCTACTTGTGGTATTGAACCTTGTGGTACAATTTCAGAGCAATCAAAATTTTTATACACAAGTTATTGTCCTAAAACTAGAAAAATGCTTGTTTTGGGCCCATTTTTGTCCCCTAATTCCTAAACAGTTGGGACCATCACCCCCAAAAAAAATCCCAACCTTCCTTTTGTGGTATTGAACCTTTTGCTTAAATTTGATAGAGATCCATACACTTAAACTAAAGTTATTGTCAAGAAACCAAATGTCTTCGGATGACAACGTGATAGCAATATACGAACGCAAATTTTTTGCGGTCGTATAAAAACAGGTTTTTAACCAAATAAGTAAAGTTTTAAGATATACATATATATGTTAAAAGAGAAATAGAGAATGGTGCAGTATGTTTTTTATATATGTATGTCAATATAAATATAAAAAAATTCGTAAGGGTTCCGCGGAACCCAGTGTCTCGCCTACTTTTTCTGTTAATCGCAGGCTCTACAAAAATGAGGAAGTAAATCAATAAAAATATTCCACTTGATACTATCTTTTGATTGTAAGAAGCTTCAGTCCAAGTTTGGTAAAAATCCAGGATAGTTTATGAATCTAATAAATGTTTAAAAACTTTAACTGCAGACTGAATGTAATTTTATCTGGAAGAAAACAAAATTTCCTTCTAGATACTAGCATTTGATCATAAACAAGCTTTTGTCCAAGTTTGATACAAATCCAAAATAGTATAAGAAAGTTATTAAAATTTTAAAAACTTTAACCACAGAGTGAATGTGTTGTTTCCTGGCAGAAAATCTAAGTCCATTTAAAAGTAAAATAAGGAAAAAATGGATTTATTTTTTACAAAATTTACTTCTGAATAATATCTTTTGATCATAAACAAGCTTCTGTCCAAGTTTGGTAAAAACCCAGGATAGTTTAAGAAAGTTATTAAAATTTTAAAAACTTTAACCACAGAGTGAATGTAATATTTCACGGCAGAAAAACTAAGTCCATTTATAAGTAAAATACGGAAAAAATGGAATTTTATTTTTACAATATTAACTTCTGAATAATATCTTATGATCATAAACAAGCTTCTGTCAAAGTTTGGTACAAACCCAGGATAGTTTTAGAAAGTTATTAAAATCTTAAAAACTTTAACCACAGAGTGAATGTGTTGTTTCCTGGCAGAAAATCTAAGTCCATTTAAAAGTAAAATACGGAAAAAATGGATTTATTTTTTTACAAAATTTCCTTCTAGATACTAGCTTTTGATCATAAACAAGCTTCTGTCCAAGTTTGGTACAAATCCAGGATAGTTTAAGAACGTTATTAAAATTTTAAAAACTTTAACCACAGAGTGAATGTTGTTTCCTGGCAGAAAATCTAAGTCCATTTAAAAGTAAAATAAGGAAAAAATGAATTTATTTTTTTTACAAAATTTACTTCTGGATACTATCTTATGATCATAAACAAGCTTCTGTCCAAGTTTGGTACAAACCCAGGATAGTTTAAGAAAGTTATTAAAATTTTAAAAACTTTAACCACAGAGTGAATGTAATATTTCCCGGCAGAAAAACTAAGTCCATTTATAAGTAAAATACGGAAAAAATGGAATTTTATTTTTACAAAATTTATTTCTGGATACTATCTTATGATCATAAACAAGCTTCTGTCCAAGTTTGGTAGAAATCCAGGATAGTTTAAGAAAGTTATTAAAATTTCAAAAACTTTAACCACAGAGTGAATATTTGTGGACGCCGCCAACGACGACGACGCCGACAGAATGTAGGATCGCTATGTCTCGCTTTTTCGACTAAAGTCGAAGGCTCGACAAAAAGAGATGTGTACTTTAATATTAGCCAAGGTGCAAGATACATGTAGGTCAAACTTGGCTTATAATATGATGAATGCTTTCATCATCCAGAAGTTTACATTTCTGTTCCCTAACATCTCGTTGAGCCATAAGCAATATACATGTATGTATCATCATTTGACATAAATGGGCAACAGATTTGACAGATGCAAAACTAAGAGCTACTGAATTTCTATAAAGATTCAGTAAGATAGTGGTTCTCATAAACATGTTGATAAACCAATAGGTAGAAAGAGAGAGTTCCCATATAGTTGTTATGCCATAACTGTTAAAATACAAGAGTATACACCACAAATATTAAAAACTTTAAAGGACTCCACACAGCACTAAAATCTGTAAAAGTCACCAATACTGGGTATGATTAAAACTAGAGGCTCTAAAGAGCCTGTGTCGCTCACCTTGGTATATGTGCATATTAAACAAAGGACAAAGATGGATTCATGACAAAATTGTGTTTTGGTGATGGTGATGTGTTTGTAGATCTTACTTTACTGAACATTCTTGCTGCTTACAATTATCTCTATCTATAATGAACTCGGCCCAGTAGTTACAGTGGAAAATATTTTGTAAAAATTTACAAAAATTTACAAAATTTATGAAAAAATTGTAAAAAATTGACTATAAAGGGCAATAACTCCTTAAGAAGTCAACTGACAATTTTGGTCATGTTGACTTATTTGTAGATCTTACTTTGCTGTACATTATTGCTGTTTACAGTTTATCTCTATCTATAATAATATTCAAGATAATAACCAAAAGCTGCAAAATTTTCTTAAAATTACCAATTCAGGGGCAGCAACCCAACAACGTGTTGCCTGATTGGTCTGAAAATTTCAGGGCAGATAGATCTTGACCTGATAATCAGTTTTACCCTTGTCAGATTTACTCTAAATGCTTTGGTTTCAGAGATATAAGCCAAAATCTACATTTTACCCCTATGTTCTATTTTTAGCCATGTCGGCCATCTTGGTTCGCGGGTGGGGTCATCGGACACATTTTTTAAACTATATACCCTAATGATGATTGTGTAAAAGTTTGGTTAAATTTGTCTTAGTAGTTTCAGAGGAGAAGATTTTTGTAAAAGATTACAAAAATTTATGAAAAATGGTTAAAAAATTGACTGTAAAGGGCAATAACTCCTTAAGGGGTCAACTGACCATTTTGGTCAAGTAGACTTAATTGTAGATCTTACTTTGCTGAACATTATTGCTGTTTACAGTTTATCTCCATCTATAATAATATTCAAGATAATAACCAAAAACGACAAAATTTCATTAAAATGACCAATTCAGGGGCAGCAACCAAACAACGATTTGCCTGATTGGTCTGAAAATTTCAGGGCAGATAGATCTTGACCTGATAAACAATTTTACCCCATGTCAGATTTGCTCTAAATGCTTTGGTTTCAGAGATATGAGCCAAAAACTGCATTTTACCCTATGTACTATTTTTTAGCCATCTTGGTTCGCGGGCGGGGTCATCGGACACATTTTTTAAACTATATACCCTAATGATGATTGTGGACAAGTTTCATTAAATTTGTCTTTGTAGTTTCAGAGGAGAAGATTTTTGTAAAAGATAACAAAAATTTACGAAAAATGGTTAAAAATTGATTATAAAGGGCAATAACTCCTTAAGGGGGCAACTGACCATTTTGGTCAAGTTGACTTAATTGTATATCTTACTCTGCTGAATATTATTGCTGTTTACAGTTTATCTCTATCTATAATAATATTCAAGATAATAACCAAAAAATTTCCTTAAAATTACCAATTCAGGGGCAGCAACCCAACAACAGGTTGTCAGATTCATCTGAAATTTTCAGGGCAGATAGATCTTGACCTGATAAACAATTTTACCCCGTGTCAGATTTGCTCTAAATGCTTTGGTTTCAGAGATATAAGCCAAAATCTACATTTTACCCCTATGTTCTATTTTTTAGCCATGGCGGCCATCTTGGTTGGTTGACCGGATCACCGGACACATTTTTTAAACTAGATACCCCAATGATGATTGTGACCAAGTTTGGTTAAATTTGACCCAGTAGTTTGAGAGGAGAAGATTTTTGTAAAAGTTAACAGACGACGCCGGACGACGGACGCAAAGTGATGAGAAAAGCTCACTAGGCCCTTCGGGCCAGGTGAGCTAAAAAATATATTTGGTGTAAATGTTTAAATTAATGAAACATATATGTGATAACCAGCAATTTCACCATAGAGCAATGGTATATTTTTTTTTGCTCCACACAGGGACTCTACAAGTGCATTTTGTTAACACATTCTCTTGGAGAATTACAGTTGTTTGTCTCAAGTTTAGGTTGTTGAGCATTGGTTTTTATTGATGACATTTTCCTTGGAGTTTGGTTCTTTTAACAATCATGTGTAGTTTAATTTATCTCTTTATGCATAATATTTAAGTTGAATCTTGTAAAATAGAAAACTAATTACCTTTGCTTTGGACAAAGTTTTGTTGCTATTAAGAAATTACAATGATTTTACATTGTGTTACATTTAAACAGTGTATAAATGTATAATTTAATGCATGTTAAACAGGTTGGATCTTAAATATAAATTATTTTTAAGCTGTATATTTTGCATATTTATTGAGTTTATTGCCACCATTGTACTGGTTGCTAGGCAATAGAATATATGAGATAAACCCATAATGCCATTATTTTCAGAAGGTCTGTTGTATAGAGTTACAACATGACAAATTAAAATTAATTTTAGGGGTGAACTTGAACAGTTGAGCAAGTATGGACACTTAATTTAAGCTTAAAACAGCTCTGAATTTGGATTGTGATTGAATATTTGACACAGCATAGGTTTGTGACACAAAATGAATGTGATAAAAAAACTGAAATATTTGAAATTGGACATTTACCTATTATGGTCCAATATCCAAAATCTAAGTACATTGTTAGAATCAGCATATCAAAGAACCCCAAGAATTCAATTTTTGATGAAATCAAACAAAAGTTTAATGTAGGACCCTTTGGACCTCAATGTGGACCAATTTGATAAAGGAGCCCACCATCTAAAATCTTTCAATACATGGTTAGATTCAGCATTTCAAAGAACCCCATAAATCCAACAAAGTTTAATTTTGGACCCTGATTTGGACCAACTTGAAAACTGGGCCCAAAAATTTAATATTTGAATACAGGTTTAGATTAAGCATTTGAAAGAACCCTATATATATTTAATTTATGTTGAAATGAAACACAGTTTAATTTTATCAATATAATTTTCTGTTCAAAGGGAAATAACTCAAACTGAATAAATAGTTCTCTAAAATAAGATATTATGTTACAGTCCGTGTAACGTAAAAGTTAACAATACAAACGACGCCCGAATCATGTACGGACGATGCCCGAACGATGTACGTATGCTTCCCGAACGGTGTAAGAATGCAAAAGAAACGCTGACCGAACATTGTATGAATGCTTAACGAATGATGTACGAACAAAACCATGTACCATAAACCATACCATAAACGATAGCATAAGCACCCTTTTATCGTACATCGTATGGTTTTGTGTAAATCTTTTCGTTTAGCGTATAACGTATCGTTTAGCGTACATCGTTTCGTTTAGCGTGTATCGTACAATGTTTCTTGGCGTACATAGTTTCGTTTAGCGTATATGTTTTTTTTTATAAATATATAAAACATGAATTGTGTTCTGTTAAATCTTTTTATATAGGTGATCATAGACGCAACATTTAGATTGGATGCATATTTCAGTTTTTATAAACAGTTTGAAAAATAAACACTGAAATAAATTTAAACAAATTAAAAGATACGATTATGAATTTTGTTAGCCGTGGAAATACGTACTTGGTGAATGTGCGGGTAAACTGCAGTCTGCAGGGTTTTCAGTCAACATTTTTTGAAAATAGCCTAAGGTATTAACATTCTTTTGACCTAAATGAACAATGTATTTTAGATGGAATTCGGAATTAATCTAATGTTCTTACAAAAGTATATTCGGGATCTTAAGGTTTGCCTTTTGTTCAAAAAGTTTATTAATCATATTTATATATTCTCTTTTATCGCATGTATTTAAACATCGACTGAATAATACTTTTTTATATATTGTAATTAAACTTTTTTTTTTTTAGATTATAGATATCTTTTTATTCATCTATCAAATCAGTCGAAAATAAACTGCTTCGCTGAGCGCAGCTGGATACGCCCGAAGAGGTCCAACCCAGAACAGTTGGGGCCAAAAAGGGAAACAATATTCAAGCTTGATACAGGTCTGAATTTGGTTTGTAATTAATTATTTGACATATTATAGGTTTTTGAAAAAATGTAGTCAAAGAACTTGAAATTGGTTATATGAATTGAATTTATATTCAATTAAAGATTTCTTGCTGTTGTGCAATACACTATGCTGTTGCGCAATACTTAGTAAATCTGTTGTCAGACTATAAACAAATAAAATTTATAAAATTCTAAAGGGAGCTTACATCAATAGATATAACCACTTCACCAAAGTTTCATAAGAATTGCTGAAAGCATTTTGTAGTTATTTTCTGAAAACTGGAAAATCCCCCCTTTTTAATGAATAAAACCCCATAACTCAGAAATGTAAAATCTAAAATTTATAAAATTCTAAAGGGAGCTTACATCAATAGATATCAACAATTCATCAAAGTTTCATGAGAACTGCTGAAAGCATTTTTGAGTTATTGTCCGAAAACTGGAAAATCCCCCCTTTTTTTATGAATAAAACCCTGTAACTTGGAAACGTAAAATCTAAAATTTATGAAAATCAAAAGGGAGCTCATGTCAATAGATATAAACAATTAACCAAAATTTCTTGCAAGTTGGTGAAAGCATTCTTGAGTTATTGTCTGAAAACTGGAAAATCCCCCTTTTTTAATGAATAAAACCCCATAACACGGAAACGTAAAATTTAAAATTTACAAAAAACGAAAGGGAGCTCACGTCAATAGATATAAACAATTCACCAAAGTTTTATGCAAATTGGTTAAAGTGTTTTTGAGTTAATGTCCGACATGTTGACGACGGACGGACAGACGGACGGACGGACAGACGGACAACGGTATACCATAATACGTCCCGTAAACGGGCGTATAAAAATCAAATATTCGAGAAATTTCAAATAAAAACAATTACCTGTTATATGCCTCATCAACACCAAACATAAATCCTAACCAATGTACAAAAGATAGTGTATTATTTTTACTACAAATGCACTTGATTTTAAACAATCATCAAAAAAGAGCTTGTCCGGCAAATGAAAAATTTCGAATTCTAAAGTGAAATTATAATTGAGCGTCTTCATTTTTGTATTTTCTAACAAAAACTAAAACTAGACCGTTTCCCTCTATTCTTAAATTTTCTAAGACCATTTTCCTCTATTCTTTATTATGCCGTTATACTCTAGTATTCTTATTTTATATTTTTTACTTTATTTTCCTGTATCTATATCCCCTTTATTCGGAGCAACCCATCCTAAATATACATATGCTACACAGGGTCTATAGGTCATCGCTTGTGCCGTGATACACATGTTTGCATAACAAAGGATGTCCTTGTTCATATTTATAACATTTTAAATGTCCTCCTAATAATACGTCTAATAGTTGCCACTGGACGTTAAACAGCTAACTATCAATTTATCCGTCATATTCTTAGTTTTGTTATAATGTGTAAATCAAACAACATAATGAAATACTTGCAGATTTTCACTGCCGAAATAATGGGAAATAATTGCACACAAAACCACTCAATCACATCCCTACGCCACAAAGTCTAGCTTTTTCACATGTAAATAAATTATTATCATTAATCTATTTCAAAATGATTTTAAATCAAACGGTCATTTTACTAATTTGCCAAAAAAAAAAAACAGTTATTTTCATTTCTTTTTTTAAACAGATTGATTGTTTTTCAATGGTCGGTGCCTGACAGCATTTATAAAATCTATTTCCATTTTTGCCAGTAAGAAAGCTACATAGAACAGGAAAAAATCAGTGTCTTAAAAATACTTCCAGGCTCAGTTTTCCAATTTCTGTTGAAATGTGGTTTAATGCCAAAAATGTAACTCCTGAATACTGCATTTGTACCCCTCAAGCATTTGGGATTTATAACAAATCTATTGTAGTCTCTTTTACTTTACTTTGCATACAGTAGAGATAAGAAATAAACAAATACGTCACCAATGTATGATGCTATTGATGATTTTTTAAAAGATGATACCGGTATATCTTTCTGGATAACGCGTGAGCTTCCTGGGGGCTTCGATCTCTGGAACCCGTGTACACTAGCGGTCACGGACATGCTGGGGTATGTTGCAGCGACTAGGCGCCTCTTCGAAGTTCGGGCATACACTAAAAATAAACTGCTTCGCTGAGCGCAGCTGGATACACCCGCAGAGGTCCAACCCTGAAAAGTTGGGGCAATAATGGACACATTTATAATATTCAAGCTTGATACAGGTCTGAATTTGGATTGTAATTAAATATTTGACATATTATAGGTTTCTGAATAAATGTAGTCAAAGAACTTGAAATTGGTTATATGAATTGAATTTATATTCAATTAAAGATTTCTTGCTGTTGTGCAATACACTGTGCTGTTGCGCAATATTTAGTAAATCTGTTGTCAGACTATAAACAAATAAAGTTCAATTTCTTCTCAATGTCGTATTTAAAATTTATAAAAAATCAATAGGGAGATTACATCAATAGCTATAAATAATTCACCAAAGTTTCATGAGAACTGCTGAAAGCATTTTTTAGTTATTGTCCAAAAACTGGAAAATCCCCCTTTTTTTAATGAATAAAACCCAATAACTCAGAAATGTAAAATCTAAAATTTATAAAATTCTAAGGGAGCTTACATCAACAGATATAAACAATTCACCAAAGTTTCATGAGAACTGCTGAAAGCATTTTTTAGTTATTGTCCAAAAACTGGAAAATCCCCCTTTTTTTAATGAATAAAACCCAATAACTCAGAAATGTAAAATCTAAAATTTATAAAATTCTAAGGGGAGCTTACATCAACAGATATAAACAATTCACCAAAGTTTCATGAGAACTGCTGAAAGCATTTTTTAGTTATTGTCCGAAAACTGGAAAATCACCCTTTTTTTTTATGAATAAAACCCTGTAACTCGGAAACATAAAATCTAAAATTTATAAAAATGGAAAGGGAGCTCATGTCAATAGATATAAACAATTCACCAAAGTTTCATGCATATTGGTTAAAGCTTTTTTGAGTTAATGTCTGACATGTTGACAACGGACGAACGGACAGACGGACAGAATGTCAATGGTTTACCATAATACGTCCCGTAAACGAGCGTATAAAAATGCCTAGCTACGCCACCTTAGGTGTCTGTATCAATTTAGACTTCATCTTTCGTTTAAATATATTCATATTTCTGGACGTACGTATGTCGGGGTTTAGGCTATTCCATTCAATAGTAGTAGATGGAAAAAAAGGATTTTCTGGTTATATCTATCTATAACTGGGTATCTCATAATTATTACTGTTTTGCAAATTATAATTAGATATTTGACCAAAAAGTGGCATTAAATCGTAGAGGCAGTCCCATTATATAAAGAATAGAACATAGTGAGCTTTCTGGACTTTCTTCTGTCCACTAGCAAATGTCAGCCTGTTTCACTTAAAATATATAACTTCCCAACTAGCAAACACGGGCAACCCAGTTACTAATATTCCTGCTTCTAACTAAACATGTTCTAAATTGTCGGAATCTTGTTGAGTACAACCATAGCATAGCATTTGTCTTGTAAGGGTTAAAATCAATAAGCCAATCTTAAGACCATGCTAAGATTTGTTCTAAATTGCTTTTCAAGACATCCTCTATTGTGTAAGGACTATTACTTGAATAAGAAAGGGATGTTTCATCAGCACACAATCGAGTTAGACTTATCAAATTACGAGCTATGTCATTTACATTAATAAGGAATAGTAGGGGTCACCCAATACAGAGCCTTGCGGAACTCCTGCATTAGTATTCTCAAAAGGCAAAACACTTTTTTTTCTATTTGAAATATAACTAATTAAGTGAATAAGACGTTGCGCACGGTATTGGTGTCTCTTTGGAAATATACGATAGATGGCGGATTATTCAAATTCAAGCTCTTTTCCTATACAATAAATATCCATGGTCTGCATATTATTCGAAAGGAAATAAACCAAAGAAATCGATAACATAGATGAGTTTGTGCTTTGTACATTATGTAATGAAAACTCTGCTCATTTCGATGCCTATAACGTCATTTTAAGGGTGTCCCGCTGTTACAATTTTGTTTTGTACGCGTCTTTGAAATCCCAGTGCGGATTAAATAGTAAATAGAATGTTATATAATTTTACAACTGTATTTTATACCTTTAACGTAAAATGGCGTTTTAGACGTTTTTTACTGTTAGAGAAGGAAGATCGTCAGAAGAGTTTAGAGAAGGAAGAGAAAAAATGTCCAAATTAGCTACTCAACCCGTACACAAACTTTCTGCCTTCACTTTTATAAGATTTAACGGTTGAAAATGGATTTTAATAATATCAGAAAATATATACATGTCCTAAAGAAGCTCTCTGAAGTCATCATTATGTAACTGCGGTGTTACTTTAAAAACATCGTCAGTTTTCCAGTGTCCAATAAAATGTCCTGACGGACAAAATAATACAAAGTATAATTTGGAGGCTTTTTTTTAAACGAAATTCTACTATAGATCTCAAATTTTTCACACCTGTTAATTGATATGGATGGAAAAAACATTCAATTTTCTCTAAAATGATATGATATGTACTTTTGTTTGAGCTGCAGATAGAAAATCAGAAACGATCTAAGATGTCCAATGACATGTCCCCATAGCCTTAATTTGACGTTCCCTTTATAATAAACTGTATACGACTTTCCTTGCATATTTGGCATAAAATAATTTCATGAAATGGTCTGATCTATATGAGATAAATTTCTCGTCTAATATGCATTAATATATAGATCCGCATTGTATCAAGGATTTAAGATGTCGAAATATTTAACTCGGATGCTGCATAAAGACAATGATCCGCAGTCAACCGTTTACATATGATCACACTCTCACTTTTAGAAAGGCAAGATACATTGAAAAAAATTCCCCGTTTACTGGACCCCACATCTTCCAAAATTTCTTCATTTCCTTAATTTTTCAAAGCGTATACTTTGCGTGAAGTTTATTTTTTTTTACATGAATATCCAATTTATAAAAAAAGGAAGAGAGAATTCAAATTCTAATAAATAGACTACATTGAATCCGCTGTGTATATACATTGAAAACTGTCTTAAGAGACCACTAAAGGGAGAGCAAAATTGTGGTTTCATATGACTGGTGGTCTTTTACACGTTCAATCTATATGAAATGCACTACATAGGGACCTACAATTAATGGTCTTATAACACAGTTTTTTGCTGAATACAGGTGGTTTCTTCGGCAGGTTTGATTGTATAGATAACAAATTGACATACCACTTTCCTCTTATTTATCATTAAATCAACCTCAATAATAAACTGCTTCGCTGAGCGCAGCTTGATACGCCCGCAGAGGTCCAACCCTGAACAGTTGGGGCAAAAATGGACACAATATTCAAGCTTGATACAGGTCTGAATTTGGATTGTAATTAAATATTTGACATATTATAGGTTTCTGAATAAATCTAGTCAAGGAACTTGAAACTGGTTATATGAATTGAATTTACATTCAATTAAAGATTTCTTGCTGTTGTGTAATACACTGTGCTGTTGCGCAATACTTAGTAAATCTGTTTTCAGACTATAAACAAATAAAGTTCAATTAATTCTCAATGTCATATTAGAAATTTATGAAAATCAAAAGGGAGCTTACATCAATAGATATAAACAATTTACCAAAGTTTCATGAGAATTGCTGACAGCATTTTTGAGTTATTGTCTGAAAACTGGAAAATCCCCCCTTTTTTAATGATAAAACCCCATTACTCGGAAACGTAAAATCTAAAATTTATAAAAATCGAAAGGGAGCTCATGTCAATAGATATAAAGAATTCACCACAATTTCTTGAATGTTAGTGAAAGCATTCTTGAGTTATTGTCTGAAAACTGGAAAATCCCCCTTTTTTTAATGAATAAAACCCCATAACTCAGAAACGTAAAATCTAAAATTTATAAAAAACGAAAGGGAGCTCACGTCAATAGATATAAACAATTCATCAAAGTTTTATGCAAATTGGTTAAAGCGTTTTTGAGTTAATGTCCGACATGTTTACGACGGACGGACAGACGGATGGACGGACAGACGGACGGACGGACGGACAGACGGACAACGGTATACCATAATACGTCCCGTAAACGGGCGTATAAAAAGCCTGCAGTGTGGCTCGGTGGTTACCTCAAGCACTCCGGCTTCCTCGTCCAATAAAACTGCAACGAAATAGCCAATAGTGACGAATGTGGCATTAGACACCAAATAAATAAACCAATCAATCTACTGTGTGCAAAGTTTCAAATTTTGAATACAGTAGATTTTTTTTTATTTTCGAAGAACACATGGCGTGAATATTGATTTTTATACTTGTAAAACAATGTAAAAACAAAACCAAAACCATTGAAATCGAAAAGTAATCCGTTTGGAAATGGTTTTAAAAAAAAATGTCAAAGAAGATTTAGTGTAAACCAATACTCAGTAATATGTTGACTAGAAATGGAAGCGCTAAATCAAAAATAATTTATAGTATAAAAATTCGTAAGGGTTCCGCGGAACCCAGTGTCTCGCCTACGTTTTCTGTTAATCGTAGGCTCAACAAAAATGAGAAAGTAAATCAAAAAAAATATTCCTCTTGATACTATCTTTTGATTGTAAGAAGCTTCTGTCCAAGTTTGGTAAAAATCCAGGATAGTTTATGAATCTAATAAATGTTTAAAAACTTTAACTGCAGACTGAATGTAATGTTAACTGGAAGAAAACAAACTAGCATTTGATCATAAACAAGCTTCTGTTTGGTACAAATCCAAAATAGTATAAGAAAGATGTTAAAATTTTAAAAACTTTAACCACAGAGTGAATGTGTTGTTCCTGGCAGAAAATTAAGTCCATTTAAAAGTAAAATACGGAAAACATGGATTTATTTTTTTACAAAATTTCCTTCTAGATACTAGCTTTTGATCATAAACAAGCTTCTGTCCAAGTTTGGTACAAATCCAAAATAGTATAAGAAAGTTATTAAAATTTTAAAACTTTAACCACAGAGTGAATATGTTGTTTCCTGGCAGAAAATCTAAGTCCATTTACAAGTAAAATAAGGAAAAAATGGATTTATTTTTTTACAAAATTTACTTCTGGATACTATCTTATGATCATAAACAAGCTTCTGTCCAAGTTTGGTACAAACCCAGGATAGTTTAAGAAAGTTATTAAAATTCTAAAAACTTTAACCACAGAGTGAATGTAATATTTCCCGGCAGAAAAACTAAGTCCATTTATAAGTAAAATACGGAAAAAATGGAATTTTATTTTTACAAAATTTACTTCTGCGGATACTATCTTATGATCATAAACAAGCTTCTGTCCAAGTTTGGTAGAATTCCAGGATAGTTTAAGAAAGTTATTAAAATTTCAAAAACTTTAACCACAGAGTGAATATTTGTGGACGCCGCCGACGATGACGGAATGTAGGATCGCTATGTCTCGCTTTTTCGACTAAAGTCGAAGGCTCGACAAAAAGTGTATGAAATGCATTCCTGATTCATATTTGTTCATTTCAGAAAACATTGATCCATGTGAATATATAGCAGTTACTTAAAAATACACATCTGGTCACTTTAAAGTAATTACATATCTAAAAATCTGATTTCGGCCTGCTGTTAATCTGTTAGGTAGATATTGGTCTATGTAAAAAGAGTTCTCAATACTTTGCCAAATTCTATGATTTCATACATATAATAAAAAAAGTATGGATCGCCGACCCTTATTTTAAGCTTTTGTTTGTGAAAAAAATATTTCAGATGAATAGGTTTTCCGAAAGCAAAAAAACAATACGAAATCATCGTCCTCGTTTTCTTAATAAATAACAGAATAGATCAATTTATTGTAATTATTAAAAGAAGAAGATGTGGCCGAATTATTGCCAACGAGACAAACTTTCATCAAAGACCAGATGACAAAGACGTTAACAATGAGCAAAACCCTATCCTCATAGTTAGCTATAAAAAGCCCCGAAATGACAAATGTAAAACAATTCAAACGAGAAAACTAACGGCCTGATTTACTGTACAAAATGTGTAAATTCCTTCATAAAATGAATTTTCTTAATTATTTGCCCGATAAAACAATCCTGATTTAAAAATTGTAATCAATGAAAACATTTTCTTTTAAAAAACAAATTTAGACCCCCGACCAACCTTGAAATATTGAAATTATGTTAACTACTAAAATCATCATCAAAAGAGCACTTATTTCTTTTTCAAACTTAATGCACATTGATTTTATAAAGTTTTAAAAAAAATGCAATTTTTAACACTTTCCATAAAATCGTAATTGATGTTAAGATTGTTGACTTATTCGAGTATTAACTGATAAAATAAATACTATGGATTATAATACTAGTATATATAAGCCACTTTTTATTAAAAAATAAATAAAACGTACTTCTTAAATAATAACAATTTCACTAGCCAAGAATGGAGACGTCTTCTGGCAAGGAGAACATTGCTAAATTTTAAGAAAGAGAAAAAACTGATAATACACAAATAGTAAAAGAAAATTAAGAAAATAAGACATGAAAGGTTATAAGCAAAGACAGTCAATGTGATATATTGGAAGCACACTCGTCCTTAGAGGTACATGTAGCCTCAGATTTTCCGGCATTTGTTTCACTCATAGTATCAAACTCAGTTTTTAAGTTTCAAAACATTTTGAATTTTGAAAATAAAAGACGCTTAATAATATACAAAACAGATTTTAAATCATATTACAAGACATCAAATTGTTATTCAGTGCTAAATATCATTGTTGGAGACAATTTATCGCAAAATTAAAAAAATTGCATGTGTGTGTGTGTGTGTAAAATTTTGTTTTAATTCTATGGAATTTTGCATTTATTAATGCTAAGCCCAGCTTAAAAAAATGAAAGCATATAAAGAAGCAACTTAGAAAATCTCGGCAAAATGAATACTTGTTGGAAGAATGTAAATTCTACGGTCTTTTTAAGCGGCATTTTCACATGAGTAGGTAGGTTGTAAGCTTTAACGTTTGAAACTTTCTTGGGAACGTGCGTAACGTCTAAATACATTTTTAAATACAATTCTTTCAAATACTTTGCCCACTGCTGATAATAATGAGATTGGTCTATAATTGGTTGTCAGTGATTTGTCTCCGGTTTTGAATATATATAAATGCTCCAAGTCAACACATTTTAAAGATTTTGTGAAAATACGATGGTAATGTGCATTTTTAAAACACAAATAAATGTACATCCATTGTCAGATCAAAATATCTTAAATACCCCAGTCCAGAGATACCATGTATATTCTACTGAATATACCATATCGATAATTTTACATTCGTACTTGTTACGTAATAAGATCTGTGTCCAGGTAAAAAGAACCAGCAGGTGGTATATATTATAAAGTGTTTAGCGCCTTCCATTATACAGAGAGAGAATTTATTTTATTAAAGTGTCACATACTTGTCTACCTAGTTATATACAAATTATAAACATTTGTAATATACATTGCACAATAATAAAATAAGCCGACAAATACCCAGCCTAGATAGACTTATGAGACACTAGACATCTGACGATGACATTTAGCTTTAGGACCATTTTGTTTTCACAAAGAAAAACACCAATTTAAAAATTATATATATAGCATTCTGTTAAAAAATCATTTTAAAGGTAAATTGATAAGCATAACGTCCTCGCAATTTCTTGTTCAGAGCCAGGGACACAGATGTCCAAATGAATAAGAATACACTAAATGCTTAAACAATATATATAGTACAATGGACACCAATCACATTTTGATAGTGTACTAAGAGGTTTTCTCGTGTATCTTCTATATTCTAAAAACTTCAACATCCTACCAAAAATACAAAAATTAAAGTCCCAAGTTTTATAAATTAAATGTCATTTTTTAAAATATTATTTGCGAGGCTGCATGCACATTGTACCTATTGTTTTTCGTATTTTTCTTTTCCGCCATGCATAAGTTTAATGTTTACTGTGACTTCTATATATATTATATAGTGTGTTACGTAGATCGATTAATAACTTTGTTCTAATCAAAGCGCGAAAGCGCTGTAAAGGCAGTTAATTACAGGTTGTGTGCATTTTTAGTCCAGTTATATCATTATCTTGCATAGTACATTGTACTTATCAGAGGTGGCTTTCAGTAATTAAGATTTAGAGTTCTCTAATGATATTGAACAAGTTTTATGAATGTTATATTCTGAGCACTTTATGAAGGCGATTGTTCTAGTGCATTATGTCCAGTTTGTACCTTTTTTATTTATGTTTATAGTCAAATACTGTTTAAAATAGTTTGGCATTTTCTTTTTAGTAATAAGTAAATGTTATCAACTGTATTTTATTCAACTTTGCAAATGTGGTTTGTTACTGGTAAGTACAATGTATGGATGATAGTTGTTTCATTGGCAATCATAACACATCTCCTTATTTATATAATGATCTATATTCAACGACCTCAGGTACAAAAAAAATGTATGTAACTAAACTATGATGGGAAACCTTTGACTTCTTTCTTTTATATAAACTTTTGATTTGGTACCATAGAACTATGTAGAATAAATGTACATTGCAACATGTCAACTCTTTCAATGACAATTTTTTTTAGAAACTATAACTCCAAGCAAAATTATATTTCCAAGTATAAAGTTTATGAATGAAACAAGAGTGCACACGCTGAAATGTCTCGCCTTCTTTACTAATCATTGATATTATGTTGATAGTCCTAAATATAAAGCTTTATTACAACTGTCACATAAACTTAACATTAACCAAGTAAACTAAACATTGACCAATGAACCAAGAAAATGAGGTCAAGGTCAGATGAACCATGCTAGGCAGGTATGTACAGCTAACAATTCTTACATACAACAAATATAGTTGACATATTGCTTATAGTTTAAGAAAAACAGACCAAGACACAAAAACTTAAAACTGAGCAATGAACCTTGAAAATGAGGTCAAGGTAAAAAAAAAAACCTGTGTGACTGACAAATAGATCATAAAATATTTCCATACACCAAATATAGTTGAACTATTGCATCAAGTATTTGAAAAAAAGACCAAAACTCAAAAACTTAACTTTGACCACTGAACCATGAAAATGAGGTCAAGGTCAGATGACACCTGCCAGCTAGACATGTACACCTTACAATCATTCCATACACCAAATATAGTAGACCTATTGCATACAGTATAAGAAAAACAGACCAAAACACAAAAACTTAACTATAACCACTGAACCATGAAAATGAGGTCAAGGTCAGATGACACCTGCCAGTTGGACATGTACACCTTACAGTCCTTCCATACACCGAATATACTAGACCTATTGCTTATAGAATCTGAGATATGGACTTGACCACCAAAACTTAACCTTGTTCACTGATCCATGAAATGAGATCGAGGTCAAGTGAAAACTGTCTGACGGGCATGAGGACCTTGCAAGGTACGCACATACCAAATATAGTTATCCTATTACTTATAATAAGAGAGAAATTAACATTACAAAAAATCTTAACTTTTTTTTCAAGTAGTCACTGAACCATGAAAATGAGATTCAAGGTCATTGGACATGTGACTGACGGAAACTTCGTAACATGAGGCATCCATATACAGAGTATGAAGCATCCAGACCTTCCACCTTCTAAAATATAAAGCTTTAAAGAAGTTAGCTAACGCTGCCGCCGGATCACTATCCCTATGTCGAGCTTTCTGCGACAAAAGTCGCAGGCTCGACAAAAAGGAGTTCTTAATTATGAAATAAACTGATTCGCTGAGCGCAGC
Source organism: Mytilus californianus (assembly GCF_021869535.1). Taxonomy (NCBI): domain Eukaryota; kingdom Metazoa; phylum Mollusca; class Bivalvia; order Mytilida; family Mytilidae; genus Mytilus; species Mytilus californianus. The sequence continues at coordinate 87,915,986 of NW_026262701.1, forward strand.
TGGATACACCTGCAGAGGTCCAACCCTGAACGGTTGGGGCAAAAATGGAAACAATATCCAAGCTTGATACAGGTCTGAATTTGGATTGTAATTAACTATTTGACATATTATAGTTTCTGAATAAATGTAGTCAATGATCTTGAAATCGGTTATATGAATTGAATTTATATTCAATTAAAGATTTCTTGCTGTTGTGCAATACACTGTGCTGTTGCGCAATACTTAATAAATCTGTTGCCAGACTATAAACAAATAAAGTTCAATTTCTTCTCAATGTCATATTTGAAATTTATGAAAATCAATAGGGAGATTACATCAATAGCTATAAATAATTCACCAAAGTTTCATGCGAACTGCTTAAAGCATTTTTGAGTTGTTGTCCAAAAACTGGAAAATCCCCCCTTTTTTAATGAATAAAACCCCATAACTCAGAAATGTAAAATCTAAAATTTATAAAATTCTAAAGGGAGCTTACGGATTGATAATTTAGTCTTAGATGCAAGATTTTTTTATCAGTTGTTAGTGGCTTTGAACTAGCTGTCAGTAAATGCGAGTACTCTCAGATCTGAACTTAGTGTCTTTTTGTTGTTTGGATGTACAACTACACGGCCACGTCCACTTGTATTTGTATTTATCCATCTGATGAGTTAAGTCTTTCAACTGATTTTTATAGTTCGTTCTTATATTGTACTGTTACACCACTGTCCCGGGTTAGGGGGTGGGTTGGGATCCCGCTAACATGTTTAACCCCGCCACATTCTGAATGAACATGTATGTGCCTGTCCCAAGTCAGGAGCCTGTAATTCAGTGGTTGTCGTTTGTTTATGTGTTGCATATTTGTTATTCGTTCATTTTTTGTACATAAATTAGGCCGTTAGTTTTCTTGTTTGAAATTGTTTTACATTGTCATTTCGGGGCCTTTTATAGCTCACTGTGCGGTATGTGCTTTGCTCGTTGCTGAAGGCCGTACTGTGACCTATAGCTGTTAATTTCTGTGTCATTTGGTCTCTTGTGGAGAGTTGTCCCATTGGCAATACCACATCTTCTTTTTATATTTACATCAACAGATATAAATAATTCACCAAAGTCAAGGTGAGACAACAAAACTCAGTTGCAAGATCTCTGAAATTTTTTACACGGTACAAGTTTTTCTCATTGTTGGAGATTGTACGGTGACAGTAACACCTGTAACTGCTTAACCCATTTCTTATGCACTTTGGTTCGATAAACTCACTGAATATCATACCACATCTCCTTATTTTTATATGCATTACAATTGACATGTGCATGTTATTGTAAATATATATATATCAGAACAAACTTCATTGCGTCACTTTTATTTATGCATTCTTTGGCATAATACAAGTTCTAAAATTACACAACATAAAACAACTAAATGTTATTTCAGATGAAAGTTTTGTTTCAGTTCCATTCATAGGATTTATTAGAATTTTGTATGTTTTGCCAAGTCCAATAATTAGCTCTATGTGCACGTGTTAATTGGAGACTTTTCTATCCCGTATAAGAGTTTTGGAACTAATTCTGTTTCTTTTTTTGAAAAAAGTGAGCAAACAAATCTTGCACATTTAAACCTTTGTCTGCCATCACACTGTCACCTGGATCACATAATTGAACTATTCTACATCTTTCAACTATTTCACAAGTCACTTGTACAACCAACACATGCATTAGAGACATAGTTGACTAAACCACAAGGTGTCGAACATACAAGTATTTTCAGTGTTTCTGTTTTTATATGATGAAAAGGTTGCCTGAGCTCTAGGAGCTTTAGGTTTTATCACGGGATATTCTGTGCTGTCAATAATAATCCAAGTTGTAGGAAACTTTAATTTGAAGTTGGATGGCGAAAAATACCTGACTAAACCACTAAATGGCCAAGTGTTAGCCTCACGCCACTGTTTAGACATAAAAACAATCCATGTTTACATAATATTCTTAACACTAGTTTCAATCTAGAATCTAGACAGTTCAAAGTTGGTTGTATAATGCCTCAATTTCATCAAAGTCATAAAAAAACTGATTTTTAAAAGAAACCCTATCAATTTGAAAATATATGTATCTCAAACAATGTGCTGCTGGACCAAGTGTGGTCAAAACAAATAAAAATTTAGTATACAACTCTAAACCGGTATAAAAATGCATGGCTGTGTCACATGTCTTCATTTCAAAATTCCCTGCTGAAAATATAGGCATTGATGGTGTTTGCGTAATTCCATCTGTGAAGCTCAACATTAGATCGGCAGATGGTGGTGGACAGTCATAAATCCTGTCTGCAGTATAAATGACTTCTTCAGGAAAACCAACTTTACAATCAAAACTTTCCTCTAGATTTCTACTACAATATTCATCAAGTTTAGTTCTTTTGTTTTCACAGGAAACTGTCCTGATTTTTCTTTTTGCGACGATTCAGTCTCTTGCTTGGTCCAGGAAAATAGGCTGGGAATGGCAGTAGACTTAAGTCTCTGTATGGTGGGTTTGCGCCCTGAAAAAGGTTATAAAATATTAGTTTTTTTATAATTAAATGAACTTTCATTAGCAATGCATACTTTGTACTACCTGGCAAAATATTAACTAGATTTATTCATTACAATCTGGATAAAACTATGTTAGCCTGATTCAATGTACATCAAAATGTATGTTATTTAAATCCAAAGGACAAACAATGAGAGACATATGCAACAAACGTACATTGTTTGTACCTAAATAACTATAATATAGATGAGAGCATGTCGTTGTTTTGTTCCTGTTAACATTGTCATTGATATTTTTCAAGAAATTCTATGAGGCATACATTTTTTTGTAGCTTATGCATTCCTGTCATTACTACATTAGCATAATTACTGCTAAAATAATTCTAAGTATGATATACCTCTTGTAAGAAATCATTATATTTGTAGCAAGCACCAACAAATCTCAAACAGATCACATTGAATCGTAATCCAAAAAATTATGACGTCTTGAATTAACCACCCCCTTTTATTCTAAAACGATAATTGCTGTTGTAAACAGACTGGTTTATTCGCATGGCGATTACATATATAACTATATATTTTAAAAAGAAAATAGAGTTTTACCATGAATAGTTTCCTGCACGTAGTCTTTTTCAGTAAAATGTGCCTTGCAAACAACAGCTGATTGAGATGGACTCCACGATTTCATCGTGTTCTCGTCCAATCTGCGTATGGGCCATGGCGTTGATCCAACTTTTCCTTCTTTTTAAGTCATTTGGAAATGCATGTCCTCCTCTTAAATGACATCCAGGTACACAACAACAAGTACTTGGCATCGTTAATTAAAAATGCAACTATAATAGTTGTACAGTGCAGAAACCGGAAGTTTAAGAACAGGATCGGCTACCACGGCGCCACCTATTCAGGAATGATAATTTGCTACTTTATATAACTGCGAAATAACAATAACGTTAGACGGGTTCACGTGCATAAACAGAAATGCGCTTTAATTTGTATAATACAATTCATGTTCAGTCGACCTTTAATTATTATATCAAGCACTGAAATGATTTATAAACATCTAGATTGCAGATAACACCCGAAATTAACCCGACCTCTTTCCACACGGAATTCAAATAATTCTGGTTTGTCAATCGGTTGACTGCTTATAATGCAAAATACAAATATATCAAAAGTTTTTTAAACTAACAAAACACAATGATCGTTTCTCTATTTCCCAATGTAAATGAAATGAAACAAAAAACATTTATATCACAATAAGAAGAAGAGAGAATCAACATTTTCCGGATCTACTTGGAGCCTAATGACCCCCCACGTAGATAAGTTGGATATCGCGGAAAGAAAGATTAACACGGCAACCAGAAAGGCATTAAAGCACTGCCTTTAAAAATTATTAACCGACACAGAGCGATAGCACGGAAACTGAAAAATGCTTGGGAAAGCGGATTGTTTGCTAATCATTTTGAAATAAAAACGTGAATTATTTTGATATCCTAATGATAATGTTTCTTTTTGACAGCACTATATTTTGTTGATTATTCAATATATTTATATGGTACCTGGCATTTACATACATGTACATGCATAATAATAATCCCTTGGATATATTTTAGTTGATTGATTGTTGGTTGTTTAATGTCCAGTGTAAACTATTTCATACATTTCTATGAAGAAAGAGTTTCTCATTCCTAGAAAGATTTTATGATTATTTTGCGCACAATGTAATTTAAAGTATTAACTCCGTGTTTCAAAGTCAAACAAGATAATTATTATTTTTCTTCATTTTTCTTTAAAAAAAAATTGAATATCCATATAATTCAAATCGGGTTTAGATTTGTTTTGTTCTCCAAGGAATTTACTACGACAAATTCAATTCTAATGATAATTTTGGGATCAAATGTGATGAGGTTTATATTTAGGTATGTGCCAAACAGGGAAACAATAAACTGGTAAATTGGACACCATTCAGACTTCGTTTAGATGAGACACGTCTTCAAAATCAATACAGTTTAAAATTTTGGGGAGTTGAAAATTGAAAAGTTTTTTTTATTGTTTACTTTGCACTAAGAATTTATATACAAACCTCTTCTATTACTCTTCCTCTGAGCAAAACTCAGTTTGTTTTAAACCGATTTAAACTTACATTAAACAGAACTTAAACAGTAGGAGATCACGATGGGTTTAACGACAATAAGACAGCAATCAAACAACAAAAAACACATAAGGACATCGAGTGGGCAACATATAGTGTTTACCAATAGAAAGGTGTATACACAACATGCCAATTTCTAAATCGTCCCGAATTTCCATATATCATTGTGAATAAGTTTATCCAGAAAAATAGAATACATGTATTACATGTCTTTGATTTAACAGAAACAATAATAAATGATCTGGCATTAAAACGCGATTCTCCATATTAACAATTGAGGAGAAAGCCTGAATATGAAAAGTTAAACAATTTAAAGGTTATACCAATTTTAAAGTTTTACTCCTTAGAGGTCTATTTTCCCCCTTCTTTTCCCCTTCAAGAAAACTTTCCTTGGAGCCGTTGATTAAATATCCGCCGAATTTTTTCCAAAACGCTCATGTATAATATTATTATGCCGTCATGTGTTTAAACAGTTATTGGCCAATCAAATCAGTATGCAAGTTAAATAAATATTATATGAATAACGCTTCAAAATGATGCAATTATATTATCAATCTAAAAATATTATACATGAACAACAAAAATAAAAGATATTAAATGACTGAAGCAATTTTATAATACTGAAGGATAAACTCTTATTGTTACAATATTGCCGAAAACCATACGACATTGTTAAGCAATTATGACAAACCAATAAAAAATTTGTTGTTTGAGATTATTCATGGTTGACTAGGTAAATAACCGGTGGCACGTGTTCTTATTATTAAAACAAGGGACAGAAAAGTATTAAACAGAAATAACCGTTTTTTTAAAACCATATTTTCAAAATTCACTGCATGATTTAAAGTCCAAGGACCATAACTCTGCACAAAATTATTAGACCGAAACAAAAATTTGATCTGTAACTTGTCATGATAAAACTATATATATACCAATTATCAATCAATATCTTATAAGCATGATGCAAAAAACATCAGATTTGATTACTAGTAATAGTTCTCTAAAATTAGATATGATGTAATACAGTGTATATCTATTTTCAAATTATAATCAAATATAATTAATAGTTCCAAATATTTTTTCTTTCATTTGTCACAAACTAATATAGATTTGTAAATCATCTATAAAATGTCAACAACTTTTATCTACACAATGTACTGTATTGAAATATATACATTAACAAAAATAGATAATTACCTAATTAAAGGATTCCTCTTCATAATTTTTTTTTATATATATAGCATTCAGAAAATTAGTTTATACTAAATAACAAACAAACCTGCCAAAAAATTCTTATAATTTAAATAATTTAACAAAGAATGTCTTTTAAAAAATGAGTTATCTCCTTTTGTACAGATATATGGTTTAACATAGTACGCTAACATTAGTTATGGAGTTTTTTATGGACCATAACTCTGGACTAAGTCATCAGACCGGAACAAAATTCGAACTTGATCTATAACTTTTCATGATAAAACTATATACCAAATATCAAATCAATATCTTCAAGAACGAAGAAAAAAAGTGTGGAAAGCTGATTTGCCGGACTGACGGATGGACAGACGGACAGATGGACAGACGGACAGAGTGCAAACCTAAAGTCCTCTTCGACTTCGTCAGTAGGGGACTAATTAAGAGGCATCTTCAACTAGTTTAGAGTTGGAGAAATCATTCAATGCCATGTGATTGTATTTAGGTTTAAAATTTATGCGTTTTTCGATTCATGAAGAGGTCAATTAGAATAAAATTAAGTAATTGATGCCAAAAAAGAATACAAAAATAAGATGCATGAAATAAAGTAATAACATAAGTTTACAAATACGTACCTAGGTACATGAAATAAAGTAATAACATAAGTTTACAAATACGTACCTAGGTGCATTTAATAAAGCAACATTTGAACTTATTATTATGATTTTTTTTTAATTGTAATTTTATTTTTATTTATATTTAATGTTACACGAAATGGAGTATTTCTGGTGTAAATATCAATAAGTACTATCTACAATATACAGAAATGACGTCACGGCTGTGTATTGTTAAGTTACTGAAGAAGGATTAATGTCAAATTCATATCCCCGGGCGAAGAAGTTACCAGTTTGTCAGCACGGTTAGTGTGTAATTTGCGCCAACTCACCATTTAGAAAAGGTTTGAATCGCGCCCATCTCTTCTTTTCTTAAAGTATGAATTGCGCCAATAGATGGAACTTAATTGTGCCATATTTACCTCTAAACGATTAACCTATTTACATGTAACATAAGAATACTTGTGCTGTTTCATTCCTTCTATATTTTGATAACTTTATTAATGTTTGTCTACTTGTCCTTGTTTACATTTGTACTTTCATTTTAGTACTACTTTCACTTTTCATTCCAGGTAAATTTACCTTCACATTTATTTTTATAATTACCTGTACTTTCATTTTAAGGAGTATTTTCACTTTCACTTTAAAGAGTTAATTTCCTGTTTCCTGTGTATACTCATAGAGGTTGTGTACCACAACAAGGTTGACAAATGTTTTGAATCTAACTAGAACTTGGTCATCCTATGCTGGCAGACCAATATGTAAGTTAATTTTTGATATATGATGTTTATTTTAGACAGATGCATGTGTATTTTTGAGATATATTTAATATTAAAGAGTTTATTATACAATACATATCACATGAGTATTTGGTTATTTTTCTAAAGTATGGCAACCCATCAGAGACATATTGTTTTATGTCAAGACTATATATATTATACTATTGGTATTTTTCATATATAGGATTATTTGTCTACGTTTCTCGAGCTTTTTGGTAAACAAATACATTGTTTTGATTCTATAATTTACCTTTATCTGTGTATTCTTTAAATTGTATTTTTTATCAGCAATATAAGGTTTCCATTTTTCTATTGTAGCTTTTTACTACACGCACTCACCACATGTATGTAACAACTTGAACTGTATATCATATCATAGATGTATGGAGTGTTTTGGTTCGCTATCTGTTAAGCTACCTAACGGTATAGTAAAAAGATAATGCTGTATATATGTCAGAAAGCCGACTAAGAAAACTAACATTCAAAGGTCAAGCAATGTTTGAAGAACACAGTGAGAAATTAAAGGACAAAGTTGATAATTTATGGTCAAAATTGGAGGATTTAATTGTTACCCTTCCATCATGTCAGATGATAAAGGATTATAGAAATTTAGAGAAAAATGTTAATACAAATTTTAAAGAATTTTGTCGTCGTTCGGAAGAGTTATAAAAATTATTTAAAAAGAAAAAAAATACGGACGAATCCAGAAAAGTGTTGGACGATCACAATGAATTTTTTAAAAGTTCTATTAGCGTCGTCAGAAGAGTTAACAACGATATTAAGAAAAAGAAACTTGAATTAGTTGACCAATTATCAGAAGTGAGTGGATCAACAGTTGGGTCAGCGAGTCATAAAGAGCTAAAGCAGAGGCAGAAAAGGTTCGTTTGGAATATGTTAAAAGAGAAGGTGAACTGTTAAAGCAAAAAGCAGATATAGAAGCAAGTATGAGCGTTGTAAAACAGGAAGGAATAGTTGAAGCAGCAGAGGTAGAGGCCAGAATTTCGGAAGAACAAGATCAAGAATTGCTGATGGCGTTAGAGGACAAACACGACAAGGTTAGCAAGTACGTAGAAACATTACCAAGTTATAGTGTACAGCAAGGGACAAATGCTGTTGGCTTTTCTGATAATCAGCCATATATTTCAGTAATAGCTTCGTTTGCTTCTCAATACAATAATATTCCTCCTGTTTCATCTGAAATATTATCAATGATGTCAACCGATTTCCGCTACAGTGTCAAGTCAACCAATTTACACTACATTGTCTAGTCAACCATCACATTTTCAATCAAATGTTGCCAACTATCAACAACCTCAGACTATGTCTTTCTTGCCACCAAATAATCCCTACATTAATGTCATGTCTGATGTTACAAAATTTATGCTACGGAAAGATTTTCTGTTGACACGTTTTATAAACTTTGATGACACACCAGAATCATTTGCTTCGTGGCGAGCATCTTTTCAAAGTATTACTAGTGAACTCTGTGTTTCTCCATTTGAGGAAATGGATTTGTTAATAAAATGGTTAGGACCGGAGTCGTCGAAATTTACTAAGAGTCTTAGGGCTTCTAATTCACACGATCCTCCGAGAGGTTTAAAACGCATTTGGGATCGACTACAGGAACGATATGGTCAACCAGAAATGGTAGAAAACGCTTTGAAGAAAAAATGAATTCTTTTCCGATTATCACAAACAAGGACAGCTCAAAACTTTACGATCTCCTTGACATACTAAGTGAAATAGAGTCTGCAATGGCAAATCCGATGTATTCAACACATTTGAGTTACTTTAATTCTTCATCAGGTGTTTCTCCGATCGTATCAAAGCTTTCTTATTCTCTGCAAGAGAAATGGACAACACAAGCTTCAAACTACAAGAAAAACCATTCAGTTCCGTATCCGCCATTTTCCTTCTTTATCAATTTCATCAGAGATATGTGTCAAATTCGCAATGATCCTGCTTTTAGCTATTCTAATTCGAACACTTCTAGCTATACAAAGCGTTCTTCAAATCCAGTTCTTACTAGGAAGGTTGAGGTTTAAGCTCAAAGTGACACTCGTATACGTGATAGCAATAATCGTTGTCCGATACATAAAGCTGGACATACATTAAGTGAGTGTCGCGGTTTCCAAAAGCGACCATTTCAGGATCGTCAGCGTTTTCTCCGTGAAAAGAAAATATGTTTCCGTTGTTGTCAATCAAATGACCATATATCAAGGAACTGCAATGTCAATGTTAAGTGTTCAATTTGTGGAAGTAATCGCCATGCTTCATCTATGCACATAGACCATTCATCCACAACCGAAAAAATCAGTACACCAAAAACTGATAAAGACTATGGCGGGGAGTTCTCTACAGAAACAATATCAGCAGCATGTACAAGTTTGTGTGGAGATATGCTTATCGGCCTTTCTTGTGGCAAAACAGTTTTAGTTGATGTTTTCTCTGGTGCTTCTCCCGAACACTCTATTCGTGTCTATGCAATTAAAGACGATCAAAGTAATCGTCTTGCGTCGCCGGATCTTTTTGATCGACTTGGACTTCATGGTTCTCAAAAACAGTTCGTTTTATCGTCATGTTCCGGTAGCTCTACTATGGTAGGCAGATATGCTAGTGGTATTCGTATATGTTCAATTGATGGAGAATCAACTTTTGAAATGCCAGATGTAATCGAATGTGATTCCATTCCGAGTAATTTACCGGAAATTCCGAATCCGGATGTTGCTAATGCACACCCGCATCTACGTCGTATTTCTCCATACTTACTTGCACTAGATCCAAGTTGTAAAGTTGAACTTTTGATAGGACGCGACTTACCTGAAGTACACCATGTAACGGAACAAATTCTTGGTCGTAAAGGAGAACCTTTTGCACAAAAACTTCCTTTGGGATGGGTTGTAATTGGAGAGGTATGTCTTGGGAAGGTTCATGCTCCTTCTGTAATCAACGTTTGTAAAACTCGTGTGTTGAATGATGGACGACACACAACTTTCCCTTTGTGTGAATTAAATATCAAGGTAAATGATGTTGAAGATCACATTTTTGTTCGTACACCGGCAGACAACAAATTAGGTCACTCGGTTCAGGACAGACAGTTTCTAGAACTAATGCAACGTCACTTTCGTAAAGACGAGAATGGTCTTTGGTCGGCTGCTTTGCCATTTATACAACCGAAACCACAAATGCCTAACAATCGTTATCAAGCCTGGAAAAGAGCTCAGATTTTAGAGTCAAGTTTGCGTAAGAACTCTACAAAGCTTGAACACTTTGTTACTTTTATGTCTAAAGTGCTTAGTAGTGGTGCAGCTGAAGTGGCACCAAAAGAGATTCCAGGAGAATGCTGGTACCTTCCTCTTTTTGAGGTGTACCACCCTAAAAAACCAAATCAAATATGTGGAGTTTTCGACTGTATGAAGGAGTATCTCCGAAAAGTATTCTAATGTCCGGACCGGACCGGACTAATAACCTTGTTGGAGTGCTTATGCGTTTTAGAAAGAATAGAATTGCAATAACAGGTGACGTTGAACAAATGTTTTAATAATTTCATGTTGATGAATACCATCGAGATTATTTGCGTTTCTTTTGGTATGAGAACAATGACTTTACAAAACCGTTGATTGAATACCGCATGACAGCACATGTTTTTGGTAATACCCCTTCACCTGCTGTAGCAACATATGGATATGTAGTTAAAAGATTTAGATTTTTGCTCAGATACTTTGCCTATTAAACATAGTTTAGGTTTGTCGTGGAATTTACAGACAGACATGTTTATCTTTCTCGTCAACGATGATGATAAACCAATCACCCGTAGAGGCATTCTTTCAACTATTAACAGTTTGTTTGATCCGTTGGGTTTTATTTCACCGCTAGTCATCAGTGGGAAAATTCTACTTCGAGAAGTTGTTCCACCAGGAACTGATTGGGAGGATCCGCTGTCTACTGATCATGCAACAAAATGGAAAAACTGGTTGAAGTCTTTGAAATCTGTTAGTTGTTTTCAAATACCGCATATGATTGTTCCTGTATCTATTTCTTTGACACGCCAAGTTGATATCCACATTTTCTCTGATGCTTCAGAACAAGCAATCTCTGCTGTGGCTTATCTAGAGGCAATTGATGACACTGGTTCAGCGTTTATAGGTTTTCTTACTAGAAAGTCTAAACTTGCACCTATCAAAGGTCATACTATTCCTAGATTGGATCTGTGCGGTGCGGTGCTGGCTACGGAAGTTGGAGAAGCGATATGTCATCATAATTCGTATGAATCTGTCTCCGAGTGTTTGTCATTACTATACAGACAGTCGAGTTGTGTTAGGATATATATGTAATACCACCCGTCGATTCTTCACATGTCAGTAATCGTGTGGAAAAGATTCATAAAGTGTCGGAACCTTCACAGTGGTCATATGTATCAACGGATAGAAACCCAGCTGACTTAGGGACTAGATTTTTTAGCTCTCCAGACATGCAAGTTATTAGTTCTTGGAATAACGGACCGAATTGGTTATTAAACAAGGAACCCTTTGATATGGTATCATTTCCGTTGTTATCACCACAAGACGATAAGGAAATTCGTCCTGAAATTGTTTCACGTAAAACACAAATTGAGTCTACAGATTGACTCTCAACGATTCAGCAAGTTTTCTAGTTGGAGATCTCTCGTCAGATCATTATCACTCTTAAGACACATAGCTAAGACATTAAGTAGTGCAACTACATCTCGTTGCAAAGGTTGGCATATTTGCGCTGAAAAGGACACTCCAGAATTTATCAAGGGAACCTAAACATTGATCATTCGACAAGTACAGAAGGAATTCTTTGAACACGAAATAGATTCTTTAAATAACGACCAGCATGTTCCAAAATATAGTGCGATTTTAAAACTTGACCAAATACTGGATGCACATGATATCTTGCGAGTAGGAGGTAGATTGAATCGCTCTACATTGACACTTGGTGAAAAGAATCCTATTTTAATTCCTGGTAAACACCATATTGCGAGATTACTAGTGTTACATTACCACGATAAATTCCACCACCAGGGACGTCATATAACCGAGGGCGCAATCAGGACTGCTGGTTACTGGATTACCGGTCTCAAGCGTTTGATATACTCAATTGTTTCAAGTTGCATTTTATGCCTAAGGTTTAGAGGTACTTTTTCGTCTCAAAAAATGGCTGATCTTCCAGAAGAAAGACTTTTAGCATGCCCACCATTTACATACATTGGCGTTGATTGTTTTGGACCCTGGAACATTGTTTCAAGACGGACTCGTGGTGGAAGCGCAAATTCAAAACGATGGGCTGTCTTATTTGTCTGTTTTTCATGTCGAGGTGTGCATATTGAAATAATTGAAGAGATGACTACCGCATCCTTTATAAATTCACTTCGCCGCTTCATATCAATCAGAGGATATGTTAAAGAATTCTTTTCTAATAGAGGAACCAACTTTATCGGCGGCTCCCCAGAGAGCTCGGCATAGAAGCTATTTTTGTTGAGGACTCACTGTTTCAATCATTCATGAAAGAACAAAAAACTGTGTGGAAATTCAATACACCGTACTCGTCCCATATGGGAGGTTCATGGGAACGTCTCATTGGCATAGCAAGACGAATATTGGACTCAATATTGTTTGAAGCAGGACATCATCGACTCACACATGGAGTCACATGAAACTCCTGGCTCTGATGGCTTTTCAACTGAATTTTTCAAATTTTTTTGGAAAGATCTCCAGTTTTTTGTTGTTGAATCTTTAAATTATGGTTCAGAACAGGGAGAATTGTCAGTAACACAAAAGCAAGGAATTATTACTTGTCTTCCAAAAGGAAATACACATCGTCATTTTTTGAAAAATTGGTGTCCTATTTCACTTAACACTGCCTATAAAATTGGGTCAGCAGTAATTGCAAACAGATTTAAGAGTGTCATTGACAAACTTATTACTTTAGATCAGACTGGTTTTATTAGTGGGAGGTACATAGGAGAAAATATAAGGCTTTTATATGATATCATGCAATACACAGAAGATCATGAAATACCTGGGCTCTTGTTGTTAATTAATTTCGAAAAGGCTTTTGATTCTATTTCTTGGGATTTCTTGCTAAATGTTTTAAAGTTCTTTAATTTTGGGGAATCAATTATCAACTGGATAAAAGCGTTTTATAATAATATTAAGTCTGCAGTTATACAAGGGGGTAACCTTTCTGAATTTGGAACATAGGTCGGGGCTGCCGACAAGGCGATCCGCTTTCACCTTATCTTTTCATCCTATGTGCTGAGATTCTTGCACTAAAGATAAGAGGAAATTGTGGTATTGAAGTTACTCGAGTTGAGCATAAGTTGTCACAGTTTGCTGATGACACTTCATTGATTTTAGATGGTAGTGAAAAATCTTTATATGAATCTTTATCTGAATTGGACTGGTTTGCAAAAATATCTGGTTTAAATATAAATTTTGCAAAAACACAAGTAATTTGGTTTGGAAGTAAAAAGTATAGCAAGGAAATTTCATGTCCTGATGTTAACCTTTCATGGGGGAGACAACTTTTAAACTACTTGGTATAAATTTTGATGTGGACTTAGAAAATATTGTCAATATCAACTATAAAGATAAAATTATACAGATTAAGAACATAATAAAACAGTGGTCAAAAAGAAACCTTGCAATAATAGGTAGAATAACTGTGATTAAAAACTCTTGTTTTACCTATTTTAAACCACCTTATTATTTCTTTGCCTAATCCTTCTGATAGTGTATTCCAAAAAATTAATAACATTTTTTATACATTTGTATGGAACTCTCCTATACATAGAGTGAAGAAGGACGTATTGATTAAAGAATATTTGGAGGGAGGATTAAAAATGATAGATCTTTATAGTTTTACCATGGCACTAAAATCATCATGGATAAGAATGATTTTTCAGAGAGATAATGAGTGGCAAAGTATTCTGATGTCTGATATTGATAAAAATAAACTTTTTAACTGTGGTGTTCAGTATATCAAACAAGTTAAGTTTATATATCAAAAACAGTTTTTGGAAAGATGTATTCAGAGCATGGGAAATGATAATTGATAAAGAAAGAAATATGGACTATGAATATTTTTTATCAAGTCCTATTTGGTTTAACAATATGATTAGAATTTGTAATAAACCTGTTTTTTACCAACATTGGTTTAATCATGGTTTACAATATGTAAATGATGTTATAGATGAAAATGGATTTTTTATTTCATTAGAATTGTTACAGCAATGTTACGATATCAATTTAAATTTTTTGAATTACATGAGTGTTATTTCTGCTATTAAAAAAGCAGCAAATAATTACAAAAAAGATTCATATAAGTTATGTTGTCCATTTATTCCCGCTTGCTTACAAGTCTTTTTTAAAAGTAGAAAAGGTTCTAAAGATATGTACAAAATACTCACTAGTAACAATGTGACTCCAACAGGACAACTGAAGTGGGGTGAAATATTAGGCGAAGATCTCATTTGGAAACATACATTCAAACTACCTTTTACAGTCACTGTCAATACTACTCTACAGTGGCTTCAGTACAGAATTAACCACAGAATTCTTGCCACAAGTAAATTTTTATGTAAAATCAAACTTATTGATAACCCTCTATGATGAGACAACTCTCCACAAGAGAGCAAATGACACAGAAATTAACAACTATAGGTCACCGTACGGCCTTCAACAATGAGCAAAGCCCATACCGCACAGTCAGCTTTAAAAGGCCCCGAAATGACAATGTAAAACAATTCAAACGAGAAAACTAACGGCCTAATTTATGTACAAATAAAATGCTCCGCAGGGCGCAGCTTGATACGACCGCAGAGGTCGAACCCTGAACAGTTGGGCCAAGTATGGACACAACATTCAAGCTTGATACAGCTCTGAATTTGGATTGTGATTAAATATTTGACACAGCATAGGTTTCTGACACAGAATGAATGTGGTCTAAGAACTTAAAAATTTCAAATTGGACATTCACCTATTATGGTCCAATATCCAAAATCTAAATACATGGTTAGATTCAGCATATCAAAGAATCCCAAGAATTCAATTTTTGATGAAATCAAACAAAGTTTAATTTTGGACCCTTTTGACCTCAATGTGAACAAAGTTGATAACGGGGCCCAAAAATCAAAAAATCTAAATACATGGTTAGATTCAGCATATCAAAGAACCCCATATATTCAATTTTTGTTGAAATCAAACAAAGTTTAATTTTGGACCCCGATTTGGACCAACTTGAAAACTGGGCCCATAATCAAAAATCTAAATACATGTTTAGATTCAGCATATCAAAGAACCCTAAGAATTTAATTTTTGTTAAAATCAAACTAAGTTTAATTTTGGACCCTTTGGACCTTAATGTAGACCAATTTGAAAACGGAACCAAATATTACGAATCTAAATACACGGTAAGATTCAGCATATCAAAGAACCCCAATAATTCAATTTTTGATGAAATCAAACAAAGTTTAATTTTGGACCCTTTGGACCTCAATGTGGACCAATTTAAAAACGGGGCCCAAAATCCAAAAACTAAATACACGGTTAGATTCAGCATATTAAAGAACCCCATGAAATCAAGAATAAAACCCCATTGAAATTGGTCAAGAAATAAGCAATTTATAGGAAGTATCTTCTTTTGCACAATACTGTGCTATTAAATATTTCTTGCTATTGCGCAATACTGTACAATTGACAATTTCTTGCTATTGCGCAATATTGTGCTATTGGATATTTCTTGCTATTGCGCAATACTGTGCAATTGAAGATTTCTTGCTATTGCGCAATACTGTGCAATTGAAGATTTCTTGCTATTGTGCAATACTGTGCAATTGAAAATTTCTTGCTATTGCACAATACTTATTATATAATAATTTACACATCCTGTTTGGTGTGTATCTCCTACCATATCATTATTATTTGATTTTAAATATAAATCAGAAATAACCAACTTAAAATGGAAAATTTTAAAAGAAACAAAAAAGGAAAAAAAGAAAAAAAAGGAAAAAAAAATAAATCCCCCCCCCAAAATTTTTTGAACCCCCATTATGATTCATCACCCCCAAACTCAATCCCAGCCTTCCCTTTGTGGTATGGTACCTTGCAGTACAATTTCAGAGAGATCCATACACTTGAACACAAGTTATTGTCTGGAAACTAGAAAAAAATGTGTTTTTTGGCCCCAAATTCCTAAACGTTTAGGGCAATTACCCCCAAACTCAAACCCAGCTTTCCCTTTGTGATATGGAACCTTGTAGTACAATTTCAGAAAGATCCATACACTTACACACAAGTTATTGTCATGAAACTAGAAAAATGCTTGTTTTTTGCCCCTTTTTTGGCCCCTAATTCCTAAAATTTGGAGGCAATTACCCCCAAAATCAATCCCAGCATTCCTTTAGTGATATGGAACCTTGTGGTACAATGTCAGAGAGATCCATACACTAACACACAAGTTATGTCTGGAAGTTACAAAAATGCTTATTTTTGGCCCCTAATTCCTTTACTGTTATTACCATAACCCCCAAAATCAATCCCAACCTTCCTTTTGTGGTATTGAACCTTGTGGTAAAATTTCATAAAGATCCATTCACTTAAACTAAAGTTAGAGTGCGAAAACCAATGTGTCTTCGGACGACGCCGGACGACGACGACGACGACGACGACGACGCCGGACGACGACGACGCCAACGTCATACCAATATACGACCACAAAATTTTTTTTGCGGTCGTATAAAAATCACTTGAAAGAGGATAAAAATACAAATACTACAAATACAAGCGGACGTGGCCAGGTACTTGTACATCCAAACAACAAAAAGAAACTAAGAACAGATCTGAGAGTACTCGCAGTTACTGACAGTTAGTTCAAAGCCACTAACAACTAATAAAAAAAATCATGCATCTAAGACTAAAGTATCAATCCGTACACATCCAATATCCAATGGATTTAGTGTAAAGTCGTCATAAACAGTCAGAGAAAAACATGACCTTGTGCAATGCCAAGATACAGGTATCGACAGATTGTAGATCCATGGATGTGTACTATGTATATAACAATAATATTTAGTTTGCTTTGAATTTACTGATAACAAAATCAATATCAGTACCAATAAAAACAATATTTAATGATCTAATTACAGTGTTGAATTGGTGACCTTTTAGAATAAGTTTATTTAGAGGGTCGATAAGTTTACCAGGATCATTTCTAAATTTCCGGGCACGGTAAACAATATTGCCGTAAAAATGAGGATGTGCAATCCCGTTTGAAATAAGTTTTCTACAGGTACAACCAAACTTTAAAACCAAATCTTTATATCTGTGGAAGAAATTAGTAAAGGTTTTAAGTAATTTGTGGTAACGAAATCCCTGGTTTATCGACAGGTTGTAGGTATTCCTATGGGCACCAATTGTGCCCCTTTAATAGCAGACTTGTTCCTTTACTGTTATGAATCACAGTTCATGGCCAAACTCAGTAAAAAACAGTCTAAATTCCATTTAATTGATAAATTCAACAACACTTACCGTTATCTTGAAGATATTTTTTCATTATATAATTAAGAATTCTCTAAATATACTGATGAAATTTACCCAAAGGAACTTACTTTAAATAAATTAAATATAAACGGTAATAACTGTCCTTTCCTAGATTTAGATATTTCAGTATTACACCAAAAACTCTTCACAAAAATTTACAACAAAAGGGATGATTTTTCTTTCCCTATTGTTAATTTTCCCTTTTTGGGTGGTGATGTTCCTTTGGCACAGTCTTACGGTGTTTATATCCCAACCCATTCGCTATGCTTGTGTCTGTAGTGACGTTTCAATTTTCAATGAGTGTAATCTATGTATTACTAGTAAATTATTAAGTAAGGGATTTCGTTACCACAAATTACTTAAAAAAGTTTTAAGTTAAAACCTTTACTAAATTCTTCCACAGATATAAAGATTTGGTCTGCAAGTTTGGCTGTACCTGTAGAAAACTTATTTCAAACGGAATAGCACATCCTAAATTTTACGGTGATGTTGTAAACCGAGCCCTGAAATTTAGATACATTCCTGGTAATCTTATCAATCCTTTAAATAAACTTATTCTAAAAGGTTACCTATTCAACACTGTAATTAAATCTTTGAATATTGTGTTTATTGGTATAAATATTGATTTTGTTATCAGTAAATTAAAACCATACAAATTTAGGATGTGCTAAATATTACACATATGTACTTTCACGATACTACAATCTGTCGATACCTATAGTTTGGCATTGCACAAGGTAATGTTTTTCTCCGACTGTTAATGACGTCTTTAGTTGTTTTTGGCTTTGAACTAGCTTTCAGTGACTGCAAGTACAATCAGATCTGTATTTTGTGTCTTTTGTGTTTGTGTTAGGGTTTTTATGTGCTATGTATCAATCTGATGAGTTAAGCCCATTTAAACTGATTTTTATAGTTTGTTCTTATGTCGTACTGTTACACCACTGTCCCAGGTTAGGGGGAGGGTTTTGAGCCAGCAAACATGTTTAACCCTGCCACATTGTGTGTGTGTCTGTCCCAAGTCAGAAGCCTGTAATTCAGTGGTTGTCATCTGTACCTCATAATTGTTTTCCTTTTATTGTTTTGTACATAAATCAGGCCTTTAGGTTTCTTGCTTGAATCATTTTACATTTGTCATTTCAGGGTCTATTATAGCTTACTAGTACTATGCAGTATGGGTTTTGCTCATTGTGGAAGGCCATACAGTGATCTATAGACGGGTTTATCCATGTCTTATCTCAAAAACATGTGCGCTGCCATTAAGAGGTCACATGGTACGTCGGCCATAGCACTCGTGAATGATAACGCACGTGCAATCAATAATCTATATAGTCTATATAATTATCAGTCATTTATAACGTTTTTGTTTCACATATTTCATGTACATATGACCATGGCAAATAACGAAAAATATAGGAAAGGGGGTTCGTTTTTGGTTCCATTTAAACTACATGTTATGCCCGCTAATGAGACAAAACTATTGCAGTGGATTAAAGCCATACCTGCCAACCCTCCCGTTTTGAGCGGGAGACTCCCGCTCAAATGGCGAAACTCGGGAAATCTCCCGCTTCCCCGTACCCTCACGTGCGGGAGAATAGAATCTCCCGCTTTGGGATATTTTAACCTTGAATGACAAGTCAACATTAATTACGTTTTTGTCTCACTGATGAGGGTTGTTTTTACCTGTAAATCACAGACCATGTGAAATTAAATGGCTTCACTTGACAGCTTGGGTGTCAAACATAGTCCTAATTAACGATCATTAACGACTTTTGCTTCAGGCAAAACACTTCAAAGAAATTACGGGTTACTTCCCCTGTTTAATCCTGTTTTAAGTTATCCTTCTTAAAATAATGTGAATTGATAAAACAATATAAACTAAATACAAATTAAACAAAGAATCATAAAAGGATGGCAATTAAAAGATTTTGTATGCCTTAAGACAAAAAAAATAATTATATATTTTAAAAATCACTTAAAAGATCTATACTTCTATTAAATGTTTATATTGAAATTTATAAGATATGTATTGAACCAAATCCAGTGAAATAAATATGTGCACACACAAAATGAACCTCTGACAATATGATTACTCTCTTATAACAGAGGTATCTGGATAAAAGTTGTCTGGAAAGGATTCAAATGTCAATGTTGATGAAGTAGGAAAGAAACAAACAACACACCTTCTGTAGGATACAACCATATTTAAAGAAACAAAGTATATCTATTAACTCTTATATGTGTTTCGTAGATGAATAAATAAACACGTCATATATTTCACTTGAAAATGTCGTTCGCGCAAAATCTCCCCCTCAGCTGTCATACCTGAGGGGAAGATCTCCCTCTTTGAAGGTTTCAGAGGTTGGCAGGTATGATTAAAGCTTTAAATAGAAAAACACTTCCAAAGCAAGGATTCGTATGCTCGGATCACTTTTTAGACGGAGCTCTGACTGAACAAAATCCCTTTTCCAAAATTAAATCTTGGGTATGAAAGCCGGACAACCCCCTAATTCTGAACCGCTTCCAGAAGTTTTTTTTGTGATTTTAATGTGATTAATCCACCTACGGCATCAGTTGGAACACAATAAGTCGATTCTGATTATATGATTTCACAGGATCACATGTATTCAAAACCCTGGACGGACACACAGAATACCTTTACCCAAACGAATAGGGTGTTGACTGAAGAAAAGGGGGTTCAAGTCAAAATTGAAAGTAGCGCTATGTCCGCAAAAATAAGTATAGTAACGGAGTGACTCTTTGTTATATACTGGCGTAAGTAAAGAAGTGTTCTTTACGTTAGCAGAGGTTATGTAAGAAGTAAACACATTTAACTTTCAACTTGAAGTCGCCGACCAGTTACCACGGCTGGTAATCTACACACGCAGAACAATCGGTTCTGCAATGAAAACCGTGAGAGGATTTTCCGGTTATGCTTGAGTGGAGTAATTGTCACCGCTTCGAAAGGTATGTACATTTCTAAATCGCAATTTTGTAATTCAACTGATCAAAATATTGAAAATCGGAGAATGCTATGCTGTGGTGAATACTTTAACGAAGTGACACATATATCATTTACTGTTGTGTATGGAGTAAAACTCCTACAAAATCAATCGTCCCACGAGTAATTGCCGAAAAAAGTGACATTTAAATTTTGAGATGGTTCTATTAACAGACCTACAAGTTCAAATTTAGATTTTTTTTTCTGTCAACGGGATTGAATGTCGTTTTGGGTGGCGTGTACGCTGTCCGAAGTTGATAGAACTTGTAGGTCTGTTAATTATAGAACCATCTCAAAATTACTCCTAGTGTTGATGAAACTTAAATTAAACTTGCTGTTTGATGACTTAGTTCGTAGATTTGGAATTTCTAAAAGTTTAGCTAGTAAAATGTTTAATGCTTGGATGCCAGTCCTTGCAGAAAAACTTAATGATTTAGTCGCATGGTTGCCGAGGGAAACAATACGAGCATGTTGTTCC
Source organism: Mytilus californianus (assembly GCF_021869535.1). Lineage (NCBI taxonomy): Eukaryota > Metazoa > Mollusca > Bivalvia > Mytilida > Mytilidae > Mytilus > Mytilus californianus. Next base: position 87,937,255 of record NW_026262701.1, read on the forward strand.
GAATCTTTCCGAGAAAATTATCCTTGCACCACTGTAATAATAGACTGTGCCGAAATATTTATACAACGACCTACGAACTTGAAAACTAGAAGTGAAGCTTTCAGTAATTACAAGTCGCACAATACCGCAAAATATTTAGTTGGAATATCTCCACATGGACAAATCATGTTTGTTTCCAAAGCTTTTGGCGGAAGAGCTAGTGACAAGTTTATCGTTGAAAAGAGTGGATTTTTGAACTATTTATTGCCGGGTGACGAAGTAATGGCAGATCGAGGATTTACTATTGAAGATTTTCTTTTTCCTCGTCGTGTAAAATTGAACATTCCTGCATTTACAAAATGCAAACTCCAGCTTTCAAATGAAGACGTAACAACTACTAGACGTATTGCACATGTACGAATACATGTAGAGCGTGCTATTCAAAGACTGAAAGTGTTTAAAATTTTAAGTGGAACTGTACCAGTGTTGTCTTTAAATAATTTTGATGACATTTTTATTGTTTGTGCCGCATTGGTAAATTTGAGATAAGATTTAAAACGGGATGTCAATGTAGATACGGATTGAATATAATTACATTGTAAATTGTGTTTTTTCGTCCTTCGTTTGTTTTTTATTACATTTTTATTCAACCTTCAAATTGTTTTATTTTAATTAATTGATTTGACTTGAATGAAATAATTCAGGAAGTGTGATATATTTCAATGAGACTGCAACCCAACAATAAAAGTTAAGATTAAATCATCAAACAGTCTTCAATGAACACTGGATTAAATCTCCTGTCTTGGAACAACATTAAATGTGAGTGTGTAAACTAGCTTGGAGACGATAATTCCTGGTCTTTCCTTATTATTATTATTATTATTGTTTTGAACAAGTGAAAAATAAAAGATAATTGTATATTAAATCATATATTCTGGTAATCCTAGACCTGCTCATAACTTTTTACTATTAAATTGTATCGAATTATAAGCATCTGGACTTATCAAAGTAGGAATTATGGGTCTCCTCAAGTGAACTCCTGGGGTAATACATGTTTATTACATAACAAGCAATTATGTTTACATGTGAAGGTAAACACAAGTCAACACTGTTTGCCTTTCCAACTGTGATTATCCCTAGTAATCACACATGTCTATGAAGTCTTCTTGTCCAAACATTAACATTTCTATGGCAAGCCGTTGTGGAATTTATTCCCTATTTATCAATATTAATAAATCATTTATTAATATTAAAAAATGATTTTTTAATATTACAAAATCATTTTTTAATATTACAAAATCATTTTTTAATATTAATAAATCGATTTTTTAATATTAAAAAATACTGTCATTTTTTAATATTAATAAATGAATATTTAATATTAAAAAATCATTTTTTAATATTAAATATTCAGTCTGATATTTTAATATTAATAAATGAATTTTTAATATTAAATAATACGCTGATTTTTTTAATATTAAAAAATCAACATCAATGTTACCTTAGCGTTTCATATAAGGCAAATCAATTATTTATCTGTCAAACGCTTTAATGATGATTATTGGACAAGTCGGTCCGGAGAAATTTTGGACCGACTATGTTAAGTCAACTCGGACCATCTTATATTGACCCAGACAAGTAATTAAGGAAATTTCGAACTATTTAATGATTATAAACCATTAAATATTGAATTTTGAATTAAATTTTCTATTAAAATCGTGCATTAAACTTGCCAAAATAATTTCAAATTATAATTTGATCCATGTGAATGGACTCAATCCTACGGAAGCGTATTAGGAACAAAACAAATTAGCATTGACCAATATTTGGCAAACATATAGACTAAGCAACTCTTTCGTATGGCAAGCCGTTGTGGAATTTATTCAGTGTACCACTCTAAATGTAAATTTTTTACTCTTCTGGTGATAGCCACGTGGTTAAATATTCTGCATTGCCCCTATCAGAGCTTTGAAAAGATCTATTCATATCAATATTTAAGTTCATGAAAAAATCAAAACATAGTGTCAAATTCATGTTTACCACTGACTAAATTCTCGATCGATTTATTTACTTGGGCCAACATAAGCGATTTGTAGGTATTTTTTTGTTAGTCAAATAGGACACGGAATTTCAACCCTTCCATTTCTTACATTTCAAATATCTGTAATACGATTTCCGTAACCTGGAGTCTGGACTAAGCAAACATACAAACTATTAGTCCCATGCATACAGTTACCTTGTTTCTTCTATTAAAAATTTGAAACGTGTTTAGGTTAAACTAGTAGTACAGTGACACGATATTTCTTTATAGCAATATAAAGAATAAGGAGGTGTTTTGTGGTAATATATGATTGCCAATAAGACAACTATTCCACCAAAGTTCAAATGAATTGGGTGTAAGCAATTATAGACAACTGTTCATCCATCAACAATAAGAAAAATATAGGGACATAGTAAAAAATAAAATGGGCATATTTGTTTCGAAGTCGAACTTTTGACATGTCAAATCTAAAAATTCTCGACTTTTCAAATCTCGAAATTTTGACTGTAATGTGAAATTTTGACTTTTGAAATCTTGAAATATCGACTTTTTTAAAAAGTATTACAACTTTAATATAAGTATCTAAACACAGCTATTACAATTTTAGAAGGAGATGACATGGACGCAAATCAATAAATAAAGCGTCATCCAAACATTTTGTCAATTTATATTCAGAAATAGTTTTGTTCTCTTTAATAATGATATGGATTAACATTTAAGATTGAAGAGTTTAATTCGGAAGGAGCATGCATGTTGACAGAAAAAAAAAGTTATTTTCACATATTCCATGTTTTAGTGTCCACGGCTCTGTCATAGGGTCGTCACATCTAAGGACATTTTGCATCCTATGTTTTATGATTGGGTTAAAAGTCCTGTTCGGTATCCCAAAAGCAGGTCAACGACTTTGCCTTGTTGAAACAATGGTAAATCAAGTGGCAAAATATGCCATGCATATTCAGGACGACTCATGATCTCCTCAGTTTTCTAGTTTTAGAACATATAAACATATAAATACTGAGAAGTTGAAATTTCCAGATTCTAAAACTTGAAATTTTGAGTTTAAAGTTTAAATTTTGACTTTATAAAGCTGAAATTTCGACTTTTCAAAAAGTCAAAACTTTCAACTTTCTAAAAGCCGAAATTTCAAAATTTCTAATAGCTAAAATTTCAAATTAAAGTCAAAATTTCGAATTTGAAAAGTTGAAAATTCGATGTTTCAATAAGATTTGATTTGTCAAAATTTCGAATTTGAAACAAAAGTTCAGTGCCAATTTTAATTCTAGTTTGTCCCAAATATGATTCCGTAGTATCCAAATTCCATCAAGTTTATCATAAAACTTAATTCATACCCAGAAAAAAAACCTTGTGAAGTGGATGCTGATTATAGTGTGTGATACACAGCGTTATCATCATAATAAGGACAATCAAACAAATATAATAATGATTGATTAAACAAGAGTTTATATAGTTTGTTCTTATGTTGTGCCGTTATACCACTGTCAAACGTTAATGGGTTAATGGGTTCTCACATACATGTTTAATGTTTTACTCCGGTACATTGTCTAAGTCATGAGCCGTAGTTCAGTGGTTGTCGTTGGTTCCTGTCTGTCATGATATTTTACTTCGTAAAAAGCCGTTAGTTTTCTAAGTAACGTTGTTTCATTTTTCATGGCGGGGACTATTATAACCACCTATACCAGTGTATATAAAGTCTAGGTACTTGTTAAATGTCTTATAGTCAAATGAGGTACTTGTTAAAAGTCCTCAATTAAAAGAAGGTACTCGATAATTGTCCAATATTTGTAGCAGGTCCTTGATGAATGTCCTATAGTTATAGCAGGTACTTGTTGAATGTCCTATAGCTATAGCAGGTACTTGTTGAATATCCTATCGGTATACTAGGTTCTTATTGAATGTCCTACAGATATAGTAGGTACTTGTTGAATGTCCTATAGTTATATCAGGTATTTGTTGAATGTCCTATAGTTATAGCAGGTACTTATTGAATATCCTATTGGTAAAGTAAGTTCTAGTTGAATATCCTATAAATATAGCAGGTACTTGTTGAATGTCCTATAGATATGACAAATACTTGTTGAATATTATATAGCTATAATAGGTAAGTGTTGAATATTCTATTGGTATAGTATGTTCTAGTGGAATATCATACAGATACAGCAGGTACTTGTTGAATGTCTTATAGTTATAGTAGGTACTTGTTGAATGTCCTATAGTTAAAGCAGGTACTTGTTGAATGTCCTATTGGTAAAATATGTTCTTGTTGAATGTCCTACAGTAATAATAGTAGGTACGTGTTGATTGTCATCTAGTTATATCAGGTATTTGTTGAATGTCCTATAGTAATAGCAGGTATTTGTTGAATATCATATTGGTATTGTAGGTTCTTGTTGAATGTCCTACAGATAAAGCAGGTACTTGTTGAATGTTCTATAGCTATAATAGGTAATTGATGAATATCCTATTGGTATAGAAGGTTCATGTTGAATGTCCTATAGTTGTAGAAGGTACTTGTTGAATGTCCTATAGTCATAACAGGTACTCGTTGAATGTCCTATTGCTATAGCAGGTACTTGTTGAATATCCTATAGCTTTAGCAGGTACCTGTTGAATATCCTATCCGTAAAGTAGGTACTCATTGAATGTTCTATATATATAGCAGGTACGTGTTGAATTTCCTTTTGTTACAGTAGGAACTTGTTGAATATCATAGTTATAGACGGTAGTTGATGAATGTCCAATATAATTATTAGGTAGTTGATGAATGTCCAATATTATTACTAGGTAGTTGATGGATGTCCAATATTATTACTAGGTAGTTGATGAATGTTCTTTACATATAGCAGGTATCTGTTGATTATACTATAGCTATAGCAGGTACCTGTTGATTATACTATAGCTATAGCAGGTACTTGTTGAATTTCCTATAGATATAGCAGGTACGTGTTGAATTTCTTATTGTTATAGTAGGAACTTTATGAAAATCATATTGGTATAGTAGGTTCTTGTTGAATGGCCTATAGATTTAGGATTTACGTGTTGAATGTCCTATAGTTATAGCAGGTACTTGTTGAATGTCCTATAGTTATAGCAGTTACTTATTGAATGTCCTAAAGTTATAGCAGGTACTCGATGAATTTCCTATATCTATAGCAGTGACTTTTTGAATATCCTATCGGTATAGTAGGCTCTTGTTGAATGTCCTAGACATATAGCAGTTTCGTGTTAAATTTGCTTTTTTATAGTATGAAAACTTGTTTGATGTCCTTTTGCTATAGAAGGTACTTGTTGAATATCCTATTGGTATAGAAGGTTCTTATTGAATGTCCAACAGGTATAATAGGTTGAAATGTCCTATAGTTATATCAGGTATTTGTTGTATGTCCTATATTAATAGCAGGTACTTGTTGAATATCCTATTGGTAAAGTAGGTTCTAGTTGAATGTCCTATAAATATAGCAGGTACTTGTTGAATGTCCTATAGATATAGCACATACTTGTTGAATTTTCAATAGCTATAATAGGCGTGTTGAATATCCTATTGGTATAGTATGTTGTAGTTGAATATCCTATAGTTGTAGAAGGTACTTGTTGAATGTCCTATAGTTATAACAGGTACTTGTTGAATGTCATATTGCTATAGCAGGTACTTGTTGAATGTCCTATAGCTTTAGCAGGTACCTGTTGAATATCCTATTGGTAAAGTAGGTACTCATAGAATGTCTTATTTATATAGCAGGTACGTGTTGAATTTCCTTTTGTTATACATGTAGTAGGAACTTGTTGAATATCATAGTTTAAGGCTTTAAGCCGGTAATTGATGAATGTCCAATATTATTACTAGGTAGTTGATTAATGTTCTTTACATATAGCAGGTCCCCGTTGATTATACTATAGCTATAGCAGGTACTTGTTGAATTTCATATAGATATAGCAGGTACGTGTTGAATTTCCTTTTGTTATAGTAGGAACTTGTTGAATATCATAGTTCAAGCCAATAATTGATGAATGTCCAATATTATTACTAGGTAGTTGATGAATGTCCAATATTATTACTAGGTAGTTGATGAATGTTCTTTACATATAGCAGGTACCTGTTGATTATACTATAGCTATAGCAGGTACTTGTTGAATTTCATATAGATATAGCAGGTACGTGTTGAATTTCTTATTGTTATAGTAGGAACTTTTTGAATGTCCTATACATATAGCAGGTACTTGTTGAATGTCTTATAGTTATAGCAGGTACTCGATGAATTTCCTATATCTATAGCAGGTACTTTTTGAATATCCTATCGGTATAGTAGGCTCTTGTTGAATGTCCTAGACATATATCAGTTACGTGTTGAATATGCCTTTTTATAGTATGAACTTGTTGAATGTCCTATAGTTATAACAGGTACTTGTTGAATGTCCTATATTTATAGCAAGTACTTGTTGAAAATCATATTGGTATAGTAGGTTGTTGTTGAATAGCCTATATATTTAGGAGTTATGTGTTGAATATCCTATATATATAGCAGGTACTTGTTGAATGTCTTATAGTCATAGCAGGTACTTATTGAATGTCCTAAAGTTATAGCGGGTACTTGTTGAATATCATATAGTCATGGCAGGTACTTGTTGAATGTCCTATAGTTATAGCAGGTACTTGTTGGATATCCTATTGCTATAGCAGGTACTTGTTGAATGTCTTATAGTCATAGCAGGTACTTGTTGAATGTCCTATAGTTATAGCAGGTATTTAATGAATGTCCTCAAGTTATAGCAGGTACTTGTTGAATATCATATAGTCATGGCAGGTACTTGTTGAATGTCCTATAGTTATAGCAGGTACCAGAAATAAAGGTAGGTATGGCCTCTAAAATGTTCCATAGCACTTATACCCTTAGGAGTGTGTCAGGAAATTGAAGGGGATTGGGGTATTCTGGTATGGCACATAGCTGAAGGGGGATTTTCTCGCTGTGTTGAAGACCCATTGGTGGCCTTCGGCTGTTTTCTGCTCTATGGTTGGGCTGTTGTCTTTGACATTTTCCCCATTTCCATCCTCAATTTATTTTTATGCCCCACCTACGATAGTAGAGGGGCATTATGTTTTCTGGTCTGTGTGTCCGTTCGTCCGTCCGTTCGTTCGTCCTGCTTCAGGTTAAAGTTTTTGGTCAAGGTAGTTTTTGATAAAGGTGAAATCAAATCAACTTGAAACTCAGTACACATGTTCCCTATGATATGATCTATAATTTTAATGCCAAATTAGAGATTTTACCCCAATTTCACGGTCCACTGAACATAGAAATGATAGTGCGAGTTGGGCATCCGTGTACTATGGACATATTCTTGTTTTATCTCTACTATTGCCCGCTGGGAAAACTAAGATATTCTCCATTGGGGCCATGGTACTAGAAAATCGTAATGGTCTCTAAAATGGAATATAGCATTTAAAACCCTACAACTGTACGAGTTTGTCAGCAAAGGTTAATGGGGACCCGGAATGTTACATAGTCCAACTTTTATATTACCTGCTGACCAAACTAAGAGATTTTCTACGTGGGCCATGGGAATAGAGAGGTAGAGGTTGGCATGTCTCAAAGCAATTAAAGCTTAGACCCATACGTGTGTGTCAGCAAAGAATGGGAGTTTGGGTATCCTGGTATGGCAAATATGCCAACTTTCCTATTCCCCACCGGCCAAACTAAGATAGTTTCCATGCGGCCCACGGTTACCAGAAGTAGAGGTAGGCATGGTCTCTAAAATTACCCATAGCACTAGACCTGTAAAAGTTTTGAAGCATATGGTAGGAGGTGTCTGGTTTGTCACAAAGACCACATGAACTATCACCTGCTGGCCAAAGTAAGTGATTCACCACATGGGCCATGTTATAGAGGTAGAGGTAGAGTTATGCATGACCTCTATTATGGACCAAATCATTTATACATTTAAAAATTATAAACCAAATTTATTAAAAAATATCTTACACAGTTATTTTTTCTGAGACTTATTTTTCTATATTCCAATTCACTATGACAGCACGTTTTTTGTTGTCTCTTAAACACCACAAAGGACCTCCTTTGAGCACAAAAAAAGCACAATGTAGCACATAGGACCACAAAGGACCTTATAATCATTTTTTTGTAAGGAAATAAATATTTTTTTAAATCTCTATTTCAGAAATGTCAATATATGCTTTGCTTTATCAAATTTTATTTTGGACAAAAACAAACCCTCTTCAGAAATGTTCTTACTTTAAACGAATCTTAAATTGCTATGAGGAACAAAAAGTGCACATGGTGCAATAAAAAACGTGCAGTTAAAATGGACTGTACAGCTGTCTTTTGGGAATATGTTTCGTTGGGCTGTTTGATGAAAATGAAAATATACCTGTTGCCGTCTAGATAACCCCGATAAGTAACTGTAATAAAAGTGTATCATCATGCCGTGAAATGTATAGCCTTGAAAAATGTATTTATGATAAACTCTCTTATTTTATACCTTTTGGATGAAATGGTTTCTATTTCTCCCTTTTTTACATCAATTAACGATGACCGGTGTCTTTGGTCGCCACTAGCGTGGTCTAGACTTAGAACACTTGTATATTTTGCATATATCGTATTCTTTATTCTACATTGGCTAGGTTGAGATCTCACATAATATATGTTCAACCCCGCCGCATTTTTGCTCCTGTCCCAAGTCAGGAGCCTCTGGCCTTTGTTAGTCTTGTATGCTTTTTAACTTTAGTTTATTCATATGTTTTGGAGTTTAGTGTGAAGTCCATTTTCACTGAACTTTCTTTTCTTAATGTTCTTCGTCTAGTTTGAAGAGCTCTAAATTAATTATGGGACGTCACCTAACCACATAGAGGTAATATACAATAATTATTGTAGAAGGCTTATTTTCTAGGACCTTTTTTTTATTACCATGTTTTTCTATTAAATGGGCAGCTTTTTATTAATATGTTTATGTTTAGTAATGTTTTTAACTTGTAAATTCATAAAATATTATAAAAAAAAATGTTTTATAGATTTCAGTAATAAAAATAAAATGCTCCGCAGGGCGCAGCTTGATACGACCGCAGAGGTCGAACCCTGAACAGTTCGGGGAAGTATGGACACAACATTCAAGCTTGATACAGCTTTGGATTTGGATTGTGATTAAATATTTGACACAGCATAGGTTTCTAACACAGATTGAATGTGGTCTAAGAACTTAAAAATTTTAAATTGGACATTCACCTATTATGGTCCAATATCCAAAATCTAAATACATGGTTAGATTCAGCATATCAAAGAACCCCAAGAATTCAATTTTTGATGAAATCAAACAAAGTTTAATTTTGGACCCTTTTGACCTCAATGTGGACAAAGTTGATAACGGGGCCCAAAAATCAAAAATCTAAATACATGGTTAGATTCAGCATATCAAAGAACCCCATATATTCAATTTTTGTTGAAATCAAACAAAGTTTAATTTTGGACCCCGATTTGGACCAACTTGAAAACTGGGCCCATAATCAAAAATCTAAATACATGTTTAGATTCAGCATATCAAAGAACCCTAAGAATTCAATTTTTGTTAAAATCAAACTAAGTTTAATTTTGGACCCTTTGCACCTTAATGTAGACCAATTTGAAAACGGAACCAAAAATTAAGAATCTAAATACACGGTTAGATTCGGCATATCAAAGAACCCCAATAATTCAATTTTTGATGAAATCAAACAAAGTTTAATTTTGGACCCTTTTGACCTCAATGTGGACAAAGTTGATAACGGGGCCCAAAAATCAAAAATCTAAATACATGGTTAGATTCAGCATATCAAAGAACCCCATATATTCAATTTTTGTTGAAATCAAACAAAGTTTAATTTTGGACCCCGATTTGGACCAACTTGAAAACTGGGCCCATAATCAAAAATCTAAATACATGTTTAGATTCAGCATATCAAAGAACCCTAAGAATTCAATTTTTGTTAAAATCAAACTAAGTTTAATTTTGGACCCTTTGGACCTTAATGTAGACCAATTTGAAAACGGAACCAAAATTTAAGAATCTAAATACACAGTTAGATTCGGCATATCAAAGAACCCCAATAACTCAATTTTTGATGAAATCAAACAAAGTTTAATTTTGGACCCTTTGGACCTCAATGTGGACCAATTTAAAAACGGGGCCCAAAATCCAAAAACTAAATACACGGTTAGATTCAGCATATTAAAGAACCCCATGAAATCAAGAATAAAACCCCATTGAAATTGGCCAAGAAATAAGCAATTTATAGGAAGTATCTTCTTTTGCACAATCCTGTGCTATTAAATATTTCTTGCTATTGCGCAATACTGTACAATTGACAATTTCTTGCTATTGCGCAATATTGTGCTATTGGATATTTCTTGCTATTGCGCAATACTGTGCAATTGAAGATTTCTTGCTATTGCGCAATACTGTGCAATTGAAGATTTCTTGCTATTGTGCAATACTGTGCAATTGAAAATTTCTTGCTATTGCACAATACTTATTATATAATAATTTACACATCCTGTTTGGTGTGTATCTCCTACCATATCATTATTATTTGATTTTAAATATAAATCAGAAATAACCAACTTAAAATGGAAAATTTTAAAAGAAACAAAAAAGGAAAAAAAGAAAAATAAAATGCTTCGCTGGGGCGCAGCTTGATACGACCGCAAAGGTCGAACCCTGAACAGTTGGGGCAAGTATGGACACAACATTCAAGCTTGATACAGCTCTGAATTTGGATTGTTATTAAATATTTGACACAGCATAGGTTTCTGACACAGAAAGAATGTGGTCTAAGAATTTGAATTTTTTTTAATTTACCTATTATGGTCCAATGTCCAAAATCAAAATACATGGTTAGATTCAGCATATCAAAGAACCCCATATATTCAATTTTTGTTAAAATCAAACAAAGTTTAATTTTGGACCCCAATTTGGACAAACTTGAAAACTGGGCCCATAATCAAAAATCTAAACACATGTTTAGATTCAGCATATCAAAGAACCCAAAGAATTCAATTTTTGCTAAAATCAAACTAAGTTTAATTTTGGACCCTTTGGACCTTAATGTAGACCAATTTAAAAAACGGGACTTAAAATTAAAAATCTAAATACACGGTTAGATTTGGAATATCAAAGAACCCCAATAATTCAATTTTTGATGAAATCAAACAAAGTTTAATTTTGGACCCTTTTGACCTCAATATGAACCAATTTGATAGCGGGGCCCACAAATAAAAAATCTAAATTCATGGTTAGATTCAGCATATCAAAGAACCCCATATATTCAATTTTTGTTGAAATCAAACAAAGTTTAATTTTGGACCCCAACTTGGACCAACTTGAAAACTGGGCCCATAATCAAAAATCTAAACACATGTTTAGATTTAGCATATCAAAGAACCCCAAGAATTCAATTTTTGTTAAAATCAAACTAAGTTTAATTTTGGACCCTTTGGACCTCAATGAAGACCAATTTAAAAAACGGGACCCAAATTAAAAATCTAAAAACACGGTTAGATTTGGCATATCAAAGAACCCCAATAATTCAATTTCTGATGAAATCAAACAAAGTTTAATTTTGGACCCTTTTGACCTCAATATGAACCAATTTGAAAGCGGGGCCTACAAATAAAAAATCTAAATACATGGTTAGATTCAGCATATCAATGAACCTCATATATTCAATTTTTGTTGAAATCAAACAAAGTTTAATTTTGGACCCCAATTTGGACCAACTTGAAAACTGGGCCCATAATCAAAAATCTAAATACATGTTTAGATTCAGCATATCAAAGAACCCCATATATTCAATTTTTGTTGAAATCAAACAAAGTTTAAATACTGGACCCTATCTTGGACCAACTTGAAAACTGGGCCCATAATCAAAAATCTAAACACATGTTTAGATTCAGCATATCAAAGAACCCCAAGAATTCAATTTTTGTTAAAATCAAATTAAGTTTAATTTTGGACCCTTTGGACCTTAATGTAGACCAATTTAAAAAACAGGACCCAAAATTAAAAATCTTAATACATGGTTAGATTTGGAATATCAAAGAACCCCAATAATTCAATTTTAGATGAAATCAAACAAAGTTTAATTTTGGACCCTTTTGACCTCAATATGAACCAATTTGATAACGGGGTCCACAAATAAAAAATCTAAATACATGGTTAGATTCAGCATATCAAAGAACCCCATGTATTCAATTTTTGTTGAAATCAAACAAAGTTTAATTTTGGACCCCAATTTGGACCAACTTGAAAACTGGGCCAAAAATCAAAAATCTAAATACATGTTTAGATTCAGCATATCAAAGAACCTCATATATTCAATTTTTGCTAAAATCAAACAAAGTTTAATTTTGGACCCTTTGGACCTTCATATGGATTTTTTTGTAAAAAAAAGAGATGCAACATTTGCAGATATTTTTACTGGTCTTCCTTTATAAATATACATTTCTTTACACATAATTTAAAAGCAGTGTAAGGGAAGTAACCAAAACGTTGTATTTGGATTACCTCCCTTACACTGTTTTAAATTATCTTTATTGTTCATTAACCATTACTTTATACATAATTCAAAAGCAGTGTAAGGGAGATAATTTCAATGATGTATTTGATTTATCTCCCTTACACTGCTTTAAATTATGTTTTGTACTAAAGTATTTGTCCATTAACCAGGACAACCTTGTTTTTCCCCCTTTTTTGCCCCTAATTCCTAAACGGTTTGAGCCATAACCCCCCAAAGCAAATCCTAATCATCCCTTTGTGGTATGGAAACTTGTAGTATAATTTCAGAGAGATCCATACACCATCCACAGTTATTGTCTGGAAACTAGAAAATGCTTATTTTTGGGCCCTTTTTGGCCCCTAATTCCTTAACTGTTGGTACCATAACCCCCAAAATCAATCCCAACCTTCCTTTTGTGGTATTTAACCTTATGGTAAAATTTCAAAAAGATCCATTCACTTAAACTAAAGTTAGAGTGCGAAAACCAATGTGTCTTCGGACGACGACGCCGGACGACGACGACGACGCCGGACGACGACGACGCCGGACGACGACGACGACGACGACGCCAACGTCATACCAATATACGACCACAAAATTTTTTTGCGGTCGTATAAAAATGAAAAAAAAATAAATCCCCCCCCAAAATTTTTTGAACACCCATTATGATTCATCACCCCCAAACTCAATCCCAGCCTTCCCTTTGTGGTATGGTACCTTGCAGTACAATTTCAGAGAGATCCATACACTTGAACACAAGTTATTGTCTGGAAACTAGAAAAAAATGTGTTTTTTTGGCCCCTTTTTGGCCCCAAATTCCTAAACGTTGAGGGCAATTACCCCCAAACTCAAACCCAGCTTTCCCTTTGTGATATGGAACCTTGTAGTACAATTTCAGAAAGATCCATACACTTACACACAAGTTATTGTCATGAAACTAGAAAAATGCTTGTTTTTTGCCCCTTTTTTGGCCCCTAATTCCTAAAATTTGGAGGCAATTACCCCCAAAATCAATCCCAGCATTCCTTTAGTGATATGGAACCTTGTGGTACAATGTCAGAGAGATCCATACACTAACACACAAGTTATGTCTGGAAGTTACAAAAATGCTTATTTTTGGCCCCTAATTCCTTTACTGTTATTACCATAACCCCCAAAATCAATCCCAACCTTCCTTTTGTGGTATTGAACCTTGTGGTAAAATTTCATAAAGATCCATTCACTTAAACTAAAGTTAGAGTGCGAAAACCAATGTGTCTTCGGACGACGCCGGACGACGACGACGACGACGACGACGACGCCGGACGACGACGACGACGACGCCAACGTCATACCAATATACGACCACAAAAATTTTTTTGCGGTCGTATAAAAACCAACTGATTGTCTAAAAAGATAAGTCCTTTTTTAAATTTAATAAAAAAAAAAAAAAACAGTTTTCTTATCACTGGATTGTGATTTTTGTCGTGTGTTAAAATATGCAAGTCAATGTAAAAAGTGATTTTTAGAATAAAAGATTAGAGAAAAAGATAAAAAAAAAAACAGCAACCGTAAGAATATAAATCTTTCAAAATTTCGTTTTCGTGTATGAATTAATTAAGAATATAAATCTTTCAAAATTTCGTTTTCGTGTATGAATTAATTTATTGTTTTGAATAGTCATAAAAATAACTTTTATTACTTTTTTCCTGTTATGTCAGCTTGCCATTTATTGGGGGTAGTTGTTATAGAAATTAAACGTATGTCAAATATTAACAATATCATGAATATAACAGGTAAAGCTTTGATAATCTGGTCACCTGTAATTACATTTACCTGTTAAAATCAAACTTATTTTGTTCAAGATTTAGAAACAGAACGAAAAGCAACTCTTTTCCAGGTTTTCTCTTCTTTCTTAGTAGCGAGTACACATACATTTAGTATTTCCGACAATGTACATTTATTGTTTATATCCTACAATTTATAACTGACGCTTTAATGGTTAGTTTGAATTGAAGTCTGAATTTTTAACATTTTTAAAAGAAATCTACATAGTTTTAACCGCTGACCGCGAAGTTGATCGAAATTGAACTGTCACGGCAGAAACAGAAATATTCTCATTACCGTTTGCTCAATATGGAGGTGGAGTACAAGAGGCTTTATTTGTACAAGTAAAAATAAACAAAACTTTATTTTTGAACTTGTTATTCATGCAACAATTAGTTGATAGCAGGATAAAAGCCGGTGTTTCGTAGATATTTTTGTTATTCATATTTTCCACTGATCTAGTTCAGCTACATGCTTGCAGTAACGTTTGATCATCGTATATAAAAGCGCTCAAACAACTCTTATATATAGGTGGCGTATTTATTAATATTAGAAAATGATTTTTTAATATTAAAAAATCAAGCTGAATATTTAATATTAAATATTCATTTTTTAATATTAAAAAATAAGACCATTTATTAATATTACAAAATGAATTTTTAATATTAAAAAATGATTTATTAATATTAAAAAATGATTTTTTAATATTAATAAATAGGATCTATTTTTTAATATTACAAATTATTTTTTAATATTAATAAATCGAATATTTAATATAAAAAATTGAATATTTAATATTAATAAATAAAACCCATTTATTAATATTAAAAATTACCTATTTATTAATATTAGAAAATATTGAAAATATTTATTAATATTAGAAAATATTTATTAATATTAAAAAATCGATTTATTAATATTAAAAAATATTATTTAATATTAATAAATGATTTTTTAATATCAATAAATAGGGAATAAATTCCACAACGGCTTGCCATACATTTCATATCAATGTGTTAACTCATTAATATGAGATAACAAGTTGCTTTTAAAAAAAAAAAGACAATATGTGAACCTTAGAACTTTTTTATTCTAATTATTAATTCAACTGAATAAGAAATTATATATCAGTGTTTGCATGGTCATATGAGTGGAAGATAATATTTTCTTTTTATTGTAAATCATTACAATTTTGGCATGTTGAGAGAAGTGTTATATATAAAGCAATGAGGAAAAAAAATAGATTCCCAGACGTATAATTTCTTAAAGAATAATAATGATTCAAAACATGGGGGACACATGTACCTTCTTCCAAAAATTCATAAAATTAATCTAGAAATAAGTAATGAGGCATTGCGAACTGGTCAGCTAGCAGGACACATTAATGTTTGTTACCGACCAATCATCAATAAATGCAACTCTCCTGCGAGATCTAATTATAAAACCATTATTGAAGAGGCATAACTTTTACATTCAAGATAAAAAGATTCCACTAATAAAATAGAGTCACACGAGGTCAAAAAAGAATGCATTCTTATTGCCTATTATGTACGTCAAGGTACACAAATATGATCATTGATAATTGGGAAGAAACTATTTTCAATGCATTTGAATTAATTGACACACAGGAGAATATACTTTAAAGATTCTCAACAAAATAGATTTAACTGCATTTGTTAAATTAATTCTTAGAAACAATGAATTTGAGTTTAATGGACTGTTATACAAACACATTATAGGAGCGCCCATGGGTGGTATATTTTCACCAACATGCACATATCTGCATCTGTCTGTCCTATTCATTAAAATCTTAGATAAGTTCCAATGGAGAGAAAACATCAAATTACACTGTTAATAGTAATGACGGTTTTTGGTCTTCACAGGCAAATTAGAGCAAGTTGAAGATTTCTTTAACATAGCAAACGAAATTGACCATGTACTTATATGTACTTATAATATGAGGTGTCCACATCTAGTATGACCTATTTAGAGGGTGGTAAAGGGTTATTTTCGTGCTATGTTTTCTGCCTTTTTATTTCATGTGTTTCCGTGTTCAGACCCCCCCCCCCTTTTTTACCACCCTCTATTTAAATACCGAAGTGTACAAAGGTGATCGATTCCATAATAATGGAAATCTTGATGTTAAGTCACGTATATTAATAAAATGCTCCGCTGGGGCGCAGCTTGATACGACCGCAGAGGTTGAACCCTTAACAGTTGGGGCAAGTATGGACACAACATTCAAGCTTGATACAGCACTGAATTTGGATTGTAATTAAATATTTGACACAGCATAGGTTTCTGACACATAATGAATGTGGTCTAAGAACTTAAAAAATTTTAATTTACCTATTCAAACCATATCATTATTATTCCCTTTATATATAAATCAGAAATAACCAATTTAAAATGGAAAATTTTAAAGAAAAAAAAGGGAAAAAAAATCCCCCCCCCCCAAATTTTTTGAACCCCCTTATGATTCATCACCCCCAAATTCAATCCCAGCCTTCCCTTTGTGGTATGGTACCTTGCAGTACAATTTCAGAGAGATCCATACACTTGAACACAAGTTATTGTCTGGAAACTAGAAAAATGCTTGTTTTTTGGCCCCTTTTTGGCTCCAAATTCCTAAACGTTTAGGGCAATTACCCCCAAACTCAAACCCAGCTTTCCCTTTGTGATATGGAACCTTGTAGTACAATTTCATAAAGATCCATACACTTACACACAAGTTATTGTCCTGAAACTAGAAAAATGCTTGTTTTTTTGCCCCTTTATGGCCCCAAATTCCTAAAATTTTGAGGCAATTACCCCCAAAATCAACCCCAGCCTTCCCTTTGTGGTATGGTACCTTGCAGTACAATTTCAGAGAGATCCATACACTTGAACACAAGTTATTGTCTGGAAACTAGAAAAATGCTTATTTTTTGGCCCCTTTTTGGCCCCTTATTCCTAAACATTTTGGGCAATTACCCCCAAACTCAATTCCAGCTTTCGCTTTGTGATATGGAACCTTGCAGTACAATTTCAAATATCCATACACTTACACACAAGTTATTGTCATGAAACTAGAAAACTGCTTGTTTTTTGCCCCTTTTTGGCCCCTAATTCCTAAAATTTGGAGGCAATTACCCCCAAAATCAATCCCAGCATTCCCTTTGAGATATGGAACCTTGTGGTACAATGTCAGAGAGATCATTACACTTACACACAAGTTATTGTCATGAAACTAGAAAAATGCTTGTTTTAATTAACATCTAATAAGTTTACAAATACCTTAATTGATAGAGAATACTGTAAAAAGGAAACAGTAAAAGTTGTAAAAAATGTATATTAACCAATAGTCTTTTAATATTTTATTTGTTTTATTTTCATTTGAAACAGATTTTTTTTATCTGATTTGTCAAAATGACATGCATAATGATTTTATTGTTACAAATCAAATCCCAAAGCCCACTATAACTCATTATATAGAAGCCACAACACTATTTTAAAATATCTCTCTGTGAATATCTAGACACAGATGTTTGATACCATAATTATAATTAAATCTTGACCATTTACCTTTCACTTGTATATCAAAGGGTACAACTGTCAACTTTGCTCAAGTCAGTAAACCATTGCAATGCATAAAATGTAGCTTTACAATAAATATACATGTTTGAAAAGGATCTATAGATTGTTTATTATCATATATCAGATAAGTGAATTAGCGATCTGTGAAAATTCTTTATTGTCATGTTTTAAATATCTTAGATACCCCGTATGGAGGTGCTCTTAATTGCAGGAAACTAATACAGATAAGATGAATAGGTGTTCTGAATGACCAATAATTTAGCTTCCGAATATTCCTCCATAGACTATATTTCTAACTAATTTATATGCGTGAACCCTCTTGCAATTATCAATATAAGAAGAGAAATTTCATATTTTTTTTCAGACTAGTGTTTACTAAATAAGCATTTAATTCAAAATGAATTATTTACTCACAAGCTATTTTATAACGTGTGTGATTGATTGAGCTATTATGTACTACAAGGTACATGTGAACCTAACCGTATCCCAAAAACATAAGTATTCACTTAGATCATTAAATATTGTTTTTATTGGTACTGATTCTTTAAGTGCTTGTCCAAAATTTGAAGCGAGTTATTCAGTGGTTTTGTAATTGCTGTCTGCCATTTTTCTCTTTTGAATTGTTTTTGACTGTTTTTTACATGCACTTTTTCTAAACGATGACCTAGATTAAGTGATAGTGTTAAACGTCAAGTGGCAAATATTACATGAATATTGGGATGAGAATATGTTACTGTGATACATTCCTTGTACTATTAACCAGTGGAGCCTGTAGATCAGTGGTTGTCATTGGTTCATGCCTGTCATATTTGGTTTTTCGTAGATTGTTTTGTGATAAATTAGGCTGTTTGATTTCTCAATTGATTATAAATAATTCAAATTTTTTTATGTTGGGGCCTTTCATTTATTGTAGCCAACTATAGGGTATGGGTCTTTCTCATTGTTGATGGTAGATATTTGTCTCATTGGCAATCATACCACATCTCCTTATTTTTATATTAATAGATTATTACAAGGACACATTATTTAACTCGGAGCCAACTAGTCTTTACTTCTAAACCTACATTGTAAATTTTGTAAAAATATATACACATGTATATACTGTATGTGTGCTTAGCAGAGAAGCTGCAAACACCAGTTAACAAGTCTGTATTCTGACCTGGTAGGGGATTAAATCCTTAACCTCCATAAATTGATTTTACTAGTTGATAAAAGTACAAAAGCTTACAGGGTCAATCTGAATCTTTAAGATAAAATGAACAACTTTAGAGCATAAAATTATTATTATTGTAAAAATCTATCTCATAAAATTACAAAACAGTCTACTGAAAGTGAGACGATCAATGTCTACCTCATCAACAATTCTGGGAATAATTTTTTCTCACATAAAAGTCTTTTAATCTTTGGACTTGTTCACAAACATGTTCCTGGTCATAATCAACATTAATTAAAATAAAGTCATCCAGACACCTCCACAGGTACAGTTTGCCTTTTCGAAGGCCAGTACAGTACATAGTCAACTGAATCTGCATGTAATAACCCCTACTTCCTTTGACTTTAATATTGATAATATCCTTCTGGGGTTTTAATTACATCATATTTCCCACCATTTATCAGTTCTTCAAGTGTATTTCATTTCGTTGGAACTGGACATATAACTTCTGGTAATGTGTCACCATTTAAAATTCAATCTGGACTACTAGAAAACCATGTACTGTTCCTCAATTGGGACATACATGCCGGCATCTAAAATAATATTACCTAGTGACCATAGGTGCTCTTTAGCCACAGCTTCTTGCTGAGTGCCATGTCTCATATATTAATTTGTTCCCTGTAAATTTGGGATGCAAATGTTCCCGGATAAATGATGTTGCATCAGTTGTGTCTTTAACTGGCACTTTAGTTGCACTGCTTGCAGTTATGCGCAATTTCCTTGCATCTTTCCATAAAACACTGCTACTTTGACCTTTTGTTCCAAGTTCCAAGTTTTTCCTTTTTGTGTCATTAAGTTCAATATATTTTTTGAAAAAGGCATAACATTTCCTACATGAACTAACAGAAATATGTTCACCATGCTCCTCTTGAATAATCACATTTGACATAGGTGTACAAGTAAAACTTTTGTAAACAGTTGTTCCCTTTATATCGAACAGTTTCGATATTGCTGAATTCTTTATAGCTGCTTTAATTTGAATTCCGCATCCGAGGAAAATAAAGGAGTGTCATGAGTGCTTGGCACATAGTCCTCATTATTTTCCATGACAGTTTCACCAACCTTGGGCTTCTTAAATGTTATATTGGAAAGTGCCTTTGGTTCCACATTCCTGGTGGTCCCTTTATTCCATTGTGCACTTTCATCAGTGCAGGCAATCCCCGTAAGACTATTTCTCACAGCATGTTCCAATTTCCAGAGAAGAGCCCCAACATGACTACACGAATGACATCGGCCTGCCATACACAAACACCATCCATTTATCACTGTGCCATCTTGCGTAGAATGTACATATACACTGTTCATTCTCGATACTGTTTGAGAAGAACAGACTTCTGCCCTCATTAAAAACGTATTGTCAGTATAAACATGGTGCGTAATAGCTCCGACATTTCCACTTTTGAAAGTAATTATAACTTTGCAGGCTTTTGAAATTCTTCATTTCTTGACCATCGACAGCTTTTGATGAAATTAAAAAGTTGTACACATCACCGTACATAACATTTGGCCATACCCTCATATCGTCTGCCCATGTTGTTATTTTATCTAAGCCTGGTGGAATTCAGGTCATTCATTTTGGTTGTATATACAACAAGAGACTGTCAGAGAGACAGCAATCCGGATTTTCCTGCAGAGGTCGAACCCTGAACAGTTGAGCAAGTATGGACGCTACATTTAAACTTAAAACAGCTCTGAATTTGGATTGTGATTGAATATTTGACACATCATAGGTTTGTGACACAAAATGAATGTAGTCAAAGAACTGATATATTTGAAATTGGACATTTAAATACCTATTATGGTCCAATATCCAAAATACATATTAGAATCAGCATATCAAAGAACCCCATAAATTCAATTTTTGTTGAATCAAACAATGTTTAATTTTGGACCCTGATTTGGACCAACTTGAAAACTGGGCCTAAAAATCTAATACATGTATTTAAATAGAGTTTAGATTCAGCATTTGAAAGAACCCTATATATATATTTAATTTATGTTGAAATGAAACACAGGTTAATTTTATCCATAATATGTTCTGTGCAAATGGAAATAACTCAAACTGGATAAATAGTTCTCTAAAATAAGATATGATGCAATTTTTCAAATTATAATCAATAATATAATAACAACAACCAGTGATGACTAAGTTCTCTAAAATTAGATATGATTTAACACTCAAACATTGTTAGAATCAGCATTTATCAAAGAATTCAATATTTGATGAAATTTAACAAAAGTTTAATTAAGGACCCTTTGGACCTCAATGTGGTATTATCTTATTAATAATGAAAAGCTCAACCATTTACAAGTTCTCAAACAGGAGGGGGGTGGGGTTACCCAAGGGGACTCACCTTATATTTCATTTGATTTGTTTTATTGTCCCAAACAAGAATATATATGGTTTCTGGGTGGGGATCTTGACCATTTACAAGTTTTCAAAAAGAAGGGGGGTGGGGGTTACCCCAGGGGAGTTTCCCTCAATTTCAATTGATTTGTTTTATTGTCCCATTCAAGAATATATGGTTTTGGGGTGGAGATCTTGACTGTTTACAAGTTTTCAAAAAAAGGGGGGTGGGGGTGACCCCCCCTGGACTTCCCCTATGTCTAATTGATTTGTTTTATTGTCCCATACAAGAATATATATGGTTTAGGGGTAAGGATCTCCACCGTTTACAAGTTCTCCAACAGGAGGGGGTGAGGGTGACCCAAGGGGACTCGTCTAATATTTCATTTGATTTGTTTTATTGTCCCATTCAAGAATATATATGGTTTAGGGGTGGGGATCTCAACCGTTGACAAGTTATCAAAAAGAAGGGGGTTGGGGGTTACCCCCATGGACTTCTTCTATATTTCATATGATTTGATTTATTGTCCCATACAAGAATATATATGGTTTCGGGCTGGGCATCTTGACCGTTTACAAGTTCTCAAACAGGAGGGGGTTGGGGTGACCCCAGGGGACTCGCCTTTTACTTCATTTGATTGGTTTTATTGTCCCATACAAGAATATATATGGTTTCAGGGTGGGGATCTTGACCATTTACAAGTTTTCAAAAAGGGGGTAGGGGTTACCCCAGGGGACTTCCCCTCAATTTCATTTGATTTGTTTTAATGTCCCATTCAAGAATATATATAGTTCAGGGATGGGGATCTCGACCGTTTACAAGTTATCAAAAAGATGGGGGTGGGGGTTACCCCCATGGACTTCCCCAATATTTCATTTGATTAGTGTTATTGTCCCATACAAGAATATATATGGTTTAGGGGTGGGGATCTCGACCGTTTACAAGTTCTCAAACAGGATGGGGTGGGGGTGACCCCAGGGGACTCGCCTTATATTTCATTTGATTTGTTTTATTGTCCCATACAAGAATATATATGGTTTCAGGGTGGGGATCTTGACCGTTTACAAGTTTTCAAAAAGAAGGGGGGTGGGGATGGTCCCAGGAACTCCCCAAATATTTCGTTTGATTTGTTTTATTGTCCCATACAAGAATATATATGGTTTAGGGGTGGGGATCTTGACCGCTTACAAGATAAAACTCAAATTCATTTCCATGAACCAGTTACAAAACACCAAAATAATTCTCTTAAATTAGATATGACTTAACTACTCATAAATCTCTAAAATTAGATATTTTTTTTATTTCTATCAATTAAACACATCACTTTTCAAAACAAATAACTCAAACTTATTTCCATAAACCAGTAAAAAACCAGCAAAATACTTCTCTAAAATCAGATATGATGTTATATCTATTTCCATATTATAATCAAATTAAATTAATATTTGCTAATATTGTTTCTTTCATGTGTCAAAAAATGATACAGATCTGCAACTTATCTATCAATGTCAAAAACTTTATCTCATAATAAAAATAGATTATTATCTAATTAAAAACAAGTTCAGATTCAGCACTTGAAAGAACCCTATGTATATTTAATTTATGTTCATATATAACACACACAAACTGATTAATTTTCCAAGGGGACCTGCCCTTTATTTCATATGATTTGTTTTTTTGTCCCATACAAGGATATATATGGTTTAGGGGCGGGGATCTCGACCATTTACAAGTTCTTAAACAGGAAGAAGGTAGGAATGACCCAAAGGAACTCACCTTTTATTTCATTTCATTTGTTTTATTGTAACATACAAGAATATATATGGTTTTGCGGTGGGGATCTTGACCGTTTACAAGTTTTCAAAAAAATGAGAGTAGGGGTTACCCCAGGGGACTTTCCCTAAATTTAATTTGCTTTATGTTATTGTCCCATACAAGAATATATATGGTTTAGGGGTGGGGATCTTAACCGTTTACAAGTTTTCAAAAAGAAGGGGGTAGTGTTTACCCCCGTGGACTTCCCCTATATTTCATTTGATTTGATATATTGTCCCATACAAGAATATATATGGTTTCTGGGTGGGAATCTTGACCGTTTACAAGTTATCAAAAAAAAGGGGGGTAGGGGTTACCCCAATGAACTTCCCCTATATTTCATTTGATTAGTTTTATTGTCCCATACAAGAATATATATGGTTTAGGGGTGGGGATCTCTACCGTTTACAAGTTCTTAAACAGAAAGAAGGTGGGGATGACCCCAGGGGACTTGATTTTTATTTCATTTGATTTGTTTTATTGAAACATACAAGAAAATATATGGTTTCAGGGTTGGGATCTTGACTGTTTACAAGTTTTCAAAAAAAAAAGGGGTGGGGGTTACCCCAGGGGACCTCCCCTAAATTTCAATTGATTTGTTTTATTGTCCCATACAAGAATATATATGGTTTAGGGGTGGGGATCTCAACTGTTTACAAGTTTTCAAAAAGAAGGGGGTGGGGTTTACCACAGTGCACTACTGTTTAATTTCATTTGATTTGTTTTATTGTCCCATACGAGAATATATATGGTTTAGGGGTGGGGATCTCAACCGTTTACAAGTTTTCAAAAAGAAGGGGTTGGGATTTACCCCCCTTGGACTTCATCTATATTTCATTTGATTTGATATATTGTCCTATACAAGAATATATATGGTTTCTGGGTGGGAATCTTGACCGTTTACAAGCTATCAAAAAGAAGGGGGTGGGGGTTACCCCAATGGACTTCCCCTATATTACATTTGATTTGTTTTATTGTCCCATACAAGAATATATATGGCTTAGGGGTGAGGGATCTTAACCGTTTACAAGTTCTTAAACAGGAAAAAGGTGGGGTGACCCCAGGGGACTCGACTTTTATTTTATTTGATTTGTTTTATTGTAATATACAAGAAGAAAAATGGTTTCAGGGTGGGGATCTTGACTGTTTACAAGTTTTCAAAAAGAAGGGGGTGGGGTTTACCCTCGTGGACTTCCCCTAAATTTTATTTGATTTGTTTTATTGTCAAATACAAGAATAAATATGGTTTAGGGGTGGGGATCTCAACCGTTTACAATTTCTCAAACAGAAGGGGGTGGGGGTTTACCACAATGGACTTCCCCTATATTTCATTTGATTTCTTTTATTGTCCCATACAAAAATATATATGGTTTAGGGGTGGGGATCTCGACCGTTTACAAGTTCTCAAACAGACATGCTGGGGGTGACCCCAGGGGACTCACCTTTTATTTCATTTGATTTGTAACATACAAGAATATATATGGTTTCAGGGTGGGGAGCTTGCATATTTACAAGTTTTCAAAAAAAAGGAGGGGAGGACTATCCCAATATTTTATTTGATTTGTTTTATTGTCCCATACAAGAATATATATGGTCTAGGAGTAGGGATCTCAACCGTTTACAAGATAAAAGCACATTATCAAATTGAAAGGGGTAGGGGTAAGAATATATATGATTAACGGACACTTAATTATCTACAAAATGTCTAATAATGAACAGTAAATTCCAAACTTCATTTATACAGTAATAATAGTAAGTTTCAAACTGTATATATACAGTCCTACAGATCTTATCAGAAAACAGAAAATTTTCAAATAAATCTGTCACTCCAATGATTATCATATGCTAAAATATTTCCAAAAATCTAATTAATAATGAAAATAAATCATTATCATATGCTGAAATATTTATAATATCTAATTGAACAGAACTATGGTTGTTTAACATAGTACTCTAACATAATTAATAATGTAATAATCTTCAAAATGTCTAATGATCTAGCTTATAATCATTACCACTTAGGAAATAGATAATTTTCGAATAAATCTGTCACTCCAATTTTTATTCTGAGATAAGACAAATCATAACATGATATCTACAGTAAAATATTTAAAAATTCTACTTTTGGATATTAAAAATGGCGATAACTCACAAAGGAGATAAACTAATATCTTGAAAATTAATAGAGACCTTCATTAAGTCCCAGGAAACAACATATTTAAATTTGAAAAAAATTTGTTAAAGCGTTTTCATGTTATTGTGCTGACACTGTTTGGCAGCCACCAAACCTCCCAGCCGCCCGCCGTATATCACCATTTTAATAACTGATATTTCCTTCGATAATCCGGTTAAAATTGATAACGAGAGTAAAATATTTAAACATTCTACTTTTGGATATTAAAAATGGTGATAACCCACAAAGGAGATATACTAAAATCTTGAAAATTTAACTAGACCTTCATTAAGTCCCAGGAAACAACATATTTAAATTTGAAAAGCGTTTTCATGTTATTGTGCTGACACTGTTTGGCAGCCGCTCGTAGATCAGCCCAGCCGTCCGCCACCATTTTAATAACCGATATTTCCTTCGAAAATCCTGTTAATAAAATTGTGCGTGTTCAGATAGTGTGCTTTCTCTAATGTTTACAATGTTTCACGACCTTAATGGCGACCGGACACTGATGACCTCGTGCAGATAATTAGATAGACCCGTCTATAGTTATTAATTTCTATGTCATTTAGTCTCTGGTGGAGATTTTTCTCATTGGCAATCATACCACATCTTCTTATTTTTATATTTATCAAAGTTATTGAACATCAAACACTACTAGTCTGTGAGTTTTGTCTATACATGCTATAAGATAAAGAACCACAATTATAAACCATATATATAATAAAATGCTCCGCAGGGCGCAGCTTGATACGACCGCAGAGGTCGAACCCTGAACAGTTGGGGCAAGTATGGATACAACATTCAAGCTTGATACAGCTTTGCATTTGGATTGTGATTAAATATTTGACACAGCATAGGTTTCTGACACAGAATGAATGTGGTCTAAGAACTTAAAATTTTTAAATTGGACATTCACCTATTATGGTCCAATATCCAAAATCTAAACACATGGTTAGATTCAGCATATCAAAGAACCCCAAGAATTCAATTTTTGATGAAATCAAACAAAGTTTAATTTTGGACCCTTTTGACCTCAATGTGGACAAAGTTGATAACGGGGCCCAAAAATCAAAAATCTAAATACATGGTTAGATTCAGCATATCAAAGAACCCCAAATATTCAATTTTTGTTGAAATCAAACAAAGTTTAATTTTGGACCCCGATTTGGACCAACTTGAAAACTGGGCCCATAATAAAAAATCTAAATACATGTTTAGATTCAGCATATCATAATTCAATTATTGTTAAAATCAAACTAAGTTTAATTTTGGACCCTTTGGACATAA
The DNA here is from genome assembly GCF_021869535.1 of Mytilus californianus. Classification (NCBI taxonomy): domain Eukaryota; kingdom Metazoa; phylum Mollusca; class Bivalvia; order Mytilida; family Mytilidae; genus Mytilus; species Mytilus californianus. The sequence continues at coordinate 87,964,042 of NW_026262701.1, forward strand.
ATGGAGACCAATTTGAAAACGGAACCAAAAATTAAGAATCTAAATACACGGTTAGATTCTGCATATCAAAGAACCCCAATAATTCAATTTTTGATGAAATCAAACAAAGTTTAATTTTGGACCCTTTGGACCTCAATGTGGACCAATTTAAAAACGGGGCCCAAAATCCAAAAACTAAATACACGGTTAGATTCAGCATATTAAAGAACCCCAAAAATTCAAGAATAAAACCCCATTGAAATTGGTCAAGAAATAAGCAATTTATACGAAGTATCTTCTTTTGCACAATACTGTGCAATTAAATATTTCTTGCTATTGTGCAATACTGTACAATTGACAATTTCTTGCTATTGCGCAATATTGTGCTATTTGATATTTCTTGCTATTGCGCAATACTGTGCAATTGAAGATTTCTTGCTATTGCGCAATAGTGTGCAATTGAAGATTCCTTGCTATTGTGCAATACTGTGCAATTGAAAATTTCTTGCTATTGCACAATACTTATTATATAATAATTTACACATCCTGTTTGGTGTGCATCTCCTACCATATCATTATTATTTGCTTTTAAATATAAATAAAAAATAACCAACTTAAAATGGAAAATTTTAAAAGAAAAAAAAAAGGAAAAAAAGAAAAAAAAGGAAAAAAAAAAAATCCCCCCCCCCCCAATTTTTTGAACAGTAAACCCCCTTATGATTCATCACCCCCAAACTTAATCCCAGCCTTCCCTTTGTGGTATGGTACCTTGCAGTACAATTTCAGAGAGATCCATACACTTGAACACAAGTTATTGTCTGGAAACTAGGAAAATGTGTTTTTTAGCCCCTTTTTGGCCCCAAATTCCTAAACGTTTAGGGCAATTACCCCCAAACTCAAACCCAGCTTTCCCTTTGTGATATGGAACCTTGTAGTACAATTTCAGAAAGATCCATACACTTACACACAAGTTATTGTCCTGAAACTAGAAAAATGCTTGTTTTTTGCCCCTTTTTGGCCCCTAATTCCTAAAATATTGAGGCAATCACCCCCATCATCAATCCCAGCATTCCCTTTGTGGTATGGTACATTGCAGTACAATTTCAGAACTTGAACACAAGTTATTGTCTGGAAACTAGAAAAATGCTTATTTTTGGCCCCTTTTTGGCCCACAATTCCTAAACGTTTCGGCAATTACCCCCAAACTCAATTCCAGCTTTTCCTTTGTGATATGGAACCTTGTAGTACAATTTCAGAAAGATCCATACACTTACACACAAGTTATTGTCATGAAACTAGAAAAATGCTTGTTTTTTGCCCCTTTTTTGGCCCCTAATTCCTAAAATTTTGAGGCAATTACCCCCAAAATCAATCCCAGCATTCCTTTTGTGATATGGAACCTTGTGGTACAATGTCAGAGAGATCCATACACTTACACACAAGTTATGTCTGGAAGTTACAAAAATGCTTATTTTTGGCCCCTTTTTTGCCCCTAATTCCTTTACTGTTGGTACCATAACCCCCAAAATCAATCCCAACCTTCCTTTTGTGGTATTGAATCTTGTGGTAAAATTTCATAGAGATCCATTCACTTAAACTAAAGTTAGAGTGCGAAAACCAATGTGTCTTCGGACGACGCCAGACGACGACGACGCCAACGTCATACCAATATACGACCACAAAAATTTTTTTGCGGTCGTATAAAAACCACTATCAGACAAATTGACTAGACCTCACATCAACCTTAATATCTTCAACAATTTGATAAGGCTGTTGATAACAAAGGCTGGATAAAATTTAATTTTTATTAATCTATATGTTACCCCCTTAGGATGGTAAGAATTTCAGCATGGGGAAATGTTGCTACAAACCCTGTCTGTGACATTTGGTAAATTGAGTAGCAAAGCTCTGTTAACACTCTGCCGATCAATGGAACACAGAGGGTTCCAAAAGGGAATGAAGCAACGCTTCATCTTGTAGCAGGGCGCAACGAAAAAGGGTTGAATTGAGTTAAGGTTTATTTATGTAAAAAGAAGATAATTACTTGGGGATAAGAAGAAAAATTAATTAGTGGTGAACATGGTGAATTTTGTACTGGTAATTTTTTTAATAAACTGTTGATACAAAGAGATATGTCTCGCCTGTCTGCATAAAATTCAGAAAAAGACAATCTGATGGAGTTGCTGAACCATAAACTAGTGGTTAGGACCTCGAAATGGTCAAACTGAGATGTACAGACATTAATGTACATGTAACTGTATAGAAAATCAAACTAACTTAAGCAGAAAACTTATCATTGAAAATTGATTATTAATTGAAAGTCGCTTGACCATGACCTAGGGGACAGGGCCTCAAAATAGTGGTCAAACTGAATACTGATATGTACTGATAGTAATGCAACTTGATAGAAAATATCATTAATCTATCACAAGTAGTTCCTATCAAACTAACTTAAGCAGAAAACTTAACAATTGATAACGAAAATGACGATGACTTTCGCTTCAGGCGAGAAAAAAACACTACTGGTTTGCTGATAACTGCTCCCACATTCAGTGAAATATTGAAGGTGGTAAATTTGGGTTTGATGGTGGATGAAATTGAAAACATATTCCTATAGAGTAAATGTCCTTTGTATTCAACCACTAATCAAAACTTAGAAGCCAAATATCTGCAAATGTAATCTGATAACATAATCCCTGATAATCAGGCTGACCAAATTAAGTATGACCTTTGACAGTATCATGATATAAACAATTTTGCCTGTATAAAGAACACTTATACTCTGCATAAGTTACAACTACTGTCTATAATTAATCTTTATCTTACAACTTTTCACACTAATCATGAAATGTACAAGTAGCAAAAACCAAAACCTGACAAGAATGAGTTGTCAGTACAGATTTGCATGATAATATTCACCCAGACAATTGTTGCAGCAGTAAAACTAAACAATATACAATCAAGTGGTGATAACATGTGAAAGAAAACTATTCAAAGGGTGGAATACCATTTTTATATTTTTGAAAAATGCAAAACTTACAATGTAAAAAGATGACTTATCTTGCAAACTGTCAAAATCAGGTACCATCTTATTTCAAGGGATTTGTATTCATATCATGATCATTTGAGTATGATTTAGTGGGATTGGTGGCAGTGCCTGGCCATGTAAGCTATTGCCCTTACTTGGCATCCATTATTTGTTGTCTTATTCTTGATCTTTTTCAGAAATCTTGATTTACTGGTACATTTTGTACATTGTACTTAGATTGGTGTCTGTGATATGGCTATGTCAGCAAAAAATGGCTAAATGTAAAAAAGCATACATTGTACGGAGAGATGTTTTTGTTAAGCGATTATGATTAAATTCCTCATTTTAAGGGCGATATTGATCCAATTGAGGCAGAAATAGAGGTTCAATACTTTAAATAACAATTGATACTAACCTGATTGTGAATAAACCATATGTGCATAAAAAGTGACAACCAAAAAATTACTTGTTTGGAAATACATTGTACCACTTTTTCTTATATTACATGTACCTAAAAAGAAAGAACAAAATATGAACAAAACAAAAGTAGATGCCAAGAAATGCCCTTCAGGCAAATTGTTCTAATGAATGAATGGACTAGTTACTAGTCCAGAATTTTCAAAATTTATAGAACAAACTTTGATCTACCGGTAGATGGTGCAGCATTGTAATCACAAATGATGGCTTAATCTGCCAAGGGTGGAGAGGAGGGGACTAGATCGTAACCCTTGGCTAGCGAAGATGCTCCTACAAAAGACTATTGTCCTTTCTGTTACTTGTTTGTTTAAACAGTTACCATGGAATGGGCTGAGTCAATATTCAAGAGATTGTGGCATTTTGGAATTGTATGGATTTCTATTGCTGTATTGGTTAAAACTGGGTGTTTTTTTTCAAATTTCTCTTGGCTTTAGATTAGCTATGAGCAATCAAACTGAAAATGATAAATTTTGAAAGAGAAAGTATCAACATGGCCAATATTTATCAGAATGATGGCAAACAAGTTCAGAATTATTAAATGATTGATAACTGCAAAATTTGCTCTTATGTCTCTAGATGTCAAAACACTGAACTGCATGATTTCATAAAATAGGTATTTACTATCACATGGACCAGTTATTATGACTTATTACTGGCATTGACTGGCTTGGATATGAAAAAAACAGTATCTATCTTTCCTTTGCTCACAATGAACCAGATGCCATTCAAAATCAAGGAACAGTAAATTTATTTGTAACATGAATGGTAATTTTTCCTTTGATTTTCGAGTGAGTTTACTTCGGTTATTTTTAGAGAAGTGCATTATCTGAATGATTTTTTAGTTATTTCACTCTCCAATCCCGCCGTTGACAGCTTATCATAGGAAAAGCAAAGAATGGGAGGAGCTTAGACCAGTGCTCTAACTTCCAGCTCAAAAGTTGTTATTACACAGTCTAGCTTCGCCTCGCTCCTTGGCCTAGTAAACAATGAATTCAATGACCATAAATTTCCCAATTAATTCAAATAAAAGAACTGAAAAATTTGAAATTGAACATTTACCTATTATGGTCAAATATCCAAAATCTAAGTACATTGTTAGAATCAGCATATCAAAGAACACAAAGAATTCAATTTTTGATGAAATCAAACAAAGTTTAATTTAGGACCCTTTGGACCTCTATGTGGACCAATTTGATAAAGGAGCCCAAAATCCAAAATCTCTAAATGCATGGTTAGATTCAGCATTACAAAAAAACCCATAAATTCAATTTTTGTTGAAATCAAACAAAGTTTAATTTTGGACCCTGATTTGGACCAACTTGAAAAGTGGGCCCAAAAATCCAATATTTAAATACAGGTTTAGATTCAGCATTTGAAAAAACCCTATATATATTTAATTTAAGTTGAAATGAAACACAGTTTAATGTTATCCGTATACTAATTAATTTTCTGTTCACAGGGAAATAACTCAAATTAAATAAACGATAAACAAATAGTTCTCTAAAATAAGATATGATTTAACCGCTAAAAAATAGTTCTCTAAAATTAGATATGATGTTATACATTTGTATCTATTTTCAAATTATAATCAACAAGAGGTTGTCAGAGTGACAGCAAACCGGATTTCCTGCAGAGGTCGAACCCTGAACAGTTGAGCAAGTATGGACACTACATATAAGCTTAAAACAGCTCTGAATTTGGATTGTGATTGAATATTTGACACAGCATAGGTTTGTGACACAAAATGAATGTGGTCAAAGAACTGAAAAGTTTGAAATTGGACATTTACCTATTATGGTCAAATATCCAAAATCTATGTACATTGTTAGAATCAGCATATCAAAGAACACCAAGAATTCAATTTTTGATGAAATCAAACAAAAGTTTTCGACCTCATTGTGGACCAATTTGATAAAGGAGCCCAAAATCCAAAATCTCTCAATACATGGTTAGATTCAGCATTACAAAAAACCCCATAAATTCAATTTTTGTTGAAATCAAACAAAGTTTAATTTTGGACCCTGATTTGGACCAACTTGAAAAGTTGGCCCAAAAATCCAATATTTAAATACAGGTTTAGATTCAGCATTTGAAAAAAACCTATATATATTTAATTTATGTTGAAATGAAACACAGTTTAATGTTATCCATATACTTATTAATTTTCTGTTCAATTGATTGATTTTTGGTTGCTTAACGTAATTTTCTGTTCAAAAGGAAATACTGTGGATTCATTATTATTCGTTGGATATCAATTTTCGTGGATTTCGTGGGTATAGGCCTAGGGGAACCACGAATTTAAGTGTTCAACGAACTGCAAATTTTGGCACAACCACGAAATCAAATTTCCACGAAAATACAGGTTTTCATCAATCCACGATAATTGGTACCCACGAAAATAAATGAATCCACAGTAACTCAAACTGAATAAGTGATAATTACATGGTTAGATTCAGCATTTCAAAGGACCCCATAAATTCAATTTTTGTTGAAGCCAAACAAAGTATAATTTTGGACTCTGATTTGGACCAACTTGAAATCCAATATTTAAATACAGATTTAGATTCAGCATTTGAAAGAACCCTATACATGTATATATTTATTTTATGTTGAAATGAAACACATTTTAATTTTATCAATATACTTATTAATTTTCTGTTCAAAGGGAAATAACTCAAACTGTATAAATGATATATAAATGGGGAATGTGTCCATGCATGGGACACAGATGATGCCCCCGCTTGCATATAATGTTATAAAGGGACATAACTCAAGAACAGTAAAAGTGACGCTACCTAAATTTGTACTTGATCTGAGTGTTGTGGTAATAAGCATTGTGTATACGTTTCATAACATTTAGTTGAGGCAAACTTAAGTGAGAGAACGGAAACAAAAAATCCAAGCAATTTTTCCATTTGTAAAGGGGCACAACTCTAGAACAGTTAAAGTGACGCCACCAAAATTCGAACTTGATCTGTGTTTTGTGGTAATTAGCATTGTGCATAAGTTTCATAGCATTTGGTTGAGGCAAACTAAAGTAAGAGAATAGAAACAAAAAATTCAGCAATTTTTCCATTTATAAAGTGCATAACTCTAGAATGGTAAAAGTGACGCCACCAAAATTCAAACTTGATCTGTGTTTTGTGGTAATAAGCATTGTGTATAAGTTTCATAACATTTGGTTGAGGCAAACCAAAGTTAGAAAGCAGAAACAAAAAATTTAGCAATTTTTCCATTTGTAAAGGGGCATAACTCTAGAACGGTAAAAGTGACGCCTTCAAAATTCAATCTTGATCTGTGTTTTGTGGTAATTAGCATTGTGTAAAAGTTTCATAACATTTGGATGAGGCAAACTAAAGTTAGAGAACGGAAACCAATTTTGGGACGTACGGACCAGACGTACAGACGGACAAGGGTAAAACTTAATGCCCCCTCCGCTACGGCGGGGGCATAAAAAAATAGTTCTCTAACATTAGATATGATGTTATATCTGTTTTCAAATTATAATCAAAAATAATTCTCTAAAATTAGATATGATTTAACCACTAAAACATTGTTAGAATGAGCATCAAAGAACCTCAAGATTTCAATTTTTGATAAAATTGAACCAAAGTTTAATTTAGGACCCTTTGGACCTCAATGTGGTATTATCTAATTAATAATGAAAATAAATACAGGTTTAGATTCAGCATTTCAAAGAACCCTATATATATATTCAATTTATGTTAGGAAACAGAAAATTTTCAAATAAATCTGTCACTCCAATTATAATTCTGTGATATTTACCACATGCTCTATTATCTGATAACAGGTGAAAATTATTCAGAAACACTTAGTGTAATCAAACTTTATATATATAATTGACCATTTCTGTTCAAAGGGAAATAACCCAATCACATAATAAGTACCAATTTTGGCTACTAAAAAAGGCTTAAATTCAACAACGAGAAAAGCTAAAATCATGAAAATTGAACTTGACCTTCATTTAGTCATAGGAAATAACATATCTAAATCATATCTAAATTTGAAAAGATTTCGTCAAAGTGTTTTCATGTTAATGAACAGACTCTGTTTGGCAGCCGCCCGCCGTACATGTACATCCCCAAATCAATAACCGATTTTTCCTTCGTAAATCCGGTTAAAAATAGTTCTCTAAAATTAGATATGATGTTTTATATTTTCAAATTATAATCAATAAAATTAGATATAATTTAACCACTAAAACATTGTTAGAATCAGCATATCAAAGAACCCCAAGAATTCAATTTTTGATGAAAATCAAAACAAAATCAGAAATCTAAATATATGTTTATTAACTTTATTAAAAGACAATATAAGCTTAGTTTTTAAAGTTCACTTCATGAAAAAAAAAAAATATATATATATAGCATTCAGAAAATTAGTTTAAACAGAATAACAAACAAACCTACCACAAAATTCTTCAAACAATTTACCAAAGAAAAGGAGAAAAAAAATCCAAAATGTCATTTATCATTAATACAATGTCTTTTAAAAATCTATAAAACTTATCTGTAAGTGTAATCAGACTTTATATATATAATTAACCATTTCTGTTCAAAGGGAAATAACTCAATCACATGATAAGTACAACTTTTGACTATTGGAAAAGAATATAACTCAACAACAAGAAAAGCTAAAATGGTGAACATTGAACTTGACCTTCATTTAGTCAGAGGAAACAACATATCTAAATTTGAAAAATTTCGTGAAAGCGTTTTCATGTTAATGAACGGACACTGTTTGGCAGCCGCCCGCCTGCCCGCCGTACATCCCCAAATCAATAACCTATTTTTTCTTGGAAATATCAATCAGTACACATCCAACATCCATAGGGTCTTACCCTAACACGACTAGTCAAACTTGTAAACTTAACACTAAATCATGTATCTTAGACTTAAATATCAATCAGTACACATCCAACATCCAATGGATTTAGTGTAAAGACATCATAATGATGACATTAACAGTCAGAGAAAAACATAACCTTGTTGACAGTTTAAGGTTTCCTAAGGACAATGTTCACAAAGGGTCAATAGTGGCCCTTTAATTCCGTAAAATTTAACTTCAGTAATAATAGTAAACATAAGTTTCTGGGCACAATGAATTATGATACAGTCAATTTTTTGTGTCTTAAGCAGTCTCTCTGGTCTACCCATGATCAACAGCAAAATATCAGCTCTATTCCCAATTGATGCAAAACAGTCTAATTTTTCATAAAGATTTTCCCCAATTTTCCCATTGATAGTACATGCATGCTAAAAACCTCTTAAGATACAGTCTATCACATAATCTGTAATTTGTAAAATTTAGATTATTTTAATTATATATACAATGTACAAACTATTTATGCATCAGTGAATTGGCATAAACCAATTTATGGATCATATGTTATATATATAGCACGCCTTTTACAAATTAACGTATTTAATTCACAAAAAGCGTAGCTTTGAGTGGATTAAATATGTTAATGAGTAAGGCGTGGCTATATATGATTTGTAACATTAATGGGTGAAGACACCTGTCAAAGGTTAAACTTAACTGTACTATATGTCAATCAAATAGTGGCGCGTTCTATGACATATCGTCTCTAATTTGCAGAAAATTAACTTGTGGTTCAGATTTTTTAGTAGGATTTGATTTTATGATACATGTCAATGAATTAAAGACGTGATATCTTCATCAAGGTTTAAAGACCAGAGAATGATTTAAGTGTTGTTGTAGTCCCCCCCCCCCCCCCCCGCCCTGTAAATTCTTGAGGGGATAGATGCAAAATCTTGTTATACCACGTTGCCTGATTTCAAAACTAACAGGACTTGTAGTCTTAGAAGAGTAAAAAGTTGTGATAAGAAGGAAACGTTTTTTAAACTTATTGTGAAGGTATTCTTCCTTTCCCAGCATCAGGAAAAAGATCGGTTAATTGATGGGTTGTTGATTGCGTAAGGTAAAATAGGCAAATATTTTAAGCATGCTCAATTCATGGAGATATACCTTTAATAAAATGCTTCGCTGGGGCGCAGCTTGATACGACCGCAGAGGTCGAATCCTGAACAGTTGGGGCAAATATGGACACAACATTCAAGCTTGATACAGCTCTGAATTTGGATTGTTATTAAATATTTGACACAGCATAGGTTTCTGACACAGAAAGAATGTGGTCTAAGAACTTGAATTTTTTTAATTTACCTATTATGGTCCAATGTCCAAAATCAAAATACATGGTTAGATTCAGCATATCAAAGAACCCCATATATTCAATTTTTGTTAAAATCAAACAAAGTTTAATTTTGGACCCCAATTTGGACCAACTTGAAAACTGGGCCAAAAATCAAAAATCTAAATACATGTTTAGATTCAGCATATCAAAGAACCTCATATATTCAATTTTTGCTAAAATCAAACAAAGTTTAATTTTGGACCTTAATGTAGACCAATTTGAAAACTGGACCCAAAATTAAAAATCTAAATACACTGTTAGATTCGGCATAACAAATAAATAAATGTGATCAAAGTTTTTACAAATCTAATGCGCCATACTGTGCAATTAAAGACTTCTTGAAATTTTTCAATATTTGAAATTTGAAAAAAAAATAATTTTTGAAGAATAATTCTTTTTAATTTCTGAAATCTGAAATGAGAAAAAATTGACCCCCCACAATTTCTTTTTATCCCCCCCCCCCCTTTTTCCCCCAAAAAATTCTTTCCCTCAAGATATGGTCATAATCTCAATTCAAATTTCCAATGGAGTTGGCAACCATAATTACCCATTTAAATTTACCATAGTGCTAACTTAATCTATTTTATAATAGAATTAAAAATATAGTGTCAAATCTTTCATATGGATTTTTTTGTAAAAAAAAAAGATGCAACATTTGCAGATATTTTTACTGGTCTTCCTTTATAAATATGCATTTCTTTAAACATAATTTAAAAGCAGTGTAAGGGAAGTAACCAAAACGTTGTATTTGGATTACCTCCCTTACACTGTTTTAAATTATCTTTATTGTTCATTAACCATTACTTTATACATAATTTAAAAGCAGTGTAAGGGAGATAATTTCAATGATGTATTTGATTTATCTCCCTTACACTGCTTTAAATTATGTTTTGTACTAAAGTATTTGTCCATTAACCAGGACAACCCTGTTTTTCCCCCTTTTTTGCCCCTAATTCCTAAACAGTTTGAGCCATAACCCCCCAAAGCAAATCCTAACCATCCCTTTGTGGTATGGAAACTTGTAGTATAATTTCAGAGAGATCCATACACCGTTCCACAGTTATTGTCTGGAAACTAGAAAATGCTTATTTTTGGCCCCTAATTCCTTAACTGTTGGTACCATAACCCCCAAAATCAATCCCAACCTTCCTTTTGTGGTATTTAACCTTATGGTCAAATTTCAAAAAGATCCATTCACTTAAACTAAAGTTAGAGTGCGAAAACCAATGTGTCTTCGGACGACGAAGACGACGCCAACGTCATACCAATATACGACCACAAAATTTTTTTGCTGTCGTATAAAAAGTGGAGGAAATGAACCAATTGAACACCCAGTGACAAATTTTTAGAATATTTACTTTGACACGATTGTGTAGCTCTCCTCAGGCATTATTTGCATCAAGTTCATGAATCCATTTAATTTTTATTAGTTATTGGCTTTGAACTAGCTGTCAGTAACTGCAAGTACTCTCAGATCTGCACTTTGTGTCTTTTTTGTTGTGAGGTATGTATAAATACACTGCCACGTCTCTTCTGTGTTTTTGTTTGATGTTTTTCTTTGTATTGATCTCATGAGTTAAGCCTTTTTCAACTGATTTTTATAGTTTGTTTTTATGTTGTATTGTTACACCACTGTCCCAGGTTATGGGAGGGTTGGCATTCAGTCATGTCAAACATGTTTAACCCTGCTTCATTCTTTATGTGCCTGTCCCAAGTCAGGAGCCTATAGTTCAGTGGTTATTGTTGTGTGACGGGATTGCTTCCCTTAGAACATGTGGTAGATACTTAGTCAGCCGTAAGGGGTTGAGCTAAGGAAGTACTTCTTTAGCTCAGTCGGTATACGCGCTGCCTTGTAACACAGAGGTCCCGGGTTCGAGTCCCGGTGGAGACATACGATTTTGCAAGTAGAATCATGCTCTTCGGTTACATTGGCGTTCATACCTGTCACATTTGTTTTTTTGTAAATTGTTTTGTTATAAATTAGGTTGTTAACAACAAATGGTTAGTTTTCTCTATTGAATTGTTTCATACTTTTCATGTCGGGCCATTTTATAGCCGACTATAGTATAGCTATAGGGTGTTGGTTGATTTTAAATTACAATCCATTTAAATAATGTGTTTGAGGAAAATTTAATCAAATTAAAACTATTTTCAATATGAAATCAAGCAAAATCATATTTTACTTTATCTTTGCCAGAGTGCACAATTATGACGTCATAATGACATCGTAAATACTTGTATTCTTGTAGAAACTCTACATCTGATAGGTCTTAATTTTTAGATCTGATAGGTAGTTTTGCGCCTGTCCCAAGTCAGGAGCCTCTAGCCTTTGTCAGTCTTGTATTATTTTTAATTTTAGTTTCTTGTGTACAATTTGGAGTTTAGTATAGCGTTCATTATCACTGAACTAGTATATATATTTGTTTAGGGGCCAGCTGAAGGACGCCTCCGGGTGCGGGAATTTCTCGCTGCATTGAAGACCTGTTGGTGACCTTCTGCTGTTGTCTGTTCTATGGTCGGGTTGTTGTCTCTTTGACACATTCCCCATTTCCATTCTCAATTTTATTTCATGATGTTTTTTCTGATACGTATCAAAAAAATTCTCCCCATCTGTCCCCACCTGTCAGAAATTAACTGGAATGTAAGTGTACAAAAAGGGGGATTCTAAATGAGAATGTCTGATACTGAAGATATCTACACAGGTTGTTATTTGCAAATCTGCAGTATTCAATATAAAAAAGAAGATGTGGTATGATTGCCAATGAGACAACTCTCCACAAAAGACTAAATGATACAGAAATTAACAACTATAGGTCACCGTACGGCCTTCAACAATGAGCAAAGCCCATACCGCATAGTCAGCTATAAAAGGCCCCGAAATGACAAATGTAAAACAATTCAAACGAGAAAACTAACGGCCTTATTTATGTACAAAAAATGAACGAAAAACAAATATTTAACACATCAACAAACGACAACCACTGAATTACAGGCTCCTGACTTGGGACAGGCACATACATCAAGAATGTCATTATGTGGCGGGGTTAAACATGTTAGCGGGATCCCAACCCTCCCCCTAACCTGGGACAGTGGTGTAACAGTACAACATAAGAATTCAAGACTTTTCTAAGTCAGCTTAAAGAATGTTATTTGAATTTAGATATCGGATAGGAGAAGTTTAATACATCCTCTTAATTCTCATTCTATTTCTGATTTATATCCATTGATAAGTGTTATTAATATTAAATGATTACAAATTGTCCACTCTTTTTTCCATTCCCCACACATGCATGCATGCACATGGAAAAACTTATATAATTTCAGTACTCAAAGATCTCATTTCAATTAATAAATAATTATTGTGTTTGTCTTCCTCCCTTTAACCATGCAAAAGAAGGCAAATACAAATGCAGTATTCAGTTAATTTATTTAATATATTCTTTGTTTACATCCCTGCGACTCTAAAATAATTTCCTATTGAAAATCCAGTGAAAACTATAGAATTAAAATTTAATGAACCAGGCACAGTATTTTGTTTTGCCTTATGTCTGTAAATAGTTTCAATTGATTACAAATATGAATAAAAGGTGGTGTGGGATAAACGTAAATCTGACAGCAACCCAAAAAATATCTAGAAGTAATGGGTTCTCAACTAAAATTTCAAATTCTCATGTACAGTTTTTTTCATACATTCCGTGAAATAACTAGGAAATAGCATATTTCAATGAAAAGATGCTAATCTTGAATAATTTGTCAAAGTATTTCTCAATTTTTTAATTGCTTTCATATTTTGTATAAGGTAGCATCGTTTTATAGTACGTATGCTGTCTGTTTGATTTTGTATGGTTCCAGCATTAAAATTTGATGTAGATGCTGTTGTTAAGATAATAATGTACTTAAGCATCTTACTTTTACTGGGATGATAGTTTTGCATATTTTTTTTTAATATTTTTTATTTTTTTGGGATGCTGGATTTCCTATATATATTGGAATGCTGGCATCCCGTCATATTGGGATGCTGGCATCCCGTTTTATTGGGATGCTGGCGTCCCGAAAAAGCTGGATGCTGGCATCCAAAAACTGTAGGAGTGCAGACATCGCAAAATATCCAAATGCAGTAATCCTACAAGTTCTGTTTGATACTGTTGGCCGAATTTCTATACATGTACTCCAATGCATAATTTTGTGTAATGCAAAAAATAAAACAACAACAAAAATCCGTTTGTTGTTTTCCTCCCAACAGTTTATTTAATGACGTCAGGGATATTATGACGTAAGATGTGATTTACCATCACGCGTAGAGATTCATGCAGAGACTGTAAAAATGATAAGAAATCAATTCTTAAGAATCACTTGTACCGATATAGATAATTTTTGAAAAGTAATGAAAACAGATAACCCTTTTAATAATCTCTTATTTATTAGTTTTTCTAATGTTTAATACTGAAAGCGCTTGCACTATTTTTCTGCGCTAATTGCGGCAAATCCCACCCGCATGACGTCATGTACAAAATTTGTTTAAAATCGGCGAAGTTGACATTATTGCAAGGGGAAGGACGAAAGACACTTCTTTGGCCAGTATGCCTCAATTTATTATCATTTTAATATAACAGAAACATGTACGCAATAGAATGCTATTCATACAGGTAAGTAGATTTGATTATTTTTTACATGCACTTTAGACAGTAGTCCGAGATGTCTCAGATTTAGCCATTCATAAGGAATTCTACTCAACTGTAATGGTTTCATATATATTAAATATTATCGGTTGTCGAAATTTTCTATAGGAGACGATTTGACTTGTGACCGTCTGAGATTACTCTGACGTCCTACGCTCAGTCATGGGCCTAGCTTGTCTTGCAAAACAGCCGTTTGAAGTCCGATTAATCTCGGACTATCACTTAAGTGACTTGATACGCCAGCCGGATTATAATTATGATTACTTCAATTTCCAGACCGAAAATTACAGGCTAAATGGTTAGGCAACAATGATTAATGTCAGTCGCGAGATTCTCCCATGTCCTCAGGGAGGGATGCACTTCGATCCGTTTTTAGTAGCCAATGGTGAATCCAGAACTTTCTATAAATGGGGTGGGGGGGGGGGGGGGGGGGACACTGACTGCCATAACAGAGGGGCCCGCTAAAGTCATCCTTTAAGTTTTAGTGATTACCTATATAATCAACCAAATTTTTTCACTCGAAAAAGGAAATGGGGGGGGGGGGGCTGGATCCGCCTATGGAAGCGATGAGCATCTGAGACAGACATACTTAAATATGAGAGTTTTTAACATTTTTTTTACATTGAGTCTATGGGAGAGATATTCTGACTTTAACAGTGCTTTAGTGCAAAATTACCAAAAAACTAGAAGGAAGCCTAAGGTAGGTATGGAAATAGGAAATAAACATATTTTTTTTTTATTTTGCCTTATGGAAATATGTACACTATCATGACGTTATGCGTGATTTGAATAGTTTTGACAAAGATCTGATCGACGTGAACCCCACCGAGATGATTAACCATATGGCCATGGCAAGTAAAAATATCAGGTCTGCAAAATTAATTTTCATAAAGTATGAAAAACTTGATTCAAGATTGATTTTCGGTTTAGAAAATTGAATGTGTTGTTTGCCTCTTTTTTGCAAGAGTCTGAAACCAGTTGACTTGTGCCCGTCCGAGATTACTCTGACGTCCTACGCTCATGGGCCTAGCTTGTCTTGCAAAACAGCCGTTTGAAGTCCGAGTAATCTCTGAGTAATGGTATGATTGCTAATGAGACAACTCTCCACCGGACTGAGACCAAATAATATAGCACTAATAAGCAGTTAAAGGTCAGCATACGGCCTTCAACAATGAACAAAACTCATACCGCATAGTCATATATGAATCAGAGTGAATGTAAAATTTGAAATACTATGTTTTAAAAGAAAGAAACGCATATCATACATTACAGATTTACCGACTTCAAAATAACTTTACTCTAATATATATACATTTTGTACTTAGCTTACTGGAAGAAATTAATAATAATATGCTACATAGTTTTATGGGTCAAGCTAGTCTTACAAAAATGCCTCGGTGTGATCTTTTCATAAATGATTTAAAGCTGATATTTTCGTGATTTTTTTTCTTTTTTTTTTTAAATACGAAGCTCGGTGGAAGATTGATAATAAGAGCAATACATAGCAAATTTGCAAAATGAATGAAAAGAAAATACGAAAATTAAGGAAAATGTAAATATCGCTATAGAGTTTTGTGTTCCAGGACTAGGCTCAGGAAAAAAACCAACACAAATTAAGGTGTTAACCGAATACACCCTTAGATGGGAATGAAATTTCACGAAAATCGCTAAATACATGTAGGATGTATTTCTCAAAAAAAAAAACTTTGATGAAATTGCACACTTTTCTCCCTTTCATATTGTATAGATCTGGATGTTGTTCCATAAATATGACATTATACATGAATATTTACTTTCTGTTCCCTAGTGTTGTGATGTAACAACGAAAAAATTATTGTTTAATCTTTCATATATTATTTCTCGTTTCAGCATTTGTAAAGAAGTGGCTACACCTTTCTGATTACTATTCATGTGTTGTGTATTAATGTATCGTAACACTTTATAGTTATTGGAGAGGTTAAACTCAGACGACGAAACATCCAAACAGCACGAGATCATTTGTGATTCCAGCTGATTTCAGATTACTAGCAATAAATGATAATAGAAAGTTAGAAAGTCCCAGTTTGTGTAACTGATTTGATTAAATGATTAACAAATATTGAATTATTAAAATACAGGAAAAAAATACAAGTTTAATAATGATTGTAATAAAGAAAATGTAAATTTTGTTAATGAAATGAAAGACTCAAGTACTAGAAGATCCTGACATGATGTACTGACACATTGGAAGATGTATACAGCAAGTCCAGAGATACTGACAATATCCAGTACGTACAGATCAAAGACACTGTGCACCAGTATCGATAATATATTTTTTTTAAATATTGCATTGTGGTACATGTTTTATTGTATACAGGCAATTGCAGAAAACAAATCACCTTAATTTATACATTGAATGCCAATGGGGTTTGTCATAGACACAAAATAAAATTATTATGCAGGCTTACATATAACACACCTCGTATTTAGCATCTTAATAAAGGTACAGTCACCAATCCGTTTTGTGGAGTGTATGTCCTGTATGACTTGGTTAATCAGACATTCCCAAGGTTGATGGTCATTGGGCAAAGACCAGTAAAAATTGGTTTAATAAAATTTATTTGATTGATAATATGCCTTTCGAAATGAGCAGTAAAATTTTTAATTTTGTCCAAATCATATGTGAGATTGTCCTGTAAAAAAAGAATCTAGTCCAGTAAAAAAGAATGTCCAGTTGATTTCTGAAAGCCTTGGAAACTATTAAACTTGGTATCATTTCAGCAGGCTATTGCATTAAGCTTATTTTCAAAAATTGTATTCTATGAACATTCGAAACATGAGCATATCAGACTTAAAAATTGTAGTCCTGATGTCATCATATATAAATGTATTGTCTCGAGACCACAAAAGTCAATAACATGTATACAGGTCTTACATAATGGTTATCAAAGTCAGAAAAATAACATTAAAATTGGCCAATTATTGGAAACTTAGTACATTGACATAGTTTTATAAATATCAAATTGTTGATATCAGCATTCACATGGTGAACTAGCACTTAACGAATCAGATTCAGTATGTTGGTCAAGTATACATTTCACACACTCTGACCCATGCTTTCACATTCTCAATATCTATTAAACTGGCCACTGGACATGAACAAAGACAAAAAATATCATCTTCCCGGCATTCATCAGTTTTGTTTTATGTTTACTGGATTGTTTTCATGTGCATTCAACACACATCAAAACCTTAGGAAATGTACTGGGTGTTATATTGGTGGATTAATACTAAAATCCAGTTGATTAGGAAGCAGCATTTAAATTCGTATGACATAATGAGAAAAGGTTTGTCTGAATGGTTGTGATACCAGAATCCCCATATTCTAGGATGCCAGCATCACAATATGTTGGGATGCCAGCATCCGGATATTTTAGGATGCCAGCATCCAGATATATTGGGATGCCAGCATCCAAATATTTTGGGATGCCAAGATCCGGATATTTTGGGATGCCAGCATCCAGATATATTGGGATGCCAGCATCCCGATATTTTGGGATGCCGGCAACATCCTGATATGTTGGGATGCCAGCATCCAGATATATCGGGATGCCAAGATATTTTGGGATGCCAGCATCCCGATATGTTGGGATGCCAGCATCCGGATATGTTGGGATGCCAGCATCCGGATATTTTGGGATGCCAGCATCCAGATATATTGGGATGCCAGCATCCAGATATTTTGGGATGCCAGCATCCGCATATGTTGGGATGCCAGCATCCGCATATGTTGGGATGCCAGAATCCCAATATTTTAGCATACTAGCATCCAAACTAATATGATGTCATCATTCCAATGTGATGGGATGCCAGCATCTAAAAATAATTGGAAGCCAGCATCCAAACGTTGAGGTATTCAATATGAAATTAAAAGAATTATATCAGCATCTATCAAAGGTGAAGATGCAATTTTAATTTTTTTCTTCATTATCCGCAGACACTTTTTTGAAATATGCTATATACAGAAATAAGAAGTGCTTTTTATACAAAACAATTTCACAACTACAAAAGTTATTAATATAATTGAGAGAGCATCCATAATATTTGAGAACCAATAAAATCCATTATGCAGCATCTGCTATTCATAGAAATAAATGAATCAGTATGATTTTTTGTAAAATGAGCATATGTTGATACTAAAACAAATGTAATATGGTAGAAATATTCCGAAAATATGGAACATGGCCGTAACATTTTCTCTGGACATTGAAAAATTTAGTAGAATACAACATAATTTTACCTTAAAAATTCAAAAATTGTCAAAAAATTCTCTTTTAGCATATGAGAATTACAAATTTTAGTTGAGAACCCATTAAGTCAATAGTTAAATAACAAAAATACAGAATACCGAGGAAATTTCAAAACTGAAAGTCCCTAATCCAATGGCAAAATCAAAAGCTCAAACACATCAAACGAATGGATAACAATTGTCATATTCCTGACTTGGTACTGGCATTTTCTTATGTAGAAAATAGTGGATAAACCTGGTTGTATAGGTAGCTTAACCTCTCACTTGTATGACAGTCAACATACTATCTTCCATAATAGGCAGATGTTTAAACCGTATGCAAAGTTCTACATTAACCCAAGTCCAAAAAAGTAGTTAATACATTTTTGCCTAATAACGAAGATACACTCACTTGTCATATATTATGTACTAAATGAAAGTTTACCAGGGAAGGAAGGTATCTTCTGACAGGTTGAAGTGTCAGCAAAATTCTGATGGGTACACCCCTTGCAGTAAAAAATTCTGATAGGTCAATTTTCCCCATGAAAGCCCATCCACCCAATATGAACAGAAACTCTACATCTGATAGGTCTTAATTTTTAGATCTGATAGGTAGTTTTTCATGATGTTTTTTCTGATACGTATCAAAAAAATTCTCCCCATCCGTCCCCACCTGTCAGAAATTAACTGGAATGGCCCTTCTGCGTCAGAGCTTGTTGATTTTGGGTTCGTCAAATATTTTTATATATTTTGTCATTATATAGTTTCGTCTATAATTGAAGTTAAATTTTACGGATTGAACCGGCCAATATCGACCCTTCGTAAACATTATTCTTTAAGAAACCTTAAACTTTCAACAGTTAAACGCTTAGGTGGAACAGTACGACAACTCACTCTATTTTTCCACGGCAGGAGAATATATGTAATGGGGGAGGAAAGCAATAATAATATGCTGAGAAGATCTTTTTCGAACCTCTCTATGTTTAACTATAATTTAAGAGAAAATATTAGAGCTGTTCGAAAAATAATCAGTGTCATGCTATTGGTTTAAAAGTATTGACGAAAGTATGAAACTGAGTTAAAACATGAATATTTATATATTTGAACTCTGTTTTTCTATTAATAAAAGGTTAATACACAGTTTTGTTTACCTAGGTGTATTAAGGAGGTCGCTAAGAGCTATTTTTAATATTAAAAAATGATTTTCTAATATTAAAAAATGATTTTCTAATATTAAGAAATTATTTTCTAATATTAAAAAGTATCGTATTTTTTAATATTAGAAAATGATTTTCTAATATTAGAAAATGTATTTCTAATATAAGAAAATGTATTTCTAATATTAGAAAATGATTTTTTAATATAAGAAAATGATTTTCTAATATTAGAAAATGATTTTTTAATATTAAAAAATAGCTCTTTTTGTCCACTTTGGCTTGCCATACTACTCTGGGTTTTTGAATTTTTGTCAGATGTTCGGAATCCTCTGGTTTTATCCATGTAGTGCCATTTAAACAATTTGCCCATTAACCCCTACCTTTCTTTCCATAATTTGATTACTTATAGTTAAATGTCATCTTTGAATCTTATAAAATCCTTGTTATTTTTTCATCGTTTTTGAAAGAAAAAAGGTACCAATGTTAAATGTATGAAAAGTCTAGAGAGAATTATTTCCCGCCAAATTTTCAATGGCTTATATCAAGGAATATCTCGAAAACAAGCACACGGACCCTTAATTTTTTTCTGCTTTTTTAGTTTCTTTATTTATATACTATCGATTTATAACAGTCTTTTAAAAAGCTTGTTATTTTGAAAGAGAGTAGCGAACATCCTTAATCACAACCACGCGCTTCGTTCCTCCATTATCACTTACAATATTTTATACTTATTGACTGGGTATGAGTGGAATAGTCCCCCAAGGTGAAACTATTGCCCTGAGGCGTAGCCGAGGGCAATAGTTGTATCCGAGGGGACAATAAACTTACTATTCCACGAATATCCAGTCATTAAGCGTTTTATTATATCGAAAGAGACAACAGACAATAAATGTCGGGGATAAATCAATCAATAGTAATATAAAAAGCAGAAACACAACCATACTTCATATATATTCTGAATGCTAAGGCTACGTCCCGCACTGAGGTCAACCCTATATATACAATAGGTAAAACGCGACGTTGTAAGGTAGCTACCATTTGATTTCTATGGGTGGAGGGGGGGGGGGGGGGGGGGGAGGCTAGGATGAAATTTGAAGAAAAAAGGCAGGACAGGAGTTTTGAGTAATAAAAAAGCAGCATGAGAAACTTGGCAAAAAAAAAAGGCAGGATGACAATTTATGTAAAAAAAAAGTCAGGATAAACCAATAAAAAAAATGCAGGACCGAATAGAGTGAAAAATAAAAAGGTAGGACAGAGATTACAACTAAAAAAAAATGCAGGACAAAATTTTTCATCCTAGCCCCCCCCCCCCCTTTCCTCCCCTAAAAAGTAAATGGGAGCTCCCTAACTCCCGCGGTATTCTCAAATCCTCCAATCCCGTAGCTGCAGTTGAAATTCCGCGAAATATAATGACGCTTGCAGTCAAATAGTTTCATCGAGGGCAAATAGTTGGAAACTATTGACCGGTCAAATAGTTCAAAGCTTGCAATTTGAAAAATAGTGGAAATATTGTGTACTTATTTTATATAGAAAATGATAACTGAGGTGTAATAAATATATTTATTATATACTTAGAAGTAAATACAGATAAATTGTATGTATAATACAATCATTGGCAAGCGTGCTGTATCAGCCACCCGTGATGATATCGATATCAGCACGGTTGCAAAGGCTTTATCACACCTTTAATCTGTATGACGTCACGTCATCGATTGCAAAGGCTTTATCAAACCCCTAATCTGTATGACGTCATGTCAAACCTAATCTGTATGACGTCATTTCAAACCTCCTTACCTGTATGACGTCATGTCACATAAAAAAAAACATCTACATGAGGTATATGTATATAATAAAGTGTATATGATATGGCTTTTTCAATATCACACACCGTACCAACCCTCAACCAATATAATCCCTCAAGCAGAGCTCTTGGGATTATATTGGTGTCTCGGGTTGATACGGATGTGATATTGAAAAAGCCATATGATATTCTAGAATATCATATTTTAGTGTCTCGGGTTGATACGGATGTGATATTGAAAAAGCCATATGATATTCTCTCTATATATAGAGAGAATATCATATGGCTTTTTCAATATCACATCCGTATCAACATATAGAGAGAATATCATATGGCTTTTTCAATATCACATCCGTATCAACCCGAGACACCAATATAATCTTGGGATTATATTGGTGTCTCGGGTTGATACGGATGTGATATTGAAAAAGCCATATGATATTCTCTCTCTATGATTATATTGGTGTCTCGGGTTGATACGGATGTGATATTGAAAAAGCCATATGATATTCTCTATATATAATAAAGTGTATATGATATGGCTTTTTCAATATCACATCCGTATCAACCCGAGACACCAATATAATCCCAAGAGCTCTGCTCGAGGGATTATATTGGTTGAGGGTTGATACGGTGTGTGATATTGAAAAAGCCATATCATATACACTTTATTATATATATACCTCACGTAGATGTTTTATGTGACATGACGTCATACAGGTAAGGAGGTTTGAAATGACGTCATACAGATTATAGGTTTGACATGACGTCATACAGATTAGGGGTTTGATAAAGCCTTTGCAACACTGACTGCAATCGATGACGTGACGTCATACAGATTAAAGGTGTGATAAAGCCTTTGCAACCGTGCTGATATCGATATCATCACGGGTGGCTGATACAGCACGCTTGCCAATGATTGTATTACACATACAATTTATCTGTATTTACTACTAGGTATATAATAAATATATTTATTCAAGATAAAAGGCATGAATTTTACAGATACAATAAATTAAAATGACACACAGATATAGCACTCGACATAGTTTACAGACATTAAAATGATTTACATGTTTACTAAAAATTATAATTTAAAAAATAAAAGTTTGAAAATTGTCATGATATTTTGATAATACTACTAGACTAGATTATAATGAGTGAAATTTATATAGACTAGATTATCACTGTAGCCTTATACCTTAGGATGACCCACAAAAGTTATTGAAACGTATTTCCAGTGGGGTCCTTTTATGAAGAGACTTCCAGTTCATACCAAAGGTTGACACATAGAAATAACAAAAATCATTAAAATTTATCACAGACAAATGTTCAAAGCCTGAGTCAGTAAAATTAATAAAAAACAAATTCACTATTAAAATAAAAGATGGATTTAAATTTATCCATCAAAAACTTTTTCACTTGTACTTTAAAATTATATTTCTTAGAGCAACTTTTAAGTATTTCTGGTAACAAATTCCAGTCTTCTATTCCATTATAAAAGAAAGTGGTAGATTCGCACCCTTTAATTCCTGGTATATACAAGTTTTTACT
Source organism: Mytilus californianus (assembly GCF_021869535.1). Classification (NCBI taxonomy): domain Eukaryota; kingdom Metazoa; phylum Mollusca; class Bivalvia; order Mytilida; family Mytilidae; genus Mytilus; species Mytilus californianus. The sequence goes on from NW_026262701.1 coordinate 87,987,219, forward strand.
ACTAGATCTTGTATTGAAAGATGTTTTATTTCTAACAAAATTAGTATTCAAATAATTTGGGCAAATACTGTTAAAAATGTTGAAAACATGATTGAGTCTTAGTTGTTTGACTCTATTACTAATATTCAAACAAACCCAATTTCTCAAATTCAATATATGTCACACTCTTTCTACATGATGTAATTGCAGAATGAATCTCACAATCTAAAGTTATTTTGTGCCACTTGAAGTTTATTCTTCATTTGTTTTGATATACCTTCATACCAGCATGCACATGCATAGTCAAAATGACATTGAATCAAGGAAGAGCACAATGTCACAAGTTTCCTAGATTGAAAATTTAGACACTCTTTTTTTCTATATAAAAACTAAAGCCTTTGATTGACTTTTTTCACTATAGAGTTGACAATAAAATCACCAGTCAGAAACTGATCAATTATTATTCTCAAATATTTTACAAAAGTTTTGGATTCAATATTAATACCATTACAGGAGATAGCAAAATCACCCGGTATTAAAGACCGAAGTTTTCGACCAGGACCAAAAATTATACTCTCAGTCTTTCCCAAATGTAGGGACAATTTATTGTCAGTTAACCAATCATGTCATGACTCCAGCATTCTAGATAACTTATGCGAGATGACCCGAGGGTCTATATGGGAAAATAAAATTGCAGTATCATCTGCATATATCAAAACTTTACAATCTGAGTCAATGCTAGTTTGAACGTCATTGACATAGATCAAAAACAATAGTGGACTCAGTAAGCTGCCTTGAGGGACACCACATGTAATATTACACACTTCTGAAGTTACCCCATTTACACTTACATGTACAACCTGTTTTCTGTTTGTCAAATAGGACTCAAACCACGGTATAGATCTAACCCGAATTACTACTAATTTGTCACATAATATCTTGTGATCTACTGTGTCAAACGCCTTCTGTAGGTCTAATAGGACCATGGCTGTAAAAAGACCTTTTGGCTGTTTGTGAGTTTTAATGTGATCTATTAAGTGAATGAGACAAGAATCAGTTGAATAAGAATTTCTAAATCCTGATTGAAACTCAAATAATAAATTATTTGAAATCAAGAATTTTTCAAGTTGCTTATAGGCAGCTTTTTCTAGAATTTTAGAAACAATACTTAAAATGCTAACAGGCCTGTAATTTTCAGGCTTGAGTGAGAGTCTGTCATTTTTCTTAAATATGGACTTGACCTTAGCCATTTTCACATCGTCAGGTACCGTAGCTTCAGAGATAGATAAATTTATCAAGAAAGTAGTGGGAATTTTCAGAATTGGGGCTGCATCCTTAAGAAACCTTGCTGGAATACCATCTAGGCCCGTGCTCTTACTTATATTTAAATTACATAGTTCTTTATTCACAAATTCCTCTGCTATATGTTTTAGATTAAAAATTATATCTGATTTCATTCTCTGAACATAGAAAGATTTAACAATATTTGTAGTGGCACTATACAAACCCTTTGCAGTTGTTAGTTTTTCTACCAATTTTGCAGCTATAGTTGTAAAAAACATGTTAAAATTATTTGATATTTTTTTGTTATCATGACAGTTCTGCCCATCAATATTTAATACTATATTTGGATTTGATTTAGGATCTTTTTGATATCTCAAAATTTTAAAACTATTCCAAAGTTGTTTTGGATTATTTCTATTTTCTTCAATTTCACTGCTATAATAGTCAGATTTTGCAGTTTTACATGATCTTTGAGGTCCGTGTAACACTTATCAATTCAAAATTTTAAAAAGTTTTCAAATTTTAGAATTTTGGAATTTTGATCAAAGTTTTAAAATATCAAAATTCCAAATTTTTGAAAATTTTTGAAATTTTGAAATTTTCCACAAATAATTAAAATTTTAAAATTCTACAAATCGTTTTTAAATTTGATAGTTTACATATTTGATCAAACTTTAAAAGTACTAAACCTGACGTGCAGTTTTGATTATTTCGCTTTTTGAATTTTTGATTAAGATATCAAAAATAGAAAACGGGGGAAAAGAGGGGTACCTGTAAAGTTCAAAACGGAATAAAAGCTGAACGAAACGAAACGAAACAAAATGAAACGAACAGTTACTTTTATTTAAAAATTAATGTATAAAATAAAACCAGCGGCGAAAAATTGGATAACAAAATAAATATTTCTCAAAAGCGGAGAATTCATTTTAAAACAAGAAACACGGCTCTGATTATGATCATTTTTAGTTAGGAATAAAAAGCACGAAATATATCAAATCATTTTTAATTGCAAAATAAATACTTTAAAGAAGAAATCGGGTTTTTTTTTAAACAAATTTCACATCACATGATATAACAGTATCCTGTAATTTTTAAGGTTTTGCATCTATTGAAAAAAATTATTTAAACCTATTTAAACCGGCATCAAACAAGTTGATTTACTTGGAAAAAAAATCTCTAATATAAGCTTAGAGTTTCAGGTAAATTATTCAGAACTATTTGGTTTCCCCAGCGCCCATCATTTAGGAGAAACATTGTAAACTGACCAACTCGCAGTATGATAGGGTTAATTATGTTAATATTTTCTGCCGTACTTTAGGCAATAAATGGCTCAAAACACGTGAATTCCCTCAAATTTGATTTGATTTCTTTTTTGTTTTGCTCTACGACTTCTTACTATCTGCAATCATGTCGGCGGATGAAATCATTGAATGTACATTTTGAACGATCATCTCAGTTAACATTTTATCAACTATTTCGGTTGTTATAAATTGTTGGCCTTCAAATATTCGGCTTTGGAGCGTTCCTAATGAAGGTAGATCCAGAAAAGCGCTTCAGAAGCATGCATTTTTTAACGTTTTGTTTTCATTTTTTTGTCGATTGCATGGCTATCATATATTGCCTTGTATCATTGATTTCAGTTGAAAGTATTGATACGGTAGGAATGCTGAATTTATGGTGTCTTAATGAACGTTGTGCTAGCCACGAATGTAGGATGTTGTTGATAACTATTTTACACTGCTACCCGCTATACACGCTGAATTTAAGAGTAAGATCAAATATTAGTAGCTTGGAGCCAGGTTTCTGTTATAATGTATCTAACGTTAACATCCAACTCATTGTGCTGGTCTTGTAATAGCTGAATACATTCATAACATATAAATGTAAACTATAAACATTATTTGAAGCCTGTATATCTATGTAATAGTTGCCGCTGTTGTACATTAATCGCCCATCTATCCATATGTAGGTGTCGGCATTTTGAAATCGTAATTTGAAATAATTTTAAAAAGTTCATATCAACGATAAACATATGATCAAGTTGAAGTGACCAATCGAGATGGTAATCTATTTGGGAATCGGAAATATAAATATTGTCACTAGGGTGACACTATATTTGACTTGGATACCTTCACGAGGGGCTTCAATAATGGTACATTTTTCAGGTGCGGATCCATGAATTTGAAAATGTGGGGGCCTAGTTAGACAATGTTAGGACCGATGCTAATAAAAAGGATATGCATTTATCATATATGTTGCTCCGTTAGGGGTGGGCGGCCCCCCCTCCCCCCGCCCCACCTAAATCCGCCTCTGTTTTTAAATAGCGACTAAAAGGAAACGGGATATTTTTGTATCAATGGATAGTTCCGTATTTATTATTTGCGCATTTTTAAGTTATCGTACGACAATCAACTTTTAGCAAAGTACAAGTACGCAGCTACGTCCAGACAGAATGGGGCGTGTAGAGAGAGTGCCAGTAGAGAAATTTTGCTATTTTTAACATCCATTTTGGTCATACACCAATGTTGCTCTCGAAAAACCAAGACAATGTAAAACGCTGAATTCTAGGTAAAGCATTTAACTACGGAACGCTGAAAACTGAATATTTGAAAGTCAAGTAAATATAAGATCCGAAACAATTGAAGAGGTGTATGGCCAAAAGGAAAGTTAAAAATATCAAAATCCATCTAAGGGCTACTTTGCCCGAGGGAGTCGAAACCTAAGTTTCTTTGTAATTTGTATATAAACGACATATTTTAAATGATTGAGTGTTGGTTGCCAGTGGCAAATATTTCATGCATGTTCAGGACGATAACAAATTAACAATAAATACAATAGGTAGGTCATGTAAGAGTCCGTTCAGGATGAAGTTCAGGATGAAGATCGGCAAATTTAGATGCCACTTGAAAATGAGGGTATATGGGATAGGGACAGAAATGTTGCCTTGCAACAAACCAACGAGTTACTACAGGGGTTCTTAACGTGAAGGGAGCTTGACACTCTTTCTACACGCCTCATTCTGACTAGACTTCGCTGCGTACTTGTACTTTGCTCAAAGTTGATTGTCTTGCGATAACTTAAAAATGCGCAAATTACAAATACGGAACTATCCCTTAATACAAAACAAATCCCGTTTCCTTTTATTCGCTATTTACAAACAGGGCGGATTTAGGACCCCTAACGGAGCTACATATATGATAAATGCATATACTTTTTACAAGCATCAGTCCAAGCGTTGTGTAAGGGAGCAACCATTTAACTTTAAAAAAGGGGGGTATGGTTTTTTGTCGGAGTCAAATTTTATTTGTTTTTCAACGCTATCAATCAAATTATTTTGTTCAAAATTTAACACTATAAGGTATGGGGAAAATCTGGATTCAGAATATTTTTTTTTGTCCTCTGCTTGAACAGAATATTTTTTTTCATCAAATTGGGGATCAGAATATTTTTTTAGGACAAAACCATACCCCTCCTCTTTGAAGTTAAATGGTCGTTCCCTGACTAGGCCCCTACCTTTTCAAATTCATTGATCCGCACCTGAAAAATGTACCATTATTGAAGCCCCTCGTGGAAGTATCCAAGTCAAATTTAGTGTCACCTTAGTGACAATATCTATATTTCCAAATAAATTACCATTTATCGTTGATATGAACTTTTAAAGATTTATTTCAAATCACGATTTCAAAATGCCGACACCTACAAATGGGTAGATGGGCGCTTAATGTACAGCAGCAACGATTACATAAATATACAGGCTGAAAATAATGTTTATGGTATACGTTTATATGGTATGAATGTATTCAGCTTTTACAAAACCAGAACGATGAGTTGGATGTTAGCGTTTACTTTATTTGGCCTTTTTAACTTTATTTGGTTCGAGCGTCACTGATGAGTCTTTTGTAGACGAATCGCGCGTCTGGCTCAAATACAAAATTTTCATCCTGGTATCTATGATGAGTTTATTTAGATACCTTATAACAGTACCCTGGCCCCAAGCTACTAATATTTGACCGTTCTCTTAAATTCAGCGTGTAAAGCGGGTAGCAGTGTAAAAAAGATATCAGCAACCTCCCACATTCGAGGCTAGCACAACGTTCATTGCGACACCATGCATGAATTCAGTATTCCTAACGTACCAATACTTAGAACTGAAATCAATGATACAAGGCAATATATGATCGTCATGCAATTGGCAATTGATAAAAAATGAAAACAAAACGTTTAAAAAAAATTGCATGCGTCCGAAGCGCTTTTCTGTATCTACCTTCATCAGGAACGCTCAAAAGCCGAATATTTGAAGGCCAACAATTTATAACAACCGAAATAGTTGATAAAATGTTAACTGAGATGATCGTTCAAAATGTACATTCAGTGATTTCATCTGCCGAAATTATTGCAAATAGTAAGAAGTCGTAAAGCAAAACAAAAAAGTTGAAATCAAATTTGGGAGAATACACGTGTATTTTAACACCCAACCCTACCATACTATTTGGCCTACTGCGAGTTGGTCAGTTTTCACTGTTACTCCTAAATGATGGGCGCTGGGAAAACCAAATAGTTCTGAATTATTTATCTGAAACGCTAAGCTTATGTTAGAGATTTTTTTCCCCCTATTAGTCTTTGTTAAATTTGTACTTTTAAAAAAATTCTGCAGAATTTATCTTTGTTTCAAATAAAGAAATACTTGACATGAGTAAAGTTTTATCCTATCCAGTACTATAGACAAAATTTCACATAACATTTCATTGCATATAAGAAAATAACCATCACTGGAAGTTAACCAATCAAATGTTCACAAGCTTTAGTAACCATGTAACCTCAAGTTTCCAAAATATTCTATAGAAACACCAAATAAAAAAATAATGGTGCTTAGAAACACCCAAGATATATGTTTATGACCCAGAAATTTTGTACTGTAATGAAATGTAGGATTTATTTCCTACAACTGTCAAATTCAAGGGAAAATTTTTTTCGTATGCAACCGGATGTGACGTACCATGAAGTGGTGGTATTGCACCTTTAACATTATTTTTTCTTCAATAGATGCAAAACCTAAAAAAAAATTGTTATCCAATTTTTCACCCCTTACAACTGTTTGCCGTTTTTAATTTTAAATGGTCTTATTTCTATTTTTATGTAAATTCTTAATAAACAGTGATTTACAATTATTTATTTGTACAAAAGATGTTTCGTCCCTGGCAAGGAAACTCATCAGGTGGCTTTTGCACGGACTATATCATTGGAATCATTACATTTTTCACTGGTTTTGCTGTTGTCTTATAGTGTATAAAAGTTCCAAATGGGCTCTTTAGGTTTCAGTTAGGTGCTTTAGGTCAAGGTGGTTGTACTATGTGTAAGTAAAAATTTATTAGGTAAAGGCAAAATTTATTTTACATTATATATTTTTTGGTTTAAACCATAAATTACAGAAGCCTTAAGACATGTAAGAGTAAGGTCCATCAAACTTTCCATTTCCTGCATGAAGATGATTTTTACTGTTTCACAGTTAATAGACAGGAAATATTTTATTGTTTAGGTGAGTCTTCAAATATCCAATTTATTACTTTCAACCCATATTTTGTCATCATTTATTGGGGGTTATTGTTATAGTAATTAATTTTTCACACCTAGCAATGCTAGGTTATAGGTAATAAGACACATGTAACTTCATTTACCTGTAGTTTTATTTACCTGTAAAAATTATGCATTTTCAAAAAAAAAATGTTGTAATAATTAATTTGTCAATTTTTATTAATCTAAAATATGGACTTGTAAGGACTAAATTAGTAGGTATAAGTGTTGAAAATGAATAAAACATATCAAATTCATTCATTTATTTCAGTTGAAACATGCTAAAAGATAAATGTTTAAATATATCTTACTTTGTATCAAGTTTTTACTACAATAAATAGTAAAAACCACCAAGAAAATTTCAATCGACCAGTATTTGCCAGTATTGACCACTTAAGGAGTATTGTCCGGGGCGGTAAATACCGGTAAATACCGCCGGTAAATACCAGGGGCGGTATTTACCGCCCAACCTTGTATATAAGCCTTGGATACGAGTTTGCAGTTCAAACCACCTCATCCAAAAAAGATTTTAACTTTCTGACACTCAAAATGTGTCTATGGTTAAATGAAAGCTGTCCTTAGCAAAGCAAATTCAAATGATATTTTACCCACACATTTTATGTAAACTAGACAAGTTGAACTCTGTTAACCTTGTGAGAAAATCTTTTTAAAAACCCTTGAGAATGACTCGCCCTACACTTTGATTATCCCATGTATCATCGTAATGTTTACTTGGAAAAATGTCTTTCCCATACGCTCTCTTTAAACAGACATTCAGTTTGCCAAACAAAGACCAGGTCACAAAATATAGTTTTAGATTTATAACACAGTTTACATACATTACCAGATAAATATATCTATTATACTAAAATAACGAGGTCCAATTGGTTAGCCGGCATGGGGTAAAACGACGAATCAAAGAATTCAACTTTATATATAACTAATATAGTACAATGGTGTTGATTAAAAATTACACCATTCCAGTCCTTTTTGTTTTCCACATAATTTTAACAAGTTCCGGATCGAACCCGATACCGATACCAATAGTATATGTCACCTGTTACCTATTACCTAATCTGTACGTTCCGCGTCTGTCAGGCGCACCACCAAACGGTGTATTTGGGATTTGCTACATACACGGGTCTTAATCACGCCTAAACTTGACACTACTAATTTCAATCATTGTCACATTGTTTCCTATTGTAGTATCATAATCAGCATGACTTTATAAGATGACAATACGAATACTAAAAATCGAGACTTAAAATAAGTACAGTTTCCAATTTGTTAGCCGGCATGACGAAAACACGACGAATAAAAAAAGTCAACTTTATATATAACTAATATAGGACAATGGTGTTGATTAAAAATTACACCATTCCAGGCCCTTGTGTTTTCCAAATAATTAATAAATACCAATAATTAATAAGTTCCAGGTCAACGGGTTCAAACAGAAAGATTTTGAAAGCAGGGAAAACGTGCATCTTATAAACAGCATGACTTTATCAGATGATAATACCAATACTAAAAATCCAGGATAAAAATAAGGCTTATACATAATTAGATACTTTAATTCAGTCACGGACCCGCGATGTCGCGGGTGTGTTCTAGTTTTTCTTTAAAAAAAACCCGGTTTGTTCTTATGTTGTGCTATTCATTGTCCAGGATGAGGGGATATTTGAGCGCTCACAAGCACGTTAAAACGCACCACATTCTATATGTGCCTATCCCTAGTCAGGAGCTTGTAATTTAGTAGTTGTTGTAGGTTGCTGTCTGTCATATTTGTTATTCGTTTATCGTTTTGTCATAAATCAGACCATTGTTATTTTCGTTTGTCGAGTCGGGGCCTTTTATAACTGACTATACGGTATGGAATTTTTTTCATTGTTGAAGGCCGCACAGAGACCTATAATTGCTTAAATAGGTCGAGTTCCATACCTTTATAATGGGATGACCAGACCATTAGATTTTTTTGGAGGAAAATAGGGGGCACGAGGATTTTTTTTCATTGATCACTTTATTTTATTTTTCCGCCTTTTTGTACACATTTGTTTCGGCATTTTGTACTGCAGAATATTTTTTGCGTGAACCCCCTAAGGGGGGGTTCACGCCTATATATTGGTGTGTTTTGGTAGCTTCTATGTGCCATTTGGATATCTCTGGAAACAAGATTCTCGGAACCTCTCGAAAACTTTCAATAATTTATACAGGTAGCTATCTATGTCTTTGATACGGTCCCTCTATGGATAGGCTACCACGTGACATTGTATATTTCAACAATCAAAGTTAATTTGTAGATCGAATAGTAAAAGAATTAAGACTAGGTTGCAGTCAAAAAATCATTTATATGTTAGAACATATTTGCCTTTTGACAAAACATATGTGATTTTAATAATGCGAATGTTTATTAAATATCAAGTATAACATGTATAATGATAACGCAATTATATAATTCATGGTTTGAGACTGTCCCTGTACGCGTTGCGTGTGTAGTATTTAATACAGCATGCTGTTGTGCATTGTGACAATAAACCTGGGAATAGTTAATTAAAATATAATGTCCCAGAATAAACTTATTATTTCTGAACGTTTATCACGTGATATTTTGTATTTGAATCACAGCCTGGGAAAATGTCGGAAAGTATGAAGAATTTGAAAATTAACAACAAAACGATATTTCTATCATAAACATTTATCTTAGGTCGGGAACACAGTGGTCGGAAAGCAGAAAGATAATTAAACCAAAGGATTTATCTGTAAAAAATATTTAATTTCATAAATAGATACTACCAGACCAAGCAAATAATCGTTAAAATTATTAAGTTTAAACTGAGACTAAATTTATCCTTAATAGAATATAATTAAAAGTTACTTGCATGGTTTCAATTCACTAAAATTTAAATCCTTGCATCTCACAAAAACGTAATTAATATTTTACAATAATTAAGGATTTGTATACCTTACTATTCTAATCAGTAAGAATGGCAGTAAGAGTTTGACATGTGACTATTAAGCATGGTCATCATTATTTAAAGTATTCTGACCTCTAGCTGTTTCTCTTTTCTTTTTTCATTTTTTTTAGTGTAACTGTCTTATTATAAACTTTGACATTTTCGAAATGCTAAAGATTTTCTACCCCAGAAATAGATTACCTCAGATGTATTCGGCAAAGCCTTTGTTTCGAAATTTTGGGTCCTTAATTCCTTTCAACTTCGTACTTTATTTGGCCTTTTTAACTTTTTTATTCGAACGTCACTGATGAGTCTTTTCTAGACTGAACTCGCGTCTGGCGTACAACATTTTAATCCAGGTACCTTACCATCATCATTATCTTATTCTATTCACATTAATTTCAAGTCAAAAGAAAACAAAAATTCAGCAACAATATTTTTGGTAACCAGTCAGCGGTCTCGGGTTCACGTATTGCTTTTCTTTTTTTAAAAGACGCAACTTGTATTTTCAGTTCTTATCCGGCCAAGTTATTTATCTTACATAATGCTCCTGTCACCTTCAAGAAAATCAAATTGCAATCTCGTAAGTTTCAAAAAAGGTGTGTTTGAAAACAAGATAACCACGTGCAACTGTAACTGTTAATGCAATAGACCAGTTTCACATAAGCGACTTATCAACGCTGATCTCGAAATCTTATGCGCGTTTGAGTTTAAATCCCGCGATAATTAACGATATCATGCGTGACAGGGGGCTACATCAAATTGACTCTGATATTTAGCAACACAATAATAAATCAACCGATAATACACATCTCTCTTTCGTGGTGTATGCTGGAGATTATTCAATTTTACGATTTATTAATAAATATTCAGAATAAATAGTTTGACCGTTTATACAGAGAATAACATAAATTTAAAATAAAAAAATATCCACCAGAGCCAAATGACAGATGAAAGCAACCATATGTCACCATACAGTCCTCGACAATGAGAAACTCTATACCGAATAGTAAGCTCTAAAAGGTCACGACACAAAACAATTCAAACGGGAAAATAAGTCATCTTGTTGCTGTAAAGAGTTCCTAACAGTTGTGTTTATGGGTTTAAAAAGTATTAATCTTGTAATTGCTTTCTTTTGCTTACTGTGCTATGTACATTGCTGTATGTCAGTTTGATTTTTCGTGAAAAGAAAAAAATATTTTGATAAAAAGAAAACAACTTAAACATCAGAAATACATTTAATTTCAGTTCTGTTCCAGTATCAATTCCCAGTTTTTCTTAAATATTTTTTTACATCTTCTTGCGACATGCATGCAAAGGGTTGCGGCCTACATATAGGTTTAGTATCATAGACTCAAACTTTTAATTTTCTTTTAAACAAAAACAGGTTACTGTTATGGTGACTTTTGTGTGAATTTTTATGGGTACAAGGACATTGTCAAGTTACAAGCACTACTAAATAATCGAAATTTCCACTAATGGTAGTATGGAAGTATAAACGAAAATTGATAGAATTTTTCCTTATATCCTTTGTCGAAGATGTAGTATATATTGTGATATGTTAAAAATATGAAAAACACAATGATAGGTCACCGAGTTTGTTTTCAAGCTACATGCTGTGAAAAAATGAAACATTTTGTATGGATTATACAGAGAAAATTTCTAAGGTATCATTATATGAATATTTGAAGGTAAAATGAATGATAAAATTTCAAAATAAAATGTGAGAAGATAGCTCTTATTAAATTCTTTCAGTATACAAACAGAAAAAATTGAGTCACCATGCGTTTTATCCTGTTTAGCATACATGGCATATAACATAAAATAGAACACTTTTCTGTTAACTGTACTAGACATATAGTAGACAGGGCCCTGGCTCCGTGTTGAAGACCGTACTTTGACCTATAATTGTTAACTTTTTATACATTGTGACTTGGATTGAGAGTTGTCCCATTGGCACTCATACCACATCTTCTTATTTGTATGTACATTTGTTTCAAATATTTCTGCGTCAGTGATGTTTAAGACAGTCATGATAATAATGTGAGATATAAGGCAGTTTTAAAATACGTATCAGAAATACAGGTTTATCTTCAATTTTCAAACATCACACTATAATACAACGCATTCAAAACCATTTTGATTTCTAAGCGATTTTCATGATCGACCTCGTCTAAGCAGAGGTTCAGTGCCAGTGGCCAGAGTAATGTTCTACATATTTTCAACTTTATCAGTTTTCATGCCATTAAAAGTAATTGAATATCCTGTATTTACCACGCTTTACCATAAAATAATATCAAACTGCTGAATGACCCTCCTCATAAATTATCAAAATATTCCTAGTGGCATTAACCGTACTGGCCATGATATCACAATGTAAATTAGGTACCAGGGTTAACATTTTAAATATCTGTATTAGGGGATGACCATTTGATTTACAGTAGGAGTTAAAAATAAATAATTATGACCCGAAGGCAGGATGGAAAAGAATAATCTGCAACACAAAATGCAGGAAATATTTTGTGTACAAAAGTTGAATAAACTAATCAAATGGTCGCCCTTTTTCAGTAACTGTATGTATAGAAAAGGATACGTTTTATTAATTGTCACCTGGTGAGATTGTACAAGGTAAAACGAGGATTCCACATGGCTAAGGTGTCAATTGACTTCTTAATTTATGACCTAATACTATGTATATGAAGTGAGCCCCGCTCACTTATCTAATTTATTCTTCCCGTAAAGTGAACGACCTCAGCGTGAATTCGTGACAATTAAAGGTACAATTAAACCAGGCGGCATATCAGATCGTATATTACTGCAACCAACAACACAGCAGTAGTCCGTTTTAAAATCTTTTAATGTGTCATTGTTAATAAAGTTGTCTCGTCTATATATTTTTTTTTATATTTTGATTCAAATGATGGATTCGTCACTTAATCAGATGATTGTTTTTTCCAAGTCTGCATGGTCACTGCTCATCAACCGTTAGCCCCCAGTTGATGAACTCTCGGTAATTATCGCGTGATTTCATAGTTTGGCTAATTAGATTAGACATGCGCAGTTAAATGTGAAACTGGTGTATTGCAAGTGTAACTTGTATTGAATTATATCATTTTATTTGACACAATATCAAAGTCTTATTCGTGAAAATATACTACAAAAAGAGATGTCGGGCGAATATATCTCGCTCCCCACTACCCCTTACTCAACCCACTCCTTTTAATTTAGACAAAACAAAAAGACTAAAAAATAAAAAAAGTTGTATTTTTCTATGAGTATCTTGAAAATAAAAAGTTGTATTTTATTCTTTTATATTGACTATTTGTATTTGGTTACTACACATTTATAGTCTGTCGTGATAGTAGTTTGGACGTTAAACGTCCGGTCTACAAAAGAACTAAATATTCTAAGTCGGCGATCCCATTTCGGATTTTTTTTATTGAATTATAATTAAGGCACTGACCGTTTTTTTTTATGGGACATTTCTTTTCTCGTGACAAGCATTTTTTTCCCGACTTAAACAAAAAACAAGTTATTTCTCTATAACATACAGCTGGGAACAGTATATCTAACGGGAAATGAATCTAATACGCTTTTCAGTATAAAATTGATAAAATCTCGGACTCCCCGAGACTTCCCGAGATTTACGGATTTTGGTAGCGTCTGACTGAAAAACTATCAGAACTGCTCAACAAATAAACCACATAACTCTAATTGTAAATAAATGCAAGTTTTATCATTTAGTAGATATATTTTGTCATATAAAATTACCAAAATAAGTTTGATTTATTTGATGTGAAGTGTTTTATAATAGTTTGGGAATTTGTAAATCATCGCGGCAATGGCCGCCATTTTTTTATTACCTGATTGCATTCTGCACAATCCTGTGATAAAATGCTTGCGATTTTAACAAATTTGAAGTGACAGAATACAAGTTTGATACACTAGCATCACTATAAAACTAGTTTGAATGACATTTTATTGATAATATCAGAAATTATTAGGATAATAGCGAGTCCGTTTTTAACACATGTCCGTTTCTGTATCGTATCTTTATTAACTATGGCACGACGATAAAATCGACTACAATCAGGTAGTGTCAAGTCCCGTCAATATATATGTTCCTGCATACAGTAACTAGAAAATTATTACGAAACCGGCAATGAATAATTCATTTACCCATTAATGTTCAATGCAAACAAAGTATTTTGTTCACTTTCTTGCTAAACAAGGAATTATTTAAATTATATATTCAAGAAATTTAAAATTAAAGAATTTATATTTAAGAAATCTCCCCCACAAAAGAAGAATGGTCGGTGTTTTATTGAACTTTTGAAAATTCGCCCTTACACCAAACAAGACAACAGTTGTTACTTAGTAGTATAAAGACATATGAATAAATTAATCATGATTAGGTTAAAGTAACCATTTCTATTTTCTTTCAAAACACAACCTCCAATAAGGATACGCATTGATGAGATTTGAATAAAATTAACTGCATATATTTTACGATATCTTTTGCTATGTAGTTTATTTCGCATATTTGTAAGCTGGTAACGCGTTGATATTCTCACCATATCACCCTTGTTATTATCTATATCGTTATTAATATTATCTTTACATATCAGTGTATTGCAATACGCCGTACAGAAAACAAGTTGTTATTTCGGAATTCGCCGTACAGTAAAAATTACTGTTTTGGTCCATATTCTTTAGAAAACATCGTTTTGATAGCGAATTTCAGTAAATATGAAGTCACACTATCATAATGTATAAATTTGTCTGGAAAAAGAATGAAAAACAGTGGAGTATCTGGCTAGCGGCACGTAGGAGGGCGATTGACCTCGAAATTTTCTGGTACCAAGTGCAGAGTTTCGAAGTATAACACAAAATCTTGGCTTTGTTTGCTTCTTGTTGGCATAAAAAATTAAAGCACTATCTATCATAAAATCGTAAGTAGTTAGAAAAAGGGGATGCTGCGGCACTTTCAATTTTTAATGGTTAGGGTTAAATTTCAAATAGGAGTAAGAGATGAATTTTGAAAGTAAGGGTTAGTGTTAGGGTTAAATTTCAAATAGGAGTAAGAGATGAATTTTGAAAGTAAGGGTTAGGGTTAGGGGTTAGGGTTAAATTTTAAATAGGAGTAAGAGATGAATTTTGAGAGTAAGGGTTAGGGTTAGGGGTTAGGGTTAAATTTCAAATAGGAGTAAGAGATGAATTTTGAAAGTTAGGGTTAGGGTTAAGTTTCAAATAGGAGTAAGAGTTGAATTTTAAAGTAGTAATATAAAATTGAAAAATAACTATAAAGACTTGAGTACTATAGTATTATATTATGATGGCTTCTTTTGATAATGACTTTATGAGTATTAGTGATTTGGAAGAGAAGGTACAAGAACAAAATGAAGAAACATTGAAATGGAAGAACCTTCCAACTGGTGAATGGTATAAAATTATTGAAGTGACAAAAGTAGATGGTAAATTTGGTAAAAGTAGAATACTTATAATGAAAACAAGGGAAGGAGATAGTACAAGGGTGTGGGCATGTAGTGAGTTAAACGAAGAGAAGGATATTTTGGAAGGGGCCTATGTAAGAAGTACATGGTTTAAAATAAGTAAGAAATTTAAACAAGAGTATTTTTCTTACAATTTGGTTAGATTGTAAATGAGACTTAGTTACCTAGCGAACAGCCCCACTCCTAAGTGAATGCCAATTCATTTGTAATCTAGCAAACACTAGATTAAAAAAATATTGGTAACACATTTGAAAATTGAAAAAAAAACGTAAAGAGATGGGTTAGTAGTAGTAAATAAGAAATGAATACAACTCATGACAACATGCCTGATCCATCTGGATTAACATCTACAACACATATACCAAGTGAAAGTGGTAGTGCTAGATTTGTAAAAGCACCACAAAGAAAGTTGCAGGTAAACATGACTGTAAAGCAACTTCGACAATTGGCTAAGGATAAGGGGTTAAGTGGGTACAGCAGGAAATCCAAAGACATGTTAATTAAATTCATTGAAGAAAAAACTAACCAGAAGTTTATTCGTGATGAAGTCTTTACTAAAACGGAATTACAAACACTTGCAAAAAACCAAGGTAAGACTAAGTATTCTCGGTTAAGAAATGATGATTTACAAGATTTAGAAAAACCCTCTGTTAAAGTATATGATAGAAAAAAGCATTAAAAAAGAGGGACGAAAGATACCAGAGGGACATTCAAATTCATAGATCGAAAACAAACTGACAACGCCATGGCCAAAAATAAAAAGACAAACAGACAAATAATAGTACAGATGACAAAACATAGAAAACTAAAGTCTTAGCAACACGAACCCCACCAAAAACTGGGGGTGATCCCAGGTGCTCCGGAAGGGTAAGCAGATCCTGCTCCACATGTGGCACCCGTCGTGTTGCTTATGTTATTACAAATCCGGTAAATAGTCTAATTCGGTAGGTTACATTCGTTAAAAGGGAAGGGTATTGTAGTTACGACATAAGGAACATATCTGATATCATCTGTGAAACGGTTATTCCATAACGGTCAACCAACTCGTGATGGCGTCCGTAAAATTTACGAAGGGATGATTTCAACTTCACCATTTGGAACTCTTGGTTTAATAGCTTCCTTGTGAGCAGCAATCCTCTATCAAGGAAATCATGATAGGAAATACAAGTCCGGGAATATCGTATCAATTGGAAGATATATACTCCGTATGCATTAAAAGGTGTGTTTCGCACAGTTATGATTGAACCTTTAAAACCTTTTGATGTAGATATATTTTTTAAGGTAAGTAAAAGCAAAATAAGCACTGCAATTACAGAGTCACTTACAAAAGATAAGGCTTTGAAGGTGCAACTAGTACTTCCGAGTAGAATTGGTAAAAACTAACCCAGCCACAGGTGACAGCACTTATGTGACTCCTTATTTTAGATCAACAGTAGTGACTATTACAAAAACAACAGACCTTGATTTAGACATTGCATTTATGATGGAAAAGGCAAAAGGAAGCATGGTAAGATACATGTGTGGAGGTAGTGGTTGGACATTTAGTCACATTGAGGAATTAGAAATTCATATAAATAAAAATATGCCACTCAAGGGGAATTCATACATACCTCTTCCAGTCTACTAGCTAAAAAAGAAAGCCATTATTAATGTACAAAACAAGGACGACAAGTGTTTTCAGTGGGCGGTGCTATCAGCGTTACACTATGAAGAAGTGGACAAAAATTGTACTAAGCGTGTAAGTCAATACATCAAATGGGAAAACGACCTCAACTTTGACAGCATTGATTTCCCAGTATCATTAAAATCGATTAACAAATTTGAAAGACGAAATACAGACCTTAACATTAATGTGTTTGGTTATGATGGTGTAGAAATAGATGAGAATGAAGAAGAAAAAATACAAGTGTACCCTTTAAGAATTTCAAACAATCCTGGCACAACACATGTAGACCTTTTGTTTTTAACCAACGCTACTAAACAACATTACTGTTGGATTAATAGTATATCCCTTCTTTTAACATCACAAGTAACACATCATAAAGAAGTGGTTTATTTTTGTCGAAGATGTTTAAACCACTTTTCAAGACAAGACATTCTAAATGAACACATGGAGTATTGTAATTCAAAGGATGCAGTAAAAACCGAAATGCCAGATGAAGGTCAGCGTATTTATTTTAAAATTTATAAACGTAAAATGTGTGTTCCTGCTGTTATTTATGCTGATTTTGAATGTTATTTAAACAACATAGATACTTGTCAACCTAACGCATCAAAACCTTACACGAATGCTTATAAACAACACACACCTTCAGGTTTTCATTACCGAGTTGTTTATACACATAAGGAGACTAAAAAGGGAATACTGTACCATGGGGAGGAGGTTGCTAAAACGTTTGTGGAATGTATGGAAGAAGGTTTGTGGAATGTATGGAAGAAGTAGTCAAAGACATTGCAGACATGTACCAAGACGAAAAAGACATGGTGATGACAAAAGAAGATGATGCATGTTTTAAAGCGAGTACACGTTGTCACATTTGTGATGATGAATTAGGGATTGATAAAGTACGAGATCATGATCACTTAACATGTAAGTATCGTGGTGCAGCACATTATAAGTTTAATTTAGACTTTCAACTTCCCACCTTTGTTCCTATTGTGTTTCACAATTTAACGGGGTATGATGCACATTTGTTTGTAAAGGAGTTAGGGTTTACTGACGGTAAGATTCACTGCATTCCTAACACTGATGAAAAATATATTAGTTTTTCTAAGAAAGTAGAGGGAGGTTTGGACATGCGATTCATTGATTCATGTAGCTTTAAGCCAAATTCACTAGTTTAAGAAGTGTTAGCCAAAAAATTTAACCAAAGACAAATTTAAGGCAGTCAAGGCATGTTTTGGTGAACATTATGAATTAATGATTAAAAAAGGGGTGTATCCTGATGATTACATGGACAACCCTACAAAAATGAAAGAAACAGAATTACCACCTTTTCACGCGTTTTACAACAGACTGGATGGTGAAGACATTAGTGATGACGACTATGCACATGCGCAACATGTGTTTAACACATTTAACTGCAAAACTATGCAAAACTACCACAATTTATATACTTGGAAGGGGATGTGACACAACTTAAAGACATCTTTGAAGATTTTAGAGATATTTGTTTACAAAATTACGGACTTGACCCTTTACATTATTACACATCACCAGGATTAACGTATGATGCAGCTTTAAAAATTAGTAAAGTTAAACTGGAATTATTACACGATCCAGATATGTTACTTATATTTAGATTTTAATCATTTATATGGGTGGGGCATGTCAGAACCCTTACCAACGGGTGACTTTGAATGGGGAGACCCAAAAGAAGTGAAAGACATTTTACATTGGGAAGATGATAGTGAGGTGGGGTGTTTAATTGAAAGGGATTTAGAGTATCCATCAGAGCTTCATGATAGTCATAACGATTACCCCTTTTTAACTGAAAGTATAAACATGAATGGAGTTAATAGATTAATTCCCAATTTAAATTCCCGTCAGAAATATGTACTTCATTATAGTAATTTGAAACAGTGTCTTCAAAATGGCATCATATTTACCAAAAAACATCGTGTTATTACATTTAAACAGTCACATTGGCTTAAGTCTTACATTGACAAAAACACAAAACTTAGAGCGGTATCCAAAACAGAGTCTGAAAAGGATTTTTTTTAAATTGATGAATAATTCCGTGTTTGGAAAAACGATGGAAAACATTCGTTAACGTGTTGATGTAAAATTAGTAACAACAGAGAAAAAAGCATTAAAACTAGTAGCTAAACCCAACTTTGTCCGTCGAGTGGTGTTTACTGAAAACATGGCAGCCGTTCACATGAAAAAAAAAACAAACTCAAATTTGACAAGCCTGTTTACTTAGGGAGTTGTATTTTAGACATTTCTAAAATTTTAATGTATGACTTTCATTATAAGTTTATACGAAACATGTATGGGGATAAGGCACGACTTTTGTTTACCGATTCCGATAGTTTAGCCTATGAAATTCAAACAGAAGATTTTTACAAAGACATGATACCCCACATACAAGACAATTTTAACACATCAAATTATGAAGCAAATAATCCGTTTGAAATTCCAACAGGTGTTAACAAAAAAATAATTGTTAAGCTTAAAGATGAATGTGGAGGTAAGTGTATGGACAGAGTTTGTAGGTCTTCGAGCTAAATGTACACCTATCAGATGGACGATGGTAAAGACAACAAGAAAGCTAAAGGGATGAAAAAGGCAGTTGTTAAACGTGACATTATATTTGAAGATTACAGGACTTGTCTTACCACACAAAAAGCATGCTATAGAAAAATGAATGTCATTCGTAGTCATCTTCATACCATGTACAGTGAAGAAATTAACAAAGTAGCCCCTTCAGCGAACGATGACAAACGATACATCTTACCCGATGGCATTAGTACTCTGGCAAATAGACATTATAAAATTAAAGAGTTCCAACTTAGTAAGTAAACAACATGAGTTTTTCAATATCCATTGATGGACCCATTGGAATTGGTAAAAGTACATTGTTAGATTCGTTAGCAAAAGAAACAAAACACGTGTGTTTACCAGAACCTGTTGAACAGTATATGCTTTTAGAAGAATTTTACACTGAAATGGGTCATAAGAAAACAGGTGTTTAAGAGTATGCATTTGCATTACAGCATAAAATTTTACTCGCGCAAAAGGAAATAATTCGACCCGTCTGGAATACAACACATTCAATGATCATAGAAGAACGGGGGTTATGGTGTAGTCGACAGATTTTCGTAGAACAATTAAAAGAAAGAATGGTAGAGGGATCGTTTAACCTGTTAGATCATTACTATAATTTGTGGACGCGTAAACCCGATGTGCTTATTCTTTTGACGGCTCCACAAGACGTTATTTCTAATCGTATTTTTAATCGTATTATGAATCGCGGAAGAACAGCAGAGAAAAACGTTTCGAAAGAGTATTTGCAAACACTTATGACAGCGTATGACCATTTAGTAACACTTCATCCTCGTGTCATACAAGTGGACACAAATTGTAGTGTTGAAGATGTCTTGGTAAAAGTAAAAACGATTATTGAGGGTCTTTGCTTAGAACAACAACAAAATTGAAAAATACATTAAAGACATGTGTTGATAAAGGTAATAATGCCTTCAACATCTAAACCCATTTTGTGTCAAAACAAAAAAAAAAAAAACAGAAGAAAAAAGAAGCATGTAGTTACTACTACTACAATGAGTATAAGTATAAATTGGCTGTTATTAAAAAAAGACTTCAAGCGCGTTTTGAAGCTAGACAAATAAATGATACGAGTACACAACATCCTACTGCCCAACAAGTCCCTATCAAACGGAGAGTTGAAGAAAGCGGCCAAGACTCTTAAGATACCTCATTTTAGAGGTGTATTTATGCATGATACCTTACCTTCCCAACCACATAGTAAAGAGTGTGGTATTTTAAAACATGATACATTAAGGGGTCCGGGAACCCATTGGACGTGTTGGTATAAGACGACAACTAGAAAAGTGTATTTCGACTCTTATGGATTACCACCCCCCCCCCGACGAAATGAAAAATTACTTAAAAACTGACATCGACTACAACACCGATGAACTTCAGATAAGAGGAACAGTGGTCTGTTGACATTTTTGTTTGTATGTGTTAAAATTGTTGTCGGAAGGTCATCCTTTTGATGACGTTGTGTTTTCCATTGGATGCTATAAATAAATGACAGACAAATTCATTTTATTTTATTGAAAGAGAGACATCAATAGGAGTCAATTGCTTGAAGACTTAAACATGAACGACAATCGTATTACCAACTTAAAACATCCGAGTCACAACGAAACGATGGGTCATGCAACAAGTGAAAGACGTGACGAGTAAAACCGAAGCATTACAATCCGAGTGTAAACGGATAGAAATTGGATATGATGCAGCAATCAAAGAACTCGAGAAAAAATGGTTAAAGTCTAATACCACCCTACAACAAGAACTCGATTGAAACATCTTGCTAGGAGATTAAACCATAAAACTGTGAGTGGTTCAGTATCTGGTAAAGACATATAGCTCAGATGTTTAAACCTTCACCACCATGATATAAATAAAATGGCAGATAAATTTGGAATGTATGGACATGAAGACATCAATAGGGATAGTTTTCTCGAAGACTTAAACATGAACAACAATCGTTTCCCTAATTTAAAATCTCTGAGTCACGGTATGGATGTTGCAACGAAACAATGGGTCATGCAGCAAGTAAAGTACAATACGAGACAATTAGAATTACAATTACAATCCGAGTGTTAGCAACTAAAAACGGATATCAAACAAATGGAAAAAGAATATGATGCAACCATAAAAAAACTTAAGAAGAAAGTGGATAGGTTTGAAACCAGACTGGAAAAAGAATTCAATGGAAAAGTAAATGAGTTTAAAACTATCTTACAACAAAAAATCGATGTATTAGAAAAACGTTTGTTGCTCATGCAAAGTATTACCTTGTCAAGAACCGATACTTTGGTGGAACGTTCGTTGGCGATGGGAGAGAAAAACAAGAAAGATATAAATGATTTAAGGATATACCTTTCGATTGTGAAACGTTCTTAAAGGGGAAGAGTTAACCTTTTTGTTCTTGAATCCCAAGAACAAGAAGCTTATTCTTATTGCATGTCTGATTGTTTGATCCAAGAATTAAAGGAGTTAGGATACCCTTTCCATTGAACAAAGACTTCTTTCACACCACCCTTGGTTCGTTTTCGCAAGACTTTTTCGGTGCGGTACATGTCTTGATCTGTCTTTTGAAGTTCAGGCTCATTGAAGGAACCTTGTACTTCCTCGTCATTAAAATCCTTGATACGATACGTTAGAGGTTAAGTGTTTAACACGTGGGACACCGTAAAGACTTCTTCGGTCCACCTAAGGGTGTATCCCTTTTCAAACACGCCTTTCTTTTTAGTGATTCGAACTGTATCCCCTACGTTAAATTTATCCTCTTTTAATGGAAGAAGGTTACCATACAACAACCAGAACACTTTGTTTTTGTGTTCTTTTTGACTTGCAGCGATAGGAGTCATGTTAATGGATCTATGTTTAGACGTATTGTATTGATGCACAAGATCATCCAACACATCGATGTAAGTGCGCGTAGAATTAGCTGAAAAGTATTTAAAATTCTTTCTTTCATAGTACGGTTCCAACGTTCAACGACACTCGACTTTTCTTCATTCTCGGTAGAGTACAGTTCAATGTCGTGCTTTTGAAGTAACTCCTTCACCTCTTTGTTGTAAAATTCAGTACCTTTTATCTGTCCATAACTTTTGAGGAAGTCGTGATGATGATATGAAGACCGCTGGGGAAGGCATCTTTGACCGTCAACCCTTTCATGTTTTTGAGAGGTATGAGCCATCCGTATTTAGAAAACACATCGATGATACTTAGAATGAATTTAAATCCTTTGTTATCGCGAGAAAATGAACTCATAATGACGAGATCGGCAGTCCAAATCTCATCTATACCTCAAGCGATCACACGTCTTTTCTTGAATTGACGTCGAATGGGTTTACGTAATTCTTCTGCTAATTAATCTGCCCAAAGAACTTTTTTTTTTGATGTCACAAACCAAATCGTCTTTTAATACCGATGAGAGGTTTAACGATACCACGATTCATTTTCTCTCTCATGGTTGGATTGTTAATGGAGTCTAATTGTAAGAGCATATTGTTATCACACACAGAATTACGTGTTGGTGTATCTTTATGTCGAGCATAACAGAGGTCATGACAATAGGCAGCTTCATCGACTCGATTGATAGGTTTAGACCAAGATTTAGGTGTTTTATCTGCATTGAGTCGTTGATGTAACTTAGTCCCAGGTCCCGTAAACTGATGTCCTGGAAGATGCATTTCTACGAGTAGATGGTTTATGAGTTTATTCATAAAACCCTTACAAATAGACCTTACAAACTGGGATTTCTTTGATCCACACACGGCGCAGATTCCACCTTTTCGTCGTCGTACGTTGCTAGTCATCTTTTCGAAGAGACCTTTCGTTTCTGTAGTCCTTTTACATTTCAAACAATAGAATGTCATTTATTTAAATAAATGGACGTTGAAGATATCTCATACAATGAAACGACTGTGAACAGAAAGAATCACTTCCTTCTTCCACAGCGTTCGATTTGATTATTGGAAAGTCAGACTGTGGTAAAACGACATAACTCAACAACTTTCTCCTTAAAGAGGACTGGTTAGATTACGATTGCTTACATGTGTTTGGAAAATCACTTCATCAACCCATCTATCAACTGTTGCAATGCACATTGGAAAAGCGATACACAAATGAAGACATACGATCTCTGTTATCCGTGAAAAAAAATGTGTTCACTCTTTAATCGATCTTGTAAAAGACTTACTCCAATCTCAACATCCTAGTGGTATCGAGGCCTTCTTTTATGAACAAGGAGACGATGTATCAGACCCTCAACAACTGTATTCCCATCGTAAAAACTTAATGGTGTTTGATGATTTGATGTTAAGTAAATGTGATGATTATTTCGTCAGAGGTCGACATAACAACGTGGATTGTTTCTATCTATGTCAAAATTACTTTAAACTTCCACGTCAAATGATTCGGGAAAACAGTAATTTCATCTGCTCATTTTCACAAGAATCTAAAAATCTTGAACACATTCATCACGATCATTGCTTAGACCTCACATTTCGAGAATTTAAGACATTCATTAATCAGTGTTGGAAAGAGCCCTACGGATTTGTCACCTTCGACCTAACTAGGCCTAAGGAAAATGGTAAATACAGATCCAAATTACAAGACTTCTATGTCCTTAAATAAAATGGATCCCATAAAAGATTTTGAACCCTACCTTGAATTGTTTAGTAGTAGTAGTAGTAGTAACAATGATGATATGTGTGACCATAACTTTATACCGTTTGACGACAGGGTAGAACAATGTTTAACATGTGGTGTTGAACACATCTACAATCGATTTAGTCATGGTGATGACTTTGAGTGTTGGAATTTAGGTAAAATCTTTCACAAGTCAAAACACCCACCTCAACAACCACAATGCACTTCAACGACGATCAGAGAACATCAATGCACTTATCCATGTCAACCGAACCAAGACCTATGCCTCAGACATATGAAACTTAAGGCTGTGTCCACAAAGCCTCAGCAACCAAAATGCAGTGTTAAGCAATGTGTGAATGATTGTCATCCTAACCAAGACGTTTGTTTTGATCACATGGATCCTAAACCTAGGAATTGGATCCGGTAAATGACACCTTGTTATTGCCATCAACCCAACGCTCCACCAACGTTCAACGTTCAACGCTCAACGCTAAACAACGTTCAACATTCAACGCTAAACAACGTTCAATGCTCAACGCTAAACAACGTTCAACGTTCAACGCTAAACAACGTTCAACGCTCTAAATAAAGACGTTTATTAGAATTACAGATCCTAAACAACGTGAAGCTCTTGCTAAGGAGTTGCATGATGTAAAGCGTAACATTCAAGCTAACAACTTACAACAACGACAGGACAAACAAGGATTGAGTCGTGACTTTAACAAGTTTTTTAAACCCGTCGTAGAAGCACCAGAAAAAACGGCTTCTTAAATCACTAAAACGATTGAAGATCTCCCAGCGATCCTACCACCACCTGCATTGCCTCCTCCACCTCTCGAGTTTGCAACTCCATTACCTATCGAACCACCTTAAAACATTAACGTGGGTCCTCTAGCACCTCTAGGAAGTAAAGACATGACTGCTGCCACCAATGCAGCATTAAAAGGTGTGGAAAAAGGAGCTACCAAAGCTGTGGATCATGTGATTCGTACAAAAACCAAAAACTCCTCATCATCGTTTTAATAACAGCATCTCTAAAAGCAAAAATACTCCTCAAGCTCGTTTACACAACATCATCTCAGGCAGTGGTATTGCAACCATTCACGACTTCGTCAAACGCTATAAATAAATGAATGATATACTTAATATCACAGAAGGTTTTTCTTTTGATGAAAATATTCAGGAGTATCAAGTCCATGAATACAAACCTCAAACTGGAACATCCTTAAACACTTCAGGTTCTGAAATAAGAATCAACATTGAAACCCAAGATTTGTTTGTTCATCCAGCTGAAAGTTATCTTTTGGTGAAAGGACGACTTCTGAAAAACGACGACACAGCGTATGCCGATGAAGATCTGGTCTACCTTGTCAACAATGGTATCATGTATCTCTTCAAAAGCATCGGTTATAAACTATCCGGTCAGCAGATTGAATACCTCAATGATCCAGGTATAGCGACTACTATCTTGGGGTTGTTGACGTATCCCGATGACTAGTAAATCGCGAGGTCTCAACCAATTGTGGTATAAAGATACTACGACTGACGCCGAGGCTGATAACACTGGTTTTGCAGCTAGACGTGGTTACATCATCGCAAAACCTACAACTAAAGGAATGTTTTCATTCGCCATCCCTTTAAAACGCATCTTTGGTGTCGCAGGGGATTATGATAAGATTGTGTATGGATTCAAACACGAACTCACACTCGTGCGAGACTCTGATGCAAACGCAGTGTTAAGAGCAGCAGGGGGGGTAGATCCAGCAAAGATAGTATTAAGTAAACTATCCTGGTTCGTTCCTCATGTGGTCCCCTCTGATGACAATAAGATGAAACTATACAAAACAATCCAAAGCAAAACTAAACTCAACTGAGACAGTGTGATTCCATATCTGTCCCCCAAAGTAGAGAATACACTTGGAGACTCTCTGCCAAGAGTGGACGGGAGATGCCAAGATACATCATCGTTGCCTTCCAAACCGATAAAAGTAACAATCAAGAACATAACGCAGCCGTGTTTGATCACTGTCGATTACAAAATATCTATGTCACCCTGAATGCTCAACGTTATCCAGCCGTAGACTTTAACACCCTCTTCACCCAGTGTCAAGTCTCTAGGGTGTACAAGGAAGTCGCCGATTTTCATAAAAGGTTTTTCAACATGGATCATCTCGTTAGCAATAGTAACATCAACCCTTCTGACCTAATAGACCTATACACTTTGTTCGTTATCGATGTGAGTCACCAGTCTAAAAAAGTTGAGAGAGTCTGTGGTTGACATTTAAATCATGGCAGCATTCGGACACAATGTTCCAGCGAACACCGAAGCCTTTGCATTGGTGATCTCAGATAGACTCCTACAGTTCGAGTCTGATGGACAAAAGATGAACATCGTGTTCTAAAGATAAATGAGTGATCATAACTTGTTACAACGCATCGCTGAAAATACGGCACCTAGGGAGGGTTTCTCTTTCATTGCGTCGGCTAAAAACAACAAAATAGATACCCGGTTCAATCCACCCATTCACTTGAAAAATGGAAAGAGTTATGAAATGGCTCTGGTCAACCTGGAGACTTACTACTCTTTCCCAAATATTCATGCAGGGAACAATACCTTTCGATATTCTAATGATAATGGTGCCACCTGGTTTATCGTTGCGTTAGACACTGGTTCTTACTCTATCGAAAACATCAACAACGTGTTACAAAGAAATCTACAACTCAACAAACACAAATCCAGATCGGTGCTAATCACAGTACACTGAGGGCAACACTTACTTTAGCTAGAAACTATCAAGTCGATTTTAATGTTGACAATAGCATCAATACAGTGAAACAAAGAAATCTACACATACGATCGAGCTACAAACGATAACACAGAGGGTGAGACCATTGTCAACATCATCAGCATCAACAGCATTCTCGTTAATAGTGATATCATCAGTGTTAGCTATGTTAATGGTTCACAACAACCCATCATCTACAGTTTCTTCCCAATTGTATTCCCCGGTATGAAAATCATTCACATTCCTAAAAACTTGGTCTATTTACCAGTTACACTGAACACCATCAATCGCATGAGTACTACTCTGACGGATCAAGATGGACATCCCATCGATCTGAGAGGTGAATATTTAAGCATACGTTTTCATCTTCTTGAGATATAAACCACCTTAAAGCTAAAAAAAGGTAATGACTTAATATGGAACACAACAAGAGATGTTATTGGTGTGTGTGTAAATTAAACTCTGACGTTGACTCAGTGTTTTGTCCCGTAGACAAACATTACCAATCCACGTATTGTTAATATTGGAGTAACATTACAGTAATGGATTACACGTTACAAAATCAAAAGTATGTGGTACTTCCTCAACCTTTTTGTTCGTTTGAATGTTGTTTAGCCTTCATTGAAGACAATACGCATGATTACACGTTTGTTAGGAGTAAAACGTTAGTGTTAAACATGTTTAAACAAGTCAGTAATGAACCCTTACCTTGCCGTGCTAGTCATCGATCGGTGTTAAGAGTGTTTGGAAGACCCATGGGGTATGATGAATTTAAAAAACTGTTTGTAACTCAATAACAGAAAGCAGTTAAGAATGGTTGTCCCGTTAGTATTCTTTTATCGCATGTTTATCTAAAGGGGAACGATAAGATGTCGCTCACTCAGCGACAAATACAAAAGATCGACAAGCTGTTAAAAAGTGGTAAAGGTGGTATGGTCTTGGAGTTTAGTGTAAAACAACTCAAACAAAACATGCAAAAGGAAGGTGTTTTTTTTGGGAATGTTAGCCGGATTAGCTATGCGAGCTCTTCCCATGTAAGCTAAACAGTACTCCCCGCTTTAGGTGTAGGTGCTTTGAGTGGTTTTGGTAGTGCTGCCATGAGTAATGCCGTTGGGTCTGGTCTCTACCTTAAACGTGGAGGTAATGTTTGCATTTGTAAAAAACAAGGTAATGGTTTATACCTTACCTCGGGTCAACTCCCTTACACATATGGAGATGGGTTGTATTTAAAACATGGAGGTAAATTTTATAATACAAATGATAAAGAGGTTAGTGGTTTACTTTTATGTCCCAATAGTCCGTTAAGTCAAGTTCCTCTTTTAGGTTGGTTGTTATAAATAAATGGATGACGTAGACTCCAACAAGCAAAAGTATCGGGAAGACAAAATTCTATCCGTTGAACACCTTTTAGAGGTAGAGATGCTTAAATACACCAAAATTTTAAAAACATACAACAGACTAAACAAGGTACTTTCCATCGCATTAGGAACCAATTCTGTTCTAAACGATTTTTGTACAACCAGTGCACTCAGCACTGCTACAACAGGAATCGGAGCCATTGCTTGCATTCCTTTAAGTTCACTAGCGGTCATTAATTCGTTAGGAATGATGGGGTTAACGGTATTATCCAAACGTATTCATAACAAATGTAAAAAACATAAAGATACCATACAACTCATTAAAATCTATAAATCTAAGATCGAAGATGCCGTGAGTAAAGCTTTGGATGATGATGACATTAGTGACCTAGACTTTACAGGTATTGTTACATGCTTAGACTTATTACGATGAAAAACAAACATTGCGAAAACCATCACACAGCAAAAAAAAAAAAGAAGTATATTTCCCGCTTAAAAGAGGTCACAGTGTCAGACTAATTTCCCACAAAAAAAAAAAATAAAAAAATAAATAAATAAAAAAATATTTCCCGCTAAAATAAGGTCTGACAGCATTTCCCGCTAAAAAAGGTCTGACAGCGTCAGACTAATTTCTAGTAATGTTGTATAGCAACAACGCAACGTAAATTGTATTATGACGTTGAGGTATGAATCTTAGCGCTACTATCAATTTTACACCACGATCTAATTTTTAATTTAGTGTTTAGCTAGATTAAAAATTAAATGGAGAGTTTTTTTTTTTTTTATTTGGAATAATAGGTGTTAAAGTGAAAGTAGGAAATTGAACTGTTGTTAAATAGGAGTAAGAGATTTTTTCTTTTTAAACAAATCGTAAGAAAAATACTCTTGTTAAGATTTCTTACTGATTTTAAACCATGTACTTCTTACATAGGCCCCTTCCAAAATATCCTTCTCTTTGTTTAACCCACTACATGCCCACACCATTGTACAATCTCCTTCCCTTGTTTTCATTATAAGTATTCTACTTTTACCAAATTTACCATCTACTTCAGTCACTATAATAATTTTATACCATACACCAGTTGGAAGGTTCTTCCATTTCAATGTTTCTTCATTTTGTTCTTGTACCTTCTCTTCCAAATCACTAATACTCATAAAGTCATTATCAAAAGAAGCCATCATAATATAATACTATACCCAAGTCTTTATAGTTATTTTTTCAATTTTATATTACTACTTTAAAATTCAACTCTTACTCCTATATGAAATTTAACCCTAATCCTAACTTTCAAAATTCATCTCTTACTCCTATTCAAAATTTAACCCTAACCCCTAACCCTAACCCTAACTTTCAAACATAACCCTAACTTTCAAAATTCATCTCTTACTCCTATTTGAAATTTAACCCTAACCCCTAAAAATTGAAAGTGCCGCAGAATCCCCTTTTTCTAACTACTATCGTATCATAATCGGGAACCTCATCAACATGGTAGAAATGGTTTAAATTAAAGGAATTCTTACTTTGTTTATTTTTTTCTCCTTTCTCTCCGCTTCGTTGGTACCCAATTTTCGGCGGCGATGATACACAGTGATTATATAGGATACCGACAGTGTCCTTTTTTCAATTAGTTTGTTTTGTTGCATTTTTGTTGTTGATTATTTTTTGTAATTTGTAAACGAAATAGTAACAGATAGTGTTTCGTCGACCTGCAAAATAGTATCAGATAGTGTTTCGTCGACCTGCATTCGATAGCAACTCACATTAACGACTAAAAAATGTAGAATTTTGATGTAAAATTAATTTTCTCATGGAATACCGACAGTATGACTTCTTTTTAAAACTTCATAACTCATATTTGCGATTTTGTAACTCCCATTTACGGTTTCGTAACTAGCAATTTTAAAAGAAAAATCGTGTTGACGATTTCAATAAATTGCGATATATTTAGTCTATGATGTTATTTGTATTAACGCCTCTTTATCCCACATTTGCTATTTTTAAACTCACATTAACGACTAAAAATGTTGAATTTTAATGTAAAATTAATTTTCTCGTGGAATACCGACAATACAATTTCTATTTAATACTTCATATCTCACATTTGCGATTTTGTAACTCACATTTACGGTTTTGTAACCAGCAATTTTTAAAGAAAAATTAAATTAACGATTCCAATAAATTACGATATATTTAGTCCATGGTTTGATTCGTATTAACGACTATTTTTCCCACATTTGAGATTTTCTTACTCTAATATGCAACTTAGAAATGTAGAATTTCGGTTTTAATTCATTTTCCCATGTAATACCGACTATTTTACTTTTCTATACAACTTCAGAACTCATTTTTGTGAATTCTTGACTCATATTTTTGACTGAAATCTTAAAACTTCAATATTTGAATTCATCGTAACATAAAATAACGAAAACATTTTTTTTTCTTTCAACTTCTTGATTTTGTAACCCATATTTACGACTTTTAAAAATTTATAAAATCGATGTTAAACTTATCTTGACATCTATTACCGACTGTAAAATTTCTATTTACATCAAAATTTATATTTGTGACCTTTTGAAAATTGTTAACGACATAACAACTCACAATTTTGAGTCAAAACAAAAACTTGCAACTTTGAAATTCATTCTTGGCCAGTAATTTTTATTTAAAATGTCTAAAAAGCTATTCATCTATGATACATTATGATAGTATCCGAATTCTGGCAACACAATTCTTATGAAGCAAAATATTTCGTCCAAAACACGGCAAAAAAAGTGAAATTCTATAAAATAAGCATTAGGGACACCCACTTTCTTGTCAGTTGTCTAAGAAGTTCTTTATGACTAGAGATTATAGACTCTGCTTTATTGAATAGATATTAGATAGAACTACAACGGAATAGTATCGAATTTCTAGGGCAAGCATTCTTAAAGGCCGACAAATTGGTCCGAAACATTGAAAAAAGCCACTTTCCAACTCATTGTCTCGGCCGTTCTTTAATTCTTGTCTAGGGAATATAGACTCAGCTTTAATGAATAGCTTTTGGATAGAACTAAAATCGGATAGTATAGAATTTCTGGGATAAGCATCTTAAAAGTGAAAAAATTTCGTTCGAAACATTAAAAAAGACGAAATTCCATAAAATACGCATGCGGTGTACCCATTTTCAAACTCATTGTCTTGGCAGTTCTTTACGGCTAGATGTTATAGACTCTGCTTTAATGAAAAGCTATTGGATAGTACTAAAATGAGATAGTAAAGAATTGCTGGGGTAAGCATTCTTGAAGGCCAAAAAAATTCGCTCGAAACATTGAAAAAGTTAAATTCTATAAAATATGCATTGGGTGTACACACTTTCCAACTCATTGTCTCGGCTGTTCTTTAATTTATGGCTAGGGATTATAGACTCTGCTTTAATGAATAGCTGTTGGATAGAGCTAAAGTGGGATAACAAAATAAATTCTGGGGTAAGCATTCTTAAAGGCCGAAAAATTTTTTCCGAAACATTGACAAAAGCCAAAATTTCATAAAATACGCACTTTCCAACTACTTGTCTCGGGAGTTTTTAATGGTTAGGGATTAAAGACTCTGCTTTAATAAATAGCTATGAGATAGAACTTCATCGCGATAGCAAAGAATTTCTGCGGTAAGCATTTTTAAAGGCCGAACAATTTCGTCCAAAACATATAAAAAAAAAACAAAATTCCATAAAGTACGCATTGGGTGTATCCACTTTCCAACTCGTTGTCTAGGAAGTTCTTTGTGGCTAGGGGTTATAGACTCTGCTTTAATGAATAGCTATTGGATAGTTCTACAACGGAATAGCAAAGAATTACTGGGGTAAGAATTCTTAAAGGCCGAAAAATTTCGTCCAAAACATAGAAAAAATACAAAATTCCTTAAAATACGCATTGGGTGTATCCACTTTCCAACTCATTGTTGGACAGTACTACAACGGGATAGCAAAGAATTTCTGGGGTATGCATTCTTTACGGCCGAAAAGTTTCGTCCGATACATAGAAAAAAAGGCAAATTTCAAAAAAATGCGCAATCTCCAACTACTTGTCTCGGGAGTTCTTAATGGCTAGAGATTATAGACTCTGCTTCAATGAATAGCTATTGGATAGTACTACAACGGAATAGAAAAGAATTTCTGGGGGCAAGCATTCTTAAAGGCCAAAAAATTTCGTCCTAAACATAGAAAAAGTCAAAATTCCACAAAATACGCATTGGGTGTATCCAATTTTCCAACTCATTGTCTCGGGAGTTCTTTATTGCGATGGATTATAGACTGCTTCAATGAATAGCTATTGGATAGTACTAAAACGGGATAGTAAAGAATTGCTTGGGTAAGCATTCTTAAAAGCGGAAAAATTTCGTTCGAAACATTGAAAAAAGCCAAAATTCCATAAAATACGCATCGGGAGTACCCACTTTCCAACTCATTGTCCCGGGAGTTATTTATGGCTAGGGATTATAGACTCTAGTTTAATGAATAGCTATTGGTTAGAACTACAACGGGATAGCAAAGAATTTCTGGGGTAAGCTTTCTTAAAGGCAGAAAAATTTCTTCCGAAACATAGAAAAAAACCAAAATTCCATAAAATACGCATGGGGTGTACCCATTTTCCAACTCATTGTCTCGGGATTTCTTAATGGCTAGGGATTCTAGACTCTGTCTTAATGAAAAGCTGTTGGATAGTATTAAAATAGAATAGTAAAGAATTTCTGGGGTAAGCATTCTTAAAGGTGGAAAAATTTCGTCCGAAACATTGAAAAAAAATACGCACTTTCCAACTCATTGTCTCGGGAGTTCTTTATGGTTAGGGATTATAGACTGCTTTAATGAATAGCTATTGGATAGTTCTTTAACGGGATAGTAAAGCATTTCTGGGGTAAACATTCTTAAAAGCGGAAAATTTTCGTTCGAAACATTGAAAAAAAGCCATAATTCCATAAAATACGCATTGGGTGTACCCACTTTCCAACTCATTGTCATGGGAGATCTTTATGGCTAGGGATTATAGTCTCTGCTTTAATGAATAGCTATTGGTAAATACTACAACGGGATAGTAAAGAATTTTTGGGGTAAGCTTTCTTAAAGGCAGAAATATTTCTTCCGAAACATAGAAAAAAGCCATAATTCCATTAAATACGCATGGGGTGTACCCATTTTCCAACTCATTGTCTCGGGATTTCCTCATGGCTAGGGATTATAGACTCTGTCTAAATAAAAAGCTGTTGGATACTAGTAGTATTAAAATAGGATAGTAAAGAATTTCTGGGGTAAGCATTCTTTAAGGGTGGAATAATTTCGTCCGAAACATTGAAAAAAGCCAAAATTCCTTAGAATACGCACTTTCCAACTAATTGTCTCGGAATGTCTTTATGGCTAGGAATTATAGATTCTGCTTTAATGAATAGCTTTTGGATAGTTCTACAACGGAATAGCAAAGAATTACTGGGGTAAGAATTCTTAAAGGCCGAAAAATTTCGTCCAAAACATAGAAAAAATACAAAATTCCATAAATACGCATTGGGTGTATCCACTTTCCAACTCATTGTCTCGGGAGTTCTTTGTGGCTAAGGATTATAGACTTTAATGAACAACTTTTGGATTGTATTACAACGGGATAGCAAATTTTTTCTGGGGTAAGCATTCTTAAAGGCCGACAGATTTCGTCTGCAACATAGAAAAAAGCCAAAATTCCTTAAAATACTTATGGGGTGTACCCATTATCTCGGGATTTCTTTATTGCTAGGGATTATAGACTTTGTCTCAATGAAAAGCTGTTGGATAGTATAAGAATATGATCGTTAAGAATTCTGGGGTGAGCATTCTTAAAGGTGGAAGAATTTCTTCCGAAATATTGAAAAAAGCCAAAATTCCATAAAATACACACTTTCCGACTCATTGTCTCGGGAGTTCTTTATGGCTATGGATTATAGACTGCTTTAATGAATAGCTATTGGATAGTACTACAACGGGATAGCACAGAATTTCTGGGATAAGCATTCTTAAAGGCCGAAAACAGCAGACACATCTTATATTTTCAAAGATTCCATTGTTCGAAACATAGTAATGTTTACGAAAGAAATCCGATTATATCCCGATGTAATATTTTTTAACAGATTTTTTCACTAGAAATAATTGTCTCAGCTATACTGTGAAATGGCTTTCCATACTCTCGGCATCCTGTAAAGTAGTTCCTAAATATAACAATATGTCTATGTTAAATGAGTAAATGATGTTATCTATATTTTAACAAAAGTGTTGTAAAACAAAGTTGTACGAGTAAAATACATCCTGTTTATATCAGTGGTTTTCGCTTGATTTTCATTAGATGATGGGTTTATTTTTGTTATCAAAGTAAGGCAAGCAAGGAAATATTAAATAGTAAGTTTTTTACTTATGAAGTAGAAATTTCGGACAAACTTTTTCTGCCTTTAAGAATGCTTACCCCAGAAATTCTTTGCTATCCCAATTTGTGTAAGCATGTCACAGTCAACCAAGTTCTGATAGAGCCCATTCTTTAAGTTTTCCAGTTATGATTTTATTTTCTGGGGTGCCTTTCACGTGTATGCTTCTCTACTGCATGAGAGTATGAAGTGTTCTAGATCTTCATCTGCTGTATTACACAATGTACATATTGGGGATATATTCTTATTGTGTCTAGACCTAACTGTCTGTAGCATATATGTTTGTTTTACTAGTCTGCTCTTTATTTCTCCTGTTTTCACATTAGTTGGGTTGTTTCCTGTATACTGCCAGATATTATGCGGCATAAAGGATGGGTTCCCCTGTATTTGAAGGTATGCCAATGTCTTTTTATTAGACTGGTCTTCTAAGCATAATTCATACCAGTATCTATTTGATGATATCTAACTATCCTTTTCCATGTTTCCTTTGATTTTGGGTGTTGCATAAGATTATCAACAGTTTCCATCCCATACTTGGTCAGAGTTTCCTGTACTCTATTTACAAATATATTGCTTTTTTCATTTTTCAAGTTGACGTTCTAGGATTTTAAATTCTAATTAGGTTCATCAACGACATCGAAGATCAGTAGCATATTTCGGTCTATCACCATACGGATCGGTACTGACCCAATTAATGTATAGACTGCTGTGTTGGCTACCTGATTGGGAAGGCCCTGTAGCTGCCTTAAGATTTTCCTTTGCATGGTTTCCATTTGGTCCATTTTTTTTTCTTAATTGGCATGAACTCCAGCCCATATGTCATTTCAAGTTGGAACAGAATATACCTTCCAGAGGGAAAAACCTTTCCTTATATGGAGTTCAGCTCCTAACATGCCAAAGATAGTGGGCCAAATGTAGTATAGAAAATTTGCTTCATGTTATATCCCAACCCTTAAAGATATGATTATTGTTATTATAAGGCAGCTGTGGCTTTCCATAGATAAACGTGTTTTAAAAGTACAGGATAAAATAAATCAAAAAGCATGCACTACTCGTGAACGCCGATCAAAGTATCAATTACCTACAGTAACAAAAGAAATACGTTAGATCTATGTGTTATTCCGTCGATATACATGTTGTCTGTCCAACATATCCACCTAAAAAGATAGAAATATGCGAAGTTTTCGCTAGTACATGATGAACAAACCTCGTGACGTCATAATCCGCTCGAGAGACGCACGCGGGACCTGAAAAAGAATAAAAACTTTCCAATCTAAATATAGAAACTTAACCAAACTTAACCAAATCAAGGATGTGGACCCTTGTATGAAAATGTGAACTTGGGTCCCGCCCCTCTTTTTATTTTAGGTGGTGGGGGGGGGGGGGGGGGATAATTAAATCTGTTTCTGTCTTTTACTGTATCCTAATAAATACAGAAATATCTCTCACTGTAGGTAAATCGCTTGTATTTGTGTGTTTTTTCTCGTCACAGTGTTAATTTCTCCTCTTAATGTGAACAATTGACTGGTAGACGTTAAACAAACAAAGCTATCAATCATATTTCAAAGGGGAAGACCATTTACAATTGTTTTTTTTAAACAATTGATTTATATTTTTATACAATACTTGTTTTGTGAATTTAGTATATAGAATTGTTTGACTGAGAAATGGAAGAAATGGAATTTTTTTATCCTCCGAAAAAATTAATCTGTGTAAAATGTTTATATTCGGCAATGATACTATGAAACTATGATCATTATGACTTAAGTGTTCTGTGTAAAATAAGGATCAAATAAAAGAACAGTTTTCCAATTTCCCCAGGGTTGCGCATATTTTAACTGTCCAAGGGCAATTATACTAAAGAAAAATGCTTTGGGTTCTTTTATACTTCTATATAAATATCCTACAAAATGTAGACTCTTCAAGAAATTCTTAACAGTCAAAGAATGTTATTTGTAATATAATATCTATTTACAAGGTTCATAACTCCTACCTTGCTTGTATTAACCTTTGATATAAATTTTATAAAAATCTGACCCGAAATGATGTACATGTACCATCTGACGGACGCCAGGTATTCCTATGTTCCCCGCCCCGCATTGGTCAAGAAACAACTTATACGAGCAGATTATCATTTCTCCATGTTTTCCTTTATCACAAAGTAAAACCTAAAAACATTTTGACCAGCGTACGAGGCAAATTTTGTTTCATTTCTTGACAAAAAGATTGTTTCTGTGTCAGAGCTGATTGTGCCCATTCCTGTACAAATCACTTCAAATTCTGTCCTTGATATTGCCTTATATATATGTTTCTGTTGATTAAATATATTTTTCATTTTTCTTTTCCAAAAATGTCTATTAATAGTCATTATCCATATTATCTTTTTTTGATATAAGTAAAATTAAGAATGGTAACGGGGAATGTGTTTTTTTCTGAACTTGAAACTGACTTAATTTCTTACTGATTCTCCCCAAATAATCACAGGTTTATTAGGATTGATATTTAATTAAATAAC
The DNA here is from genome assembly GCF_021869535.1 of Mytilus californianus. Taxonomy (NCBI): domain Eukaryota; kingdom Metazoa; phylum Mollusca; class Bivalvia; order Mytilida; family Mytilidae; genus Mytilus; species Mytilus californianus. Next base: position 88,024,511 of record NW_026262701.1, read on the forward strand.
CATTTCTTCGTAAACGATTTTACATACTATAAAAGAATTTTTTTATTTCACTTATTATAGCCTTTAAAATTCAATGGCAAACATTACATGCATTACATGCATATCAGAGCGAAAACTTGAAAATGTATTATGAGTATGAACACTGCTTTGTACTAGACAGACACATGTCATTTCTAATGTTAACAGTCTACAGGAAGACATAAACAGCTTAACCTACATGTATCAGACATTTTATTATTATCCGGAGCCAAATAGTCTTTACTTTAGTAACTCCTTAACGCAGGGTGCTTAGCAGCAAATTTCATTTTTCAAGTTTTTGGTTTGACTTGGCCCCAGATCCAATCCATAACCTCCTATGATTCACATGCACACCACAGTATTGTCGCAACTACTAGACCACTGAGGCAGTTTATGTACAGTGTACATACAAATGTATATATACATGTGTTATGCTGGAAAGAGGGGGAAGGATAGACTAAGGCCGTTGCCTCCCCTCTCCCGCTGAAAGTTAAACGTTGTCGCTCTGCTGTTTACATTTCTGTCTTCACTATTTTAACTACGACAATTTGGGAGACTGTCGTTCGCGTTCTTTCGAGGCCTCCTGGTGAATAAAACAAAGATGTCTATATATGTTTATTTCGAGTCCAACCATAAGAGTAATCTAATCAAATTACATTAATATGAAATAAAAGAGTTTGATTCTTAAAATGAACTTGAATTAACAATTATCAAAATACTTTATTAATTAATTAAAATAGTTTATCATGATATTTATGGTAACTTTAATAAAGAAAGTTTTCTGTTATAAAATTGTTACATTAAAAACATTATTAAAGTTTACGTTTAATTTTTCACTAAACAAAATTTAAAAGTTTACGAGCCTGGTGAATAAAACAAAGATGTCTATAAATGTTTATTTCGAGTCCAACCATAAGAGTAATGTTTGATTCCTTAGGGTTTCCTATTTTAAACCCTAAGAAAACGTGCTGGTTGGACTTGTTTTATTCACCAATCAAAATGCCTTTTAGAATAATTAATTTTTTTAGAACAGTTTCTATTGGTTAGATCTCTCTTACCTAATTTACATTTTTACATAATTTGGGGTTACTATTTTAAATTACTTAATACTGACTTATTATCTTGTTTTTACGACCATTAGGGAAATCCAAATATTTTGGTTAGATAGAATTCTATGTGAACAATAGAAAAGAATTAATATATTTGCTAAAGGAAATACTTCTAAGAGTTTAAGCTGTCAAACCTTATTTATATCGCTAAGTGTCAAATAGGAAGAATTTCACATCTAATACTTATATATCAAAAGTTACATTACATTATAGACTTTCTAATTATATCTTTTTACACAAAAAGCTTTATACAAGAATTATTTATTTTCTACAATTACATGTAAGATTAACTTAGTTTTATATGAAATATTAAAATTTATTTCTTTAAATATTTTACCTCAATTTACCATCATTATATATGTATGTGTAAAAGGAGAAGAGGATTAACAATGTGTTACCAATAAGTCTGTGCAATTTTGCCATATATATATATAATAGGATCATATTTTATAGAGCTTTGCTATTGCGAAAATAGGTACACATTTATATGAATAAACCAGATACTGAGACAGCAACCATACCACACAACTAAATGGCATCTACATATAAATTTGCATGGGAAAATCAGGTGGACATATATGATAGCTAGGACAAGAGACTTTGACTATGTTATTATACCTTCACGTGACTACCAAACACACTGAATAACACAGCCTTCAAGCCAAACATGTACATTGTTTTGTAAATCATGCATGTAAAACACTTATTTCATCTTGCATGGATGTAAATCACTTATACTTCCGAACATCCTTTTCTGAATACACCCATCTCGAGTTGGTATTTATGAATGAGTTACACCCGTCCGGTTGACCCGGCCCGGGGTCAATAGGCGTAAACGACGTCATCGAACAATCGGTTCTTACTGTGACGTAATAACATAAGGGGGGCAACAGGGGGTCGGTTAACATGTTAACAACCCCTCAACTTAGCAAAAACAGTTAACAACAATTTTAAAATGCTTGTAACAGTTAACAACAATTATAAAATGCTAATAACAGATAACACCAACTTTAACTGAATAACAGATAACAGTGGTGTAAAAACTTTAATAACACTTAACAACCATATTGAAAAATCGAACAATGCTATTAAGGTACTTGATTGTTCTATCCGAATTTGAGGAATTTTCAAAACAAAACGACGGTGTCTTGCAAAAAGCAGGAAATTCCAAATTTCAGAATAGGAGGCAAAATCATTTTGGTGAGGGGTCTGGGGCCGCTTAGGCCCCCAGTATGTCCAGGGGGCGAAGACCCCCCAGGCCGAAAAGAGATTTAGTCAATTTAAAGTCATTTTTCAGGGCCTCCCTGCTCTCAAAAATAGTAATTTTGAGATCAGAGAGCCCCTAAAAAATGACTTCAAAATTGCTGACTTTGAAATAATATTCACAAGTTTGACTGTAGCCATATTTAAAATCAGTGTCAAGTTGCATGACCTGAATATACATTTCTGAACATTTTCCTGCTGGTTGGCTGTTGTTTAACTGAAAGAATCCAAAGATTAGTTCTCTATTGTGTTTTTCTTGCATTATTACTTGTATTATGGTTTCATAAAGAATTCATGGATAACATTAAGTTATGCTTTATTATTTCAATAAATCGTTGTCAAATCCTATCCCAGCACCCCAACTCCATAGATCACAAGGTGTTTCGAACATCTATTTAGACATGGCCATGTCCATCGCCAGGAGCCCAAGCCATAGCATGGTGACACTTAATCTTAAAAATTTTGTAATTTTTATAAGGCGCTCGACACCTCGTGATCTGTTTGACTAATACTTTAAAGTTTTCTATACTCTTTTTCTCTTCCATGTTTTTCAATTAAAAAACACAGTATAGAATATATTTTCATAGTTTGCAACATGTTAATTACCACTGAGAGTTGCAGATGTTACTGTGTCTTTCAAGTTTTTATGCCTACGGAAAGCGAAAAGATGTCTTTTATCAAATAAAAAGTTTTGCCTCTTAGCCATCTTTTGATTTATCCAAGTGTTTTAAAATACTGTTCTTTAAGTGTGTTTTGTCTTGAAACTTGAAAACACTGTGGAGAATTCTAAGTGAGGCGATTGTAATACAAATTTGGGTTTAACCATTTATGTGTCATTTCTTAGTTTTGCAGTCACCTCCTGTATAACAGTTTTAATTTCATTTTCTTTATATCCCCTTTTAATAAGGGGTTTAGAAAATAACGCATATTGTGTTTGCAAATCTACTGTATCGTTCGTATATCTCTTAAAGCGAAGCATTTCTCCTTTAATTATGCCTCTGAAAGTATAGGATGGACGGCATGAGGACCTCTTTCAGTACTGATAATTTCTTGGTGTTTTCCCGGAAAAACATTTAACAGATATAATTTATGTCAAAAACAATGAACACTTTAAGTGTCAAGTAACAGATAACAGGAATCCCATTTTCATATAAAACAGTTAACAACATTGTCAATTTTAACAGAACAGATTACAGACAGTGGGTTGAAAACAGTTAACAGTTTATATATATTTCAAATAACAGTTAACACCTTGAAATAGCCCAAAACAGGTTAACAGAAAAAGTAACAAAACTTAGTCAGCACCTCATAAGGAACATTCTTGCCATGTTTGGTTTCAATCCATTCAGTATGTGGTTCTCTAAAAGAAAACATTTGTATGTATTGTCCATAGGGTCCTTTGTTAAACATTGACCCCATCTGGCGGCCATCATGGATGAAGGATCAGCTTCAAAGTAACAACACTTGCCATGTTTGGTTTCATTCCATTCAATGGTTCTCTTAAAGAAAACATTTGTATGCATTTCTCATAGGGTCCTATGTTAAACTAAGTCCTCTGCTAGAGGCCATCTTAGATTATGGATCGGCTTCATAGTAACAACACTTGGTCAGCACCTCATAGGGAACTTTCATGCCATGTTTGGTTTCATTGCATTCAGTGGTTCTCTAAAAGAAGACATTTGTCATGTTTGTATGTATTTCCCATAGGCTCCCATGTTAAACTAAGTCTCCCGCTGGCGGCCATCTTGGATGATGGATCAGCTTCAAAGTAACAACACTCGGTCAACACCTCATAAGGAACATTCATGCCATGTTTGGTTTCATTCCATTCAGTGGTTCTCTAAAAGAAGACGTTTGTATGTATTTCCCATAGGGTCCAATGTTAAACTAAGTCCCCTGCTGGCGGCCATCTTGGATTATGGATCAGCTTCATAGTAACAACACTCGGTCAGCACTTCATAAGGAACATTCATGCCATGTTTGGTTTCATTCCATTCAGTGGTTCTCTAAAAGAAGACATTTGTATGTATTTCCCATAGGGTCTCATGTTAAACTAAGTCCCCCGCTGGCGGCCATCTTGGATTATGGATCGGCTTCAAAGTAACAACACTCGGTCAGCACCTCATAAGGAACATTCATGCCATGTTTGGTTTCATTCCATTCAGTGGTTCTCTAGAAGAAGTTCAAAATGTAAAAAGTTAACGCCGACGACGGACGACGCCGGACGACGGACGCCAAGTGATGAGAAAAGCTCACTTGGCCCTTCGGGCCAGGTGAGCTAAAAAATATGGAAATATATCTTTTATACGCCAGATTATTGAACAAGTTGAAATCCCTATTACCTTGGAATTTCAATTTTAACCTTATTCAACAGCACAACTTTTTTGCAGCCAAATTGAATAACTTTTCACAATGCAATTATTATAGTCATATAGATAAATCAAAAGAGCATGATCTTTTAATAAATTGTGGTAAACTAACGTGTTATTCTTATTGACACGATCTGAATAACCAATCTTTTAGGAAATTTAAAATGACATCTTCTAGCTTATCCGCCATGTCTTGCCTTAAGGTAATGGATTGTTTCCCCTTACTGTCCACAGTTACTACGGAGACCCTTGTGGAGATTACTTCCTGGTTAGACTGGTTCCCTGTCTATCTGTTTTGCTCCAAGGGTGACTCAGATACCCGTATCAATCGTACCTACTCGGCCATTCTCGCTACGCAGTACAATAACTTCGTGCAAGCAGAAAGGCCGAGTAGTTCCGATTGTTATTTATTCGTGCAACCAGAAAGTCCGAGTCGTTCCAATTGTTATTTCTTCGTGGAAGCAGAAAGTCCGAGTAGTTCCGATTGATACCCGTATGTAGCCTGCATGTTAGCCAGGCGTAATACAATCACTTCGATTATCTGATTGGACAATGTTACCTCTTCCACAGCACTGAATTGTGGGAAAGCATCAAATCATAACAAACATGGCGCCTCCCATAGTTAATCGGTGCGATACAATGTTTTATAGAGAAGTTACAACAAATTATCCGCATAATGCATGCATTATTTACAATCAACAGTTGCAGAAATACTGAATACAGATTCCTGAAGCCTAAGCAAGTAGATTGTTTGCTACATTTGAAAGAATCCGATGTGATTGCTTGTTTGAAAACCAGTTATGGCAAATCCTTGATATTTGAATCAGGAAGCAAGTTAACTCGTACCATTGTAAACTCGTACCACGTAAACTCGTACCAAAAAAGTTAATTCGTACCAACGTAAACTCGTACCACTGGGAAGTCGTACCAATCAGAACTCGTACCACTGCAAACTCGTACCATTAAAAATATATTCAAAAATACGAATGTTTTATGATTTTTTTTTTGGTAAACTAAATAAAAAAAGTTGAATTACTTGAATTTTATACTAGATTTTAATGAAAACTTAGACAAAAATACGAATGTTTTATGATTATTTTTTTTTTAAGCTTTATACAAAAAATTAAAATATCTTTGAATTTTATACAAGATTTTAATGAAAACTTAGACAAAAATACGAATGTAATTTCTTAATTACCATGCTAATAAATATATTAAATTCCTTTGATTGTGTGATTATTTGTTGATTATTAACTAATCAACTTGTTTAATCATATTAGCATGGTCATATTCTGCTAAAATGTGCTGTATATTGTATAAAAATAAATTTCTTACTTTCTAACTGTTGGTCATAAACAATTGTAAACCTTTAAAACACAATAAATAAATTCTTTCATTAAATAAAATTCCTATTAGAAACAATAGAAAAATACCCAAATCTATTCAATGTTACTGATTTTGGAATGATTAAAAATTAAATCAAATAGTTGTCAGTAAAAGTTTAAAAAAAGAGTCTATTCAAGGGAGACAACAAAGCCAATCTGCCACGGTAAGATATAAGACATAAGACATAAAGCTTTATTTAGAGTCGATATGTGCAAATACAAGTATAAAACATAAGCTCCGATTAGACAAGGAAAATTAGCTACAAATTGGTCATTGCAATTTCAAATTATATACATTTTACAGACTTAAGAGGTATTGAGTGAAATTAAAGTATATATTCATCATTAAACACCATTTGAATGCATTTAAATAAGTTGGTACGAGTTTACAATGGTATGAATTTACCGTGGTACGAGTTAGCAGTGGTACGAGTTTGCATTGGTACGAGTTTTTTTTTAGTGATACGAGTTGACATTGGTACGAGTTTACAATGGTACGAGATAACTATAATTCTTTGAATCATTGGCTCACCTGCATCTACGATCATCAGTTTTGATTAATATGAGGAAGGCGTTACCTGTGAAAGGGGACGAAGTCTGTATGAATTTTTTTTTTTAACTCAAACATATTTTAACTTCAAAATCTGTTCAAAAAAGAAACGGAAATACAATTGCGTTTCCGATTTCGGTTCTGTTGTTCGGAATTTTAGTTGTGACGTTATTTATGTTATGACGTCATATTCAATGTAAACAAAGAAACGCTAGCAGGTAACGTTTTTTCATATCAATCCATTCAAGGAATTATTAAAAATGGAATTGGTATTGCGTTCCTTCCTATATTTTACTAGACTGATAATTATATGCCAGCTTTAGCTGGCACTTATGGTAGAAGCATCGAATTGGAATAAAGAACGATAACTCTCTCTACATGATCAATCTAAAAAGTTTCGTTACTCTCGTTAAATCTCGTACGATTTTTTTTTTTTAAATTCGAAGTTGATCAAGTCAAGTTATCTAACTCTTAAAATTTATTTTTTCTTTTTTTTCATTATATTTATTAAATAAATATTGTATTCTTGCTTGGCTACAAATATAAAGTCAATTCTTCAAATAATGAAAACGAAATTAGCATTGGAATATCCGTCAGGACATTTTCAGGACATTAGTTTAACCCTTATATTTTTAATGGCTGTCAGATTCTCGTTTAATCGCGATCTTGAAAAAACGGGACAAAACGGAATAAATTCGATGTTTAATACGACAAGAATTTTTATTTGTTTACAAAAACAAGAATTTAGAAATTTTAGTAACCTGTGTAGTTTATTTAAATTTTATTGTGCCACGGAAATAACCGAAGTTTAGACAACAACATCTTGCGCCATGTTTTATCGTCTGCTTCAGTTTTTCTGTGTTCCCATGGCTGGACGGAACTTTTACACTACAAATGTTATCATAAATTATGATATTGTAACTTTTAAATGAAGTACCTGTGGTTATTTAGGAAATTTGTCACTGATAATGGAAAGATGAAGCAGACGATAACGGGAGAAACGTAGCCGGAGGAAGTTAAATCCGGTGCTATGACCACTATTATTCATCTGCTACAGAATTTCCCATATCAAGTTACAGTGAAAATGAAGTTGGTTAAATGTGATCACGGTTATTCCTGTAGCTCACAGACAAATGCAGGTGAAATTCAAAACTAAACAAAAGTTTTAAACAAAGAAAATATATTCAAATTCACTATCTGTACTGTAGACTGTACTTCCTTTGACAAACTCTCAACAAATCTTGTCATTAATTATGACACATATCTACCTTAAACAGTCCCAGGAGTTTCATCATAAATTAAAACAACTGTAAAAGGAGACTTGAGTCTGAGTCAGTGATACATTTATAGGTACATATATATTGTTTGCACCCATATTGTCCAAAATAGGATTTTATGGGAAGATGGAGTTATAATAACCCATGATAATACCATGACTTTTGATAGGTATAGAGCATGTTTCTTGGAAGTATGTGGGCTACATCCTTTGAAATTCAAGCTGCCAACACATTATTTGGATGCAATATAAATAATTGCCTCCCGCAGTCGCCTGTATATTTCATGCGTCAGTTTAAACCTGATCAAAACATTTTCCCTCTACTGAATACTTTTATCAGAAGCACATTTCAGCCTATTAAAGCAATAAACACTTATGGCTATAACGTCACAGTTCCCAAATTGCACCGAATACCCAATTTGCACCTATTCAACAAAAATAATAACTGCGGAAATCTTACAAGTTTTCTTTGAGACTAAACAATTTGTATTGTTATGATTTGACATTATACATGTCTTTTAACATCGGTTAATATATTTAGATATACACAAATCGTTCACAATGAGAATATATCAACAGATGAAGCATTCCCGGGAAAAAGTAAATCTACGAAAACGTCAGTGTCGTCACCATGCAAAGTTATCTAATTATCATCTTTTAAAAATGTTAGCAATTTCACAACTACAATTTAATTTTCATGACCAAAATAAAATAAAAGTACAAACAAAAAAGCAATAAAATGCTTCGCCAAGCACAGCCTGATACAACCACAGATGTAGATTTAGCATATAAAAAACACCAAAAATTTTATTTCAGTTGAAATCAAACATATTTTAATTTTGGACCCTTCAAACTTTAATATGGACTAATTTGAAAACAGGTATCAAGTGAGCCCAAACATTTCTATTCAGCAGCAGTCTCCAACTACATATCTCCTTAATTTCATATGATAGTCCCACAAAAATGTTGAAAATGTGTACATTTAATTTTTTTTCTAGATTCTCTCATGTCATACATGTGAAAGCGGTACCTTTTTGGTCACTATTTATGTGTTGCGTCTAAATATGAATTGTAACACTTTATAGTGATTGACCAGGTCAAACAAATACTTCTCAAGAAACATGCAGAGAAGAAGACAACTTGAACAGCACCAGCCATGCCAGACTATGTATGAATAAAAACTCAGATCGGAATAGCATGGACGATATGTTAGTTATATGTCCTAGTGAATTGTAAGGGAAGCTATCAATAATTCTGCAGATAACACAATTTTATCACTGAGGTTTATTGTACATTTTATGTTCAAATTTTCACACAATCAGTGAATCGTTCAAAAAGGCTAAACTAACTTTTTATTACCAGCTGATCACTAAAAGTTTCAAACAATGACAAGTGTTTCATTCATGAAATAACTTTTGCGTTTGTTGCGAAAAAAATCATATGCAATTTTATGAATTAAAGGGAAAGAAGATCCTTTTGCGGTGCATTCGTGCATGTCAATTGCGAACTGACCCAATATATTTTCTTTATCATGACCAGTTCACTGATACTGACGTTGACATTATCAAGAAGTACACATCAAATGAAAAATGCACAGATTACCGTTAAAATAATTTACACACCCTGTTTCGTGTGTATCACCTGCCATATCAGTATTTATTGCATTTATATATAAATGAGAAATAATCAATGTAAAAATGGTAAATTTTTGGAGAAAAAGACCAAAAATTATGGAAAAAACAACCCAAAAATGTTGTTTTTGACCACTGACTCCTAAACTGTTGGTACAATAATTACGACAACCCCCAAAATCAATTCTAATCTTCCTTCTTTTGTGTATTGAAGTTGAACCTTCTGGTACAATTTCATAAATTGTCATAGAGATCCATTTACTTAAACTAAAGTTATTGTCCGGAATCCAAATGTGTCTTCGGACAACAACGGTGACATGATTGCATTATTCGAAAGCAAATTTTTGACATATTCCCCATTTCCATTCTGAATTTTATTTTGCCGTCGTATAAAAACTTGAAAAGTAAGCTAATAAAACTAAATGCAAAAATGACATAAAACTGACTCTGAATAAGTACATGAAATTGATGTAGAAACCCACAAACAGAAGATGATCAGGAATACATTTATACTGCTGAGCAGTGTTCTCCCCTCAAATTTTAATAAGCATCCCAGCAAATAGCAAAATCTTTAGATTATCAATTTAACAATCCTATTTATGGTTCCTTATGCTTAGATCAAAATGAAAAACCTGATCAAAACATTCTTCTGAACAGGCTCACTGTAAATTCAAACTCTTCTTTTTTAACAATCAGAATGATCCTCTTGCTGATCACATATATATGAGATGCAGGAAACTGGGAATACAATATGAACAACCAGCTAATTTAGAAAGTAAAAATAATTCAACAAACAGAAAGCGTTGTTTGCAATACTAAATAAAAAAACAGCTACAACTTTTAGATATTGATGAAAATGATATTCCAAATCCTCCACCTTTTCATGAAAATCAACAAAAAATTAATTTAATAAAGTTATGGATTGTATAACAGTATTCATAGTTTTGAAATCAAACAAATGTCTTATTGTTTTAAATTTTGTAAAATTTGCAAAGAAAGAAAAATGGATATGAAAATGCACAAGATAATGAATGTAAGCATTGTCATTTATATAAATCACCAATAAATTCATTTTCAGCAGAAAACAATGAGGGAGCAACCATTTAGCTTCAAAGGGGGGAGGTATGGTTTTTTGTTTGAGTCAGATTTTTTACACCTGAAGCGCTTCAATGCTATCAATCAAAATTATTTAGTCAAAATATAACACTAGAAGGTAAGGGGAAAATCTGGATTCAGAATATTTTTTTTTGTCCTCTGCTTGAACAGAGTATTTTTTTTTTTCCATCAATTTTTGAAGAAAAATACTAGTCCAAATAATTATGACGTAAAGGGAAGGCTATTTTAAATTTTTGCTTTGACGCCTTCCTGCGACGCGTCAAAGCAAAAAAATACCATACCCCCTCCTGCCTTTTGAAGTTCAATGATCTTTCCCTAAACATTTTCCATCTGAACTTATTATTTTATTTCAGACAAAAACTATACAGATATGTAGGACATTCGTCCTGAACATGCATGAAATATTTGCCACTGGACGTTAAGCAACCAACAATCAATCAATATATAGAACATAGTTTTGGTATAAAGCTGGCATTTAAGGTAGCGCCTTCCTCATATTATGCCAGCTTTAGCTGGCACTTATGGTAGAAGCATCGAATTAGAATAAAGAACGATAACTCTCTCTACATGAGCAATCTAAAAAGTTTCGTCACTCTCGTTAAATCTCGTACGATTTTTTTTTTTTAATTTTCGAAGTAGATCAAGTCAAGGTATCTAACTCTTAAAAATATTTGTTTCCTTTTTTTTCATTATATTTATTAAATAAACATTGTATTCTTGCTTGGCTCCAAATATAAGGTCAATTCTTCAAATAATGAAAACGAAATTAGCATTGGAATATCCGTAAGGACAATTTCAGGACATTAGTTTAACCCTTATATTTTTAATGGCTGCCAGATTCTCGTTTAATCGCGATCTTGAAAAAACGGGACAAAACGGAATAAATTCGACGTTAAATGTGACATGAATTCTTATTTGTTTACAAAAACAAGAATTTAGAAGTTTTAGTAACTTGTGCAGTTTATTTAAATTTTATTGTACCACGGAAATAACCGAAGTTTGGACAACAACATCTTACGCCATGTTTCGTCGTCTGCTTCATCTTTCCATTATCAGTGACAAATCTCCTAAATTACCACAGGTACTTCATTTAAAAGTCACAATATCATAATCAATGATAACATTTGAGTGTAAAAGTTCCGTCCAGCCATGGGAACACAGAAAAACCCTCTGCAAGCAATAAATTTTGGGAGAACCGTAGCCGGAGGCGGAGGTGAAGGTAGTAAAATCTGCTACAGAATTTCCCATATCAAGTTACAGTGATAATGAAGTTGGTTATACTGTGGAATGTGGTCACTGTTATTCCTAGCTAACAGACAAATGCAGGTGTAATTCAAAACTTAACAAAAGTTTAAAAAAAAATATATATATTCAAATTCACAATCTTCTAATTTGGAGACTGTCACTGTACTTCCTTTGACAAACTCTCAACAAATCTTGTCATTAATTATGACACATATCTACCTTAAACAGTCTCAGGAGATGGAGACTGTTTGTTTTTTCACTCTCTAAGTTTAATCATAGTAAAAGGAGACTTGAGTCTGAGTGATACATTTAGGTATATATTGTATGCTCCCATATTGTCCAAAATTGGATTTTATGGGAATTACAATGGAGTTATGATAACCCATGATAATACCATGACTTTTGATAGGTCTTGAGCATGTTACTTGGAAGTATGTGGGCTACATACATCCTTTGAAATTAAAGCTGCAGACACATTATTTGGAGGCAATATAAATATTTGCCTCCCGCAGTCACCAGTATATTTTATGCGTCAGTTTAAACCTGATCAAAGCATTTTCACTTTACCGAATACTTTTATCAGGTGCACATTTCAACCTATTATAGCAATAAACAATTATGGCTATAACGTCACAGTACCCAAATTGCACCAAGTACCCAATTTTCACCCTATGTGTATGTATGTATTCAACAAAAATAACTGCAGAAATCTTACAAGTTTTTTTTGAGACACAAATCGTTCACAGTGAGAATATACATGTATCAACAGATGAAGCATTCCTGGGAAAAAGTAAATCTACGAAAACATCAGTGTCGTCACCATGCGAAGTTATCTAATTATCATCTTTTAAAAATGTTAGCAACTTCACAACTACAAGTTAATTTTCATGACCAAAATAAAATAAAGTACAAACAAAACAGCAATAAAATGCTTCGCCAAGCACAGCCTGATACAACCACAGATGTAGATTTAGCATATAAAAAACACCAAAAATTTTATGTCAGTTGAAATCAAACATATTTTAATTTTGGACCCTTCAAACTTTAATATGGACTGATTTGAAAACAGGTATCAGGTGAGCCCAAACATTTTTATTCAGCAGCAGTTTCCAACTACATATCTCCTTAATTTTATATGATAGTCCCACAAAAATGTTGAAAATGTGTACATTTAATTTTTTTTCTAGATTCTCTCATGTCATGCATGTGAAAGCGGTACCTTTTTGGTCACTATTTATGTGTTGCGTCTTAATATGAATTGTAACACTTTATAGTGACTGACCAGGTCAAACAAATACTTCTCAAGAAACATGCAGCAAAAGAAGACAACTTGGAACAGCACCAGCCATGCCAGACTATGGAGGAATAAAAACTCAAATCGGAATAGCATGGATGATATGTTAGTGATATGTCCTTGTGAATAGTAAGGAAAGCTATCAATAATTCCGCAATTTTGTCAGGTTTATCGTACATTTTCTGTTCAAATTTTCACACAATCAGTGAATCGTTCAAAAAGGCTAAACTAACGTTTTATTACCAGCTGATTACTGTGAAAGTTTCAAACAATGACAAGTGTTTCATTCATGAAATAACGTGTGCGTTTCTGTGAAAAAAATCATGTGCAATTTTGTGAATTAAAGGGAAAGAAGATCCTTTTGCGGTGCACTTGTGCATGTCAATTGCGAACTAACCCAGTATATTTTCTTTATCATGACCAGTCCACTGATAATGACGTCAACATTATCAAGGACAAGGAGTATACACATCAAAGGAAAAATGCACAAATTACCGATAAAATGATTTACACACACTGTTTCGTGTGTATCACCTCCCATATCAGTATTTGTTGCATTTATATATAAATGAGAAATAATCAATGTAAAAATGGTAAATTTTTGGAGAAAAAACCCAAAAATTATGGAAAAAAAACAACCCAAAAATGTTGTTTTTGACCACTGACTCCTAAACTGTTGGTACCATAAACCCCAAAATCAATTCTAACATTCCTTTTGTGTATTGAACCTTCTGGTACAATTTCATACATTGTCATAGAGATCCATTTACTTAAACTAAAGTTATTGTCCGGAAACCAAATGTGTCTTCGGACAGCAACAGCGACATGATAGCATTACTCGAAAGCAAATTTTTGACATATTCCCCATTTCGATTCTCAATTTTATATTGCCGTCGTATAAAAACTTGAAAAGTAAGCTAATAAAACAAATTATGCAAGAAATGACATAAAACCGACTCTGAATTAGTACATGAAATTGATGTAGAAACCCACAAAAAGAAGATGATCAGGAATACATTTATACTGCTGAGCAGTTTTCTCCCCTCAAATTTTAAATAGCATCCTAGAAAATAGCAAAATCTTTAGATTATCAACTTAACAATCCTATTTATGGTTCCTTATATGCTTAGATGAAAATGAAAAACCAGATCAAAACATTATTCTAAGCAGGCTCACTGTAAATTCAAACTCTTCTTTTAACAATCAGAATGATCCTCTTGCTGATCACATATATATGAGATGCAGGAAACTGGGAATACAATATGAACAACCAGCTAATTTAGAAAGTAAAAATAATTCAACAAACAGAAAGCGTTGTTTGCAATACTAAATAAAAAAAAACCGCTACAACTTTTAGATAATGATATTGATGAAAAAGATATTCCAAATCCTCCACCTTTTCATGAAAATCAACAAAAAATTAATTTAATAAAGTTATGGATTGTATAACTGTAGAGTATTCATAGTTTTGAAATTAAACAAATGTCTAACTGTTTTAAATTTTATAAAATTTGCAAAGAAAGAAAAATGGATATGAAAATGCACAAGATAATGAATGTAAGCATTGTCATTTATATAAATCACCAATAAATTCATTTTCAGCAGAAAACAATAAGGGAGCAACCATTTAGCTTCAAAGGGGGGTAAGGTTTTTTGTTTGAGTCAGATTTTTTACACGTGAAGCACTTCAATGCTATCAATCAACATTATTTAGTCAAAATATAACACTAGAAGGTATGGGGAAAATCTGGACTCAGAATATTTTTTTTTGTCCTCTGCTTAAACAGAGTATTTTTGTCATCAATTTTTAAAGAAAAATACTAGTCCAAATAATTATGACGTCCAGGAAGGCTATTTTAAATTTTTGCTTTGATGCTTCCTGCGTCACCCCAAAAAAAAATACCATACCTCCTTCTGCCTTTTGAAGTTCAATGATCTTTCCCTAAACATTTTCCATCTAAACTTATTATTTTATTTTAGACAAAAACTATATGTAGGACATTCGTCCTGAACATGCATGAAATATTTGCCACTGGGCGTTAAGCAAACCAACAATCAATCAATATGTAGGACATAGTTTTGGTAAGCTGGCATTCAAGGTAGCGCCTTCCTCATATTATCTTTTACTCAAAGACTCATGCAAACGAGACCGGAAAAAGGAAGTAGATTTCTGCGCAAATGCGGGAAAATAAAAAAGTCTGAAAATAAAAAAGTTAACGATTTTGAGTTCATTAGCATTAGTAGAATGAAAATTTCCCGATTTTTTTTTTTTTTATTGATTTTTCTACCGTTATCGGGGACTTCGTCCCCTTAATATGAGGCAGGCATTACCTGTGAAAGGGGACGAAGTCTGTATGAATTTTTTTTTTTTAATTCAAACATATTTTAACTTCAAAATCTGTTAAAAAAGAAACGGAAATACCGTAACGTTTCCGATTTTGGTTCTGTTGTTAGGCATTTTAGTTGTGACGTTATTTAAGTTATGACGTCATATTCAATGTAAACAAAGAAACGCTATCATCAGGTAACGTTTTTTTCATATCAAATAATTGTTAAAAAAAAAATTGTTGAAATTTTCCCGAATTTTTTTATTTTTTTTTTATTGATTTTTTATTGATTTTTCTACCGTTAACTTCAAAATCTGTTCAAAAAAGAAACGGAAATTTTCCCGACTTTTTTTTTTTTTAATTGATTTTTCTACCGTAATAGGGGACTTCGTCCCCTTATAATCCTTTAAACTCAATCATCACAGAACAATTAAATAGATATGGCAGTATGGCCATTTGTGTCTCGCCGGAATACACCTTATCGCTATTCCCGCCTGACCCGAGAATCATTCTTGTTCTACTATGTCTTTAGACTGTGACTTGTGCAAATTCGCCAGTGCTAAATTTAAATTTGTGATTGGACATCCAGAACATTTCCTGAATAAAGTTATTATTGACATTTTTAGTAATGCAGCATGGCAGGAAACGTCCACCTCTATTGTAATAGACGAGGCTCATTGTGTAGAGAAATCAAGGAAATGGGGAGCAGACTTTCGCAAAGATTATAAAAAACTCTCAATGCTGCGATCAACATTCCCATATGCAAAGGTGCTAGCGTTAACTGGGACAGCAACAAAACAGACTTGTGAGGCAATTAAGAAAACACTACATCTCAAGAACCTGAAAATTATAAGCACTGCGATTGTACGTGACAATATTAAGCTAACCTGCAAGAAAAGACCAGTACAGAATTCGACAGACTCTAATGGATCTGTTCTCATGCCTATTATCAACTAGTTGAAAGAAAACCAAGACCGTTTTCCAAAGACAGTCATATATTCCAAACTGAAATTGTGTGCAGCAGGATACCAGTTAGCAATGCTTCCTGAAAATGATGGCACGCCTGTTGATGAAGACATTTGTCAGTCAGTACCATGCTCCATCAACACTTGAACAGAACAGGTAAGAATATAATGTTTTAATGTGTGTATATACATGTAGACTAGTAAATTGTAATACATGTACATGGTTTAAAAGTATATGTGTTTTGGTTTGAGGAACATATCTACCAATGCCGATTATAATGTGCATTTTCTAGCATACTTAAACTCATTTCCTGAAAATCAGTTAAATAAAAAAAATTATAAACTATGTGTCAACCCTCATTCTAAAGTGCACTTCACTGAAAAAATTGAAAGCTTATTACTATGTACATGTACATGATGAAATAATTATAAGTACTAGAAAACTACAATGAAAAACTATATATTAATGATTAAAAGAAATTTTTTAGAAGAAGCTACAACATGTAAGTGTGGCATGTTTGCAATGAGATAACTTTCCAACCATAAAATTTTACTTTATTCTTAAAATGAAAAGCTGAAGGGTATTCATTCTTCATTACATTGTATCAAAAAAAAATATCACATCACAGAGATGTTTTGCTTATTCATGAATATTAATAAAAGTAATAGTTTAATTCAATATATTTTTAATTGAAGACTAATTAAAATGAAGATTTATTGTAAAATGTTTATACAGTAGTATTGTTCATGTCTTTTTCAGTTGAAGCAACATGTTGTCCAGCAGATGTCAAGTGACTCTCTTAGACTTTTGTTTGCTACAGAAGCATATAGCATGGGAACTGATGCACCAGATATAAGGAGAATAATTCATTTTGGTGTACCTAATTCATTGGAAAGTAAGTTGATCCTCAATTCTGTTGTTTAATTCACAAGTACATTTGTACTTATGCAACTTTGTTGTACATTTGTAAACTGTATATAAATATGAAGATGTGGTATGAGTTCCAATGAGACAACCCTCTATCCAAGTCACAATGTAGTTATAACTGTTATACAGATCACAGTACAGCCTTAAACACAGAACACATGGCTAACACCAAACAGCAAGCTATAACAAATGTATAAAGTGTCCCAAAATGACCAGTGTAAAACATTTCAGACATGAAAATCAACGTCAAGTCTATATACAAAACAAGAAATGAAAAACACCTAGAGCCATGAACTACACCCAGGGCGTAGCTACCCGGAGCCATGACAGCACGTGCATCCACGTCATTTTCACCAAAAATAAAACACAGAGAGAGAGGAGGACAAAGTTAACTTATAGGAATTAGTCTTTTTAAGTATGCATTTCAAAAACTACACAAAGAATAAGAGCAAGAGGAATACACATGCAGCGAAATTTTTAATCCCGTAAGACATGTATGTGTAGGATAAATACATACAATTGGTGTAAACATGGCGGAACTTTTTATATTACGGACATTGTTTAGAAAAAAACCAGCTACATAGTTGTCGGTACAACCACCATAACGTATACTCGCCTTGAGAGCAAAAGAAAAACCATAATTCCTTTAGGGTTAATAAAAAAACTTGAAAAATATTATTTTTCGCTTCGCCCCCAAAGCACATATCTTACTAGAACGAAGACTCTTCAACTCGTATCGATCCGGGAATAATGACTGTTACCTTGTGAACTAGTTCAAAATTGACCAAGTATTTAGGTCTTGACAACACGAATACTTCATTTTCACAACACGTAAACATATTCCCGTCCTGGTATGCATGTAATATTTGCTACTGGACATTAATAACCATTCTATCAATCAATAGTTTCCGTAAACTTATAGATGAGAAGTTAGAACTCACTGCTGTTATTATAAAGAAAGTACACATTTTCCAGTACATGTATTATGTTTTTATTAGAGAGAAAAAGAAAAAAAAACTAATACAAAGTTGTTTATGTTTTAAGCATTTCAGACATAAATACTGAACTAAAAGAACTTAACATGTACAAAAAATGTATATTTGTAAGGTACTGAATGCATATATCCTGTATAAATATTTAAGATTTTTTCATTCAAATATTTATTCAATAACATATGGTCAATTATAGATGTATAGTATATACATGTACATATCTTTATATTGTATGTATATTTATCATGTGTTATTTTTCTTTCAGCCTATATGCAAGAGGTTGGAAGAGCGGGACGAAATGGTACAGATTCTTCTGCCATTATGTACTTCAACAATTATGATATTGGTAACAATATGCCACTTGAACCAAAAATGAAAGATTTTATAATGACTTCTGAGTGTAGGTGGAAATTTCTAAGTGATTTCTTTGGTGTACATTTTGACCGAACAGTTCTTCATCATAACTGTTGTGATAATTGTGAACTAACATGTATGTGTGAGTTATGCAAAGAACCACTGCATTCAGACGACACAAATGACTATGATGCCAAAAAACCAAAGAAGCCAAGGCTCGCTATGAATAAGAAGAAGATATTAATAACAATGCTCCAGCAGTACTTTGATGCAGAAAATGAAGCTACAGGTTTCCCAATAAACATACCAAAGACTGGACTCTCATCTGATTTATTGAACAATGTTATCAACAGCTTCCATGAAATTAAAACTAAAGACCAAGTCTTAAGTATAAACCAACATTTAAGCATCAGCTTCGCAGAAAATATTGCTCTGATAGTGAACCATGTTCAGAATATGGATAATAAGTGCCTCGGCAAGAACTGCATTCTTGTACACACAGTTCTACATGTCCAGCACATGTTAATGGTTTTGAACATATTGCAATTATTATCCTGTTCGTTACTTGTTACATGTATAAATATGTTATATAAAAAAATTGTATATTGTTGAATTGTAATGATTCATTGTTTTGAGAATGATCATTTATTGTGAATAATAAATTTATGCTCAGTGATTATGCTTTTTTGTATACTTTAATGGGTAGATATAAACATAAGAAGATGTGGTATGATTTCCAATGAGACAGCTCTCCATCTAAGACCAAACGTATGCATTGTAGATGCCTGAGACCTTAAAGTTTTATCAACAGAAAATAATGTGTATCAAGCAAATGTTTTGCTGTTGGTGTTCTCTTTTTTCAAAATGTTTTCAGTCAATCCTGCATGTGACTGTTTAAAGTAGTGTTTTGTAATTTGTTGTCTGGTTTTTTTTCTCATGGTGTTTTTGTCTAGCATATGATGTATGTTGCAGAAAGCATTATGTCTACTATATTTGGTGTTTGGAACATCTCAATGATTGTCAGGTGTACATTTTCAACTGGCGTGTGTCACCTGACCTGATCAAAGTTATTTTTTCTTGTTTGGTCTGGTTTTTAAATACTATAAGCATTAAGTCAATTGTATTTGATGTATGGAATGTTTGTTGTGTACAATATAAATAAGATGATGTGGTATGATTGCCAATGACACAACTCTCCATCCAAGTCACATGTGTGTATTTAAAGTTAGCAATTATAGGTCAAAGTACAACCTTCAACATGAAGCCTATGCTCTCACCAAACAGCAAGCTATAAAGAGCACCAAGATGAACAGTGTTAAACAATTAAACAGGAAAACCAATGTTCTAATCTATATACAAAATGAGGAATGAAAAAAATACCTACAAAGCACACCAACAATCAACATGTTTATCTGTCAGTAATTGTCTGATATTGACCTCATTTTCATGGTTCATTGATCAAAGATTACTTTTTCTTGTTTAGTTTGTTTTTTAGATGGTGAACTATATTTGGTTGATGGAATGATTGTAAGGTGTATATATTTGTCTGGTAGGTTTCATTTGACCTCAACCTTATTTTCATGGAACAAAATTAAATGAAAATATAACTCTAGACTTTTAAAACCATGTGGGCAAACTAAACAGGCATAATTTGCTGGTAGTTTCATTCGCATATATATTGCTTCTTTATATATGTTTTACAATACAGTAAACTTTTGCTCATTGAAGGTGGACTTCACAACACATCTGTTTGGTGACTTGAGATGATGATGTGTACATCTTTGTCTTTTAGGTCTCATTGGCAATCATACTGCTTATGAGCCACAATTCAATACAAGACTAAACAAATTGAAATTTTTTAAATCTTTATCTAATGCATAAGAGCTGAATTCAGTGTAACAACATCAAAATAAGTGTTTTCATAATTACAAACATAAACAAACAGAGTTACACAATAAATTAAGATATCTGAAAAATCATTTCAATGGCAAACTGTTCCTAGATAATTCAAGTCTGTTAGCATATTTATAACAGAATTAATTGTCACTATACATATACACTTGTATAGTGTCATGATTATATTTAAACCTTTTTGAAAGTTGAAATTTTAAGTTGAATTGTCTTTTATTTATTTCTGTACATAAAACTTAACAATAGAAAACAAAAATCTAAAAAGGCTGCATTTAAAGAAACTATATATAAAACCACAAGGAGAACATTATAACATATGCTAAAATATATACATGTACATCTAAAAAAACAATTGTAAAATATAACCTTTTATCATTGCGCTAAATACTTGTAACTTTTTTCACTTTTGAGATAAGCACTATTTACATATCAGACTTCAACTTGTAAAAACAGACGAAAAAAGCTTTTGTCTCAACACATAATATCATACATGTACATTGTATGTCATGCATGAAGGAACTATTTACCCACACATTGTAAATTTAACCAAAAATTTGCAAATAGGTTGTCTTCTAAAAACAATATATAACACATTTTTGTATACTAGCAAGAGCACTATTTACAAGATGTCTTCTCAAAACAATATATTACACATTTTTATAGACTAGCTAGAGCACTATTTACAAGATGTCTTCTCAAAACAATATATTACACATTTTTGTAGACAAGCAAGAACACTATTTACAAGATTGAAATTACAGTGTTGAAATAACCAAATGCGTGATATAAGAAAATAACCTTTAAACAAGATTTGACATTAGCACTATCTAAATGAACTTGAAATTGAATTGAAACTGTTTCAAGAATGTTATAAAGAAATTGCAAGAAGAGCTTTCTGTAGCACTACATATACGTACATGTATTATATACATGATCAAATTTACATAAACAACCAAATACATGTCACACAATTTTGTTTAAACATGACACCAAGTTGAATTAGCACTATTTACAGGATTAAAATCATATTGTAAAAAAAAACACTTTGTGGTCATTTACATGTAGATAGATTTTATCTTACAGCCACAGTATCAGATAGGCATTTTCACTGTTAATGAATCGCATAAAAAAAAACCATAAACAGAATACATAAAGAATAAAATGCTCCGCAGGGCGCAGCTTGATACGACCGCAGAGGTCGAACCCTGAACAGTTGGGGCAAGTATGGACACAACATTCAAGCTTGATACAGCTTTGCATTTGGATTGTGATTAAATATTTGACACAGCATAGGTTTCTGACACAGAATGAATGTGGTCTAAGAACTTAAAAATTTTAAATTGGACATTCACCTATTATGGTCCAATATCCAAAATCTAAATACATGGTTAGATTCAGCATATCAAAGAACCCCAAGAATTCAATTTTTGATGAAATCAAACAAAGTTAAATTTTGGACCCTTTTGACCTCAATGTGGACAAAGTTGATAACGGGGCCCAAAAATCAAAAATCTAAATACATGGTTAGATTCAGCATATCAAAGAACCCCATATATTCAATTTTTGTTGAAATCAAACAAAGTTTAATTTTGGACCCCGATTTGGACCAACTTGAAAACTGGGCCCATAATCAAAAATCTAAATACATATTTAGATTCAGCATATCAAAGAACCCTAAGAATTCAATTTTTGTTAAAATCAAACTAAGTTTAATTTAGGACCCTTTGGACCTTAATGTAGACCAATTTGAAAACGGAACCAAAAATTAAGAATCTAAATACACGGTTAGATTCGGCATATCAAAGAACCCCAATAATTCAATTTTTGATGAAATCAAACAAAGTTTAATTTTGGACCCTTTGGACCTCAATGTGGACCAATTTAAAAACGGGGCCCAAAATCCAAAAAACTTAATACACGGTTAGATTCAGCATATTAAAGAACCCCAAGAATTCAAGAATAAAACCCCATTGAAATTGGTCAAGAAATAAGCAATTTATACGAAGTATCTTCTTTTGCACAATACTGTGCAATTAAATATTTCTTGCTATTGCGCAATACTGTACAATTGACAATTTCTTGCTATTGCGCAATATTGTGCTATTGGATATTTCTTGCTATTGCGCAATACTGTGCAATTGAAGATTTCTTGCTATTGTGCAATACTGTGCAATTGAAGATTTCTTGCTATTGTGCAATACTGTGCGATTGAAAATTTCTTGCTATTGCACAATAATTTACACATCCTGTTTGGTGTGTATCTCCTACCATATCATTATTATTTGCTTTTAAATATAAATCAGAAATAACCAACTTAAAATGGAAAATTTTAAAAGGAAAAAAAAAGGAAAAAAAGAAAAAAAAGGAAAAAAAAAAAATCCCCCCCCCCCCAAATTTTTTGAACCCCCTTATGATTCATCACCCCCAAACTCAATCCCAGCCTTCCCTTTGTGGCATGGTACTTTGCATTACAATTTCAGAGAGATCCATACACTTGAACACAAGTTATTGTCTGGAAACTAGAAAAATGTGTTTTTTTCCCCTTTTTGGCCCCAAATTCCTAAACGTCTAGGGCAATTACCCCCAAACTCAAACCCAGCTTTCCCTTTGTGATATGGAACCTTGTAGTACAATTTCAGAAAGATCCATACACTTAAACACAAGTTATTGTCCTGAAACTAGAAAAATGCTTGTTTTTTGCCCCTTTTTGGCCCCTAATTCCTAAAATATTGAGGTAATTACCCCCATCATCAATCCCAGCCTTCCCTTTGTGGTATGGTACCTTGCAGTACAATTTCAGAGAGATCCATACACTTGAACACATGTTATTGTCTGGAAACTAGAAAAATGCTTATTTTTGGCCCCTTTTTGGCCCCCAATTCCTAAACGTTTCGGCAATTACCCCCAAACTCAATTCCAGCTTTCCCTTTCTGATATGGAATCTTGTAGTACAATTTCAGAAAGATCCATACACTTACACACAAGTTATTGTCATGAAACTAGAAAAATGCTTGTTTTTTGTCCCTTTTTTGTCCCCTAATTCCTAAAATTTTGAGGCAATTACCCCCAAAATCAATCCCAGCATTCCTTTTGTGATATGGAACCTTGTGGTACAATGTCAGAGAGATCCATACACTTACACACAAGTTATGTCTGGAAGTTACAAAAATGCTTATTTTTGGCCCCTTTTTGGCCCCTAATTCCTTTACTGTTGGTACCATAACCCCCAAAATCAATCCCAACCTTCCTTTTGTGGTATTAAACCTTGTGGTAAAATTTCATAGAGATCCATTCACTTAAACTAAAGTTAGAGTGCGAAAACCAATGTGTCTTAGGACGACGCCGGACGATGCCAGACGACGACGACGACGACGCCAACGTCATACCAATATACGACCACAAAAATTTTTTTGCGGTCGTATAAAAAGTGCTGCATGAATCTCTTTAAAACATGTTAAAGCACTACTACTGACTTTATCTATTGAACTGTGTGAACAGCAAACAAGTTTATTTTTCTAGAATTTTGGTACAACACAACTTATATTAGTCACCAAGATCATTTGCATTTGTTACGATACGCGTAGTGATCCAACTATGGTAATCACTTCTTAGCAAGTTATCAACAGCAGATTTATTTATATCTGGGAATGCTGAATGGTATCTTTCGGCTTCAAATTTAAATGGTCTCAATTTCCTTAGATCACCAATCATCATATGAAGCTCATCACCTGCAGCATCTTTATGTTTATGCTTCTTGCTTCTTACAATAACACCGGTAATACTGTCAAAATGTTCAGCAATATCTCTTACACCTGACAAAGCTTATGTTTAATGTGTTTTTTTATTGTTTTAACAACATATTCCATCTGCAGATCGGCCGGTATATGTCCATCAGGTTTTCCTGTTGTATTGACAAACATTCCTTGTACAACCTCTGCAGCTTCTTTCTCTGACAATGTGCTGATTTGTTGAATTAAAAATCGGTGTATTTCGAAAGCATACTTGCTATTGTTTGATTTTGCTTTAAAAACAGTCATGCTGTGCTTCAACAATCGCAACAATTTCTTCTGGTCAGGGGACTTGCAAACATCTAGCAATTCTTTGAATAGCAATCCCAGTTCTAGAACCATCTGACCATAGTTCATCACTTTATCTGTTTCAGGTGGTGTTTCTTTGTTCTTTTCTGGCAGTCGTGGACTTAAATGAACTTCTTTTCCATTAGCAAGCCGCACTTTCAAATTCATGAATTGTCCATCCACCACTGCAAAAAAAAATAAAATTATTTATTGATTTATTCACATCTTTCCTTTTCTCCATACTTTCTTTCTCTTTAAAGTGATATATTTATATACATGTTTGCTTGTAATGCTAGAGCCCAGTTCAATAGGATTATATATAATGTTCAACCAAACTGAAGTTAACAGTTTTAATTACAAGAATTAATTATATATATTTATTCATGCACATTGCTAATTGAGTCAAGGCTCCCTATTGAAGGCTGTAACGTTTATTTTTAATACTTTAGCTCTTGGATGGAGAAAGTTTTCTCATTGGCAATCATACCATTTTTCTCATTGGCAAATCATACCATTTTTCTCATTGGCAATCATATCATATCTTCTTATGTTTACATCTGACAATCATTGACAATGATCATGTTTAAAAAATTATGCACACATTTGTAAGAGTATTCCTAACCAATGCTAACATGTAGTCAAAATATATAAAAATTAAGAAAGTATTAATAATTTGAACAATGAGTATGATATGCTTATATTAAATTTTTAACTTGAAAGTATCAAATTTACATATTTACACTGCTGTTGAAAAAAGATGTGGTCATCAAAATATACATGTACCTTATTTCATGTATGGGTTCTATTAAATTTAGTCATACATGTACAAAGAAATAACTTACCAACAGATTCGTCAGCAACTTGATTTTTTGGTTTATGCTTGGGCCATACAAATTCATCAACCATCTTTCCAAAAGTGTCAACAGTCCATTGTTTCTTTTCTTCTTTGGTAGTGAATTCTGGTGGAATATTCTTTGTTGGCTGTGAAAGGTGGTCATCTAATCCAAATAAACAGCTGCGCCATGAGCACAGGATACGCCCGTCGTCTTGTGTGTGAATTTTTATGCAATAAGCATAAATAGTTTCTGACATACGGCGTGACATGCGAAAACCCCCCCTTTTTTTTTTTTACAAAAAACTCAATATCTCTAAAATAAAATTTTGAATCAAAACCAAAAAGTATACAGATCTTTAGATTAATATAACTAAGAAGTGTGTTAAATTTTAAGCAATAATCATAAATCGTTTTTGAGATATGGCGCGACATGTGAAAACACCCCTTTTAAAAAAAAAAATCAATATCTCAAAAAAAAAATTTTGAATCAAAACCAAAAAGTATACAGATCTTTAGATTAATATAACTAAGAAGTGTGTAAAATTTTAAGCAATAATCATAAATCATTTTTGAGATATGGCGCGACATGTGAAAAACCCCTCCCCCTTTTTTTACAAAATACTCAATAACTCAAAAATAAAATTTTGAATCATCACCAAAAAGTATACAGATCTTAAGATTAATATAACTAAGAAGTGTGTAAAGTTTTAAGCAATAATCATAAATTGTTTTTGAGATACGGTGCGACATGTGAAAAAAAACACACACCTGTTTTAGTTACTAAGTCCCGTAACTCAAAAAGTTTTAATCTTATTTTCACCAAAAAGTATACATATCGTTTGACCATCATAAGAAACAACTATCTTAAGTTTCATGAACTTTGGATGAGTCATTCTCAAGTTACGGTGCGACATGTTTACGCCGGACAGACAGACGGACGGACGGACGCCGGATATTTGTATAACATAATACGTCCCGTCAAAAATTTGACGGGCGTATAAAAACTCTGTCACAAGTTCCACAATGTACGCCTCGATGAAGGATAGTGCAAAGTCTTTGTCTGCATCATATGCATTTTTTACATCAGAGTTAACTTGAGTTCTCATTATCCGATTTATCTCACATTTCAGAGTTCCAATGTCACCTGCACTTTTGTCTTTATAAAGCAAATCAAAGAAAACTTGCAGAAAGTTCATCACAAGATGGAACATTTCAAAGGTGATTGGTCCTAAATGTCCAAAACAATGCTTTACATTTGCTTCTGCTGCCCTTAAAACTTTAGCGCCTGAATATCTCTCTCTCGTTAATTGGTCACCTCCTGTATGGATTTTGGTTTTATCTGTAAGTGTAACTCCAGCATCTTGGAAAGTTTTCTCAATTATATTTTCATGTTGTTCCATGATGTCCACAACATCAGCATAATATTGCTCATTTTTCAGCACAGTTTCTAAAGGAATTACTAAAGTTTTTTTATACTGTTCTTCATTAGTTTTGCTGGACTCATCAAACACATCATCAAGGATTTTGAAGAATGGAACATGTTTAATGGCTGCTTTCACAATATGTTTTGTATAGTCTAGTTGGATGTTTTTGTACTCTTCTTCATTTACTTTAAATCGTCAAGTTTAAGATCAGTCCATGCTGTCATTCATCAGAGCTACACTAGCAAAGGCGTGGTGTAATAATTTGGTTTTTCCAGAGCTTTCCTTTCTTTACTCTCGAATGCCAACTGCATAATTTACATTGTCACCAACTAAACGTAAACGTTTTCCTTCTTTCATAGCTGTTGACATCTGGTTTGTGTAGGTTTGTCCGATTTCTTGCAGTAAATTATGGGACTGTTCGTAGCTCATGCACAAGCCAAGGGGATGAAGACGGTCATAGATCTGAAATAATAATTTTATTTCAATAAATACATGTACATGTATACAGAAATTTCTTTCATTATCAGAATTTAAAAATGTTTGTTTTTCTTAATTTGCATCATTAGGACTGCAATATTAAATCTATTTATAAAATATACACCCAAATACAGATGTATTTACCAGTAATTTAATTAGCTTTCCCCTAAATAATGTTAAAACTTTGAAAATTAAAAGAGAGATGATGTACAGATCCTGAATGGGCATTCAAACTTATAACATGTATACTATTAGTCAAATGCAAATTCAAATAATATATATTTCATTTTAAATGAATCATTTACCATTGTAATGTGGTTGTCATTTTAGTTGAATGAAAATAAAATGTTATAAATTTTTTATTAATCATTAATTTGAATTTGATGTTGTTTTGCTATGAAAAAAAAATATGAATTCTTCTGCAAAGCACGAAAAGTGAGAGTGATACCACCTCTTGATGTACTATGTTTTATATTTCCTGAATCCTCCCTTATTCACCTTAATTGTAATCATGCATATTATATCTATATATATATATAGGAATTTGTAGTACACTATTATGCCACAACAAACATGTATAAGCTCATAAAAGCAAAGTTATATTTGTCAGCGGCAATACTTATACAAGTGATTATAGTTGTTGGTCATGTTGGTATAAATGTGTAGGCGACATTGTAAACTTGCTATAGATTTTTTTTATTAAAGTTTGTTTTATTTAAATCATTCTGTTAATGTTTAGTTAATTATAAGTGGAAGTACAATAAATTAGAAGATATTAAACAGACCAAGTATGAAACATGTTTTGACCTTCCAAAATTTGCAAATCATGCAGTACATATGCAGCACGTACATTTAATATAAAGAAAAAAAGTTTGTCAAAAGAAATACTAATTGTTGTTAATCCAAAAATTGATTTACATATACATTTTTTTGTACATGTACATGTACAAATGTATATACAGTAGTTACTTATAAAATGTATTCTGTAAATCTTAAATCCTTGTTTGGGATAAGTTTAAGGGAAAACATGTACATGTATCTCAGCATTCTGAATAAAATTATTTTATCTTCAGGTAAATAAACATGATATATATAAGTACATTGTATTGCCCTGGACTGTAGATATTATATAAACACAAAAGCCATCTAGGGAAAAATAGTAAGCACTAAGCTAGGATATATATGCTACATTATACACATACATGTACATATAAACTTATTATATAATTATACAATGTAGACTAAGCTAAAATAAACAGCTGCGCCATGAGCGCATGATACGCCCGTCGTCTTGTGTGTGAATTTTTATGCAATAAGCATAAATAGTTTCTGACATACGGCGTGACATGCGAAAAAAACCCTTTTTTTTTTACAAAAAACTCAATATCTCTAAAATAAAATTTTGAATCAAAACCAAAAAGTATACAGATCTTTAGATTAATATAACTAAGAAGTGTGTAAAATTTTAAGCAATAATCATAAATCGTTTTTGAGATACGGCGCAACATGTGAAAACACCCCTTTTAAAAAAAAAAAATCAATATCTCAAAAAAAAAATTTTGAATCAAAACCAAAAAGTATACAGATCTTTAGATTAATATAACTAAGAAGTGTGTAAAATTTTAAGCAATAATCATAAATCATTTTTGAGATATGGCGCGACGTGAAAAACCCCTCTCCCTTTTTTTACAAAATACTCAATAACTCAAAAATAAAATTTTGAATCATCACCAAAAAGTATACAGATCTTAAGGTTAATATAACTAAGAAGTGTGTAAAGTTATAAGCAATAATCATAAACTGTTTTTGAGATATGGCGCAACATGTGAAAAACCTCTCCCCCTTTTTTAACAAAATACTCAATAACTCAAAAATAAAATTTTGAATCATCACCAAAAAGTATACAGATCTTAAGATTAATATAACTAAGAAGTGTGTAAAGTTTTAAGCAATAATCATAAATTGTTTTTGAGATACGGCGCGACATGTGAAAAAAAAACACACACCTGTTTTAGTTACTAAGTCCCGTAACTCAAAAAGTTTTAATCTTATTTTCACCAAAAAGTATACAGATCGTTTGACCATCATAAGAAACAACTATGTTAAGTTTCATGAAATTTGGATGAGTCATTCTCAAGTTACGGTGCGACATGTTTACGCCGGACAGACAGACGGACAGACAGACGGACAGACGGACAGACAGACGGACGGACGCAGGACATTTGTATAACATAATACGTCCCGTCAAAAATTTGACGGGTTATAAAAATTAAAGTCTAAGTTCCCAATAGCCACAAAGAGAAATACATGAAATAGGAAGAAATAGCACTATTCTAAGAGAAAAATACACATAATACATTGATAAGACAGGTACACATTGTGATTGTCACAACAACAAACTATATTATACTTACATATTGTTTCTAAGTTCTATAGAAATAATAAACATATACATGATATAGGACCATAAAAAAAATACTCTTCTATTACTAAAATGTTTTTATGAAAAAAAATTTGTTGAAATTTTTTTGTGTGCAAATATGATGCAAACATGTTTAATAATGCCAGGTGGCCTAGCTTGGGGCTGTTTTATGCTATTTGGTCTGGTTGTTGTCTCTTTGACGCATTTCACATTAAGGCCCATTTCCATTTATTTCATATTTGTTTATACATACTATAGCCTGTAATTCATTGATTGCCCTTAGTTGCAGTAAATCATACTATAACTTTTAATTGAATTGTGCATTCCAGTACATAAATATTGAGTTAGAGAATGGATATAGCCATCGGCTTTAGCCTGCTATTCAAATTTCAATCCATTTCATTTTCTAATAAAATGTTTAAATTAATTAAATATCATGAATATGGGGTCATTATTTTTCTTGTTTAACTTTTACATCTATAGCTTATATTAGTATCATTTCTTTGCTTCTTACAAATGTATGCAGCAGTGCATCAAGTTAGTGCATTGTTGAAGGCCATAGTTGCTCCACTTGCTGTTATTTATTTATCAATATTTGTAAAAGAAGATAAAGAAAACTGCTGTCAGCTGAAAAAAATGATAATTATAATTATATAAATACAAGTGTGAAAATATGAAGACATGAATAATTTACCTTTTGATCAGCAATGTTGTCAAGCAAACACAGTGATGTCATACGTTGAACCAAACTCAACTTCTGGTGATGTGTCTGTGCAAGAATTGCATATATCATTCCTATGTGAGGCACAACTTTCTTTTGATGTATATTTAGTGTCAATTCAATCATTTTTGACAATACTGGCAGTTTGTCTTTAAATTCTTAACAAATATTATCCCAAGAAAATACTGACATGTCACTGTATGATTTCTTCATTAGTTGACTAATAAATCCATGCTTATGATTGTTCATGGATTTCAATGTATCTGAACTTTCCTTTGCATGATACTTGATGGAATAGTCAACAAAATGCTGGTTTTTTAGAAGCACATCTGCTATATGACTGATATAACCTCCTGAATTCAACAAGTGGAGAATATTGTTCTTTTCAGACTGAGACAAAACAGGCTTGGCTTTTGGACATGTTTTCACTGATTGCTTTACTAAAGGTGTTGATGTTTTTTGAACCTACAAAATAATAATGATATCAATTCTATTTCAAAATAAAATATCTTATTATTAATATTAGTGATTTCAAAATATACTACATGTATATTTTATACGAGACAGCTGGAATGATATAGCATCATACATTTTAGGTACATAATTGTACATAGTACAGTATAAACTTAATATATTGACTGTTCCCAGGTATACATGTACATGTAACAGTGCAATATTGGAAACATTTTTTTGGTATATTTATACATGTATATATAAACATGATTAATGCGGGATTACATTTTTGGAATTATCATATACATGTATACATTTTGTACATGTGCATGTAGAGTGGGTGGCGCATATTCGCCGTGGACACATTTTCGCAGTTTTTGCAATTTTTTCTGTACATTTCGTGTGCTTTTACCCAAGATTCTAAATGCTGTTTATAATGTGCGAACTGTTGATATTCCTTTTTACCCCATTTCCAATGTTATTCTCACATATAAAGAAATATGCAGGTGTTTTTGAACGATTTTGGCAATTATGTAAGATTTATATGGCATGCATGCGCAGTCATAAAGTAAATATTTGCTAGGAAAATCGTATAGGAATGATCTCACAAGCTAATTCATGTAATTGCAAACAATTGTTTTTATAATATACAAGGATAATGAGGATGGTCATATCATACATTGCGGCGAAAATGTGTCCCCCGTGGTACAAGAACAACTTGATTTCCTCTTGAGTTTGCGTTCATTTTAAAACATTTAAACAATATTTTGAAGAGAATTCCTTTATCAAACATTTTTTTCATATAGTAAACTTTCTGAAACCTACATAAAAAGTTTAAAATATTCAAATGTAGGTTGGATGTAGGTGGAAATGAATGAATTTTGCGGCGAATATGCGTCACCCACTCTACAACAAAATGAGTCTTAACTGGTCCTTTAAAAAAAGATATCTAGAAATGTGATTTGAGAACATACATGTACGTCCTCTTTTAAACATGTTAAATATTCATCTAAGAATAATATACATTCATGATTGACATATATTGACCTATAATTGTTAACTTTAAATACATTGTGACTTGGATGGAGAGTTGTCTCATTGGCACTCATACCACATCTTCTTATTTATATGTATATAAATGTATATATAACATGAATAATATGTGAACAAAATTAGATTAGTTTTATTTCTACTGAGATGCGGATGTGCAAATGTGCCAACTATTCATGCACATGTTAAAAAATTATGTACAAAATAACATGGACATAATAATTACCTTGACATCATCATTCTTTAGAGGCTTGCTGTAGCTATGTTCTGTTGAATTGTCGTTAAACCCACTATCATTTAACGATCTCTTCACTTGTTTAGGTTTAGGGAAACACTCTGATTTTACTACTGTATTTATTGATGGAGACGGTACTGGTGTCATTGGCAAAATTGGTATTGATGTTGATATTGAATTGTTCATTAATGTATTGGTGACATGA
The DNA here is from genome assembly GCF_021869535.1 of Mytilus californianus. Classification (NCBI taxonomy): domain Eukaryota; kingdom Metazoa; phylum Mollusca; class Bivalvia; order Mytilida; family Mytilidae; genus Mytilus; species Mytilus californianus. The sequence continues at coordinate 88,057,142 of NW_026262701.1, forward strand.
AAATTCCACTGTCTGACATCATTGGACTTAAAAAAGTAATGTTATTTGTTACATCTTTCAAGGGTAATGTATTTAGGCATCTCTTAATTCCATGTTTTGATGTCTTGCATTTATGTCTGAAATCAATAATTAGCTGGTCTATCTTCAAAAGTTTCATTCTACACATTACCCCTTCTAATACATTCAGCTCACCATATTTTAACAAAAGTTCTGAAACGTTTTTACCAGATCGGTTTTTCCCGGCGACATTTCTTTTTTCTCTTGGCTTTTCTCCACAAACACAACACACGGCGGACGATTTTCTTGGTGTTTCAAAGTCCGAGTTCTCGGCCAGGATGCCAGGCTAAGGTAGCAATACACAGTTAGAAGTTTAGTTTCGCATTATGGCCATGGTGAATTTTTTAAATATGAAAGTTTTTGTACAATAAAATTGATTTTTAGATAGTTGAAGAATAATATAGCCTTCCAAGTGGCGTTATATGATCATTTAGATTGTTTTTAGCATGTTTTATAGGCCTTTTTTGTGTTTGATAGTCCATATTTTCCTATCCGAACCGCCCTAGATCTAGAAATTATTGTAGTATTTTTCAAGGTTGAGGCTTTTTGGTAGCACGGTAGTATTTGCATTCCAGAATTTAGGTTGTTACTTTCTTAAACTGAGGGATGAATCAGGTGTAGAAAAATATGAAATAATTTTACATACAGATGAAAATGAATTTTTGAGAATTTTTTTAAATTTTGTATTCACTGCACGATAAAAGACCTAAAAGCACTAGTGGCCTTAGGTTCTTAAAGATAGCAAAAAAAGTAAACGGTCATGATACATATATTCAAATTCATTTCTGAATAGTAAAATGAAAGTACTTCAAATAACTGTGAATGTAGAATTTTTAGCAGTGTTAAAAAGTGGTGAAAATTCTAAAAAGGCTATCATTATCCCTTATGGACCAGGAAATACTACCGTGCCACCTTTTTCCACCGGCTAGGATGAGGTATGCATGTAACGTATTTTGTATGAACGGATCGGATAAGGAGTCTTCTCTTCTTTGGTATATGGATACGATAATTTACACGGGTTGTACCGGAAGCGACTGCCATGCAAGAAAGAAACAAGTAGAAATGTTTGTTTCCGATTATTATAAAGTGACAGAAAGTATTGATTTACACGAAAACAGCAACACTTCTGCCTTTGTAAGTCAGCGATCTGAAAACAAACGCAGATATAGCTCTAAAACTTTTCCAAGTGGTAAGTTTACGTACATCTAAAAAGTTAAATAATGCGACCATCTATCATACACCTAATCGCTATTTATTCCATTCCGGATAAGTTCTAAAATTACACAACTTTTTCATCCAGTTGACTAAACTGGACCCCTGCTGTTGTTTCAATCTTATCTACACAAACAGATCAGGAGCTGCCACACCATCCAATAGATTCGAACATTTATCTCCAATAACTTTCGAATTGTTTCACATGCAAATGAACTATGTAAAATTGATGTTCAAACGTTTGTATAGTGAAGAAGGACTGCAGGAACAAGGCACCCTAAAATGTGAAGCAAATAGGGTTCTAAGAACGAGTTTGAACCCAAATGTTAATGAGCATTTTGATGCAGATAAGGACTTTATTGTGTTATTCACAGATGCATATATTGTTGAGGCCATTACCCATTTTTTTGATATGGAAAGTGTGTTTTCTGCACCAAGAAAAAATGTATTACCTGACAATGTTTGTACAGAGGACCAAAAGAAGGAATGGGTGATGGATATGTTCCAAAAAATTGTTGAAATCTATGTGTGGGATAAAGAGAACAAACAAAACCAAGAGGATAATGTTGAAGGTATGTTAAATCATTAATATACATAAAAACATGAAAAAGTTTACAGAAATCGAGAAATGGAGTTTGTTTCCTTACTTCTTAATTTGAGCATTTAAGGTTTTATTTGAAGTCTTGAAATCAGTGGTACATTATATATTTTGTAGCTTCTTATAGTGAAATTCTGATATAATTTTAATATTTAATTGATCAGTAAACAAAATGGGCAAAAGGTTAACATGGTTAATACAGGAACAAATATTTTAAGAAATTAAAAAAAAATAATTGAATGTTGAATAAAAACAATATTCTGAATAGGAATTATGATTTATTAAAATCAATTTATCATGTTTATTCTCATTCAATTGCAATTTTGTGAAGATAATAAAAACTCAAAATAGGAAGAGAAAAAAAAAATTCAATGTAAATTGATTATTTTACACTTTTTATAATTTGGATAAATGTATAACATTGTGTATATGATTGTTATAAATCTAATATGAGAATTTGTGTCAAATAGGTGAACATGCCCCTTTAATAAATTTCAAATGTATTTTACAAATAATTTTATCATTTCAGTTGATGGTGTTGTCATTCCAATTCAACTAAGTAATGGAAAGAGACGGTCCTATGTAATTAAAAAGGCACAGAAATCACAAACACCACAAGAAGACGAAAGTGAAAAATTATGGACATTTATGTCTTGAACTTGGGTTACAGTTCAAGGCAATACTGGATCTTTGCAAACTGCCAGATAGGGATCGTGGTCTACGACTATTGAAAGTTTGCATGATACATTTCAAGGCAAACAACAACTTGTCCAAGTATGCCTATGAAATTTTAAGATTATTGGTTCATCAGTTGTGCATATTGTCAGAGCAGGAGGCACATGAAGAGTTTTATGGACTCTTCGTGAACACTAAAGGGAAAATAGACAGCCATATACCATGTGATTTACAAATGGAATACATTGTGAAGTCCGTAAAACGTAACATTAAACACATGTTTTCAAATAAGACCGATAAAAACATAACGACAAGAACAAGTGCTCTTCCAGCAATAAAGGATATAGCTGAAAATTTTGACAAAACTTCAGGAGTAATCATCCGTTGTAAAAAACATTCCAACATTGATGCCATCAAGGATGAATTGGACATAATATTCGACCTGCAAAATGTAAATCCTTTCACTTTTACAGCAGGCAGATCTCATGACTCATTTAAAACAATATCTAGTAGAATGGACAAGCTCTTGGATGTGCATCATTTTCATTCTTGGATAGAAAGCAATGTATACAAACATGCTACTGAACTCGGAAATTAATTCTCTACTCATCATGCTTACTTTAACATTTTTATACGACTGCAAAATCGTATATTGGTATGATGTTGGCGTCGTCGTCCGAAGACACATTGGTTTTTGCACTCTAACTTTAGTTTAAGTGAATGGATCTCTATGAAATTTTACCATAAGGTTCAATACCACAAAAGGAAGGTGGGGATTGATTTTGGGGGTTATGGTACCAACAGTTAAGGAGTTAGGGGCCAAAAATAAGCATTTTTGCAACTTCCAGACATAACTTGTGTGTTAGTGTATGGATCTCTCTGACATTGTACCACAAGGTTCCATGTCACAAAGGGAATGCTGGGATTGATTTTGGGGGTAATTGCCTCAAAATGTTAGGAATTAGGGGGCAAAAAGGGGCAAAAAAACAAGCTACATTATACACATACATGTACATATAAACTTATTATATAATTATACAATGTAGACTAAGCTAAAATAAACAGCTGCGCCATGAGCGCATGATACGCCCGTCGTCTTGTGTGTGAATTTTTATGCAATAAGCATAAATAGTTTCTGACATACGGCGTGACATGCGAAAAAAACCCTTTTTTTTTTACAAAAAACTCAATATCTCTAAAATAAAATTTTGAATCAAAACCAAAAAGTATACAGATCTTTAGATTAATATAACTAAGAAGTGTGTAAAATTTTAAGCAATAATCATAAATCGTTTTTGAGATACGGCGCAACATGTGAAAACACCCCTTTTAAAAAAAAAAAATCAATATCTCAAAAAAAAAATTTTGAATCAAAACCAAAAAGTATACAGATCTTTAGATTAATATAACTAAGAAGTGTGTAAAATTTTAAGCAATAATCATAAATCATTTTTGAGATATGGCGCGACGTGAAAAACCCCTCTCCCTTTTTTTACAAAATACTCAATAACTCAAAAATAAAATTTTGAATCATCACCAAAAAGTATACAGATCTTAAGGTTAATATAACTAAGAAGTGTGTAAAGTTATAAGCAATAATCATAAACTGTTTTTGAGATATGGCGCAACATGTGAAAAACCTCTCCCCCTTTTTTAACAAAATACTCAATAACTCAAAAATAAAATTTTGAATCATCACCAAAAAGTATACAGATCTTAAGATTAATATAACTAAGAAGTGTGTAAAGTTTTAAGCAATAATCATAAATTGTTTTTGAGATACGGCGCGACATGTGAAAAAAAAACACACACCTGTTTTAGTTACTAAGTCCCGTAACTCAAAAAGTTTTAATCTTATTTTCACCAAAAAGTATACAGATCGTTTGACCATCATAAGAAACAACTATGTTAAGTTTCATGAAATTTGGATAAGTCATTCTCAAGTTACGGTGCGACATGTTTACGCCGGACAGACAGACGGACAGACAGACGGACAGACGGACAGACAGACGGACGGACGCAGGACATTTGTATAACATAATACGTCCCGTCAAAAATTTGACGGGCGTATAAAAATTAAAGTCTAAGTTCCCAATAGCCACAAAGAGAAATACATGAAATAGGAAGAAATAGCACTATTCTAAGAGAAAAATACACATAATACATTGATAAGACAGGTACACATTGTGATTGTCACAACAACAAACTATATTATACTTACATATTGTTTCTAAGTTCTATAGAAATAATAAACATATACATGATATAGGACCATAAAAAAAATACTCTTCTATTACTAAAATGTTTTTATGAAAAAAAATTTGTTGAAATTTTTTTGTGTGCAAATATGATGCAAACATGTTTAATAATGCCAGGTGGCCTAGCTTGGGGCTGTTTTATGCTATTTGGTCTGGTTGTTGTCTCTTTGACGCATTTCACATTAAGGCCCATTTCCATTTATTTCATATTTGTTTATACATACTATAGCCTGTAATTCATTGATTGCCCTTAGTTGCAGTAAATCATACTATAACTTTTAATTGAATTGTGCATTCCAGTACATAAATATTGAGTTAGAGAATGGATATAGCCATCGGCTTTAGCCTGCTATTCAAATTTCAATCCATTTCATTTTCTAATAAAATGTTTAAATTAATTAAATATCATGAATATGGGGTCATTATTTTTCTTGTTTAACTTTTACATCTATAGCTTATATTAGTATCATTTCTTTGCTTCTTACAAATGTATGCAGCAGTGCATCAAGTTAGTGCATTGTTGAAGGCCATAGTTGCTCCACTTGCTGTTATTTATATATCAATATTTGTAAAAGAAGATAAAGAAAACTGCTGTCAGCTGAAAAAAATGATAATTATAATTATATAAATACAAGTGTGAAAATATGAAGACATGAATAATTTACCTTTTGATCAGCAATGTTGTCAAGCAAACACAGTGATGTCATACGTTGAACCAAACTCAACTTCTGGTGATGTGTCTGTGCAAGAATTGCATATATCATTCCTATGTGAGGCACAACTTTCTTTTGATGTATATTTAGTGTCAATTCAATCATTTTTGACAATACTGGCAGTTTGTCTTTAAATTCTTAACAAATATTATCCCAAGAAAATACTGCATGTATATTTTATACGAGACAGCTGGAATGATATAGCATCATACATTTTAGGTACATAATTGTACATAGTACAGTATAAACTTAATATATTGACTGTTCCCAGGTATACATGTACATGTAACAGTGCAATATTGGAAACATTTTTTTGGTATATTTATACATGTATATATAAACATGATTAATGCGGGATTACATTTTTGGAATTATCATATACATGTATACATTTTGTACATGTGCATGTAGAGTGGGTGGCGCATATTCGCCGTGGACACATTTTCGCAGTTTTTGCAATTTTTTCTGTACATTTCGTGTGCTTTTACCCAAGATTCTAAATGCTGTTTATAATGTGCGAACTGTTGATATTCCTTTTTACCCCATTTCCAATGTTATTCTCACATATAAAGAAATATGCAGGTGTTTTTGAACGATTTTGGCAATTATGTAAGATTTATATGGCATGCATGCGCAGTCATAAAGTAAATATTTGCTAGGAAAATCGTATAGGAATGATCTCACAAGCTAATTCATGTAATTGCAAACAATTGTTTTTATAATATACAAGGATAATGAGGATGGTCATATCATACATTGCGGCGAAAATGTGTCCCCCGTGGTACAAGAACAACTTGATTTCCTCTTGAGTTTGCGTTCATTTTAAAACATTTAAACAATATTTTGAAGAGAATTCCTTTATCAAACATTTTTTTCATATAGTAAACTTTCTGAAACCTACATAAAAAGTTTAAAATATTCAAATGTAGGTTGGATGTAGGTGGAAATGAATGAATTTTGCGGCGAATATGCGTCACCCACTCTACAACAAAATGAGTCTTAACTGGTCCTTTAAAAAAAGATATCTAGAAATGTGATTTGAGAACATACATGTACGTCCTCTTTTAAACATGTTAAATATTCATCTAAGAATAATATACATTCATGATTGACATATATTGACCTATAATTGTTAACTTTAAATACATTGTGACTTGGATGGAGAGTTGTCTCATTGGCACTCATACCACATCTTCTTATTTATATGTATATAAATGTATATATAACATGAATAATATGTGAACAAAATTAGATTAGTTTTATTTCTACTGAGATGCGGATGTGCAAATGTGCCAACTATTCATGCACATGTTAAAAAATTATGTACAAAATAACATGGACATAATAATTACCTTGACATCATCATTCTTTAGAGGCTTGCTGTAGCTATGTTCTGTTGAATTGTCGTTAAACCCACTATCATTTAACGATCTCTTCACTTGTTTAGGTTTAGGGAAACACTCTGATTTTACTACTGTATTTATTGATGGAGACGGTACTGGTGTCATTGGCAAAATTGGTATTGATGTTGATATTGAATTGTTCATTAATGTATTGGTGACATGAAAATTCCACTGTCTGACATCATTGGACTTAAAAAAGTAATGTTATTTGTTACATCTTTCAAGGGTAATGTATTTAGGCATCTCTTAATTCCATGTTTTGATGTCTTGCATTTATGTCTGAAATCAATAATTAGCTGGTCTATCTTCAAAAGTTTCATTCTACACATTACCCCTTCTAATACATTCAGCTCACCATATTTTAACAAAAGTTCTGAAACGTTTTTACCAGATCGGTTTTTCCCGGCGACATTTCTTTTTTCTCTTGGCTTTTCTCCACAAACACAACACACGGCGGACGATTTTCTTGGTGTTTCAAAGTCCGAGTTCTCGGCCAGGATGCCAGGCTAAGGTAGCAATACACAGTTAGAAGTTTAGTTTCGCATTATGGCCATGGTGAATTTTTTAAATATGAAAGTTTTTGTACAATAAAATTGATTTTTAGATAGTTGAAGAATAATATAGCCTTCCAAGTGGCGTTATATGATCATTTAGATTGTTTTTAGCATGTTTTATAGGCCTTTTTTGTGTTTGATAGTCCATATTTTCCTATCCGAACCGCCCTAGATCTAGAAATTATTGTAGTATTTTTCAAGGTTGAGGCTTTTTGGTAGCACGGTAGTATTTGCATTCCAGAATTTAGGTTGTTACTTTCTTAAACTGAGGGATGAATCAGGTGTAGAAAAATATGAAATAATTTTACATACAGATGAAAATGAATTTTTGAGAATTTTTTTAAATTTTGTATTCACTGCACGATAAAAGACCTAAAAGCACTAGTGGCCTTAGGTTCTTAAAGATAGCAAAAAAAGTAAACGGTCATGATACATATATTCAAATTCATTTCTGAATAGTAAAATGAAAGTACTTCAAATAACTGTGAATGTAGAATTTTTAGCAGTGTTAAAAAGTGGTGAAAATTCTAAAAAGGCTATCATTATCCCTTATGGACCAGGAAATACTACCGTGCCACCTTTTTCCACCGGCTAGGATGAGGTATGCATGTAACGTATTTTGTATGAACGGATCGGATAAGGAGTCTTCTCTTCTTTGGTATATGGATACGATAATTTACACGGGTTGTACCGGAAGCGACTGCCATGCAAGAAAGAAACAAGTAGAAATGTTTGTTTCCGATTATTATAAAGTGACAGAAAGTATTGATTTACACGAAAACAGCAACACTTCTGCCTTTGTAAGTCAGCGATCTGAAAACAAACGCAGATATAGCTCTAAAACTTTTCCAAGTGGTAAGTTTACGTACATCTAAAAAGTTAAATAATGCGACCATCTATCATACACCTAATCGCTATTTATTCCATTCCGGATAAGTTCTAAAATTACACAACTTTTTCATCCAGTTGACTAAACTGGACCCCTGCTGTTGTTTCAATCTTATCTACACAAACAGATCAGGAGCTGCCACACCATCCAATAGATTCGAACATTTATCTCCAATAACTTTCGAATTGTTTCACATGCAAATGAACTATGTAAAATTGATGTTCAAACGTTTGTATAGTGAAGAAGGACTGCAGGAACAAGGCACCCTAAAATGTGAAGCAAATAGGGTTCTAAGAACGAGTTTGAACCCAAATGTTAATGAGCATTTTGATGCAGATAAGGACTTTATTGTGTTATTCACAGATGCATATATTGTTGAGGCCATTACCCATTTTTTTGATATGGAAAGTGTGTTTTCTGCACCAAGAAAAAATGTATTACCTGACAATGTTTGTACAGAGGACCAAAAGAAGGAATGGGTGATGGATATGTTCCAAAAAATTGTTGAAATCTATGTGTGGGATAAAGAGAACAAACAAAACCAAGAGGATAATGTTGAAGGTATGTTAAATCATTAATATACATAAAAACATGAAAAAGTTTACAGAAATCGAGAAATGGAGTTTGTTTCCTTACTTCTTAATTTGAGCATTTAAGGTTTTATTTGAAGTCTTGAAATCAGTGGTACATTATATATTTTGTAGCTTCTTATAGTGAAATTCTGATATAATTTTAATATTTAATTGATCAGTAAACAAAATGGGCAAAAGGTTAACATGGTTAATACAGGAACAAATATTTTAAGAAATTAAAAAAAAATAATTGAATGTTGAATAAAAACAATATTCTGAATAGGAATTATGATTTATTAAAATCAATTTATCATGTTTATTCTCATTCAATTGCAATTTTGTGAAGATAATAAAAACTCAAAATAGGAAGAGAAAAAAAAAATTCAATGTAAATTGATTATTTTACACTTTTTATAATTTGGATAAATGTATAACATTGTGTATATGATTGTTATAAATCTAATATGAGAATTTGTGTCAAATAGGTGAACATGCCCCTTTAATAAATTTCAAATGTATTTTACAAATAATTTTATCATTTCAGTTGATGGTGTTGTCATTCCAATTCAACTAAGTAATGGAAAGAGACGGTCCTATGTAATTAAAAAGGCACAGAAATCACAAACACCACAAGAAGACGAAAGTGAAAAATTATGGACATTTATGTCTTGAACTTGGGTTACAGTTCAAGGCAATACTGGATCTTTGCAAACTGCCAGATAGGGATCGTGGTCTACGACTATTGAAAGTTTGCATGATACATTTCAAGGCAAACAACAACTTGTCCAAGTATGCCTATGAAATTTTAAGATTATTGGTTCATCAGTTGTGCATATTGTCAGAGCAGGAGGCACATGAAGAGTTTTATGGACTCTTCGTGAACACTAAAGGGAAAATAGACAGCCATATACCATGTGATTTACAAATGGAATACATTGTGAAGTCCGTAAAACGTAACATTAAACACATGTTTTCAAATAAGACCGATAAAAACATAACGACAAGAACAAGTGCTCTTCCAGCAATAAAGGATATAGCTGAAAATTTTGACAAAACTTCAGGAGTAATCATCCGTTGTAAAAAACATTCCAACATTGATGCCATCAAGGATGAATTGGACATAATATTCGACCTGCAAAATGTAAATCCTTTCACTTTTACAGCAGGCAGATCTCATGACTCATTTAAAACAATATCTAGTAGAATGGACAAGCTCTTGGATGTGCATCATTTTCATTCTTGGATAGAAAGCAATGTATACAAACATGCTACTGAACTCGGAAATTAATTCTCTACTCATCATGCTTACTTTAACATTTTTATACGACTGCAAAATCGTATATTGGTATGATGTTGGCGTCGTCGTCCGAAGACACATTGGTTTTTGCACTCTAACTTTAGTTTAAGTGAATGGATCTCTATGAAATTTTACCATAAGGTTCAATACCACAAAAGGAAGGTGGGGATTGATTTTGGGGGTTATGGTACCAACAGTTAAGGAGTTAGGGGCCAAAAATAAGCATTTTTGCAACTTCCAGACATAACTTGTGTGTTAGTGTATGGATCTCTCTGACATTGTACCACAAGGTTCCATGTCACAAAGGGAATGCTGGGATTGATTTTGGGGGTAATTGCCTCAAAATGTTAGGAATTAGGGGGCAAAAAGGGGCAAAAAAACAAGCATTTTTCTAGTTTCATGACAATAACTTGTGTGTAAGTGTATGGATCTCTCTGACATTGTACCAGAAGGTTCCATATCACAAAGGGAATGCTGGGATTGATTTTGGGGGTAATTGCTTCCAAATTTTTGAAATTAGGGGCCAAAAAGGGGCAAAAAACAAGCATTTTTCTAGTCTCATGTCAATAACTTGTGTGTAAGTGTATGGATCTTTATGAAATTTTACTACAAGGTTCCATATCATAAAGGGAAAGCTGGAATTGAGTTCGGGGTAATTGCCCAAAACGTTTAGGAATAAGGGGCCAAAAATAAGCATTTTTCTAGTTTCCAGACAATAACTTGTGTTCAAGTGTATGGATCTCTCTGAAATTGTACTGCAAGGTGCCATACCACAAAGGGAAGGCTGGGATTGATTTTGGGGGTAATTGCCTCAAAATGTTAGGAATTAGGGGCCATAAAAGGGCAAAAAAACAAGCATTTTTCTAGTTTCAGGACACTAACTTTTGTGTAAGTGTATGGATCTTTATGAAATTGTACTGCAAGGTTCCATATCACAAAGAAAAAGATGGGTTTGAGTTTGGGGGTAATTGCCCTAAACGTTGAGGAATTTGGGGCCAAAAAACAAGCATTTTTCTAGTTTCCAGACAATAACTTGTGTTCAAGTGTATGGATCTCTCTGAAATTGTACTGCAAGGTACCATACCACAAAGGGAAGGCTGGGATTGAGTTTGGGGGTGATGAATCATAAGGGGGTTCAAAAAAATAAGGGGGGGGGGTTTCCTTTTTTTTTCTTTAAAATTTTCCATTTTAAATTAGTTATTTCTGATTTATATATAAAAGCAAATAATAATGATATGGTTTGAATAGGTAAATTAAAAAATTTTAAGTTCTTAGACCACATTCATTCTGTATCAGAAACCTATGCTGTGTCAAATATTTAATTACAATCCAAATTCAGTGCTGTATGAAGCTTGAATGTTGTGTCCATACTTGACCTCTGCGGTCGTATCAAGCTGCATCCCAGTGGAGCATTTTATTTAATGTGTTACCAATATGCATGTAATGTATATATATATATATATATATAGATATAAAGAATCGATCTATATGTTTTTTAAAATGTGATAAAATTTGTTTTGTTTATCCAAGATCCTCTCTTTTTCAAATCATTTTTTTCTAAAAAGTTATCTTAATAAATAAGGTTTATTCCTCAGTGTGGTGTTTGGGGGCATGTTTCCGCACTGCAGCTATATATATATGCTATACTTTCAATTACAATTCAAATATTTTTTTTGGCTCCTATATTTGTATGGAATAAAGATCAAGACATCGCGGCATCACTTTCAAAGTCTTTAAACATGCATTTTACATTGTATGACACAAGATTCATAAGAATAAACTTAAGTCACATTGATAGCATTTGGTTGACTTTGTATATTTTGGTTAGGTTGATGTCTCTTTGACACATTCCCCAGTTCCATTCTTTATACTATGACTTGACCTTTCCTTTTTAAATGCAGAAAAGATACTTTTGATCACCTTAACGGTTTTTTTTGCCCAGCATTAGTGCATGAATTAAAAAAGTACCAATCAATTTGGTTAAGCCTAAAACCATATCTATACAACTGCTGGTCTGCAAAAATACAATAATAAATAATGATGATTAATTAAGATTTTAATAATATGAATTGTTTAGCACAATACTTTGAACAATGATTGAAATGTTTTCTGCAATTTCTGGACCAATTTTAGGATATTGTTCTAGTATAATGGTACCAGAAAGGTAGGCTTGATAGTTCTCAGATATCAAATTTGCAAGCTCTTTGGTGAGACCTGTATAAATTGCTGCATTTGGCATGTTAAGACATTCGTTTTCTGATTCAAAATAGTCGATAACAGTTGCTAATATTGAACTTTTTAAACCAACATCAGTAGCAGATTGTGGCACATCAATGATATTGTCTGTTTGTTCCATTTCACTTGGAATTTCACTTTTTGTTTCAGAACACTGATTACATGTGCATTCCATTTCACATAAATCACAACATTCATGCTTGAAATTCATTTCACTGAATTCACAACCAAAATGTTCACATAAATAGGCACGTCGACAAGTTTTTGAATTGCAATAATCTCTCATTCCATCTGTCATACCAGGAACAGCTTGTGAAATATCAGATTTGTTATAGTACAAAATAGCTGTTGATGATTTACCATCTCTTCCAGCTCTGCCTATTTCTTGTATGTATACTGAAATGAAAATAAATTAACATGTTAATTGTTATCTATCATTGTTTATGTTTGCATACATGTAAAAACACATGTATAACATACATGTACATATATATAGGTTAATTTAAATTAAGAACATTCCAAATTTTGAAACGTTATCAAGGGTTTTTACTGGTAGATTTTTGTATAAAACGATAAATTTATACAAAACTTGATAAATGGACATTCCAATACTGTATTACAGTATTTAACTTGTTTTTTTGTGTGTGTATAAATTGATGAATTTAATTGTACATATGTATAGACATTGTATATATATATATATATGCATATTATTTATTGCTTTTTTTGTACCACTGAATTATGATGTTTTGAAATACATTCATGTATATATATTAAAAAACTATAATATGCAAGTAACTTGTCTGTTTGTTTTCATTTTTATCGTAAACTTGTCAAGTGTACAGGTCGAAAATGAGTCTTTTTTTTTTGTTCGGTGTGATATCTGAAAGCATATAGTTAGAGGACAAAATCCAATTTTCAATGAAATTCATCTCGAGTGATCAGTGAAATTTTATATCTTATTATAGACTACTTAATTTGCAATTGTATTTGAAACATATACTTTCTAGTGTTTTTGGAACTCCAGCATGAATAACCCTTCTAACATTTGGTGAATCTGTACCCATACTAAATGCTTCCGTTGCAAAAAGCAGTTTAAGGTCACTTCCAGGACTTGCCATGTCACTCAAAACTTTGCTCTTCATCTAGAAAATTGAAAAAATAGAAATATTTGAAAATTTATCATACTTTAATAACACAAAAAAAAATTATGGGTACATGTACATTGTCAGACCGATGCAATATACCTGTATTTACAATATAAAAACAAAAAAAATAGTATGATTGCTGAAGTGACAACTCTTAATCTCAGACTAAATGAGTAACAGTACTGTAACATGTTTGTTGTAAATGATCTGGTTCAGTTTCAAAATTGTTGATGGTGTGGTACATCATACAGACAGGCTTGACAGAGCTGTCGTTCATTTTAAATCTCAATGTACATGGAAGTATATATATATATATAGCTATATAGAATTATACTGTTACGGTTCGGCTTTGAAAGTAATTTTGATTTGTCATATTTGATTTAAAATCTCGTTTTAAAATTAATGGTGTGATACAGTGGATGACTGGACAGACCCAGCTGAACATACATGTACATGCATAAATGGAGCCTGGAAAAGAAATATATTTTTAGCAATTTAAATGTTTTATAATTTCTTATTTTGATGATATGGGACAGAAACCTTTAATTTCTTTTGAATTTGAATAGTTTCTTTAATGACACCAAAGAAAGTTATAAGACATTTACCTCTGATGTACATGGGCTGTGAAACTGGGCAACACATTTCTCAATATTGTCCTCTTTGTCTCCATTTTTCAATGGCCTGACCACTTCCTCATAACCATAGCCACACCAATTTATTTTCGAATAAACTATTGTCCTTTCAAAACTTGACTTGTCTGCCCGTAGTTCATCAACTAATGGTTGATAGATAAAATCATATGATTCCTGGACAGTGTTTTTTCCACCACATCCAGCTGGTCTTTTGACCAATGTCAATTTTATGTTTGGTCGGTCCATTGATGATTGGACAGTCAATGCGCTCTTCATTCCAAGCTGTTTTCTTATTTCATTTTGCATTTTGGTTGTAGCAGTTGCAGTCAAAGCCAACATTCTTGCATTTGGAAACATTGACCTCAGTTTTACAAGTTCAGTGAATTTTTCCCTGAATCCATGACCCCATTGAACTACACAGTGTGCTTCATCCACAACTATATGTGAGATTTTACTCTGCCATTTCTCTGACTTAAAAAGTCCAAACACGGCTTTATCAATAAATTGTTCTGGGTGACCCAAGATGTATGAAAAATTGCAACTTTTCAATTTTTCAATGTCAGCTTGACAGTCCTCAGATAATACACCAGTTTTTAAGCAACGTACAATATCTGAGTTCAAATGTACAGCTTTATCTCCATAGCGTACTAACTGTTCCTCTATGATAGAATTCAGCGGAGAAATTACCAGAATAGATGAATTTCTGAAATACGGCAGTGTCTCAAATATTAATGATTTTCCATATCCTGTTGGTAGAACGGCTAATGTGTCCCGAATCAACGCTTCTCTGATACACAGAAACTGAGCTGGTTTCAAAATTCTAAATTCAGTGCCCCTTAATTTGTTAATGGTTGTCAAAACTAACTTTATTTCATTCACGAGTCTAATTTTCTTTTCAAAGTCCGCCATGTTTATCTAGGACACTGCGTATCGGAATATCTCTAGAGTCACTGAAAAATCAATTGACCAATGCGATGGTCTAATCAGCCGATATCAATTTACCACTGACCCGTTGTTTGTGTCGAAGTATCAATCAGCGGGTGGCCAGTTAACCAGTTGACGCTATCTGGGACCCTGTTTAAACAATGCACCATGCATGATACTTTTTAATGAGACCTGTTTAAAACATCGTAAATACTTCAAACACAATATTTTTTGACTATAATTTGAGTTTGGAAAAAGTGGATCATAATCTATCAAAGTTTCCTATTGATCGCTTTCTAAATTTTTCCCTCCCTCAGCTCGTTACTGATGACCTTTGTTTGCGGCCTGTTGACCCAAACAGGAAGTTGTCTAAATGACTGTTTTTTCCGGATTGGACTAAATAGCGATAAGGTGTATTGTCTATTGTCGTGCATTGTTGTTGATTAATTTCGTTCAATAGTGTAAGGGAGCTACCATTTGATTTCTTTGGGGGTGGGGGCTAGGACCAAATTAGAAAAAAAGTCAGGATTAAATGGTAGCTCCCTATTAAAACAC
Organism: Mytilus californianus; assembly: GCF_021869535.1. NCBI lineage: Eukaryota > Metazoa > Mollusca > Bivalvia > Mytilida > Mytilidae > Mytilus > Mytilus californianus. The sequence continues at coordinate 88,072,864 of NW_026262701.1, forward strand.
ATGTATGTGTTCATTTGTAATTGTCATTTGATGATACTGAGTCTGATAGTTGCACCGGTTGACCCATGGTTAATCAGTCCAATAGTCCAAATAATTATGACGTCTAGGAAGGCTATTTTAAATTTTTGCTTTGACCCTTCCTGTGTCAATATGGGATAAAAAAAAGTCAAAATCGAAAAATACCCACAGCAGATGGCATGATCATTGATTATCTGGACTATAATAGTCCAATGGCAATGTCGACGTCTGGACCTTATTTCAATAAAAAAATTAGTTACTTACTTGCAAATCACCTCAAAATAAACCGATCTCAAGGTTTTGTTTATATAAGTTGCACCGGTTGACCCAAGGTTAATCAGTTCAAATTACGTCATCGGACAAATCATGGTGTCAAACACCTGAATTACATTTGATACTGTCCACTCAGTTAAACCCTTGAAATCATCCATTGTTGTGTACATACATGTATCTAGTATCCTATTGTCTATATCAGTCAATTCAATACAATACAGTTGTTACCTTATCATCTTCATTTATAGCAAACACAATTAAAAATTATTCATTACAAAACCTTTAACACCATGTTTAAAAAGGGTGTGAATGTGTTTGTTGCGAAAGTAAAAGTGGGCAAAAATAAATGAAGACCACAATTTAGTCATCATTTAAACACAATTTAGCAGAGCAACCAACAACTGTTGATCATTTTCGGGCTTCTGACTTGTGACTTGCACATACAGAATGTTACCGGGTTAAACATGTTTGTTATTGGGACACGCTACCACTAACCTGGGACAGTGGCCATGGTTTAACAGCAGAACATAATATCAGACATAAAAAATCTGTTAAAAAAAGGCTTGACTCACCAGACAGGTTCTATTAGCAACATCACTGTAATAGTATATAGATATAAGAAGATGCGGTGCCAATTATATACATGTATTCCCCAGCCAAATATTATCTCTTTAACAGAGGAAATAGTAGATGATAAAAAACGTATTTATTGGTCAAAGGCATGGGAGGATGGATTATCTATTCCATATGATGGTGTGCCATTTATTATTGTTGGTCATGAGGATTTTGAATGCCACCATGGACAAAACCACAAAGGAAAGAATGGACTTCAAGTAAATTCTAATCTGTCTCAGGTATATATATAAATAAGATGAAGACTTCAAATGATTTTGTAATTTCATTTTATACATGTACATGTATGTAATTATTTTTTTTCACATTTTTTAATTGAAACAGGATCAAACCTGATCGTATATAGTCATTTAGTCTGCAGAATTTTGATAACTGTCTTACTTCACCTATCATGCCTGTTGCTTTAATATATTTACCGGTATATAGAATAAAGGATTTGTTTTTGAAAACCTTATGTTTTACTGTCATGACTATGATAAAGTGGGATGGTATGAAGAACATTATAAATCTTTATTCTTTTTATTGGTGAAATCACTGAATTGAAGAATATCGGTGAATTGACAAATATGAAAATTTTAATTAGTTTGAAAATAAAGCAAATAACATTTGAACTACTTTTTTTGCATTGAATTAAAACTACAAATTAAAGTTCATGTTTCATTGATAAAGGCTGCATTATAAATATCATTTAAAATTTATACATGTACCATTTAGCTAAACATGGTGTTTCCTTGCACAAAGAAAATTGATAACTCTTGTATACAATTCATAACTTCTGTTTCTAAAACAATGTAAAATACATGTATTGTATCCTACACATGCTACAGGTAAGTCAAGTTCAGATTGAAAAAGGGGAATGTGTATATGTAAATAGTCATCTCATAATACATTGACCATCATACCACTTACATGTATTTCCAAATTTTTAAATGGTAGTCCTACTAGAATAATCAAATGAGTTTTGTTTTATTCTTATTTTGTTTCAGTATATATATATATATTTCATGCTAGCTGTAGAACCATAGCTCTTGTGGTCCTTTGGATATTTTTCTTTTGTATTTGTAGACTACTCAGACAGTAACAATTGCAGCACCTTTACGGTTACTATTTATGTGTTGCATCTATATATGAATTGTAACACTTTATAGTGACTGAACAGGTAAAACACATTCTTCTCAAGAAACAGAAAATTAGAAGACACTAGCTTATAAATGAAAACTCAGATTTGGATATTTCTTACAGAATGAGGACCACAGCTATGGAAGCCGAAAAAGGAAGCGTATGATCCAGAATACAAAAAAGATGGATTGTCCTGCTTTCATCAAAGTTAAAGTTGTTGTCAAGTTCCCTCAGTTCAAAGTAAGGAACCATTTTAAATACCCAAAAACATAGAAAGTAACTAAATTGTAATAAGCCATGAGGCAGAATAGAAAACATTTATATCATTAAATTCTATGGTTTAAGATATCTTAGTAACTTTAATAAGTTGATTCTGAAAAAAAAATACCAAGAGGATACTTATGATTATTGACTAACAGAAACTACCTCATCTTTTTATGTGGTACTAATTTAACACTGAAAATCTAATATGTTTACCTTTCTAAGACTTGCCAATCCTCACATTCTTATAACCTAGCCTTGACCAGTAGTTCAACTGTCTCAGATTAGTACATGTATACTCAATAAAAGGATTATAACCATAACTTCACAAAATATTCCAACAGAAAATAGAATAATATTTAAAGCAGAGCCACAGGCATTTTAATGAAAGTAAGAGACATTAATGACCACTTTGTTATAACAAAGGTTGAAGGAATGGTATCTGAGTGGCAGAGAAGAGAAATGGTTAAGAAAATTAAACACAGAGAAAATTTGGAGAAGGAAGGCAGATTTTATATTTTCTTTCCGAGTGATGACCAGTATGAAAACCATTTAACAGGAGAGGCAAGTAGATAATAATCGACATATAAATCCAAGACAAAACTGTGCAAGATTTATTTGTAATGTCATTTCTTTTAAATAATCAATTTAAATTCCTTGCGTAACCACCTACATGTATAATGAGGAAAGATATAGACTATGTTATATACCTCTTAAGACTGAACTGACATATGTCTCACTGGCTACAATGAGGTCAGATATATACCATGTTATATACCTCTTGAGACTGTACTGACATTTGTCTCACCGGCTACAATGAGGTCAGATATAGACCATGTTACATTCCCCTTAAAACTGTCCTGATATTTGTCTCACCAGCTACAATGAGGTCAGATATAGACCATGTTATATTCCCCTCAAGACTGTACTGACATATGTCTCACCGTCTACAATGAGGTCAGATACAGACCATGTTATATACCTCTATAGACTGTACTGACATTTGTCTCACCAGCTACAATGAGGTCAGATATAGACCATGTTATATACCTCTTGAGACTGTACTGACATTTGTCTCACAGGCTACAATGAGGTTAGATATAGACCATGTTATATACCCCTCAAGACTGTACTGACATTTGTCTCACCAGCTACAATGAGGTCAGATATAGACCATGTTATATACCTGTTAAGACCATACTGACAATTGTCTCACTGGCTACAATGAAGTAAGATATAGACCATGTTATATATCTCTTTAAACTGTACTGACATATGTCTCACCGGCTAAAATGAGGTCAGCTATAGACCATGTTATATTCCCCTTAAGACTGTACTGACATTTGTCTAACCGGCTACAATGAGGTCTGATATATACCATGTTATATACCTCTTGAGACTGTACTGACAATTGTCTCACCGGCCACAATGAGGTCAGATATAGACCATGTTATATTCCCCTCAAGACTGTACTGACATATGTCTCACCGGCCACAATGAGGTCAGATATAGACCATGTTATATTCCCCTCAAGACTGTACTGACATATGTCTCACCGTCTACAATGAGGTCAGATACAGACCATGTTATATACCTCTATAGACTGTACTGACATTTGCCTCACCAGCTACAATGAGGTCAGATATAGACCATGTTATATACCTCTTAAGACTGAACTGACATATGTCTCACCGGCTACAATGAGGTCAGATATATACCATGTTATATACCTCTTGAGACTGTACTGACATTTGTCTCACCGGCTACAATGAGGTCAGATATAGACCATGTTACATTCCCCTCAAAACTGTCCTGATATTTGTCTCACAAGCTACAATGAGGTCAGATATATACCATGTTATATACCTCTATAGACCGTACTGACATTTGTCTCACCAGCTACAATGAGGTCAGATATAGACCATGTTATATACCTCTTGAGACTGTACTGACATTTGTCTCACCGGCTACAATGAGGACAGATATAGACCACGTTATATACCTCTATAGACTGTACTAACATTTGTACCAGCTACAATGAGGTCGGATATAGACCATATTATATACCTCTTAAGACTGTACTGACATTTGTCTCACCAGCTACAATGAGGTCAGATATAGAACATGTTATATACCTCTTAAGACCGTATTGACATTTGTCTCACCGGCTACAATGAGGTCAGATATAGACCATGTTATATACCTCTTAAGACTGTACTGACATTTGTCTCACCGGCTACAATGAGGTCAGATATAGACCATGTAATATACATCTTGAGACTGTACTGACATTTGTCTAACCGGCTACAATGAGGTCTGATATATACCATGTTATATACCTCTTGAGACTGTACTGACAATTGTCTCACCGGTCACAATGAGGTCAGATATAGACCATGTTATATTCCCCTCAAGACTGTACTGACATATGTCTCACCGTCTACAATGAGGTCAGATACAGACCATGTTATATACCTCTATAGACTGTACTGACATTTGTCTCACCAGCTACAATGAGGTCTGATATAGACCATGTTATATACCTCTTGAGACTGTACTGACATTTGTCTCACCGGCTACAATGAGGACAGATATAGACCATGTTATATACCTCTATAGACTGTACTAACATTTGTCTCACCAGCTACAATGAGGTCAGATATAGACCATGTTATATACCTCTTAAGACTGTACTGACATTTGTCTCACCAGCTACAATGAGGTCAGATATAGAACATGTTATATACCTCTATAGACCGTACTGACATTTGTCTCACCAGCTACAATGAGGTCAGATATAGACCATGTTATATACCTCTTGAGACTGTACTGACATTTGTCTCACCGGCTACAATGAGGACAGATATAGACCATGTTATATACCTCTATAGACTGTACTAACATTTGTCCCACCAGCTACAATGAGGTCAGATATAGACCATATTATATACCTCTTAAGACTGTACTGACATTTGTCTCACCAGCTACAATGAGGTCAGATATAGAACATGTTATATACCTCTTAAGACCGTATTGACATTTGTCTCACCGGCTACAATGAGGTCAGATATAGACCATGTTATATACCTCTGAAGACTGTACTGACATTTGTCTCACCGGCTACAATGAGGTCAGATATAGACCATGTTATATACCTCTGAAGACCGTATTGACATTTGTCTCACCGGCTACAATGAGGTCAGATATAGACCATGTTGTATACCTCTTAAGACTGAACTGACATTTGTCTCACCAGCTTAAATGAGGTCAGATATATACCATGTTATATACCTCTTTAAACTGTCCTGACATATGTCTCACCGGCTACAATGAGGTCAGATACAGACCATGTTATATACCTTTATAGACTGTATTGACATTTGTCTCACCAGCTACAATGAGGTCAGATATAGACCATGTTATATACCTCTTGAGACTGTACTGACAATTGTCTCACCGGCCACAATGAGGTCAGATATAGACCATGTTATATTCCCCTCAAGACTGTACTGACATATGTCTCACCGTCTACAATGAGGTCAGATACAGACCATGTTATATACCTCTATAGACTGTACTGACATTTGTCTCACCAGCTACAATGAAGTCAGATATAGACCATGTTATATACCGCTCAAGACTGTACTGACATTTGTCTCACCAGCTACAATGAGGTCAGATATAGACCATGTTATATACCTGTTAAGACCGTACTGACAATTGTCTCACCGGCTACAATGAGGTAAGATATAGACCATGTTATATACCTCTTTAAACTGTACTGACATATGTCTCACCGGCTAAAATGAGGTCAGCTATAGACCATGTTATATTCCCCTTAAGACTATACTGACATTTGTCTCACCAGCTGCAATGAGGTCAGATATAGACCATGTTATATACATCTTGAGACTGTACTGACATTTGTCTAACCGGCTACAATGAGGTCTGATATATACCATGTTATATACCTCTTGAGACTGTACTGACAATTGTCTGACCGGCCACAATGAGGTCAGATATAGACCATGTTATATTCCCCTCAAGACTGTACTGACATATGTCTCACCGTCTACAATGAGGTCAGATACAGACCATGTTATATACCTCTATAGACTGTACTGACATTTGTCTCACCAGCTACAATGAGGTCAGATATAGACCATGTTATATACCTCTTGAGACTGTACTGACATTTGTCTCACCGGCTACAATGACGACAGATATAGACCATGTTATATACCTCTATAGACTGTACTAACATTTGTCCCACCAGCTACAATGAGGTCAGATAAAGACCATGTTATATACCTCTTAAGACTGTACTGACTTTTGTCTCACCAGCTACAATGAGGTCAGATATAGACCATGTTATATAACCCTCAAGACTGTACTGACATTTGTCTAACCAGCTACAATGAGGTCAGATATAGACCATGTTATATACCTGTTAAGACTGTACTGACAATTGTCTCACCGGCTACAATGAGGTAAGATATAGACCATGTTATATACCTCTTTAAACTGTACTGACATATGTCTCACCGGCTAAAACGAGGTCAACTATAGACCATGTTATATTCCCCTTAAGACTGTACTGACATTTGTCTCAACAGCTACAATGAGGTCAGATATAAACTATGTTATATTCTTCTTAAGACTGTAGTGACATTTGTCTCACCAGCTGCAATGAGGTCAGATATAGACCATGTTATATACATCTTGAGACTGTACTGACATTTGTCTAACCGGCTACAATGAGGTCTGATATATACCATGTTATATACCTCTTGAGACTGTACTGACAATTGTCTCACCGGCCACAATGAGGTCAGATATAGACAATGTTATATTCCCCTCAAAACTGTACTGACATATGTCTCACCGTCTACAATGAAGTCAGATACAGACCATGTTATATACCTCTATAGACTGTACTGACATTTGTCTCACCAGCTACAATGAGGTCAGATATAGACCATGTTATATACCTCTTGAGACTGTACTGACATTTTTCTCACCGGCTACAATGAGGACAGATATAGACCATGTTATATACCTCTATAGACTGTACTAACATTTGTCTCACCAGCTACAATGAGGTCAGATATAGAACATGTTATATACCTCTATAGACTGTACTGACATTTGTCTCACCAGCTACAATGATGTCAGATATAGAACATGTTATATACCTCTATAGACCGTACTGACATTTGTCTCACCAGCTACAATGAGGTCAGATATAGACCATGTTATATACCTCTTGAGACTGTACTGACATTTGTCTCACCGGCTACAATGAGGACAGATATAGACCATGTTATATACCTCTATAGACTGTACTGACATTTGTCTCACCGGCCAAAATGAGGTCAGATATAGACCATATTATATACCTCTTAAGACTGTACTGACATTTGTCTCACCAGCTACAATGAGGTCAGATATAGAACATGTTATATACCTCTTAAGACCGTATTGACATTTGTCTCACCGGCTACAATGAGGTCAGATATAGACCATGTTATATACCTCTGAAGACTGTACTGACATTTGTCTCACCGGCTACAATGAGGTCAGATATAGACCATGTTATATACCTCTGAAGACCGTATTGACATTTGTCTCACCGGCTACAATGAGGTCAGATATAGACCATGTTGTATACCTCTTAAGACTGAACTGACATTTGTCTCACCAGCTTAAATGAGGTCAGATATATACCATGTTATATACCTCTTTAAACTGTCCTGACATATGTCTCACCGGCTACAATGAGGTCAGATACAGACCATGTTATATACCTTTATAGACTGTATTGACATTTGTCTCACCAGCTACAATGAGGTCAGATATAGACCATGTTATATACCTCTTGAGACTGTACTGACAATTGTCTCACCGGCCACAATGAGGTCAGATATAGACCATGTTATATTCCCCTCAAGACTGTACTGACATATGTCTCACCGTCTACAATGAGGTCAGATACAGACCATGTTATATACCTCTATAGACTGTACTGACATTTGTCTCACCAGCTACAATGAAGTCAGATATAGACCATGTTATATACCGCTCAAGACTGTACTGACATTTGTCTCACCAGCTACAATGAGGTCAGATATAGACCATGTTATATACCTGTTAAGACCGTTCTGACAATTGTCTCACCGGCTACAATGAGGTAAGATATAGACCATGTTATATACCTCTTTAAACTGTACTGACATATGTCTCACCGGCTAAAATGAGGTCAGCTATAGACCATGTTATATTCCCCTTAAGACTGTACTGACATTTGTCTCACCAGCTGCAATGAGGTCAGATATAGACCATGTTATATACATCTTGAGACTGTACTGACATTTGTCTAACCGGCTACAATGAGGTCTGATATATACCATGTTATATACCTCTTGAGACTGTACTGACAATTGTCTGACCGGCCACAATGAGGTCAGATATAGACCATGTTATATTCCCCTCAAGACTGTACTGACATATGTCTCACCGTCTACAATGAGGTCAGATACAGACCATGTTATATACCTCTATAGACTGTACTGACATTTGTCTCACCAGCTACAATGAGGTCAGATATAGACCATGTTATATACCTCTTGAGACTGTACTGACATTTGTCTCACCGGCTACAATGACGACAGATATAGACCATGTTATATACCTCTATAGACTGTACTAACATTTGTCCCACCAGCTACAATGAGGTCAGATAAAGACCATGTTATATACCTCTTAAGACTGTACTGACTTTTGTCTCACCAGCTACAATGAGGTCAGATATAGACCATGTTATATACCTCTTGAGACTGTACTGACATTTGTCTCACCGGCTACAATGAGGTCAGATATAGACCATGTTATATAACCCTCAAGACTGTACTGACATTTGTCTAACCAGCTACAATGAGGTCAGATATAGACCATGTTATATACCTGTTAAGACTGTACTGACAATTGTCTCACCGGCTACAATGAGGTAAGATATAGACCATGTTATATACCTCTTTAAACTGTACTGACATATGTCTCACCGGCTAAAACGAGGTCAACTATAGACCATGTTATATTCCCCTTAAGACTGTACTGACATTTGTCTCAACAGCTACAATGAGGTCTGATATAAACTATGTTATATTCTTCTTAAGACTGTAGTGACATTTGTCTCACCAGCTGCAATGAGGTCAGATATAGACCATGTTATATACATCTTGAGACTGTACTGACATTTGTCTAACCGGCTACAATGAGGTCTGATATATACCATGTTATATACCTCTTGAGACTGTACTGACAATTGTCTCACCGGCCACAATGAGGTCAGATATAGACAATGTTATATTCCCCTCAAAACTGTACTGACATATGTCTCACCGTCTACAATGAAGTCAGATACAGACCATGTTATATACCTCTATAGACTGTACTGACATTTGTCTCACCAGCTACAATGAGGTCAGATATAGACCATGTTATATACCTCTTGAGACTGTACTGACATTTGTCTCACCGGCTACAATGAGGACAGATATAGACCATGTTATATACCTCTATAGACTGTACTAACATTTGTCTCACCAGCTACAATGAGGTCAGATATAGAACATGTTATATACCTCTATAGACTGTACTGACATTTGTCTCACCAGCTACAATGATGTCAGATATAGAACATGTTATATACCTCTATAGACCGTACTGACATTTGTCTCACCAGCTACAATGAGGTCAGATATAGACCATGTTATATACCTCTTGAGACTGTACTGACATTTGTCTCACCGGCTACAATGAGGACAGATATAGACCATGTTATATACCTCTATAGACTGTACTGACATTTGTCTCACCGGCCAAAATGAGGTCAGATATAGACCTAGTTATAGATCTCTTAAAACTGTACTGACATTTGTCTCACCGGCCACAATGATTTCAGATATAGACCATGTTATATAGCTCTATAGACTGTACTGACATTTGTCTCACCAGCTACAGTGAGGTCAGATATAGACCATGTTATATACCTCTATAGAATGTACTGACATATGTCTCACCGGCTACAGAAAGGTCAGATATAGACTATGTTATATTCCCCTTAAGACTGTACTGACACTGTTCTCACCGGCTACAATGAGGTCAGATATAGACCATGTTATATACCTCTTAAGACCGTACTGACAATTGTCTCACCGGCTACAATGAGGTCAGATATAGACTATATTATATTCCCCTTAAAACTGTCCTGACATATGTCTCACCGGCTACAATGAGGTCAGATATAGACTATGTTATATACCCCTTAAGACTGTACTGACATATGTCTCACTGGCTACAATGAGGTCCGATAAAAACCATGTTATATACCTCTTAAGACCGTACTATCAATTGTCTCACCGGCTACAATGAGATAAGATATAGACCATGTTATATACCTCTTAAGATCGTTGACCGTACTGACAATTGTCTCACCGGCTACAATGAGGTAAGATATAGACCATGTTATATACCTGTTACGACCGTACTGACAATTGTCTCACCGGCTACAATGAGGTAAGATATAGACCATGTTATATACCTGTTACGACCGTACTGACAATTGTCTCACCGGCTACAATGAGGTAAGATATAGACCATGTTATATACCTCTATAGACTGTACTGACATTTGTCTTACCAGCTACAATGAGGTCAGATATAGACTATGTTATATTCCCCTTCAGACTGTAATGAAATTTGTCTCACCAGCTGCAATGAGGTCAGATATAGACCATGTTATATACATCTTGAGACTGTACTGACATTTGTCTGACCGGCTTGAATGAGGTCAGATATAGACCATGTTATATACCTCTTAAGACCGTTGACGGTACTGAAAATTGTCTCACCGGCTACAATGAGGTAAGATATAGACCATGTTATATACCTCTATAGACTGAACTAACATATGTCTCACCGGCTACAAAAGGTCAGATATAGACTATGTTATATTCCCCTTAAGACTGTACTGACACTGTTCTCACCGGCTACAATGAGGTCAGATATAGACCATGTTATATACCTCTTAAGACCGTACTGACAATTGTCTCACCGGCTACAATGAGGTCAGATATAGACCATGTTATATACCTCTTAAGACCGTATTGACATTTGTCTCACCGGCTACAATGAGGTCAGATATAGACCATGTTATATACCTCTGAAGACTGTACTGACATTTGTCTCACCGGCTACAATGAGGTCAGATATAGACCATGTTATATACCTCTGAAGACCGTATTGACATTTGTCTCACCGGCTACAATGAGGTCAGATATAGACCATGTTGTATACCTCTTAAGACTGAACTGACATTTGTCTCACCAGCTTAAATGAGGTCAGATATATACCATGTTATATACCTCTTTAAACTGTCCTGACATATGTCTCACCGGCTACAATGAGGTCAGATACAGACCATGTTATATACCTTTATAGACTGTATTGACATTTGTCTCACCAGCTACAATGAGGTCAGATATAGACCATGTTATATACCTCTTGAGACTGTACTGACAATTGTCTCACCGGCCACAATGAGGTCAGATATAGACCATGTTATATTCCCCTCAAGACTGTACTGACATATGTCTCACCGTCTACAATGAGGTCAGATACAGACCATGTTATATACCTCTATAGACTGTACTGACATTTGTCTCACCAGCTACAATGAAGTCAGATATAGACCATGTTATATACCGCTCAAGACTGTACTGACATTTGTCTCACCAGCTACAATGAGGTCAGATATAGACCATGTTATATACCTGTTAAGACCGTTCTGACAATTGTCTCACCGGCTACAATGAGGTAAGATATAGACCATGTTATATACCTCTTTAAACTGTACTGACATATGTCTCACCGGCTAAAATGAGGTCAGCTATAGACCATGTTATATTCCCCTTAAGACTGTACTGACATTTGTCTCACCAGCTGCAATGAGGTCAGATATAGACCATGTTATATACATCTTGAGACTGTACTGACATTTGTCTAACCGGCTACAATGAGGTCTGATATATACCATGTTATATACCTCTTGAGACTGTACTGACAATTGTCTGACCGGCCACAATGAGGTCAGATATAGACCATGTTATATTCCCCTCAAGACTGTACTGACATATGTCTCACCGTCTACAATGAGGTCAGATACAGACCATGTTATATACCTCTATAGACTGTACTGACATTTGTCTCACCAGCTACAATGAGGTCAGATATAGACCATGTTATATACCTCTTGAGACTGTACTGACATTTGTCTCACCGGCTACAATGACGACAGATATAGACCATGTTATATACCTCTATAGACTGTACTAACATTTGTCCCACCAGCTACAATGAGGTCAGATAAAGACCATGTTATATACCTCTTAAGACTGTACTGACTTTTGTCTCACCAGCTACAATGAGGTCAGATATAGACCATGTTATATACCTCTTGAGACTGTACTGACATTTGTCTCACCGGCTACAATGAGGTCAGATATAGACCATGTTATATAACCCTCAAGACTGTACTGACATTTGTCTAACCAGCTACAATGAGGTCAGATATAGACCATGTTATATACCTGTTAAGACTGTACTGACAATTGTCTCACCGGCTACAATGAGGTAAGATATAGACCATGTTATATACCTCTTTAAACTGTACTGACATATGTCTCACCGGCTAAAACGAGGTCAACTATAGACCATGTTATATTCCCCTTAAGACTGTACTGACATTTGTCTCAACAGCTACAATGAGGTCTGATATAAACTATGTTATATTCTTCTTAAGACTGTAGTGACATTTGTCTCACCAGCTGCAATGAGGTCAGATATAGACCATGTTATATACATCTTGAGACTGTACTGACATTTGTCTAACCGGCTACAATGAGGTCTGATATATACCATGTTATATACCTCTTGAGACTGTACTGACAATTGTCTCACCGGCCACAATGAGGTCAGATATAGACAATGTTATATTCCCCTCAAAACTGTACTGACATATGTCTCACCGTCTACAATGAAGTCAGATACAGACCATGTTATATACCTCTATAGACTGTACTGACATTTGTCTCACCAGCTACAATGAGGTCAGATATAGACCATGTTATATACCTCTTGAGACTGTACTGACATTTGTCTCACCGGCTACAATGAGGACAGATATAGACCATGTTATATACCTCTATAGACTGTACTAACATTTGTCTCACCAGCTACAATGAGGTCAGATATAGAACATGTTATATACCTCTATAGACTGTACTGACATTTGTCTCACCAGCTACAATGATGTCAGATATAGAACATGTTATATACCTCTATAGACCGTACTGACATTTGTCTCACCAGCTACAATGAGGTCAGATATAGACCATGTTATATACCTCTTGAGACTGTACTGACATTTGTCTCACCGGCTACAATGAGGACAGATATAGACCATGTTATATACCTCTATAGACTGTACTGACATTTGTCTCACCGGCCAAAATGAGGTCAGATATAGACCTAGTTATAGATCTCTTAAAACTGTACTGACATTTGTCTCACCGGCCACAATGATTTCAGATATAGACCATGTTATATAGCTCTATAGACTGTACTGACATTTGTCTCACCAGCTACAGTGAGGTCAGATATAGACCATGTTATATACCTCTATAGAATGTACTGACATATGTCTCACCGGCTACAGAAAGGTCAGATATAGACTATGTTATATTCCCCTTAAGACTGTACTGACACTGTTCTCACCGGCTACAATGAGGTCAGATATAGACCATGTTATATACCTCTTAAGACCGTACTGACAATTGTCTCACCGGCTACAATGAGGTCAGATATAGACTATATTATATTCCCCTTAAAACTGTCCTGACATATGTCTCACCGGCTACAATGAGGTCAGATATAGACTATGTTATATACCCCTTAAGACTGTACTGACATATGTCTCACTGGCTACAATGAGGTCCGATAAAAACCATGTTATATACCTCTTAAGACCGTACTATCAATTGTCTCACCGGCTACAATGAGATAAGATATAGACCATGTTATATACCTCTTAAGATCGTTGACCGTACTGACAATTGTCTCACCGGCTACAATGAGGTAAGATATAGACCATGTTATATACCTGTTACGACCGTACTGACAATTGTCTCACCGGCTACAATGAGGTAAGATATAGACCATGTTATATACCTGTTACGACCGTACTGACAATTGTCTCACCGGCTACAATGAGGTAAGATATAGACCATGTTATATACCTCTATAGACTGTACTGACATTTGTCTTACCAGCTACAATGAGGTCAGATATAGACTATGTTATATTCCCCTTCAGACTGTAATGAAATTTGTCTCACCAGCTGCAATGAGGTCAGATATAGACCATGTTATATACATCTTGAGACTGTACTGACATTTGTCTGACCGGCTTGAATGAGGTCAGATATAGACCATGTTATATACCTCTTAAGACCGTTGACGGTACTGAAAATTGTCTCACCGGCTACAATGAGGTAAGATATAGACCATGTTATATACCTCTATAGACTGAACTAACATATGTCTCACCGGCTACAAAAGGTCAGATATAGACTATGTTATATTCCCCTTAAGACTGTACTGACACTGTTCTCACCGGCTACAATGAGGTCAGATATAGACCATGTTATATACCTCTTAAGACCGTACTGACAATTGTCTCACCGGCTACAATGAGGTCAGATATAGACTATGTTATATTCCCCTTAAAACTGTCCTGACATATGTCTCACCGGCTACAATGAGGTCAGATATAGACCATGTTATATACCCCTTAAGATATAATGTCAAAAGCCTGGAAATGTGCAGGAAATATCACGATACTGTACCAAGATATCTTCAAAAGAGACCAAAACTGTTTGTACAGCATTGTATGGAACGGCTTCCACCAAACTGCACACCTATACCCGGCGAAAACATCATAGAAGAAGCTTCTGGTGTTCACATGGTAAGAAGTGTGGACTCAGAAAGCACTTACACAGTTTGCCTAGATGAAGATGGACCTTCCTGTGATTGTATGGATTGGGGAAAGAATCACTGGCCCTGCAAGCATATGCTTGCTGTTTTTGGTAGCCTTGAAGGATGGGAATGGGATTCTTTACCAATGCCATACAGAGACTGTCCTCAGTTTGGTCTTGACCCCATTGTCAATGTTGCATCAGCAAACCTTAACCATGTGAACATTCAAGCTGGCCAACTAATGATGATGGTGAAACTGGTGAACTAGATCCTTTCCATGGGCAGGATATAGATGTGGATCCTGTTGTGAGCCAACCTGTAAATGCTAACACCTATAATTTTGGAACGTACATTACCAGATGCACTCATATAATTAAAGACATACAGAACAACTTGTATGGGATTGACTCTGAGACATCATTTGAAGAAATCTTAGTGGACCTACAGGCTTTGTACAGCAAGACTAAAGAAATGCTACCACTGGAGGAAAGTCTTCCTGTAAGAAAGGAACTGGGACCAACCTCTCTGAAGAGAAAAACAAAAAATCCACTGCCATTGAGATGGAAGAGAAGAGGAAAGCTACATTTGAAAAAAAATGTAAATAAAGGCCCATCTGAATTTGTTGAAGCATTATTAGTAGAAGGGACATTTGATACACCAACACCAATTGAAATACCAATTATAATTCCCGAGGAAATACTAACATCAGAGGAACCACTCACGTCATCTAAAGATACATCTACCCCAGGGGAAACCATAACAACACCAGATGTTCATCTTATAAACAGTAAAAGAAATCCAGGTATCTTATTGTTTTATCGTACAATGATAGCATGGTATAATCAATATTGTTTGTCAAATTTATTGCACATTTTCCTATTTGGTACCAATCATGACAGATTACTTTCATTATAGAAATAAGAAGATAGCTGATATGATTGTCAATGAGTCAACTATCCATCAGAATTTGAAATACAACCATATAAACTATTTTAAGTCACTGTACAGCCTTCAACAATAAGAAAACCCCATATTGTATATTCAGCTTTAAATGACCCTCAATAAAAATGTTAAACAATTGATATGAGAAAACTAACAGCCTAATTGATAATAATTAAAATTTTTGATAAAAAAAAATATGACAGACATGATGCTAGACAACAGATGAAAAACAGGTTCATGACTTTGGACAGGCATATAAAGAATTTAGCAGGGGTAAACATTTTTGTTAGACTTCAGCCCTCTCCTTACCAATGGTGTAACAGTACAAACTGTAAAAATCAGTTGCTAATGGCTGCACTCAAAAAATTAATAAGAAGCACAAAAATTACCAATTTAATAACAATAGACACCAAACACCCATAAAAGGGTAATCACAGTAACTGTAAATCATATTTTTCAGACTAAAGTAGCAATGAGAACAAATACATATTTAGTTGAATCCACTGCAATGAATTCTAGTAAATAATAATATTTTCATTTCAACTTTTGTATTTTTTCTTGTAACAGAAATAAAGTCTCATCTCCTGTAACATGTGTAATGCATTTGTTATTTTGGTATACTTTTGTTAAGGAATAAAAAAGATCAGAAGAGGGAAAAGAGTACAAACATCAGAAAGTAGGTTTGTCAGAAATACTTTAATTATAGATTGTATAATTGCTAACGAATTTTCAACTCAAATTATCTACATCCACTGAATTTGTTTAGTTATTTAATTTTGAAGTGTTTTCAAATTTTACTTCATCCAAAACCAAACAGCTTAACCTTTGATAATATATGTTGTGGCAAAACATGATTATTGTGGGTAATTTGTATTTTCCAACTGTCACATGTGCATTTTTATTCAATCATGATTATCATAAAATTACTTTTATTTTGTAAATATAGAATTGGAGGACATGCAAAACACAAAAATAGACAATACAATCAAACAGGATCAGTACAACATAGAAAACTAAAATGTATAAACATCTCATAGCCCGTTCAGAAAATTCAAGTGCAATATCTCCTCCACACGTTATATCTGCTGAATTGTTCATAAGTATTCCTGTATTGTATGGTTGAATGTAATTTTTATGAATTTTAGATTCTTATCATATGTAATCAACCATTGTGAATTTATGGGTATTTAAGGTCATCAAAGCTTATTTCTTCAAAGGATTATAGTTACATCATATATAGTGTAAAGATGATGCTTTTATATATTCTTTTAGTTTCTTGTAATAAAGAATCAGTACTTGCAGATCCAGTTGTGCAAGTGGAACAATTTGAAAACACAGTGAGATGAAGTAATCAACATGAGATAATATTTCAATCAAATGTTTGTTGCATCAGAAAAAAAGCAATATATAATATCAAATTAAACCATATGAATGAAATTTTGTTTCCAAGATATGGGACTCGACTTGTACTTTTTCTGTCAAAATACAAAGGTGGTAACATCTGAGTTGTAAGGGTTACATAGTTGTTTTAACTGTTTCCGATTAAATGACCATATCTTTACTAATAGTTACCTATAATGACAACAAATTAACTCGATTCTGTTCCATTTATTGAAAACGACTAAAATTATTATAGGAATAGGTCAACCCTTTAGCTCAAACAGCAATGGTATCATATTGCTTTTAATGAATCCAATACTATTACAGTCATTCTCATGTAAAATAATTGTAATGAATCATCTGATATTTTTCTTTGTTTTATCATTTTACAGTAATTCAAAGAAAAATGTCTATCAGTGTAGTTGGCTATAAAATAAACAGACGGAGTTTCACCGATTTGGATAACATGCTTCCAGATGAAGTAAGTTGAGTTGAAGGGCTGCTATAAACTATGCAAAGATGTTTTATGTATGAAAATAGAAGTTATACCCTCACAGATATTTGGATTCCATCTCTTAACATAATGCAACCACTGTTGATTATTTGCTGTATAATGTATAGTTCCCTCATAGTATTAGTTCTGTTGGATATGTTAGAATGTTTAAAGATGCATCATAATGGCATTAGGTTTCAGATCAATCAAAAACATTATTTTTCATGTTTGCTAAAACACACTGTTACTTTTGTGCATAAAAAATTAATAGAATGACAAATTTGTATCAAATGCACTTGAACTCAATTGATATGTCTTATAATTTCTATTGCAGGTAATAAATGCTTACATTTCCTTGAAATGCAAAGAATATCAGGTATTTTTTTTCTATCTTTTACATTAAATCAATTATTTTCAGCTATTTATTTGACGTGTTTTTATACGACCGCAAAAAAATTTTGTGGTCGTATATTGGTATGACGTTGGTGTCGTCGTCGTCGTCGTCGTCGTCGTCGTCGTCGTCCGGCGTCGTCGTCGTCGTCGTCCGGCGTCGTCGTCCGAAGACACATTGGTTTTCGCACTCTAACTTTAGTTTAAGTGAATGGATCTTTTTGAAATTTTACCATATGGTTAAATACCACAAAAGGAAGGTTGGGATTGATTTTAGGGGTTATGGTACCAACAGTTAAGGAATTAGGGGCCAAAAAGGGGCCAAAAATAAGCATTTTCTAGTTTCCAGACAATAACTGTGGAACGGTGTATGGATCTCTCTGAAATTATACTACAAGTTTCCATACCACAAAGGGATGGTTAGGATTTGCTTTGGGGGGTTATGGCTCAAACCGTTTAGGAATTAGGGGCAAAAAAGGGGGAAAAACAAGGTTTTCCTAGTGGACAAATACTTTAGTACAAAACATAATTTAAAGCAGTGTAAGGGAGATAAATCAAATACATCATTGAAATTATCTCCCTTACACTGCTTTTAAATTATGTATAAAGTAATGGTTAATGAACAATAAAGATAATTTAAAACAGTGTAAGGGAGGTAATCCAAATACAATGTTTTGGTTACTTCCCTTACACTGCTTTTAAATTATGTTTAAAGAAATGCATATTTATAAAGGAAGACCAGTAAAAATATCTGCAAATGTTGCATCATTTTTTTTTTACAAAAAAATCCATATGAAAGATTTGACACTATATTTTTAATTCTATTATAAAATAGATTAAGTTGGCACTATGGTAAATTTAAATGGGTAATTATGGTTGCCAACTCCATTGGAAATTTGAATTGAGATTATGACCATATCTTGAGGGAAAGAATTTTTTGGGGGAAAAAAAGGGGGGGGGATAAAAAGAAATTGTTGGGGGTCAATTTTTTCTCATTTCAGATTTCAGAAATTAAAAAGAATTATTCTTCAAATATTATTTTTTTTTCAAATTTTAAATATTGAAAAATTTCAAGAAATAATCTTTAATTGCACAGTATGGCGCATTAGATTTGTAAAATCTTTGATCAAATTTATTTATTTGTTATGCCGAATCTAACAGTGTATTTAGATTTTTAATTTTGGGTCCAGTTTTCAAAATGGTCTACATTAAGGTCCAAAGGGTCCAAAATTAAACTTTGTTTGATTTTAGCAAAAATTGAATATATGAGGTTCTTTGATATGCTGAATCTAAATATGTATTTAGATTTTTGATTTTTGGCCCAGTTTTCAAGTTGGTCCAAATTGGGGTCCAAAATTAAACTTTGTTTGATTTTAACAAAAATTGAATATATGGGGTTCTTTGATATGCTGAATCTAACCATGTATTTAGATTTTTTATTTGTGGACCCCGTTATCAAATCGGTTCATATTGAGGTCAAAAGGGTCCATAATTAAACTTTGTTTGATTTCATCTAAAATTGAATTATTGGGGCTCTTTGATATTCCAAATCTAACCGTGTATTTAGATTTTTAATTTTGGGTCCTGTTTTTTAAATTGGTCTACATTAAGGTCCAAAGAATCCAAAATTAAACTTAGTTTGATTTTAACAAAAATTGAATTCTTGGGGTTCTTTGATATGCTGAATCTAAACATGTGTTTAGATTTTTGATTATGGGCCCAGTTTTCAAGTTGGTCCAAGATAGGGTCCAGTATTTAAACTTTGTTTGATTTCAACAAAACTTGAATATATGAGGTTTTTTGATATGCTGAATCTAACCATGTATTTAGATTTTTTAATTGTAGGCCCCGCTATCAAATTGGTTCATATTGAGGTCAAAAGGGTCCAAAATTAAACTTTGTTTGATTTCATCAAAAATTGAATTATTGGGGTTCTTTGATATGCCAAATCTAACCGTGTTTTTAGATGTTTAATTTGGGTCCCGTTTTTTTAAATTGGTCTTCATTGAGGTCCAAAGGGTCCAAAATTAAACTTAGTTTGATTTTAATATACAAAAATTGAATTCTTTGGGTTCTTTGATATGCTGAATCTAAACATGTGTTTAGATTTTTGATTATGAGCCCAGTTTTCAAGTTGGTCCAAGTTGGGGTCCAAAATTAAACTTTGTTTGATTTCATCAAAAATTGAATTATTGGGGTTCTTTGATATTCCAAATCTAACCGTGTATTTAGATTTTTAATTTTAAGTCCCGTTTTTTTAAATTGGTCTATATTAAGGTCCAAAGGGTCCAAAATTAAACTTAGTTTGATTTTAGCAAAAATTGAATTCTTGGGGTTCTTTGATATGCTGAATCTAAACATGTGTTTAGATTTTTGATTATGGGCCCAGTTTTCAAGTTTGTCCAAGTTGGGGTCCAAAATTAAACTTTGTTTGATTTTAACAAAAATTGATTATATGGTGTTCTTTGATATGCTGAATCTAACCATGTATTTTGATTTTGGATACTGGACCATAATAGGTAAATTAAAAAAAATCAAGTTCTTAGACCACATTCTTTCTGTGTCAGAAACCTATGCTGTGTCAAATATTTAATAACAATCCAAATTCAGAGCTGTATCAAGCTTGAATGTTGTGTCCATACTTGCCCCAACTGTTCAGGGTTCGACCTCTGCGGTCGTATCAAGCTGCGCCCCAGCGAAGCATTTTATTAGACTTTAGACTTTTGTTTACTGTTTGAAACCCTAATTCTAAAATGATTTAATTGAAATATAGAATAGAATTCATAAATCCATCAAGATATCAGAAAATCATTTATCTTGGTTTCTCCTGTCTACAAAATTTGGGTTAATGTTTTATAAATTTTCTTGTTTATGGTTTAAATAGTTTTTTATTTTCTATTTTTAGAATAGACCTGTACATTTCCTGTCTTGTGAAGTAATGACATCAATATTTTGTGGTTTTAATCTAGATGATCCATTTCCGTTGCACTGTTTTCTCCAAGGGGTAAGCATATTACCAATATGTGGTATATTGTCAATTATTTCTCAAATGCATGAGTCATCCACATACTTGCATTTAGTGTAAACCAATAATGATTTTAATTCTTAGTAATGGATAATTTCTAATCAAATTCTCTGGGTTGATCTGTCTTCTTCAACCAATACACAAACCAAACATAAAATGAATGGTTACTAATTGTGGATTTTTCTGTGGAACTATTGCCAGGAAGTTTTATTTTCTTACATCACTGGCTATGCCATGTAAACAACTAATACAGGATTACATTGGTGGGTAAAACAATTTTTTAAACTTTTTGACTTCGACTTCATAGGATACAGCCTAGTTTGGTTCTTGGGTTAGAGAAAGAAGCTGTTAATTGTCCTCAGTCACATTCAATAATTAATTAGACATGTATGATTATTAAGAGGAATGTTATATTTTGAGCATTGTCCCCACACATGCTTATTTTATCCTGAGCTAATGTATTCCCTTAAATTACTTCTGTGTATTGCAGATTGACATTGAGGAATATGACATCATAATTGGAGCTTTACATGAGGCAGGATGTCATTGGTCTCTAATGGTCATCTTTCCAAACAAATTAGAACTGATTTACCTCAATCCTATGGGTGAATGCAGAGAAATAGAAGACATTTATTTGCAAAAGTGGTTGTAAGTATTACTGTTCATCAAATATACACTGAAAAATTAAAAATAATCACAAATAAAACTATAAATAATCACAATATTTCCATAATCCTTTCTATTGAGAAATGTATAAAAAGAATTCCAGTCAAAATTGCATATTTTTTTTTTATTTATTTTTATTTCATATTATATAGACAATTTTTGAGTGACAGATACATCAAAGGAATCGGCACCTCTATCAGTGAAGAATGGACCATCACATCAAAACGACACCACAAACAGATGGACTCCAACTCTTGTGGAGTTTTTGTATTAAAGGTATAAATTAGTGTTGTCGAATTTTTCCTTTTTACCCAATCTGGCCCTTACTTCAAAAATGTTTATATCAATAAAAAAATATATGTTAACCAGTATGAAAGTAAATGCCAGTCAAAGACAATTTGCAGGATCTTTTACGAAAGCATGGTTACCATATATGATATGACAAATTGTGGAAATGTGGTATGATGTATTAAAGTTTAATGTCAAATCCTTTTTCATATCATTCTGTATTGTTCAGTTATATGTTCTGCATTATGATTGTACTAGCTATGACTATGTTATTTAAATTGCAAAGTAGTATGAGCAGGCAAAATTATTGTCCATTAACCATCACTATATGAAAAAAGTAATTCTCAGTTTGCAGAGCTGATACTGAAAGGGGTAGAGGACTTCCGCTTCAACTCAACAAAGAAACAACTGAAGACTTTGCGGATAGAGATAGGCCAATACCTAGTTGAATGCAGTGGTAAGGGTCAGATGAATTAGTGTTGTCTGCAGTAGATTAATTTTTTAAACCTGCATTAATCTTGAAAGGTTAATTTCTTATTTTAGTTTATTGAAGCTAAGTAATTCTAAACTCATTTTCAAGGAAACCTCTTTTGAAACGTCAGTTTTTGTACTGTCCATGGCTCTATATGGAAATTAATTTAATTCAATTAAAACAACAAATGTAGTGGGTTAATGACATAGATTTATCATTCTTTGATTAATAACATGTTTTGTGTGTTTGAGTTTAGTATCTGTATTATTTTACTGTAGATAACATGCAAGAGGTGGCAATAACACAAGAAGTAGGTCCATCTCAACATAATGATAACGATGATGTGTTAGATGGTCACTATGTAGATGACATACTAGATGATATAAAGATGTCAGTGGAGTCATGTCAGGTTCATGTATGTAGTTTTTGTCAACAAATTATGTACAATTGACAATATTGCAGATGTTCCTTGTGAAGAAAAATATCAATTGACCAGCCCTTGGTACATAGTATATAATACTATGTTTTATACGGATTGACCCAGTTTACTAGTATATGACATTAGCTTTTTAAAAGATGATAAATAAACTTTCCAGCACACCTGACCTAAGGCTCAAGTGAGCAACTGTCGTCACATGGTGCTTATCATTGTCTTTAATCAAAAGAGATAGAGTAAAACTTTCAATTGCAATTTAATTGGATTTAATGTCACTAAAAGGGCATCTTTAACATATATTTTGAAAATTATAAAACAAAGAAAATGCAGTCTCGATACCAGGTGAGGAATTTGGGCACCTTAGAAGGCTCTCGTTGTATTTTAAAGAATGTTTTTAAAGATAATTCATATTGGATATAATGTTTGTTTTCAGTACTTGGCTTGTAAAGAAAAACTGTATGAAATAGTTAACTGTCAAGAAACCACATGGTAAGTTAAAACTTTTATTTCATGTCTACAATTATATGTATATAAACCAATTTAGCCAGGGTTGATGCATGATGAAAAAATCCATGGAATTTGTTGCATAATTTCATTCAGTTTCAACCACAATTAAAAGTATTCAAAATATATATACTTTTTCAAGATCATTATTGGCATCATTTTCTCAAATGACATGTAGGTTTATTTCAAGTCTTCTGTGTTTCCAATATCCCAATATATATGTTTACTTTATGAACCTTATTTATCAGTTTTGTTTTCGTCATTTGAGATCTTCAATAATTCTATTGAGATGACATAGAAGTCCCAATTGATATTCTTTCTGATGTAGTCAGTATCAAAAACAAAAATGACATTATTCTTTATGTATAAAATTAACATCAATTGTCAACAGCCAGGAGAACGTACATACCAATATTTTTCTTTAAGAGTAAACAATTGTCCTTTTCTTTTAGGTTATACATGTTGCATTTGTAGCAAGCTGTGCTTCATGGAACAGTCTTGGGATTTATGGTAGTGATATCTTTCAATACATGCACTATTTCTTTTCTTTTAGTGACATGTAAGACACCACGAGTTTATTGCAAATCCACTGAAAGTGCACAACAGGGAAAGAGTGACAGTTGGATTTGGAATGAATGTGATAAAGCTTAAGGTTTGTGAAATTTTACGTTATGAACTATGGTATTCTGTACATTATTTTTATACATTTTGATTGTACACTTACTACAGAAATAGATATAAATGGCAGGATGTTATGATATACATGTATAGAACCATTATGAGTAAAAATGATCAAATAAGGCATACAAACTGACTGCAAGAGAAACTTAATGTCTTATCTAAATACTCTTATGTTTACAATTTCATCATGAAAAGTCTTCATTTTGCTCCTTGACTTTCTTTTGGTTAATATTTACTTTTGATTTATTGCTCTACACATAAAACAAATAAGTATTAAATGTTATAGTAATGAACTTATTTTTCATTCCAAGTATACAACTCAGAACACTTGCATTATTACTTTGCTTAATTAAATTTTAAACCCATCCTATATGTTTAATCATATGCTGTTTGTATTATCTAGGCGATGGAGTTTGTGCATAAAAAGTTGTCTGCAGATCTCTTATACATTACAGGACGGGATCCAAAGTAAGTTAAATAATCGAAAGAAACTTCTATTCAAGATATATATATTTCTTTGACTTCTAATAGATTGTAGACACAACAGACATTTTGGGTTTGTGATGGTTCTTTTATAGTAACTGTCTTTTATCTATGTCGAGTTTATCTAATTAAATACATTAGTTTATAGGATGCACTAGTTTATAGGACATATTATGGCATACTGTTGTCAATATATCTGTCCGTCCATCCATCTATCCATCCATCATCAACATATTAGACAATAACTCAAAAACTATTAAATCAACTTGAATGAAACTTTAGTGAATTTTTTATATCTTTTGACTCACTGTCCCTTTTGATCTGAATAAATTTTAGATTTTACGTTTTCAAGGTATGAAGTGTTTTTCAAAAAACTACCAAAGATACATTTGAATAATGTTTAAACTTTAAGATAAATGTAGCAGGTTCATATAATCCAGATTGATAACCTGTTACCAACAAATTAATATTTTTTTAATTAACAAAATATTTACTTTGTAAATTGGCAATTACAAGGAAATTCATCTTAATCAAGCACAGATTTTTTTTATGTAGACATCCATACACAAATCGAGGAACTGAGATGATATTTGGGATGACGAATGACCAATTAGAAAAAAGATTTAAAGTGTACAGGTAAAACATAACATACTAACCTAATAGAAGTATTTTATAAATCCAGTTTTTGTTACTTTTTTGTTTGTTTTAAGGATTACTTAAATTCACAAATATAAATTATTCAATAGTTCTTCCATTTGGATTTTGTTACTTTAAAACAAATTTTGTGTTATCAATTCCTGCATGCCTGAATACCTTGCAAAAATATAGTTCATACAGAATTGAAAAATATTTGAGTCATTTCTTGTATTGCTTTTCAAATGGGGATATTAAAACAAATACCTTCACCATATTGTGTATAGCTTATTATGATTGTCAACATGCCTATCATAACTAAAAGGAAGTAATGAACTTTGTTCTCTAATTTTTAACTTCAAAAGTTAAAAAATAATGAAAGAACTTTCTTTCCAGATTGGCTCCTCAATATCTTATCCATGTACTGGTCAAGGAAATGATAGTAATGATTTATATTGCCACACATAATTCAAGCTATGACATGACAAATGAATTGTGCCAAGCAACTGACACGAATATCACAACAGAATGTAGGAAGCTGAAAAAACAGAAAAACAACTTTTAAGTGATCAGAAATTTTAAACTGACATTTTACATTACTCGATCAAATTTGGATGTGATCTTTCGAACAGAGGTATTTGTATAGAGTAAGCTTCCTGTTCAATGGATAATGAAGAAAGGCCTATGATGTAAAGTGTATGGATTATAGTGAATAGCGTATACAGTAATACCAATAGAAAGGTTATGGAGTATGGTTTATTTGGTGTGGATTATGATGAATAGTTTATGGTGTATGGGGTGTGGAGTTTTATATATTGTTTATGATGTATGGGATGTAGAGTATAATGAATAGTTTATGGAGTATGAAGTTTGGAGTATGATGAATAGTTTATAGAGTTTGGAGTATGATGAATAATTGAAGATGTGTGGGGTGTGGAGTATGATGAATAGTCTATGGAGTTTGGAGTATGATAAATAAGTTATGATGTATGGGGTGTGGAGTATAATGAATAGTTTATGGAGTATGGTGTATGGGATGTTGAGTATTATGAATAGTTTATTGAGTTTGATGAAAAGTTTGTTCTGTATGTGGTGTAGAGTAGGGTGGATAGTTTATGGAGTATGGTGTATAATGTGTGGAGCGAATGAGAAATTTGTTATTAACTCTACAGAAGTATATAACAAGGTCTGTTTCTGACCTCATTGTAGCTGGTGAGACATATGTCAGTACAGTCTTAAGAATTATATAACATGGTCTATATCTAACCTCATTGTAGCCGGTGAGACAAATGTCAGGACAGTTTTAAGACGTATATTCATGGTCTATATCTGACCTCATTGTAGCCGGTGAGACATATGTCAGGACAGTATTAAGAAGTATATTACATGGTCTATATCTAACCTCATTGTAGACGGTGAGACAAATGTCAGAACACTTTTAAGGGGAATATAACATGGTCTATATCTGACCTCATTGCAGCCGGTGAGACAATTGTCAGTACAGTCTCAAGAGGTATATAACATGGTCTATATCTTACCTCATTCTAGCCGGTGAGACATATGTCAGTACAGTCTTAAGGGGTATATAACATAGTCTATATCTGACCTCATTGTAGCCAGTGAGACATATGTCAGTACAGTCTTAAGAGGTCTATACTTAACCTCATTGTAGCATGTGAGACATATGTCAGGACAGTCTTAAGAGGTATATAACATGGTATATATCTGACCTCTTTGTAGCCGGTAAAACAACTGTCAGTACAGTCTCAAGGGGTATATAACATGGTTTATATCTGACCTCATTGTAACCGGTGAGACAAATGTCAGTACAGTTTTTAGAGGTATATAACATGGTCTATATTAAACCTCATTGTAGCTGGTGAAGAATTTGTCAGTACAGTCTATAGAGGTATATAACATGGTCTATATCTGACCTCATTGTAGCTGGTGAGACAAATGTCAGGACAGTTTTAAGGTGAATATAACATGGTCTATATCTGACCTCATTGTAGCCGGTGAAACAATTGTCAGTATAGTCTCAAGAGGTATATAACATGGTCTATATCTTAAATCAATCTAGCCGGTGAGACATATGTCAGTACAGTCTTAAGGGGTATATAACATAGTCTATATCTGACCTCATTGTAGCCGGTGAGACATATGTCAGTACAGTCTTAAGAGGTCTATACTTAACCTCATTGTAGCCGGTGAGACATATTTCAGGACAGTTTTAAGAGGTACATAACATGGTATATATCTGACCTCATTGTAGTCGGTGAAACAACTGTCAGTACAATCTCAAGAGGTATATAACATGGTTTATATCTGACCTCATTGTAACCGGTGAGACAAATGTCAGTGCAGTTTTTAGAGGTATATAACATGGTCTATATTAAACCTTATTGAAGCTGGTGAGGAATTTGTCAGTACAGTCTATAAAGGTATATAACATGATCTATATACGACCTCATTGTAGCTGGTGAGACAAATGTCAGGACAGTTTTATTGGGAATATTACATGGTCTTTATCTGACCTCATTGTAGCCGGTGAGACAATTGTCAGTACAGTCTCAAGAGGTATATAACATGGTCTATAACTGACCTTATTGTAACCGGTGAGACAAATGTCAGTACAGTTTTTAAAGGTATATAACATGGTCTATATTAAACCTCATTGTAGCTGGTGAGGAATTTGTCAGTACAGTCTATAGAGGTATATAACATGGTCTATATCTGACCTCATTGTAGCTGGTGAGACAAATGTCAGTACAGTCTATAGAGGTATATAACATGGTCTGTATCTGACCTCATTGTAGACGGTGAGACATATGTCAGTACAGTCTTAAAGGGGAATATAACATGGTCTATCTCAGACCTCATTGTAGCCTTTGAGACAATTGTCAGTACAATCTCAAGAGGTATATAACATGGTATATATCTGACCTCATTGTAGTTGGTGAGACAAATGTTAGGACAGTTTTAAGGGGAATATAACATGGTCTATATCTGACCTCATTGTAGCCGGTGAGACAATTGTCAGTACAGTCTCAAGAGGTATAAAAAATATGGCCTATATCTGACTTCATTCTAGCCAGTGAGACATATGTCAGTACAGTCTTAAGGGGTCTATACTTAACCTCATTGTAGCATGTGAGACAAATGTCAGAACAGTCTTAAGAGGTATATAACATGGTATATATCTGACCTCATTGTAGCCGGTGAGACAGCTGTCAGTACAGTCTCAAGAGGTATATAACATGGTATTTATCTGACCTCATTGTAACCGGTGAGACAAATGTCAGTAGTTTTTAGAGGTATATAACATGGTCTATATTAAACCTCATTGTAGCTGGTGAGGAATTTGTCAGTACAGTCTATAGAGGTATATAACATGGTCTATATCTGACCTCATTGTAGCTAGTGAGACAAATGTCAGGACAGTTTTAAGACGTATATTCATGGTCTATATCTGACCTCATTGTAGCCGGTGAGACATATGTCAGGACAGTATTAAGAAGTATATTACATGGTCTATATCTAACCTCATTGTAGCCGGTGAGACAAATGTCAGAACAGTTTTAAGGGGAATATAACATGGTCTATTATAGATGATAGTTAGGCAATGTGTATAAAGACAACTATTCAGCCATTACATTTTATATACAACTAACGTATTTCCGCCCAAGGCGACGTCACTGACAATACGACGTCGACAATGGACAAGTACAATAGTACGGACGTTATGTTCCCGCGACAATCTCAACATACTGGGGCCGCAAAAAGTAAAAAATATCACAATTTTCTAAATAATCTCAATTATCCATTGATCAATCGTTTCACTGATAAATTACTGTCCATCAATAAATAATAATACTTTGAAATTGTCTCTCGCGTTGTGTTTTTCTTTGAAATACTGAGTACATGAAATCATTTAAAACGGAAATTACATTTAGCAATTAAATTCAATTAATGTCACTCATGAAATAAGAATAAAATTCAACTTTGCACTAAAACGCGTAATTGTCTATCAATTACATCACTAATGGTCGTCTTTCACATCATTGGTGTATCCACTTCCGTATGGTCTCACGGGCTTTAAGACTTGCTTTTCGTCTCGGTCTGTTCTCCATATTTTCCTGCTGATCATCTATTGGAACGTTAGAATTGTTTGTCATCGTTTGTGTAACTTCTAATGGATATAGTTTTGCGATCGGTCTAGTTGTTTCCCCATTGTTGGTCCTTATTCGTGCAGATCTTATAAGTCCGTCGTTACCTCTCGCCAGTTCGGTTACGATCCCAATTTTCCAGTTTATACGCGGAGATTCGGTGTGAATTTGCACGATGTCTCCTGTATTTATTAATTGTTCATTTTTTCCGGTAGTCCTATGAAATTCACGTAACGACGTAAGGTATTCGGATTTCCATCTTTTCCAGAAATGTTGAATCAATTGCGTTTGTCTTTGTACACTTTTATTAAGATCGTAATGTCCCATGTAAGTCGGGTCGGTGATGTTATCGATTTCTGGTTGTGGGTACGGTAATGTTGAAATGCGCCTTCCGTATAGTAGATGAGACGGTGTTAAAGCTTCACAGTCTTTGATATCGGACGATGGATAAGTAAGCGGTCTGTCGTTTAAGATAGTTTCTATTTCCGCAACAATTGTTTGTAATGTTTCCATGTTAACTTGCGATCGTCCAAGCACTTTTTTCAAACTTGTCTTCGTAAGAGCAATCAAGCGCTCCCAGAATCCACCATACCATGGTGCACGTTTCGGTATGAATCTCCACTCTACACCGTGTGTTGATAAAGTATCTTTTACTATATCCGATTCACATAATCTTTTTATTTCCTCAGATCCTGCAATGAATGTAGATGCATTGTCAGATACTAGAATTTTAGGCAGAGATTTACGGCTAACAAAGCGTCGAAATGCCTGAATAAATGAATGTTCGCTCATGTTTGGAACTACTTCGAGATGAACTGCTCTAGTCGATGCGCACGTAAATAAGCATATATACGCTTTCTTTAAAGTTCCTTCTTGATCCCTTACGTATAAAGCGCCTGTATAATCGACCCCTGTGACGGTAAATGGCGAGGCTTCCTGTACTCTTATTTTCGGAAGCGGTGGCGGATCCGGTTTGCTGTAAGATTTTCCCATAACTTTGCGGCAAGTTACACACTTATTCAATAACTTCTTAATAAATTGTCGAAGTGTCGGTACCCAATACGATTGTCGTACAAAAGTCAGCGTAGCATTAAGTCCAGAATGGAGTGAACGTTCGTGTGCGTCTATCACAATCAGTTTGGTAAGTGGATGATTCGCAGGTATAAGGTACGGAAATTTGGTATTCTCTGAAATCGGTGCATTGTGAATTCTTCCATTGCATCTCACAAGACCATCGTCATCTATGAAGAGTCCTAATTGTCTTATTCTTGGAAATTTCATTGTGTTTTTATTTCGTGTGTCCTTTAAACTTTTTATTTCGGCTGAATATGAAGATTCTTGGCAATCTAATATCCATGAACGCACCGCGGTATTTATATCATATGTCGTCAAAATTCCACCTTTTCTCCGATGTTTGGTATATAGGCAGTTAGATATGAACCGCTGAACGTAAGCAGTTACTCGAATCAATTTCCTGAAAGTCCCATATTTCGAAATGTCTATAACGTTACTAATACCATAGTGATCAGTATGAACTTCATTGTTTAGAAATTCCTCTTCGTCGTTTTCTCCTGTAATTGTCATTACCATTTTACTTGTGGGAGTTATTTCTGGCCATTTTGTGCGATCCGTTAACCAATTTGGTCCTTTTTTCCAAATGACACTATCGATGTATTGATCGGCGTTAATTCCTCGTGTTAAGAGATCGGCTGGATTGCATTCTGTTGGACAATATCTCCATTCATGTTGATTTGTAGATTCCGTTATTTCTCTCACTCGATTCGCAATAAATCGTTTTAACGGTTTCACTGATTTTAACCAGTGCAATACTATGAAGCTATCCGACCAGAAAACCACGTTTTTACATTCGAAAGTCGATTGTACATGTGACGCTAGTCTAGTTCCAATAACTGCGGCCATAAGTTCTAGTTGCGGTAATGTTAGGTTTTTCACTGGCGCTACTCTGCTTTTTGCCATCAGTAACGCAGTTTCGGTTCCGTTGTTCAGATATGCGGTCGCTCCATACGCCTTTGGACTGGCATCGCAAAATACGTGTAGTTCAAGTTGTTCCGAAGTAGAATTACCGGAGAAATAATATCTCGGAAAGACGATTTGTGTCGCTTTCTCTAAGTCGCTTGCTACATTAATCCAAGTAGCCTTAAAGTTTTCCGGAACTTGTTCATCCCAATCCAGTCTACTTTTCCATAGATCCTGTATTAGTGTCTTTGCTCTTATTGTTACCGGGCTGAGTATTCCAAGTGGATCGTATATTTTCGACGAATGTTTCAAAATCTCCCTTTTTGTTTCAATATCTCGTATTGGAATATCACATTTCTGGTACATCAGATCATCGGATTTGCTATTCCATAACATACCAAGTACTTTTGTGTTTTTGTCCATATCTAGTACATTTTCCGTCTTGGCTAGCTTGCGTATATTCTCACTGTTTGACGTCCACGATCGTAGGTTGAATCCGGCGTCTTTCATCATTGTTCTCGCTTCTTTATAATACGTATCAGCCTCATCCTCGTTCTGTAAACTTGTCAGAATGTTGTCCACGTACAAGTCTCTTTCCACCAATGTAGCTGTTTTACTGTTGTAACGTTGTAAATGTTTCAGTATTGTGGCGTTTAGTATAAACGGTGAACAAGTCGCTCCAAAAAGGACGGATTTGAACCTGTAAGTCTGTAAATAACTTGTTGGGTCGGATGGGTTACTTAGCCACAAGAAACGCGTAGCGTCTCGGTCATCCTCGTTTAATCCTACATGTAAAAAGGCTTTCTCAATATCCGTTGTTATGGCGACAGGGTTGGCTCTAAATCTCATCAGAATTTTTGTCAGGTCGTTTAGCTTCGGCGGTGTATCCAAGAGGCAGTCATTCAAGCTTTGCGAATTAGGCGACTGGCGACAACTGCAGTCGTAAACAATTCTGATAGGCGTAGTGCTTGATTCCTTCTGTACTGGATGATGAGGAATGTAGTGTAGTTTTTCTGAAGTTTCTGCTGTTTCATCCACCTTCTCTATGAATCCCCTACGTTCCTGTTCTTGTATGATGTTCCCGTACTTCTTTAACATATCTGGGTTTTGAGTAAGTCTTTTAATGACGTTTTCTGTCCTTCTCTTCGTGACTGCTAAATTTGTAGGCAATTCATCATGATCCTGTTTCCATGGTAACCTAGCGAAATATTTATTTTCTCGGAACTCAATTGATCTGTCCTGATAGGCTTTAATATATGCATCACCGTCTTCGTCTACCTCCTTACTATTTATGCCTATTGATTCTAAATTCCAAAATCTCTCTAGATTGTATTCTTCAACTTTGTGTGATATTAGAACATTAAACATGCTAGTTTTCGACGTGTTAGTTTTCTTACCGTATGTAGGTCCCGAAAGCAAATATCCGATCTTGGATTTCACGGCGGTCGGACCGTTTCCCCGTACAATATGGTCTTCTACAATGTCCCAATAGTGATCTGCGCCTACTAACAACGATATATCGAATGAATCTTGCTGTGTCATCGTGTGCGCTAACTTTAAACCACGCAAATAACCATTTTGTGTATCAATATTACGTATGTGATTCTGTAGAGGCATGGCTATCATCGGTACTATCAGTACTTTGATTGGCAATACGTGTCCTGCATCGGTTTTCAGATAGATTGTTGTCTTTTCTAGGTGTCTCGCGTTTTTCTCTTCACCTCCAAATGCCGATAAATGTATTATCTCTGTTCCCTCTATCTGTAAGTTGAGTTTATTCGCTAAGTTCTGCGTTAAAAACGATCTTTGCGCTCCTTCGTCAAAAAGAATGTTTGTCTCGGTGTAGAGCTGATTCGACCCTACTTGTGCTACGGCGGTTTTCAAAAGTACATTTGATCGCGATTCTGTCGATTGTGAATACAAAATGGTAGTATCTTGATCCGTTGTATGACTTTCATTTACGAGGTGAACGTTTGTCGAATTTGAAGATGGTGGGTTTTGCGGGTTGCTGCTCTGATTATCTTTCGCGCGGAAATTCGTATGTGCTGAGTTACTACCCCCGTTTCTATGGCTTACCTCATGGACTGGTTTTATGCTGTTTGTTAGACGTACATTACACAAGCTTGTATGGTGTTTCTTATTACAATGTCTACATGTGTGTTTAGATTTACATTCGTTTAGTCTGTGTTTACCAAGGCAATTAAAGCATAACTTATCACGTTTTACTATGTTCATACGGGATTCTGTGTCGGTTATTTTACTGCAATGGGTAGGTGCGTGTATTTCGTGACAGAAAACGCAAGGTCTAGTCTCAATATTCTTGTAAGATTTGGACTTCGGCAATTTCGCTCCGGCAAAGAAAGACGATGTTGTGGGCAAATTGTGTGTTGACTCTATCTCTTGTCCTGCGTCCATTATATCTATCTCGTCTAATATGCTTTTACGGAGGTCCCGTAATACCCAAGTTTTTGTTCTGTGTTCTCGCGCGAGATGTTTTCTGACTTCCCCGGGTAATTTGTTCATAATAATGGGAACAAGTAACGTGCCGTATGTTTCCTGTGTTTGACCCAAAGCTTCTAATCCCCTGACGTAACCTTCCATTTTATCGTAAAAACTTCGTAAGCTTGTTAACTGATTTCTAGGCGAAGGAATTTCTAATAATGCCTGCATGTATGCATTTATGATTTTATCTTGTTGACCGAACCTCTCTTTTAACAAATTTACGGCTTCATCGTAGTTTACATTTGTTAGTGCGAAACCTGCTATTGATCCTAGTGCTTCATGTTCTAGCTGTGCTTTCAAGTAATTAAATTTTTGTACATTTGTAAGTGACAGATTAAGATGTACGGCCGACTCATATGAGTCCCAGAAAGTTTGCCATTCTAAAATGTTGCCTGAGAAGGTTGGAAGCGAAAGTTTTGGTAGGCGGTGACTCTGATTACTAGTTGACGAAAATGTACTTTGTTGCGTGTTAAATGTGTGACTGGCTTGTACAGACGGGTTTTCAAACGACTGTGCGTTGTGTGGGTTGGTTATGTTGTGCGTTGGAACAAACGGTATAGTTTCTGGATTTAACGTGTGAGTTGTAGTATGTGATTCAATATGACGGGACTGCGGGGTTTGGACATTTTGTATGAACTTACGTATGTGTCGAATCTTCGTTTCCATAGTCACTGAATATTCATCTGAATCAATAATCTCATTTTCCACATCTTCCGGTTCTGTTAACTTAAGAATTTGTTCATTTAAGTCCTCAAACAATGTTTGTTTTTGCACAAGTTTTCCGAGCGTTGCAAAGACTTCTTCTTCATCGAAATTCGTATTCTCCTTTGCTTCATCTAACCTGCGGAATAGTCTGGTAACAGCGCTTCTGTTCCCAGATCGAACTGATTTCAATTTTTCGAGATCCATTGGTCACGGTACCATAAATATAGATGATAGTTAGGCAATGTGTATAAAGACAACTGTTCAGCCATTACATTTTATATACAACTAACGTATTTCCGCCCAAGGCGACGTCACTGACAATACGACGTCGACAATAGACAAGTACAATAGTACGGACGTTATGTTCCCGCGACAATCTCAACATCTATATCTGACCTCATTGCAGCCGGTGAGACAATTGTCAGTACAGTCTCAAGAGGTATATAACATGGTCTATATCTTACCTCATTGTAGCCGGTGAGACATATGTCAGTACAGTCTTAAGGGGTTTATAACATAGTCTATATCTGACCTCATTGTAGCCAGTGAGACATATGTCAGTACAGTCTTAAGAGGTCTATACTTAACCTCATTGTAGCATGTGAGACATATGTCAGGACAGTCTTAAGAGGTATATAACATGGTATATATCTGACCTCTTTGTAGCCGGTAAGACAACTGTCAGTACAGTCTCAAGGGGTATATAACATGGTTTATATCTGACCTCATTGTAACCGGTGAGACAAATGTCAGTACAGTTTTTAGAGTTATATAACATGGTCTATATTAAACCTCATTGTAGCTGGTGAAGAATTTGTCAGTACAGTCTATAGAGGTATATAACATGGTCTATATCTGACCTCATTGTAGCTGGTGAGACAAATGTCAGGACAGTTTTAAGGTGAATATAACATGGTCTATATCTGACCTCATTGTAGCCGGTGAAACAATTGTCAGTATAGTCTCAAGAGGTATATAACATGGTCTATATCTTACCTCAATCTAGCCGGTGATACATATGTCAGTACAGTCTTAAGGGGTATATAACATAGTCTATATCTGACCTCATTGTAGCCGGTGAGACATATGTCAGTACAGTCTTAAGAGGTCTATACTTAACCTCATTGTAGCCGGTGAGACAAATGTCAGGACAGTCTTAAGAGGTATATAGGTAACATGGTATATATCTGACCTCATTGTAGCCGGTGAGACATATGTCAGTACAGTCTAAGAGGTATTAGAATATAACATGGTCTATATCAGACTAAATTGAAGACAATGAGACACATAACAGTTCATTCTATAGAGGTCTATATATGACTCGTTATAGACTTTGAGACTAGTACCAGTACTGTCTTTAGGGGTTGATAACAAGTCCTATATCTGACATCATCGTAGCTGGTTAGACGAGATGTCACTATACTGTATCAACTTTCTTAACAAGGTATTTATCTGACCCCACTTTAGCCAGCTAGACATACAGCAGTTCAGTTTTTAAATGTAAATAAAAAGTGTATATATGACCCCATTGTAGGTAGAGAGACACAAGTCCGTACAGTCTTCATAGAGGTAGAAGGTTCATTTCTGACCTCAATTTGGCCGATGATATAAGTACACTCCACCAGCTAGTCCATGGTGTGTTGAATATTGCATTTAGCTACCAACAAATAAATCATTTTTAATAAGTTCCCATATATTTTGTTAAAGTGAAAGTTCACTTATTTTGTTTTTATTTCGGACCTGTTGAACTATTTATTAAATCAAATACAGACCATACACATACAGGATAGGCTTAGTACTTTAGCAATGAGTGGTCGATCCAAATTTCAAAGATGTCGCTTCAATATTAAGTTATTATGTTTTTATTAAAATCACGACATTTTATAAACATAGTGTCATACAGGAATCACCCTTCCATTTGTCCATTTTTAAGATATTGTAACTTTAGTATTTTTCAAAAATAAATGTAGTATGTCTAGTTTATTTCAGATAGGTATAAACTAGAGAGAAAATAAGACGCTACATAAACACGAGAGTTGAGAGGAGTTAACAATTTACTAAATCTGTGTAAGTTAAAATGTATTTTATCTTATTATTCATGGATAGAATTATAACGTTACATAATAAATGTCTGTTG
Source organism: Mytilus californianus (assembly GCF_021869535.1). NCBI lineage: Eukaryota > Metazoa > Mollusca > Bivalvia > Mytilida > Mytilidae > Mytilus > Mytilus californianus. The sequence continues at coordinate 88,110,141 of NW_026262701.1, forward strand.
AATTTATTTCTTGATATTGCTTACTATTGTTAGCGTCCAATTGTATTCCTTGTGAGTAATCGTCTGGCATTGTATCGATAAAACCAGCTTTAATTGATAAAGCATCGTCGCATGCCCTCTCCGGCGTCTAAATTCAGAGAACCTTGTGGTACATTTTGGGTGCAGACCTCTGCTGAAGAATTGTTTTTGACAATAAAAAAACGAAAAATCAACCGGTATCGCCATTTGTACAGTTAGTCTTATAATTATCATTGGTTGCGTGACTGATAAGTTACATTTATGCATTGCATTAGCTATGTTGTAGCCATGGATTAATATGTTCTTCTTTCCAAAAACGTACGTGTATTTTTGTGCTAAATTAAATCAAATACAGACCATACATGCAAGTCAGGATTACTTCAGTACTTAAATGCAGATAGATCGTGCCAAGTTCACAGAAGCCAAACTATGATGTAAAATTCTAACACCTGAAAAACTATTCGTGTAATTTTCGTACGCCGTATATTAATATCTCCAAAATTAATGTCATATGAGTATAAAAATGCAAGCAATGTAATGGTTTTAAGTAACGCCAGTTATACCGTGGGACAGCCGAACGGCTAATTTGTATAAGTAACTAGTAAAACGTTACTTGTTGATAGTGTGCGCTTAGTTCACTTATGTGTGTTTTCAGTTCGAAGCCGTACGTGCGTTCTCAGCAAAATTATTCTAAAATACAGCAAAACACGCTAATTCTATGATATTGTTCATTTGTTAAGTAATTAAAATACATGCACATAACAGCCGCACTGATTTATAATTGTAGTAAGAGTTTGACACGGTTTAAGATATAAATAGAAATGTATTAAACAATAGTACGATATAACAATATTATCGATTACATATTTAGGCTATTTAGGCTAATTAATTTAACTTATATCGACAAACTTATAAGTTTAATAAAAATTATTGTGTCCGTAATGTATTTCAATCCATTCCCGTAATTGTAGTAAGAGTTTGAAGATATAAATAGAAACGTATTAAACAATACGATATAAGAATATTATAATTTACATATTTAGGCTAATTAATTAATTTAACTTATTTCGACACACTTATTAGTTGAATAAAAAATATTATGTCCGTAATGTATTTCAATCCTATCCGGTAATTGTAGTAAGAGTTTGACACGGTTTAAGATATAAATAGAAATGTATTAAACAATACGATATAACAATATTATCAATTACATATTTAGGCTAATTAATTTAACTTATATCGACAAACTTATAAGTTAAATAAAAATTATTGTGTCCGTAATGTATTTCAATCCATTCCCGTAATTGTAGTAAGAGTTTGAAGATATAAATAGAAACGTATTAAACAATACGATATAAGAATATTATAAATTACATATTTAGGCTAATTAATTAATTTAACTTATATCGACACACTTATAAGTTGAATAAAAAATATTATGTCCGTAATGTATTTCAATCATATCCCGTAATTGTAGTAAGAGTTTGACACGGTTTAAGATATAAATAGAAATGTATTAAACAATACGATATAACAATATTATCAATTACATATTTAGGCTAATTAATTTAACTTATATCGACAAACTTATAGGAAGTTGAATAAAAAATATTATGTCCGTAATGTATTTCAATCCTATCCCGTAATTGTAGTACGAGTTCGATCCGTATTACATTTTTCAATAATATGTTAACCTCATCCTAGCCGGTGGAAAAAAGCCTCAACCATTTTTCAACAAAGATTTGTTGCTCGATCTTTTCAATTCAATTTTATGGAAAAACAAGCAGAAATGCATATGATTTTTTTTTGACCTCTTGATAGATATAGGTCTATGGTTTCAGGAAAGGTATCACTCTAATTGATTGAAATTTTCCTTTGGACCAAATTTTTGAGACTTTTGTGACATGTTCACCCCCCTTTTTTGCAATATTTTGTATCAAATAAATGCAGATTGTTGCCATGGTTACACCAAAAAGAGATTATATTTCACCTTTTTAACTATTAAAAATGAAATCTATGGAAGATGCTCTTTCCAGAAATATACACATGCATAACACAAATAGTAAGCCTTATTTATTAGATAGGAAGGAAAAGAGGGTGGTTAAAAATTATGAGTGTCAATTTTAAGACCTACTGATACTAGACTTCTCAAAAGCATTCGATAAGGTATCCCATAGCCTGCTCCTACATAAACTCAATCACTATGGAATCAGGGGAAAGACCAACAGCTGGATAGAAGCGTTCCTGACAAATAGAACCCAAGTAGTAGTAGTTGAGGGTGAACAGTCAGACAGAGCAAAGGTAGAATCTGGAGTTCCACAAGGTTCAGTCCTAGGCCCTAGTCTATTTTTGTTTTACATAAATGACCTAGCGAATGACCTAAAATCAACAGTTCGTCTCTTTGCTGATGACACAGTAGTCTACTTAACCATCGCCTCAGATACTGATTGCCGACACCTACAGTCAGACATTGATAAACTGGCACTATGGGAGGAAAAGTGGAAGATGGAGTTTCACCCAGAAAAGTGTAGCGTACTGACTGTCTCCAGAAAGAAAAAGCCAATCATATGGGACTATGTATTACATGATCATGTACTAAAACATGAAACATCAATTAAGTACCTGGGCTGCACCATCACAAGCGAACTAGACTGGGGAGAACACATCAACAACATTACCAGCAAAGCCAGCAGAAGCCTTGGTTTCCTCCACAGAAATCTACACATCGGCTCTAAAACATGCCAAGAAATCCTCGCTAAAAATTCCGGTCGACCTCCTAGGCATCCATTAGTAGTTAAAGATTTGATTTCATTCAATAAATTAATTTATGACCCGCGTGTACGTCTCACTTAAAACACAGCCATATACCAAATGGTCAAAATTAATCATCCATGTAATTTGCTCTATGGGATGTTTGCAAAATTTCAACGGAGGCAATTTCTTGGCATGGGAGAAAGGAAGAAAGACCATTCACAATTTGTCTTACATTTGTTTTTCTCTCTTTCGATTAAATAAAAAAAAAAATAAACCTTTCAGATGTAGAGTTCATAAGAATGAAATATTCCCTGTAGAACACCCCCACCCCCCCCCCCTTTTTTTGTGCTCTCTATTTTCAACCCTCTAATCTTATTAAAATTAAAACTTTGATTTCTAACCGATCTATTCATGCACCGGACCGGCAACTTTTTTTTATTTAATAAGAAAATCTACAGTGCCGTTATACACATGCATGTTGATTGCTTCGAGTCCCCGCCCGAAAAGAAAGAAATAGTCCAACTCCAAGATACTATGTTCCCGAATCACGTGATTTTTACTACGTGGAGCTTAAATTAGAATAAATACCGAATATGGAAAGTGAAACTACAATTCATAACATAAAGTCCGTTGGCAAATAGAAGAAAAAGGAGATAACTTTTGGCAAAGGGTACCGGGGTAATCCTCTTTGTGTTCAAAATATTCATGAAATATTTGCCACTGCCCCTTGTCTCGGTTCTATGAATGTTTACCCTGAGTTTTCTATCTGTTACATGCCAAGAAATCCTCGCTAAAAATTCCGGTCGACCTCCTAGGCATCCATTAGTAGTTAAAGATTTGATTTCATTCAATAAATTAATTTATGACCCGCGTGTACGTCTCACTTAAAACACAGCCATATACCAAATGGTCAAAATTAATCATCCATGTAATTTGCTCTATGGGATGTTTGCAAAATTTCAACGGAGGCAATTTCTTGGCATGGGAGAAAGGAAGAAAGACCATTCACAATTTGTCTTACATTTGTTTTTCTCTCTTTCGATTAAATAAAAAAAAAAATAAACCTTTCAGATGTAGAGTTCATAAGAAGGAAATATTCCCTGTAGAACACCCCCACCCCCCCCCCCCCCCCTTTTTTGTGCTCTCTATTTTCAACCCTCTAATCTAATTAAAATTAAAACTTTGATTTCTAACCGATCTATTCATGCACCGGACCGGCAACTTTTTTTATTTAATAAGAAAATCTACAGTGCCGTTACACACATGCATGTTGATTGCTTCGAGTTCCCGCCCGAAAAGAAAGAAATAGTTCAACTCCAAGATACTATGTTCCTGAATCACGTGATTTTTACTACGTGTAGGTTAAATTAGAATAAATACCGAATATGGAAAGTGAAACTACAATTCATAACATAAGGCCAACTAAAATTAATTAGTAGATTTTCATCCAACTTTTTGAAAAAAATGGGGCGGGTGGGAGGATTTTATTTTTTATTTTTTATTTCATATGAAAATATTTTGTAAGGTGTTATTAATATGTAAACGTTATAAAATGGCTTATATATGTTTTTATTCCAGAAACATGCACAATAGAAATTTCAACTCCAATCTCTGCAGAATTAAGCTGACCAAAAGACATCTAATAGTCACAAAAATAGTCTTCAATATCAGATGGTCCATCTCATGTGACAAGATTCAAATTTTATTTCTCTGACAAATATCCAGTGGGAAAATTATCTAACAGTTGACCATATCAAATTGAATGATAATAAAAGCTTAATTAAAATAAAACTTTCTGTTTTATTAAACAAAAAATGATATTAAATGCAATAGATTACAAAAAACAGAGAGTTCAAACATTTTTGTAATATTGTATGATTAGAAAATTTTGGTTATTTTTCAAAATCATTTAGGATTAAATTTGTTCCTAGTACGTCTTTCGACAAGTTTTTTACCATTCTCTTTACAACCAGTACATATAGGATAATATTCATTAGCTTCATCTTCATCACCTGCTTCAGCAGGTTCAAGCTCATCAGTTCCACAAAAGAAACAAACATCTTCAAAACCAGCAGAATAATAAGTTAATTCTACAGTACAGTTACATGTAATGTTTTTTCGTACAAACACAGTTTTCAAAACATGGGTTTCTTCTTCAAGATCTAACTCATCAAATGAGAAACCACATGTGTACTGAATATCAGTTAAACTGTTTACTAATTGTGTCCTTCTGACACCCCTTACTACCTTTTTGGAGTAGAGTACTCTAGGTTTATCACAATCTGAACATAGAACAACCATTTCCACATTCTTAGCGTACTGAGAAGATGGAGAAAATGGTAATCCATGTTCAGATGATGGTTTGCCAGTGAGTGATGGTCGATATTTTTCTGATGTTGGCTTTCCATATAACTGATCAAATGATTTATACTTGTCACAATTAAGCGGCTCTGGGTCCGGAAGATGATAAAGACTTTCAAACATTTCATTACTTAAACGAGGTTTTTTGCAAACATGACATGACGTTTTACCACATTTTTTTACACTAAAAATGTACTGAGCAATTTTACAATGATCATTCAAAAAACTCATAAACAATTTTCTTTTTTTAATATCCTGCTGAGTACTATCTGTTACTTTAATATCCTGGTCTATTTTTAATATTTCACGTCTGAAATCAAATATTTCACCCTCTGTTGCTGGATCAAAGACCTTTAAGTTTTTATCTTTCCATTTGAGCCTAGTTATTACATTTGACAATAAAATACGAACAGGCTCTACTGAGTCTAAAACCTCTTCCTCAACCGTAGGATATTTTTCTGCTAGTTTTCTAATTTCACCTAATGAATTTACAGAATCTAATTGTTTTTCATAATGCTCTGTTTTTTCACGCATCAGTCCTACTGACTGGAAACCCAAGTTCAAGATGGACATAATTCTTTCTGCTGGATTTTTCCAACTATTTTGTGGAGGGGTTCTAGCTACACAAATCAAATCAAGATCAAATATAAGAAACAGGCAAATCAAGGACATTTGAACAGAAACATATGTCAATCTATGGTCGGGACCTCCATCACTGTAAAAAATTAAAATGGGCTTAATCATACCATTTTCTAGAAATGAATTTTTCAAAATTTTAGACATTTCAGTTGCATGCCGCCATGGGGAAGAAGATTGAAATGCTGTTTCTTTTACACCAACAAACACTTGCCCACCATAAAATGTTTTTTCAATTTCATCTGGAATCTCTGAAAATAAATTCACACTAGGAGTTATTGAAAATTTTGTGAAGTCGTGATCAGCAACTTCAAATTTTTTCCCCATGGCGACAATGACCTGCTTCCCCCTTTCCACAGTTGCAACTGGATATCCAGGCTCCCCAACTTTCAATTTGTGCTTATCATCCATACACACAAAATTACAAAATGGTTTATACATTATTGCAAACTCTTTTTGGTACCTAAAAATAGCAGAAGCATAATGCATATCTACATGAGTCTTTCTAAATTGGCGACTTTGAATCATAAATTTAACTTTTAACTTGCCTGTATATCTATGAGAGGATTGAAAATTAGCATGTCGAGGCCAAAATTGCCAACGCAACCATTGCTGTGAAGGGACTAAAATGTTTGGTGGTAATTTAGCTTTAACCTGTTCATATAGATCTCGAACTGAAAATGCATCTGCCAAATGAGTAATTACATCACCCCCCTTATCAATTTTGTCATGCCTTCTATCGTCAACAGCCAATTCAAGCTTCTCATTGATATAATTTTGGCACTCTGAAAGAAAATCATTATACTTTTCAGGTTGACCCCGGTTATTCAATCTTAAGTCACAAATAAGTTCAGAGTCTTCATTGTCTAGAATTTCACTGATACGTTTGTCAACTTCTGTTTGTGAAGCAGTAAGAGAGGCAGACTGGTCCCCAGTCAAACGTCTATAAGCCTCTCTTAAAAAAGCAGATTTATTTGAAATTGTGCGACCAAACAAAGAAAGAAATTCACGTCGCATTGCCCGACTGTGATAAACTGGGAGTGATTTGCGTAAATTGCATGCTATTTGCATGTTCTTTGTCAATAAGTCACTCTCAGATACAATGGGAACTTTCCACAGAAACATCAAGTGTTCTTTTGATCCTGTATAAGTAAATTGACAACATTTGACTGGAACAACTAGGTCTTTGAAATAGTCATATCGTCTGTTTGGTTCACCCGGAGAGTAGTCATTGACAACAATAGGAGAAAAAAAGTCACTATGTATGATAGCAGTATGCAATAAATTGTATCTCGCTTGCTTTGTAGGATTGACATTGGACACGGGTGCTAGATATTCCCACCTCTCCTTATCCCCTTGGAATACTTTTTTTGAAGCACTACATTCAGATCTATATTGCTGTGAAACTAAAAAGTCAGCATACTTTTTCAAATTTTGTCCAAATTCTAAAAGAATAGTTCTTATTGGCAACCACTTCTCTCGTTTTAAAAAGCCATTTTCAGTAAGAAGCAAAAGTGCAATTGCATGACTGCGTAAAATGTTCTCTTGAAGACTAGTTGAATCTATTTTCTTTCTCTTTCTTAATTCTGGTTTATAGTAACCATTAAAATGAATCAGTGCTTCAGGAAGACCACAGGCTCGGCTAGCTAATGTGTGGTGGTTACCATCCACATACCACAAAATGTCTGTCAATGTATTCACCAAATTCACCCCAAGACTGTCTTTGTTTGTTGACAAAAAACCCACACCCTGTGCCCTTAGCCACTCAATTATGTCATTAAATAATTTGTTCTTTTGGTTTAATTCATGTTTAATGTTTGGCAAATGATTGGCTTTATTTGCACCCTGCATTAGAATCGTGAAAGCATCAACTTTAGCATTATTTACACAGTTTTGATTTTCATCTTTATTTACTCTGTATTCAATGTAGGGTCCAAGACAAGGTACCGCGTCGCACAACTTTGTGCAGGGGTCGATTTCCGTACTTAATTCACTTTTTTTTGTTCCAATGTGTGCCGTTATTCTAGCGTTTTGAATTTCATTCACTGGAGGTTTGTGGTCCAAATTTCCTGACGCGAAGTCATTATATAAATCAAAAATGGTTTTTTCATCATTGAAATTCGTAGCGTACCACGATTTCTTTTCATTCACACCGCTTACTACTCTAAGAATCACGAAAACCATGTTGAATTGTTACAGGAAGTTAACAAAAAACGAAATTATTGACACGGATACCGGTAACGGAGATGAAAAAAATCCGGAAATCGTAAATTTTAGAAAATAAAAAAAATCGGGGCGGCACGATTTTCGAGGGGCGGGCGGGGATGAAAATCTATCAATTAATTTTAATTGGCCTAAAGTCCGTTGGCAGATAGAAGAAAAAGAAGATAACTTTTGGCAAAGGGTACCGGGGTAATCCTCTTTGTGTTCAAAATATTCATGAAATATTTGCCACTGCCCCTTGTCTCGGTTCTATGAATGTTTACCCTGAGTTTTCTATCTGTTACATGCCAAGAAATCCTCGCTAAAATTCCGGTCGACCTCCTAGGCATCCATTAGTAGTTAAAGATTTGATTTCATTCAATAAATTAGTTTATGACCCGCGTGTACGTCTCACTTAAAACACAGCCATATACCAAATGGTCAAAATTAATCATCCATGTAATTTGCTCTATGGGATGTTTGCAAAATTTCAACGGAGGCAATTTCTTGGCATGGCATCAAAGAGCAAGCTTACAAAAACCTAGTAAGGCCCCAACTAGAATATGCCACAACAGTATGGGACCCATATCATCAGAAACATATTGACCAAATTGAAAAAGTTCAAAGGGGGGCTGCGCGATACGTCACCAAGCGCCACAGAAACAGATCAAGTGTCACGGACATGATTAATGAATTGGGTTGGAAAAGTCTCCAAGAACGACACAGAGAGGCCAGGCTCGCAATGATGTACAAGATCGTCAACGACAAAGTAGCCATCAACAAAGACATGTACCTCCAGAGACCAACCAGAGTATCCAGACATACACAACAGCATGGATACATGGTACAAACAGCAACCAAAGACTGCAGGAAATGGTCCTTCTTTGTGAACACCACCAAAGACTGGAACAAGCTTCCCCCGGAGATCGCCACAGCACAGTCATTTGAGACATTCAAATCTCAAATGACCAACCTTACAAAATAAGATGAACATTTGTTTTTATCCTGTTTTTAACCATGCAGAACCAATTTTGCCAGTATATTCAGAAAGTTGAATGTGGGCAGTATATGGAAGAAGAAGAAGAAGATGTTTTCCTAACTGTGTATTGCTACCTAACCCGTATGTTGCAAGGAAGAGAACCAGTCTATCCTAACGTCCTCGAATAATTCAGCGCCCTCTATCTTTTTCGAGGTTAACAGAGTGATCGTAGTGATCGGAATATAACGACTGGATTATTCGGGTTAGGTGTCAAAGCATTCCTCAGATTGGAGCGTATCTTAAGTTTGCTCCCTCCAGCGCAATATATATAGAATAACCATACATTGTCTCGAAATATAATTTTTTTTTGTACAAGGCTTAGAAACAGGTAGAAAGCGAGGCTTTGCCGAGCATTTCTATCCTGTTTTGAGCCGTTGTACAAATAAAATTTATATTTCGAGACAATGAATGTATATACTGCAACTCCTACAACTGTTCCAAATAAAATATTTACGGTAAAAACCATCATTTTTTAATTTGGAGTGAACGACGTAAAAATTCCGCGAACCTGTACTTTTAATGACGTCATAAATAGAACACTACGGAAACGCATTGTCAACGTCATAAACAAGGCGACATACGGTCAGTGACTGTATATCATAGATGAGTATATGGTCAATGTAATTTCACTGCGCAAATAGCACAGCTGCAGTATATATCGGATTTTATACTGCACTCGTTCTATTTGAGCAGTCAAAATGCGTTGACCGTATATTTCTATGTCATATACAGTCACTGACCTGATATCACTTTCTTCATGAATATTTAAATAGAAATTGCCGAAATTATAATTAATTACTCATACGACCTATTCAATCTGTTCTTGTTTCCAATGTATACAACGACTCAAACTTATTTCTTTTGCAAATTTTAGAAAAAAAACCATATTTCATTTGTTAATATTTTTGATTTGCAAACTATAAATCCTTATGTTTTATGTATATTGTTGATATTTTAGTTCATTCTCAAACAAATTCCTTCACCATCGATTGCGGGTTTCAACAGGTAATGTACATTTCATTGTGTTGTATATTGCTCCGCCTGCATGATATGAGGCCTTTTTGTAAAAGGGGGAAGTTTCCCAATATTTAAATCAAATAATAACATTAACACATTAAACAACAATTGAAAATGTTTTTTTTTAGATTGCAGAGCCTCGCATTTCCCCGTTTCTAAGCCTCATCCTTATATCGTTGATATGTCAAGTCAATGCACTATTATTGTCTATGGTAGCAATACACAGTTAGGAGTTTGGTTTCGCATTTTGGCCCCGGTGGATTTTTCAAATATGAAAGTTATTGTGTAATAAAATTCATTTTTAGACAGCTGAGTACTAATTTAGCCTTCAAAGGTGGTTTATAAGAACATCAAGATTCTTTTTTACATGTTTTATGGGCTATTTTCTGTTTGACTCTCCGTATTTTCATAGCTAGACCGGTCATCGGTCCAGAAATTAATGTAATGTTTACAAACACTTTTTTTCTGGTAGACGGTCCAAGGACACAGTTATCGTCCTTTGGTTTTCGTTGTCTACAAATATAGTCCCTAGTGTGAACAGTGTATAACTTGCATTTTTTTTTGATACACTTTCCCAATTTATTTCTTGATATTTTATGCATGAAATATTGAGTAAGGGGATGAAATTACATGTTAAAAAAATTTGGGTGCTGAATCTTTATGTTAAGTAGTGATTTGGTCCAGTTAAAAAAGGTCAAAAATTAGAATGTCTGAAGCTGTCAGATACAGTCAATGTCTAAGCGTATTTGTATTGCATCAAAGGTTTCCGCTGCATTGTTTTAAAACAAAGGACATTTCCTAAATGGTTTTACAGATTCCCATCAATGTTGTACCCATCAATAAATCTACATTTGATACGTTTTTGCGGTAGGTATACAGAACTTTGCAAGTGTGTTTTTATGGCTCAAATTATAAATTGACCATTTAATTATGTGTGATTTTAATTCCAAAATTACTTGTATTCTTTCAGTCTCCGAGGTCTGCATTAAATATGCGAATCGACGTTATATTTAAAAAAAAAAACCAAACCATATTTTTTATAGATTGCCTTTTAAATAAAATTATTTTAACTTCAATTTTCATCTGTAATGTAGTATTTAGGATATTATTTCAATTCATATCACATCCCATTGTTCAATAATGCTGATTATCAGTATAATAGAGACAATGCATTAATAAGTCTACTAGGAGATTACCAAGATTCACAAAATCAAGGCAATACGGAGGTTGGACAACGTATGAAGCAGAGACTTCGAACATACAATTTATAAATAGCCGTGTCCATTACCAATCCCAGCAAAACATATCAAAACCTTTGTCAATAGGTGAAATATATCGATTTCTGTATCGACTTTTCTAAAGTTATGCTGCGTATACTATACATTTATTTTGTGGTTATTTCTATCGTAGCCTGATTTGACCTTTCTTATGTAAAATAATTACTGTTAGAAAGGTGTGTGTCTGTGAGAAGATTATCTGGTTTTACTCATTTGCATATAGGCAATGGTTATTCATCTGTAATGATGTGTGGTGATTAAGTAGAAGTCTTCGATTTTCAATGATTTAAAAATGATTAAGCTGCACCTGGTGTTTCGGATATCATTTAGGTCATTTTTGACCAAGGCCGTAAATCCTCATCAGGTACCCTAGCCTTGTATAATTATAATTACTATGTAATTATAATTCGATTAGTTCTTGCTGTGGTAACATATCAAATGTAGTAGCATTTTTAGGGCACGACACCTGGTGAATCTGCAATATCATTATTATTTTTGTGACCTTTCTTATCTAATTACTATTTAATTGTTTACAGTGATTATAATTTTGCCGAGGTCAAGTACTCCTTCACGTTCTTATGTTTACGATAAGCAATCATAGGTGGTCTGGGAAATAAATTCTTAGCAATTATATCGTTTTCAATTAATTGCCAATGTTTTCTTATTCGTCTTCCCAATTGTTTAAAGAGTGGATTGAATTTAGTTGCTAGAACTAGTGGTGGACAGTTTTGTTTATTTCTTTTTTTATAACATAATGTATTCTGTCTGTTTTTTCTCAGTGCTTTATCTATCAACGGATTAATTTCAGCTTCCAAGTATCCTCTTAGTGTAAGTTTTTGTTTGAATACTTCTATCTGTGTGTCGAGGTCATCTCTGTTACAACACGATCTAATGAACCTTGTAATTTCGCCAATTATAAATCCTTTGAATACAGATGCTGGGTGAGCAGACGATTTTTCTAAGTATTGGTAATTATCTGTAGGTTTGCGATATAATTTGACATCTAATATCTTTTCTGTTTCAAATCGGGTTCCTTTAAATATTGTTACATCCAAAAATTGTATTTGATTATTAGAGATTTCATGTGTAAATTTTAATAGTGGGTGAATACTATTTGCAATTTGGTAAAATTCCTTAAGAGATTGTTCGCTTCCTTTAAATAATAAGAATCCGTCATCTCTGTAGACAGAAAGAAGAGAAATGTCAGACGAGTATGGAAAGCGTTTCAATATTTCAGAAACGATTTCGTATATTCTTATATCTGTTAAACTAGGCGACATTGGGGATCCCATTGGAACAACTAGTACGCAGATGTGAGATTCTTTAAGAGCTGATATATTTATATTCACATGTAATATTACTGTTACTAATTCATATTATTGCATTAAATTATATAAAATACTACTATGCTTGCATCTTTATTAGATATAATTTAAGATGTTTGGAAATTACATTACATGACGAATAATTTCAGTATTTGAGAGGTTAGGTCATACACTGTGTGACGTAGTTCTGGTCAACATATGATGCTTTTTCATTAATCAATCAACTTTCTCCTTTGCTCTACAACAATTCATGAATATATTTCACGAACCAATCACAAGCCAACACGTATATACACGTTCTTATCCCGCGCAATGTTAGCGTACTCTTAAGTGCTTAGCAAATTTCAGAGAAACAAGATTATTGCCTATAGACATCATCTCTGAGAGGATTTTTTTCGAAATAGAAAAAACTTCTATAAAACGAGATCGATGTAGCAAATTTCAAAGTAACAAAATTATTGCTTATAGATATCATCTCTGAGAGGATTTTTTTCGAAATAGAAAAAAACTTCTAATAACGAGATCAATGTATAATTAAAAGATACCAAATAGACACACTTATAGGTATCATCTCTGAGAAGATTTTTTCGCAATCGGAAAAAAAACTTCTAAAAAAGGAGATTGATTATTAACTATATTACACCAAAGAAATTCACTACAGCTTATATCTCGCAATTAGAGATTATAAGCAAAGCTATCTCAATTTGAATCTGAACTAAGCATATCAATTCAAACTCAAAGACGTAAATTATTATATATATAAGAAGCACACAAGGAAGACTAATCATCCAATCATGTCTAATAGAAAGAATAGATCGTTCAAAGCTAGGGATAAGAAACGCAAAATTGCTAAAAATAAAGAAAAAAGGAAAATATACAATATAAACCGACAACATAAGAGACGACAATATAAACACACGGAAAAAGTACAGAGAGCTGCAAAATATGTTGATATATTCACAAAAGAAAATTTATGTAATGCTGAAATTCTAGTTCTAGCGAAAGGACTTAAATTCATTCCTAGTCCAAATCTTCGAAACGCTAAGAAAACTCTCATACATGACTTCAATGAACTAACCCGTAAAATGAGATGCAAATATCATTTTGATGATGGATCTCACCAATACAATCGTCCTCCATTTCTTTCCAAAAGTGGTTATAAGCCAAACTGGGCTAATAATGCAATTGAAAATTACTTATTTTCAACAAGAATTCAATTGGAAAAAATACAAATTAAATCATTTAAGGACAACCTGCCTAAAAATGAAAGAAAAGCATTACAATCACTACGTTCAAATGATCGTATCATTATCAAAAAGGCAGATAAAAATTCATAAATAGCCGTGTCCATTACCAATCCCAGCAAAACATATTAAAACCTTTGTCAATAGGTGAAATATATCGATTTCTGTATCGACTTTTCTAAAGTTATGCTGCGTATACTATACATTTATTTTGTGGTTATTTCTATCGTAGCCTGATTTGACCTTTCTTATGTAAAATAATTACTGTTAGAAAGGTGTGTGTCTGTGAGAAGATTATCTGGTTTTACTCATTTGCATATAGGCAATGGTTATTCATCTGTAATGATGTGTGGTGATTAAGTAGAAGTCTTCGATTTTCAATGATTTAAAAATGATTAAGCTGCACCTGGTGTTTCGGATATCATTTAGGTCATTTTTGACCAAGGCCGTAAATCCTCATCAGGTACCCTAGCCTTGTATAATTATAATTACTATGTAATTATAATTCGATTAGTTCTTGCTGTGGTAACATATCAAATGTAGTAGCATTTTTAGGGCACGACACCTGGTGAATCTGCAATATCATTATTATTTTTGTGACCTTTCTTATCTAATTACTATTTAATTGTTTACAGTGATTATAATTTTGCCGAGGTCAAGTACTCCTTCACGTTCTTATGTTTACGATAAGCAATCATAGGTGGTCTGGGAAATAAATTCTTAGCAATTATATCGTTTTCAATTAATTGCCAATGTTTTCTTATTCGTCTTCCCAATTGTTTAAAGAGTGGATTGAATTTAGTTGCTAGAACTAGTGGTGGACAGTTTTGTTTATTTCTTTTTTTATAACATAATGTATTCTGTCTGTTTTTTCTCAGTGCTTTATCTATCAACGGATTAATTTCAGCTTCCAAGTATCCTCTTAGTGTAAGTTTTTGTTTGAATACTTCTATCTGTGTGTCGAGGTCATCTCTGTTACAACACGATCTAATGAACCTTGTAATTTCGCCAATTATAAATCCTTTGAATACAGATGCTGGGTGAGCAGACGATTTTTCTAAGTATTGGTAATTATCTGTAGGTTTGCGATATAATTTGACATCTAATATCTTTTCTGTTTCAAATCGGGTTCCTTTAAATATTGTTACATCCAAAAATTGTATTTGATTATTAGAGATTTCATGTGTAAATTTTAATAGTGGGTGAATACTATTTGCAATTTGGTAAAATTCCTTAAGAGATTGTTCGCTTCCTTTAAATAATAAGAATCCGTCATCTCTGTAGACAGAAAGAAGAGAAATGTCAGACGAGTATGGAAAGCGTTTCAATATTTCAGAAACGATTTCGTATATTCTTATATCTGTTAAACTAGGCGACATTGGGGATCCCATTGGAACAACTAGTACGCAGATGTGAGATTCTTTAAGAGCTGATATATTTATATTCACATGTAATATTACTGTTACTAATTCATATTATTGCATTAAATTATATAAAATACTACTATGCTTGCATCTTTATTAGATATAATTTAAGATGTTTGGAAATTACATTACATGACGAATAATTTCAGTATTTGAGAGGTTAGGTCATACACTGTGTGACGTAGTTCTGGTCAACATATGATGCTTTTTCATTAACCAATCAACTTTCTCCTTTGCTCTACAACAATTCATGAATATATTTCACGAACCAATCACAAGCCAACACGTATATACACGTTCTTATCCCGCGCAATGTTAGCGTACTCTTAAGTGCTTAGCAAATTTCAGAGAAACAAGATTATTGCCTATAGACATCATCTCTGAGAGGATTTTTTTCGAAATAGAAAAAACTTCTATAAAACGAGATCGATGTAGCAAATTTCAAAGTAACAAAATTATTGCTTATAGACATCATCTCTGAGAGGATTTTTTTCGAAATAGAAAAAAACTTCTAAAAACGAGATCAATGTATAATTAAAAGATACCAAATAGACACACTTATAGGTATCATCTCTGAGAAGATTTTTTCGCAATCGGAAAAAAAACTTCTAAAAAAGGAGATTGATTATTAACTATATTACACCAAAGAAATTCACTACAGCTTATATCTCGCAATTAGAGATTATAAGCAAAGCTATCTCAATTTGAATCTGAACTAAGCATATCAATTCAAACTCAAAGACGTAAATTATTATATATATAAGAAGCACACAAGGAAGACTAATCATCCAATCATGTCTAATAGAAAGAATAGATCGTTCAAAGCTAGGGATAAGAAACGCAAAATTGCTAAAAATAAAGAAAAAAGGAAAATATACAATATAAACCGACAACATAAGAGACGACAATATAAACACACGGAAAAAGTACAGAGAGCTGCAAAATATGTTGATATATTCACAAAAGAAAATTTATGTAATGCTGAAATTCTTGTTCTAGCGAAAGGACTTAAATTCATTCCTAGTCCAAATCTTCGAAACGCTAAGAAAACTCTCATACATGACTTCAATGAACTAGCCCGTAAAATGAGATGCAAATATCAATTTGATGATGGATCTCACCAATACAATCGTCATCCATTTCTTTCCAAAAGTGGTTATAAGCCAAACTGGGCTAATAATGCAATTGAAAATTACTTATTTTCAACAAGAATTGAATTGGAAAAAATACAAATTAAATCATTTAAGGACAACCTGCCTAAAAATGAAAGAAAAGCATTACAATCACTACGTTCAAATGATCGTATCATTATCAAAAAGGCAGATAAAAATTCCTCAACAGTTGTTCTTGATAAAGAGCTATATATAAAAATGGCAAAAGACCATTTAAATGACAATGTACACTATGAAAGAATTAACGAATCTCATACAACGGAAATACTAGAAAATATCAACACTATTATACATCGTATACACAATGAATCCTACATTGATGAAGTTACATTTAAGTTTCTAATAAATGACCAGGGAAATAGATTAGGGAGACTATACTTCCTACCAAAACTTCATAAAATTAATCAATCGGATAGACAAAAGATTAAAACTGATATCAATCATTTACAGAATGTAAACGTCCCAGGAAAACCGATCGTATCCTTATGTAATAGCCCATTGGAAAAAATTGCACAATATATCGATTATTTTATTAAACCAGTTGTCAATAAATTTTGGACATACACACAAGATACAACTTCCTTCATAAACAAATTGGAAAAAATAAGAGCACCTGCGGACATATTAATGAGCTCATTTGACATTTCAAGTATGTACACCAATCTACATCATACTGAAATTATTAATGCAATTGACAGAGCACGGCCACTAATAATGCAGTGTAAATTTGACATCCCAGTGCCACCCAAAAAGGCTTTACTGGAATTACTTAAAATTGCCCTTGCAAATAATGAATTTGAATTCAACGGGCAAATTTTCAAACAGAAAATTGGGGTTCCAATGGGATCCCCAATGTCGCCTAGTTTAACAGATATAAGAATATACGAAATCGTTTCTGAAATATTGAAACGCTTTCCATACTCGTCTGACATTTCTCTTCTTTCTGTCTACAGAGATGACGGATTCTTATTATTTAAAGGAAGCGAACAATCTCTTAAGGAATTTTACCAAATTGCAAATAGTATTCACCCACTATTAAAATTTACACATGAAATCTCTAATAATCAAATACAATTTTTGGATGTAACAATATTTAAAGGAACCCGATTTGAAACAGAAAAGATATTAGATGTCAAATTATATCGCAAACCTACAGATAATTACCAATACTTAGAAAAATCGTCTGCTCACCCAGCATCTGTATTCAAAGGATTTATAATTGGCGAAATTACAAGGTTCATTAGATCGTGTTGTAACAGAGATGACCTCGACACACAGATAGAAGTATTCAAACAAAAACTTACACTAAGAGGATACTTGGAAGCTGAAATTAATCCGTTGATAGATAAAGCACTGAGAAAAAACAGACAGAATACATTATGTTATAAAAAAAGAAATAAACAAAACTGTCCACCACTAGTTCTAGCAACTAAATTCAATCCACTCTTTAAACAATTGGGAAGACGAATAAGAAAACATTGGCAATTAATTGAAAACGATATAATTGCTAAGAATTTATTTCCCAGACCACCTATGATTGCTTATCGTAAACATAAGAACGTGAAGGAGTACTTGACCTCGGCAAAATTATAATCACTGTAAACAATTAAATAGTAATTAGATAAGAAAGGACACAAAAATAATAATGATATTGCAGATTCACCAGGTGTCGTGCCCTAAAAATGCTACTACATTTGATATGTTACCACAGCAAGAACTAATCGAATTATAATTACATAGTAATTATAATTATACAAGGCTAGGGTACCTGATGAGGATTTACGGCCTTGGTCAAAAATGACCTAAATGATATCCGAAACACCAGGTGCAGCTTAATCATTTTTAAATCATTGAAAATCGAAGACTTCTACTTAATCACCACACATCATTACAGATGAATAACCATTGCCTATATGCAAATGAGTAAAACCAGATAATCTTCTCACAGACACACACCTTTCTAACAGTAATTATTTTACATAAGAAAGGTCAAATCAGGCTACGATAGAAATAACCACAAAATAAATGTATAGTATACGCAGCATAACTTTAGAAAAGTCGATACAGAAATCGATATATTTCACCTATTGACAAAGGTTTTAATATGTTTTGCTGGGATTGGTAATGGACACGGCTATTTATAAATTGTATGTTCGAAGTCTCTGCTTCATACGTTGTCCAACCTCCGTATTGCCTTGATTTTGTGAATCTTGGTAATCTCCTAGTAGACTTATTAATGCATTGTCTCTATTATACTGATAATCAGCATTATTGAACAATGGGATGTGATATGAATTGAAATAATATCCTAAATACTACATTACAGATGAAAATTGAAGTTAAAATAATTTTATTTAAAAGGCAATCTATAAAAAATATGGTTTGGTTTTTTTTTTTGGTTTTTTTTAAATATAACGTCGATTCGCATATTTAATGCAGACCTCGGAGACTGAAAGAATACAAGTAATTTTGGAATTAAAATCACACATTATTAAATGGTCAATTTATAATTTGAGCCATAAAAACACACTTGCAAAGTTCTGTATACCTACCGCAAAAACGTATCAAATGTAGATTTATTGATGGGTACAACATTGATGGGAATCTGTAAAACCATTTAGGAAATGTCCTTTGTGTTAAAACAATGCAGCGGAAACCTTTGATGCAATACAAATACGCTTAGACATTGACTGTATCTGACAGAATACTCTACTGAATTCACATGGATAGAAGCAAACTGACTCTAAAGAAAAAACCTAGTAACCAGAACAACATGTCAAACACAGAGTCCGACCTGGAATTAGGGAACATGAATGACGAGATACCATCGGGACAAAGAATAACTCTACCCCAGATAATACCAATTAACTTCAATCTTGGGAATCTTGATGAAGAATTTGAGAACGACAATGACAGTCAAGAAATAAATAACTGTATTAGAAACATTAACGAAATGCTATCGAGGAGACACAACACCGCCACCTTGACAAGGGACCTTAGACGTTTCAAAGGAGATGAGTTACCAGACTATGCCAGGATACAAAAGGCATCATTTAATCCACAACTAGGATCTAGTGACACTGAACTTTTCTTTCGAGGCAAAATTCAGGATTTCAATAAAAACATTAGAACAAGTTTCCGGGAAACGATGTTACAAGCAGCCACTGAGCATTCGGAAAAAATGCAAACTAATAGCGAACAGATATGGAGGGAAGCCTGTACAAAAATCAAAAACGGAAAAAATATTACTAAACTGAATAATCAAGTTCAAGAAGTCAAAGAAAAGTGGGCAGAAAAATATAGAGAGGCAGCGCTAAAACCAATTAGTGAAGAGGAAATCAAAAACGAGAGAGGAGGAGATGTACAGAAGTTAAAAAATGAAATTGGTCAGATAAAAAAGAAATCCCAGAGGGAAGAAGAAACAGAACTTGCAAAACTCAGAAGGGAAATGGATGAGTTAAAAAACAGTATGAGAGACAATAGAAACAGCAGAAACAACAGAGGATCGTTCAGAGGAAGACGTCGCCACTTCGAATATTAACTACACTGCATATTATTACACTTACATAACAATGCTCAGTGCTCAAAGTGCTCAAAATTAAAATGTAGGGAACATTACGACATAAATTATATATAATATTTATGATAGCGATATATTTATAAAAACTGGATTAATTTATGGACACAGCTGGTGCTAAAATATCTGGAATTCATAATTAGTTTAACTCAGCAGGTAATAATACTAGTATTACATTCTATTTTATTTTTATAAAGACTATAAAGTTTCAAGATTATGTCCGTCTCGGACAATTTGTTAATTTTTACCAACTAGTACGCAGATGTGAGATTCTTTAAGAGCTGATATATTTATATTCACATGTAATATTACTGTTACTAATTCATATTATTGCATTAAATTATATAAAATACTACTATGCTTGCATCTTTATTAGATATAATTTAAGATGTTTGGAAATTACATTACATGACGAATAATTTCAGTATTTGAGAGGTTAGGTCATACACTGTGTGACGTAGTTCTGGTCAACATATGATGCTTTTTCATTAACCAATCAACTTTCTCCTTTGCTCTACAACAATTCATGAATATATTTCACGAACCAATCACAAGCCAACACGTATATACACGTTCTTATCCCGCGCAATGTTAGCGTACTCTTAAGTGCTTAGCAAATTTCAGAGAAACAAGATTATTGCCTATAGACATCATCTCTGAGAGGATTTTTTTCGAAATAGAAAAAACTTCTATAAAACGAGATCGATGTAGCAAGTTTCAAAGTAACAAAATTATTGCTTATAGACATCATCTCTGAGAGGATTTTTTTCGAAATAGAAAAAAACTTCTAAAAACGAGATCAATGTATAATTAAAAGATACCAAATAGACACACTTATAGGTATCATCTCTGAGAAGATTTTTTCGCAATCGGAAAAAAAACTTCTAAAAAAGGAGATTGATTATTAACTATATTACACCAAAGAAATTCACTACAGCTTATATCTCGCAATTAGAGATTATAAGCAAAGCTATCTCAATTTGAATCTGAACTAAGCATATCAATTCAAACTCAAAGACGTAAATTATTATATATATAAGAAGCACACAAGGAAGACTAATCATCCAATCATGTCTAATAGAAAGAATAGATCGTTCAAAGCTAGGGATAAGAAACGCAAAATTGCTAAAAATAAAGAAAAAAGGAAAATATACAATATAAACCGACAACATAAGAGACGACAATATAAACACACGGAAAAAGTACAGAGAGCTGCAAAATATGTTGATATATTCACAAAAGAAAATTTATGTAATGCTGAAATTCTAGTTCTAGCGAAAGGACTTAAATTCATTCCTAGTCCAAATCTTCGAAACGCTAAGAAAACTCTCATACATGACTTCAATGAACTAGCCCGTAAAATGAGATGCAAATATCATTTTGATGATGGATCTCACCAATACAATCGTCATCCATTTCTTTCCAAAAGTGGTTATAAGCCAAACTGGGCTAATAATGCAATTGAAAATTACTTATTTTCAACAAGAATTGAATTGAAAAAAATACAAATTAAATCATTTAAGGACAACCTGCCTAAAAATGAAAGAAAAGCATTACAATCACTACGTTCAAATGATCGTATCATTATCAAAAAGGCAGATAAAAATTCCTCAACAGTTGTTCTTGATAAAGAGCTATATATAAAAATGGCAAAAGACCAATTAAATGACAATGTTCACTATGAAAGAATTAACGAATCTCATACAACGGAAATACTAGAAAATATCAACACTATTATTCATCGTCTACACAATGAATCCTACATTGATGAAGTTACATTTAAGTTTCTAATAAATGACCAGGGAAATAGATTAGGGAGACTATACTTCCTACCAAAACTTCATAAAATTAATCAATCGGATAGACAAAAGATTAAAACTGATATCAATCATTTACAGAATGTAAACGTCCCAGGAAGACCGATCGTATCCTTATGTAATAGCCCATTGGAAAACATTGCACAATATATCGATTATTTTATTAAACCAGTTGTCAATAAATTTTGGACATACACACAAGATACAACTTCCTTCATAAACAAATTGGAAAAAATAAGAGCACCTGCGGACATATTAATGAGCTCATTTGACATTTCAAGTACATCATACTGAAATTATTAATGCAATTGACAGAGCATGGCCACTAATAATGCAGTGTAAATTTGACATCCCAGTGCCACCCAAAAAGGCTTTACTGGAATTACTTAAAATTGCTCTTGCAAATAATGAATTTGAATTCAACGGGCAAATTTTCAAACAGAAAATTGGGGTTCCAATGGGATCCCCAATGTCGCCTAGTTTAACAGATATAAGAATATACGAAATCGTTTCTGAAATATTGAAACGCTTTCCATACTCGTCTGACATTTCTCTTCTTTCTGTCTACAGAGATGACGGATTCTTATTATTTAAAGGAAGCGAACAATCTCTTAAGGAATTTTACCAAATTGCAAATAGTATTCACCCACTATTAAAATTTACACATGAAATCTCTAATAATCAAATACATTTTTTGGATGTAACAATATTTAAAGGAACCCGATTTGAAACAGAAAAGATATTAGATGTCAAATTATATCGCAAACCTACAGATAATTACCAATACTTAGAAAAATCGTCTGCTCACCCAGCATCTGTATTCAAAGGATTTATAATTGGCGAAATTACAAGGTTCATTAGATCGTGTTGTAACAGAGATGACCTCGACACACAGATAGAAGTATTCAAACAAAAACTTACACTAAGAGGATACTTGGAAGCTGAAATTAATCCGTTGATAGATAAAGCACTGAGAAAAAACAGACAGAATACATTATGTTATAAAAAAAGAAATAAACAAAACTGTCCACCACTAGTTCTAGCAACTAAATTCAATCCACTCTTTAAACAATTGGGAAGACGAATAAGAAAACATTGGCAATTAATTGAAAACGATATAATTGCTAAGAATTTATTTCCCAGACCACCTATGATTGCTTATCGTAAACATAAGAACGTGAAGGAGTACTTGACCTCGGCAAAATTATAATCACTGTAAACAATTAAATAGTAATTAGATAAGAAAGGTCACAAAAATAATAATGATATTGCAGATTCACCAGGTGTCGTGCCCTAAAAATGCTACTACATTTGATATGTTACCACAGCAAGAACAAATCGAATTATAATTACATAGTAATTATAATTATACAAGGCTAGGGTACCTGATGAGGATTTACGGCCTTGGTCAAAAATGACCTAAATGATATCCGAAACACCAGGTGCAGCTTAATCATTTTTAAATCATTGAAAATCGAAGACTTCTACTTAATCACCACACATCATTCCAGATGAATAACCATTGCCTATATGCAAATGAGTAAAACCAGATAATCTTCTCACAGACACACACCTTTCTAACAGTAATTATTTTACATAAGAAAGGTCAAATCAGGCTACGATAGAAATAACCACAAAATAAATGTATAGTATACGCAGCATAACTTTAGAAAAGTCGATACAGAAATCGATATATTTCACCTATTGACAAAGGTTTTAATATGTTTTGCTGGGATTGGTAATGGACACGGCTATTTATAAAAACAAATATAGTCCCTAGTGTGAACAGTGTATAACTTGCATTTTTTTTGATACACTTTCCCAATTTATTTCTTGATATTTTATGCATGAAATATTGAGTAAGGGGATGAAATTACATGTTAAAAAAATTTGGGTGCTGTATCTTTATGTTAAGTAGTGATTTGGTCCAGTTAAAAAAGGTCAAAAATTAGAATGTCTGAAGCTGTCAAACTGAATTTTAGCCCCCCTTAACACAGAATTGTCAATATTTTGAGTTAGAGCTGGTAGAAGTTTCTATAATTTTGATATTATTTTTATCAATAGTAGTACACTACACTGTAAAAATCTTTTTGAGATAGAGCAGGTGCGATTTTTTTAATTTGAATTTATTGTCTAAAAGAAATGCACTACGAAATAACTGTGTTCTCGGGCCTAAGAGATGAATTCCGTAAATGTAGATTCTGTGCTTTGGCAACTTTCCTGAATGGTTTGCTGGTTTCAATTTGTCAAACTCAATAAAAGTAAAGGATTTACATCTTTGTTTGACAGAAATTCTGTTAAAATGTCCCATTTTGGCATTATACGGCTAAAATAAGCATTTTAAAGCAGTTTCCATTTTATGCCTAAGAGCCATGCTGACTTTCTATCTGACAGCTTTTTATGTTCCTGATATTTGTGTTTCTATGCTTAAATCAAATTTAATTAACCATTTGTGAACTCGGAATCTAGAGAAAAGTAGATTATCACAGAAAAAATGTGCAGAATATTTGTATTTATGTCCCTGGTTAAACGGCCTGTTTGATGTATGTGAAATGTGAAGAGCTTTGTACATAAAATCTGTAGTCCATCACAAATATTTCACTAAATCTGTAAAAAAAACACTTTACAATGATCAGTACACCCTATTCATTTCATATGCTACCATAATTTTCTTCTTTAGGATAGTAAGTGGTTCAAATATATGCCAAATGAGACTAAAACTACATGCAAGTTTTCCATTGAAAAGTGAAAAACTGGTCATCAGACCATACTGTCTGCAAAAAAAAGTTGAATTCAAGAGTGCTTTTGCAATTAGACTTCTTGTATCATGACATCTTAGCATAGAAATGAGCAAAAAGTAACAAATTTCAATTTCTTATAGCCTCTGTGTGCATTTTTATATGTAAATATGGGCTACGGCCTAAATCGACTCTAAATAATTCTCAGTCTTACATGGCCTAAGACCATTTTATACTCATGTGGTATGCTTTTTGTAACTTTTCTTTATATTCAAAGTACATTTAATATATATGGAAGAATAATGCATGGTTAAAAAACTTCAAAAACTTCAAATTGGTTGAAAAAAATTCATGTTTATGTAAGGCTTCCCTTAATTCGAAAATCTCTATTTTCAGGCACAGGCTCATATAAATTTGACTTTTGAATAACTGTAATAAATCTGATAAATCAAATGAGTGTTCCGTTGCTTTTAATACTTATTTTATTAAATTCAAGAGTATTTAAAAAGCAAATTTTTGCAATATTTAAATGTTTTAGGCCAAAATCTTGACAGCTGAAAATATTTGATTTAAACGTCAAAAATAAACATCCAAATTTCAATATTAAAATGGCCCTAGTTTCTATAATATATATCCTATGGCCATGAAACTTGGCCAACTATCTTATAATTGCCTAAGCTTAGGTCATGGTAAGTTTTATTAAAATTGGTCAAGTCTTTCTATCCTATTAGGTCCAAGGACACAGTTATCGTCCTTTGGTTTTCGTTGTCTACAAATATAGTCCCTAGTGTGAACAGTGTATAACTTGCATTTTTTTTTGATACACTTTCCCAATTTATTTCTTGATATTTTATGCATGAAATATTGAGTAAGGGGATGAAATTATATGTTAAAAAAATTTGGGTGCTGAATCTTTATGTTAAGTAGTGATTTGGTCCAGTTAAAAAAGGTCAAAAATTAGAATGTCTGAAGCTGTCAAACTGAATTTTAGCCCCCCTTAACACAGAATTGTCAATATTTTGAGTTAGAGCTGGTAGAAGTTTCTATAATTTTGATATTATTTGTATCAATAGTAGTACACTACACTGTAAAAATCTTTTTGAGATAGAGCAGGTGCGATTTTTTTAATTTGAATTTATTGTCTAAAAGAAATGCACTACGAAATAACTGTGTTCTCGGGCCTAAGAGATGAATTCCGTAAATGTAGATTCTGTGCTTTGGCAACTTTCCTGAATGGTTTGCTGGTTTCAATTTGTCAAACTCAATAAAAGTAAAGGATTTACATCTTTGTTTGACAGAAATTCTGTTAAAATGTCCCATTTTGGCATTATACGGCTAAAATAAGCATTTTAAAGCAGTTTCCATTTTATGCCTAAGAGCCATGCTGACTTTCTATCTGACAGCTTTTTATGTTCCTGATATTTGTGTTTCTATGCTTAAATCAAATTTAATTAACCATTTGTGAACTCGGAATCTAGAGAAAAGTAGATTATCACAGAAAAAATGTGCAGAATATTTGTATTTATGTCCCTGGTTAAACGGCCTGTTTGATGTATGTGAAATGTGAAGAGCTTTGTACATAAAATCTGTAGTCCATCACAAATATTTCACTAAATCTGTAAAAAAAACACTTTACAATGATCAGTACACCCTATTCATTTCATATGCTACCATAATTTTCTTCTTTAGGATAGTAAGTGGTTCAAATATATGCCAAATGAGACTAAAACTACATGCAAGTTTTCCATTAAAAAGTGAAAAACTGGTCATCAGACCATACTGTCTGCAAAAAAAAGTTGAATTCAAGAGTGCTTTTGCAATTAGACTTCTTGTATCATGACATCTTAGCATAGAAATGAGCAAAAAGTAACAAATTTCAATTTCTTATAGCCTCTGTGTGCATTTTTATATGTAAATATGGGCTACGGCCTAAATCGACTCTAAATAATTCTCAGTCTTACATGGCCTAAGACCATTTTATACTCATGTGGTATGCTTTTTGTAACTTTTCTTTATATTCAAAGTACATTTAATATATATGGAAGAATAATGCATGGTTAAAAAACTTCAAAAACTTCAAATTGGTTGAAAAAAATTCATGTTTATGTAAGGCTTCCCTTAATTCGAAAATCTCTATTTTCAGGCACAGGCTCATATAAATTTGACTTTTGAATAACTGTAATAAATCTGATAAATCAAATGAGTGTTCCGTTGCTTTTAATACTTATTTTATTAAATTCAAGAGTATTTAAAAAGCAAATTTTTGCAATATTTAAATGTTTTAGGCCAAAATCTTGACAGCTGAAAATATTTGATTTAAACGTCAAAAATAAACATCCAAATTTCAATATTAAAATGGCCCTAGTTTCTATAATATATATCCTATGGCCATGAAACTTGGCCAACTATCTTATAATTGCCTAAGCTTAGGTCATGGTAAGTTTTATTAAAATTGGTCAAGTCTTTCTATCCTATTAGGTCCAAGGACACAGTTATCGTCCTTTGGTTTTCGTTGTCTACAAATATAGTCCCTAGTGTGAACAGTGTATAACTTGCATTTTTTTTTGATACACTTTCCCAATTTATTTCTTGATATTTTATGCATGAAATATTGAGTAAGGGGATGAAATTATATGTTAAAAAAATTTGGGTGCTGAATCTTTATGTTAAGTAGTGATTTGGTCCAGTTAAAAAAGGTCAAAAATTAGAATGTCTGAAGCTGTCAAACTGAATTTTAGCCCCCCTTAACACAGAATTGTCAATATTTTGAGTTAGAGCTGGTAGAAGTTTCTATAATTTTGATATTATTTGTATCAATAGTAGTACACTACACTGTAAAAATCTTTTTGAGATAGAGCAGGTGCGATTTTTTTAATTTGAATTTATTGTCTAAAAGAAATGCACTACGAAATAACTGTGTTCTCGGGCCTAAGAGATGAATTCCGTAAATGTAGATTCTGTGCTTTGGCAACTTTCCTGAATGGTTTGCTGGTTTCAATTTGTCAAACTCAATAAAAGTAAAGGATTTACATCTTTGTTTGACAGAAATTCTGTTAAAATGTCCCATTTTGGCATTATACGGCTAAAATAAGCATTTTAAAGCAGTTTCCATTTTATGCCTAAGAGCCATGCTGACTTTCTATCTGACAGCTTTTTATGTTCCTGATATTTGTGTTTCTATGCTTAAATCAAATTTAATTAACCATTTGTGAACTCGGAATCTAGAGAAAAGTAGATTATCACAGAAAAAATGTGCAGAATATTTGTATTTATGTCCCTGGTTAAACGGCCTGTTTGATGTATGTGAAATGTGAAGAGCTTTGTACATAAAATCTGTAGTCCATCACAAATATTTCACTAAATCTGTAAAAAAAACACTTTACAATGATCAGTACACCCTATTCATTTCATATGCTACCATAATTTTCTTCTTTAGGATAGTAAGTGGTTCAAATATATGCCAAATGAGACTAAAACTACATGCAAGTTTTCCATTAAAAAGTGAAAAACTGGTCATCAGACCATACTGTCTGCAAAAAAAAGTTGAATTCAAGAGTGCTTTTGCAATTAGACTTCTTGTATCATGACATCTTAGCATAGAAATGAGCAAAAAGTAACAAATTTCAATTTCTTATAGCCTCTGTGTGCATTTTTATATGTAAATATGGGCTACGGCCTAAATCGACTCTAAATAATTCTCAGTCTTACATGGCCTAAGACCATTTTATACTCATGTGGTATGCTTTTTGTAACTTTTCTTTATATTCAAAGTACATTTAATATATATGGAAGAATAATGCATGGTTAAAAAACTTCAAAAACTTCAAATTGGTTGAAAAAAATTCATGTTTATGTAAGGCTTCCCTTAATTCGAAAATCTCTATTTTCAGGCACAGGCTCATATAAATTTGACTTTTGAATAACTGTAATAAATCTGATAAATCAAATGAGTGTTCCGTTGCTTTTAATACTTATTTTATTAAATTCAAGAGTATTTAAAAAGCAAATTTTTGCAATATTTAAATGTTTTAGGCCAAAATCTTGACAGCTGAAAATATTTGATTTAAACGTCAAAAATAAACATCCAAATTTCAATATTAAAATGGCCCTAGTTTCTATAATATATATCCTATGGCCATGAAACTTGGCCAACTATCTTATAATTGCCTAAGCTTAGGTCATGGTAAGTTTTATTAAAATTGGTCAAGTCTTTCTATCCTATTAGGTCCAAGGACACAGTTATCGTCCTTTGGTTTTCGTTGTCTACAAATATAGTCCCTAGTGTGAACAGTGTATAACTTGCATTTTTTTTTGATACACTTTCCCAATTTATTTCTTGATATTTTATGCATGAAATATTGAGTAAGGGGATGAAATTATATGTTAAAAAAATTTGGGTGCTGAATCTTTATGTTAAGTAGTGATTTGGTCCAGTTAAAAAAGGTCAAAAATTAGAATGTCTGAAGCTGTCAAACTGAATTTTAGCCCCCCTTAACACAGAATTGTCAATATTTTGAGTTAGAGCTGGTAGAAGTTTCTATAATTTTGATATTATTTGTATCAATAGTAGTACACTACACTGTAAAAATCTTTTTGAGATAGAGCAGGTGCGATTTTTTTAATTTGAATTTATTGTCTAAAAGAAATGCACTACGAAATAACTGTGTTCTCGGGCCTAAGAGATGAATTCCGTAAATGTAGATTCTGTGCTTTGGCAACTTTCCTGAATGGTTTGCTGGTTTCAATTTGTCAAACTCAATAAAAGTAAAGGATTTACATCTTTGTTTGACAGAAATTCTGTTAAAATGTCCCATTTTGGCATTATACGGCTAAAATAAGCATTTTAAAGCAGTTTCCATTTTATGCCTAAGAGCCATGCTGACTTTCTATCTGACAGCTTTTTATGTTCCTGATATTTGTGTTTCTATGCTTAAATCAAATTTAATTAACCATTTGTGAACTCGGAATCTAGAGAAAAGTAGATTATCACAGAAAAAATGTGCAGAATATTTGTATTTATGTCCCTGGTTAAACGGCCTGTTTGATGTATGTGAAATGTGAAGAGCTTTGTACATAAAATCTGTAGTCCATCACAAATATTTCACTAAATCTGTAAAAAAAACACTTTACAATGATCAGTACACCCTATTCATTTCATATGCTACCATAATTTTCTTCTTTAGGATAGTAAGTGGTTCAAATATATGCCAAATGAGACTAAAACTACATGCAAGTTTTCCATTGAAAAGTGAAAAACTGGTCATCAGACCATACTGTCTGCAAAAAAAAGTTGAATTCAAGAGTGCTTTTGCAATTAGACTTCTTGTATCATGACATCTTAGCATAGAAATGAGCAAAAAGTAACAAATTTCAATTTCTTATAGCCTCTGTGTGCATTTTTATATGTAAATATGGGCTACGGCCTAAATCGACTCTAAATAATTCTCAGTCTTACATGGCCTAAGACCATTTTATACTCATGTGGTATGCTTTTTGTAACTTTTCTTTATATTCAAAGTACATTTAATATATATGGAAGAATAATGCATGGTTAAAAAACTTCAAAAACTTCAAATTGGTTGAAAAAAATTCATGTTTATGTAAGGCTTCCCTTAATTCGAAAATCTCTATTTTCAGGCACAGGCTCATATAAATTTGACTTTTGAATAACTGTAATAAATCTGATAAATCAAATGAGTGTTCCGTTGCTTTTAATACTTATTTTATTAAATTCAAGAGTATTTAAAAAGCAAATTTTTGCAATATTTAAATGTTTTAGGCCAAAATCTTGACAGCTGAAAATATTTGATTTAAACGTCAAAAATAAACATCCAAATTTCAATATTAAAATGGCCCTAGTTTCTATAATATATATCCTATGGCCATGAAACTTGGCCAACTATCTTATAATTGCCTAAGCTTAGGTCATGGTAAGTTTTATTAAAATTGGTCAAGTCTTTCTATCCTATTAGGTCCAAGGACACAGTTATCGTCCTTTGGTTTTCGTTGTCTACAAATATAGTCCCTAGTGTGAACAGTGTATAACTTGCATTTTTTTTTGATACACTTTCCCAATTTATTTCTTGATATTTTATGCATGAAATATTGAGTAAGGGGATGAAATTATATGTTAAAAAAATTTGGGTGCTGAATCTTTATGTTAAGTAGTGATTTGGTCCAGTTAAAAAAGGTCAAAAATTAGAATGTCTGAAGCTGTCAAACTGAATTTTAGCCCCCCTTAACACAGAATTGTCAATATTTTGAGTTAGAGCTGGTAGAAGTTTCTATAATTTTGATATTATTTGTATCAATAGTAGTACACTACACTGTAAAAATCTTTTTGAGATAGAGCAGGTGCGATTTTTTTAATTTGAATTTATTGTCTAAAAGAAATGCACTACGAAATAACTGTGTTCTCGGGCCTAAGAGATGAATTCCGTAAATGTAGATTCTGTGCTTTGGCAACTTTCCTGAATGGTTTGCTGGTTTCAATTTGTCAAACTCAATAAAAGTAAAGGATTTACATCTTTGTTTGACAGAAATTCTGTTAAAATGTCCCATTTTGGCATTATACGGCTAAAATAAGCATTTTAAAGCAGTTTCCATTTTATGCCTAAGAGCCATGCTGACTTTCTATCTGACAGCTTTTTATGTTCCTGATATTTGTGTTTCTATGCTTAAATCAAATTTAATTAACCATTTGTGAACTCGGAATCTAGAGAAAAGTAGATTATCACAGAAAAAATGTGCAGAATATTTGTATTTATGTCCCTGGTTAAACGGCCTGTTTGATGTATGTGAAATGTGAAGAGCTTTGTACATAAAATCTGTAGTCCATCACAAATATTTCACTAAATCTGTAAAAAATACACTTTACAATGATCAGTACACCCTATTCATTTCATATGCTACCATAATTTTCTTCTTTAGGATAGTAAGTGGTTCAAATATATGCCAAATGAGACTAAAACTACATGCAAGTTTTCCATTGAAAAGTGAAAAACTGGTCATCAGACCATACTGTCTGCAAAAAAAAGTTGAATTCAAGAGTGCTTTTGCAATTAGACTTCTTGTATCATGACATCTTAGCATAGAAATGAGCAAAAAGTAACAAATTTCAATTTCTTATAGCCTCTGTGTGCATTTTTATATGTAAATATGGGCTACGGCCTAAATCGACTCTAAATAATTCTCAGTCTTACATGGCCTAAGACCATTTTATACTCATGTGGTATGCTTTTTGTAACTTTTCTTTATATTCAAAGTACATTTAATATATATGGAAGAATAATGCATGGTTAAAAAACTTCAAAAACTTCAAATTGGTTGAAAAAAATTCATGTTTATGTAAGGCTTCCCTTAATTCGAAAATCTCTATTTTCAGGCACAGGCTCATATAAATTTGACTTTTGAATAACTGTAATAAATCTGATAAATCAAATGAGTGTTCCGTTGCTTTTAATACTTATTTTATTAAATTCAAGAGTATTTAAAAAGCAAATTTTTGCAATATTTAAATGTTTTAGGCCAAAATCTTGACAGCTGAAAATATTTGATTTAAACGTCAAAAATAAACATCCAAATTTCAATATTAAAATGGCCCTAGTTTCTATAATATATATCCTATGGCCATGAAACTTGGCCAACTATCTTATAATTGCCTAAGCTTAGGTCATGCTAAGTTTTATTAAAATTGGTCAAGTCTTTCTATCCTATTAGGTCCAAGGACACAGTTATCGTCCTTTGGTTTTCGTTGTCTACAAATATAGTCCCTAGTGTGAACAGTGTATAACTTGCATTTTTTTTTGATACACTTTCCCAATTTATTTCTTGATATTTTATGCATGAAATATTGAGTAAGGGGATGAAATTATATGTTAAAAAAATTTGGGTGCTGAATCTTTATGTTAAGTAGTGATTTGGTCCAGTTAAAAAAGGTCAAAAATTAGAATGTCTGAAGCTGTCAAACTGAATTTTAGCCCCCCTTAACACAGAATTGTCAATATTTTGAGTTAGAGCTGGTAGAAGTTTCTATAATTTTGATATTATTTGTATCAATAGTAGTACACTACACTGTAAAAATCTTTTTGAGATAGAGCAGGTGCGATTTTTTTAATTTGAATTTATTGTCTAAAAGAAATGCACTACGAAATAACTGTGTTCTCGGGCCTAAGAGATGAATTCCGTAAATGTAGATTCTGTGCTTTGGCAACTTTCCTGAATGGTTTGCTGGTTTCAATTTGTCAAACTCAATAAAAGTAAAGGATTTACATCTTTGTTTGACAGAAATTCTGTTAAAATGTCCCATTTTGGCATTATACGGCTAAAATAAGCATTTTAAAGCAGTTTCCATTTTATGCCTAAGAGCCATGCTGACTTTCTATCTGACAGCTTTTTATGTTCCTGATATTTGTGTTTCTATGCTTAAATCAAATTTAATTAACCATTTGTGAACTCGGAATCTAGAGAAAAGTAGATTATCACAGAAAAAATGTGCAGAATATTTGTATTTATGTCCCTGGTTAAACGGCCTGTTTGATGTATGTGAAATGTGAAGAGCTTTGTACATAAAATCTGTAGTCCATCACAAATATTTCACTAAATCTGTAAAAAAAACACTTTACAATGATCAGTACACCCTATTCATTTCATATGCTACCATAATTTTCTTCTTTAGGATAGTAAGTGGTTCAAATATATGCCAAATGAGACTAAAACTACATGCAAGTTTTCCATTGAAAAGTGAAAAACTGGTCATCAGACCATACTGTCTGCAAAAAAAAGTTGAATTCAAGAGTGCTTTTGCAATTAGACTTCTTGTATCATGACATCTTAGCATAGAAATGAGCAAAAAGTAACAAATTTCAATTTCTTATAGCCTCTGTGTGCATTTTTATATGTAAATATGGGCTACGGCCTAAATCGACTCTAAATAATTCTCAGTCTTACATGGCCTAAGACCATTTTATACTCATGTGGTATGCTTTTTGTAACTTTTCTTTATATTCAAAGTACATTTAATATATATGGAAGAATAATGCATGGTTAAAAAACTTCAAAAACTTCAAATTGGTTGAAAAAAATTCATGTTTATGTAAGGCTTCCCTTAATTCGAAAATCTCTATTTTCAGGCACAGGCTCATATAAATTTGACTTTTGAATAACTGTAATAAATCTGATAAATCAAATGAGTGTTCCGTTGCTTTTAATACTTATTTTATTAAATTCAAGAGTATTTAAAAAGCAAATTTTTGCAATATTTAAATGTTTTAGGCCAAAATCTTGACAGCTGAAAATATTTGATTTAAACGTCAAAAATAAACATCCAAATTTCAATATTAAAATGGCCCTAGTTTCTATAATATATATCCTATGGCCATGAAACTTGGCCAACTATCTTATAATTGCCTAAGCTTAGGTCATGGTAAGTTTTATTAAAATTGGTCAAGTCTTTCTATCCTATTAGGTCCAAGGACACAGTTATCGTCCTTTGGTTTTCGTTGTCTACAAATATAGTCCCTAGTGTGAACAGTGTATAACTTGCATTTTTTTTTGATACACTTTCCCAATTTATTTCTTGATATTTTATGCATGAAATATTGAGTAAGGGGATGAAATTATATGTTAAAAAAATTTGGGTGCTGAATCTTTATGTTAAGTAGTGATTTGGTCCAGTTAAAAAAGGTCAAAAATTAGAATGTCTGAAGCTGTCAAACTGAATTTTAGCCCCCCTTAACACAGAATTGTCAATATTTTGAGTTAGAGCTGGTAGAAGTTTCTATAATTTTGATATTATTTGTATCAATAGTAGTACACTACACTGTAAAAATCTTTTTGAGATAGAGCAGGTGCGATTTTTTTAATTTGAATTTATTGTCTAAAAGAAATGCACTACGAAATAACTGTGTTCTCGGGCCTAAGAGATGAATTCCGTAAATGTAGATTCTGTGCTTTGGCAACTTTCCTGAATGGTTTGCTGGTTTCAATTTGTCAAACTCAATAAAAGTAAAGGATTTACATCTTTGTTTGACAGAAATTCTGTTAAAATGTCCCATTTTGGCATTATACGG
Organism: Mytilus californianus; assembly: GCF_021869535.1. Lineage (NCBI taxonomy): Eukaryota > Metazoa > Mollusca > Bivalvia > Mytilida > Mytilidae > Mytilus > Mytilus californianus. The sequence goes on from NW_026262701.1 coordinate 88,144,812, forward strand.
CTAAAATAAGCATTTTAAAGCAGTTTCCATTTTATGCCTAAGAGCCATGCTGACTTTCTATCTGACAGCTTTTTATGTTCCTGATATTTGTGTTTCTATGCTTAAATCAAATTTAATTAACCATTTGTGAACTCGGAATCTAGAGAAAAGTAGATTATCACAGAAAAAATGTGCAGAATATTTGTATTTATGTCCCTGGTTAAACGGCCTGTTTGATGTATGTGAAATGTGAAGAGCTTTGTACATAAAATCTGTAGTCCATCACAAATATTTCACTAAATCTGTAAAAAATACACTTTACAATGATCAGTACACCCTATTCATTTCATATGCTACCATAATTTTCTTCTTTAGGATAGTAAGTGGTTCAAATATATGCCAAATGAGACTAAAACTACATGCAAGTTTTCCATTGAAAAGTGAAAAACTGGTCATCAGACCATACTGTCTGCAAAAAAAAGTTGAATTCAAGAGTGCTTTTGCAATTAGACTTCTTGTATCATGACATCTTAGCATAGAAATGAGCAAAAAGTAACAAATTTCAATTTCTTATAGCCTCTGTGTGCATTTTTATATGTAAATATGGGCTACGGCCTAAATCGACTCTAAATAATTCTCAGTCTTACATGGCCTAAGACCATTTTATACTCATGTGGTATGCTTTTTGTAACTTTTCTTTATATTCAAAGTACATTTAATATATATGGAAGAATAATGCATGGTTAAAAAACTTCAAAAACTTCAAATTGGTTGAAAAAAATTCATGTTTATGTAAGGCTTCCCTTAATTCGAAAATCTCTATTTTCAGGCACAGGCTCATATAAATTTGACTTTTGAATAACTGTAATAAATCTGATAAATCAAATGAGTGTTCCGTTGCTTTTAATACTTATTTTATTAAATTCAAGAGTATTTAAAAAGCAAATTTTTGCAATATTTAAATGTTTTAGGCCAAAATCTTGACAGCTGAAAATATTTGATTTAAACGTCAAAAATAAACATCCAAATTTCAATATTAAAATGGCCCTAGTTTCTATAATATATATCCTATGGCCATGAAACTTGGCCAACTATCTTATAATTGCCTAAGCTTAGGTCATGCTAAGTTTTATTAAAATTGGTCAAGTCTTTCTATCCTATTAGGTCCAAGGACACAGTTATCGTCCTTTGGTTTTCGTTGTCTACAAATATAGTCCCTAGTGTGAACAGTGTATAACTTGCATTTTTTTTTGATACACTTTCCCAATTTATTTCTTGATATTTTATGCATGAAATATTGAGTAAGGGGATGAAATTATATGTTAAAAAAATTTGGGTGCTGTATCTTTATGTTAAGTAGTGATTTGGTCCAGTTAAAAAAGGTCAAAAATTAGAATGTCTGAAGCTGTCAAACTGAATTTTAGCCCCCCTTAACACAGAATTGTCAATATTTTGAGTTAGAGCTGGTAGAAGTTTCTATAATTTTGATATTATTTGTATCAATAGTAGTACACTACACTGTAAAAATCTTTTTGAGATAGAGCAGGTGCGATTTTTTTAATTTGAATTTATTGTCTAAAAGAAATGCACTACGAAATAACTGTGTTCTCGGGCCTAAGAGATGAATTCCGTAAATGTAGATTCTGTGCTTTGGCAACTTTCCTGAATGGTTTGCTGGTTTCAATTTGTCAAACTCAATAAAAGTAAAGGATTTACATCTTTGTTTGACAGAAATTCTGTTAAAATGTCCCATTTTGGCATTATACGGCTAAAATAAGCATTTTAAAGCAGTTTCCATTTTATGCCTAAGAGCCATGCTGACTTTCTATCTGACAGCTTTTTATGTTCCTGATATTTGTGTTTCTATGCTTAAATCAAATTTAATTAACCATTTGTGAACTCGGAATCTAGAGAAAAGTAGATTATCACAGAAAAAATGTGCAGAATATTTGTATTTATGTCCCTGGTTAAACGGCCTGTTTGATGTATGTGAAATGTGAAGAGCTTTGTACATAAAATCTGTAGTCCATCACAAATATTTCACTAAATCTGTAAAAAATACACTTTACAATGATCAGTACACCCTATTCATTTCATATGCTACCATAATTTTCTTCTTTAGGATAGTAAGTGGTTCAAATATATGCCAAATGAGACTAAAACTACATGCAAGTTTTCCATTGAAAAGTGAAAAACTGGTCATCAGACCATACTGTCTGCAAAAAAAAGTTGAATTCAAGAGTGCTTTTGCAATTAGACTTCTTGTATCATGACATCTTAGCATAGAAATGAGCAAAAAGTAACAAATTTCAATTTCTTATAGCCTCTGTGTGCATTTTTATATGTAAATATGGGCTACGGCCTAAATCGACTCTAAATAATTCTCAGTCTTACATGGCCTAAGACCATTTTATACTCATGTGGTATGCTTTTTGTAACTTTTCTTTATATTCAAAGTACATTTAATATATATGGAAGAATAACGCATGGTTAAAAAACTTCAAAAACTTCAAATTGGTTGAAAAAAATTCATGTTTATGTAAGGCTTCCCTTAATTCGAAAATCTCTATTTTCAGGCACAGGCTCATATAAATTTGACTTTTGAATAACTGTAATAAATCTGATAAATCAAATGAGTGTTCCGTTGCTTTTAATACTTATTTTATTAAATTCAAGAGTATTTAAAAAGCAAATTTTTGCAATATTTAAATGTTTTAGGCCAAAATCTTGACAGCTGAAAATATTTGATTTAAACGTCAAAAATAAACATCCAAATTTCAATATTAAAATGGCCCTAGTTTCTATAATATATATCCTATGGCCATGAAACTTGGCCAACTATCTTATAATTGCCTAAGCTTAGGTCATGCTAAGTTTTATTAAAATTGGTCAAGTCTTTCTATCCTATTAGGTCCAAGGACACAGTTATCGTCCTTTGGTTTTCGTTGTCTACAAATATAGTCCCTAGTGTGAACAGTGTATAACTTGCATTTTTTTTTGATACACTTTCCCAATTTATTTCTTGATATTTTATGCATGAAATATTGAGTAAGGGGATGAAATTACATGTTAAAAAAATTTGGGTGCTGAATCTTTATGTTAAGTAGTGATTTGGTCCAGTTAAAAAAGGTCAAAAATTAGAATGTCTGAAGCTGTCAAACTGAATTTTAGCCCCCCTTAACACAGAATTGTCAATATTTTGAGTTAGAGCTGGTAGAAGTTTCTATAATTTTGATATTATTTGTATCAATAGTAGTACACTACACTGTAAAAATCTTTTTGAGATAGAGCAGGTGCGATTTTTTTAATTTGAATTTATTGTCTAAAAGAAATGCACTACGAAATAACTGTGTTCTCGGGCCTAAGAGATGAATTCCGTAAATGTAGATTCTGTGCTTTGGCAACTTTCCTGAATGGTTTGCTGGTTTCAATTTGTCAAACTCAATAAAAGTAAAGGATTTACATCTTTGTTTGACAGAAATTCTGTTAAAATGTCCCATTTTGGCATTATACGGCTAAAATAAGCATTTTAAAGCAGTTTCCATTTTATGCCTAAGAGCCATGCTGACTTTCTATCTGACAGCTTTTTATGTTCCTGATATTTGTGTTTCTATGCTTAAATCAAATTTAATTAACCATTTGTGAACTCGGAATCTAGAGAAAAGTAGATTATCACAGAAAAAATGTGCAGAATATTTGTATTTATGTCCCTGGTTAAACGGCCTGTTTGATGTATGTGAAATGTGAAGAGCTTTGTACATAAAATCTGTAGTCCATCACAAATATTTCACTAAATCTGTAAAAAATACACTTTACAATGATCAGTACACCCTATTCATTTCATATGCTACCATAATTTTCTTCTTTAGGATAGTAAGTGGTTCAAATATATGCCAAATGAGACTAAAACTACATGCAAGTTTTCCATTGAAAAGTGAAAAACTGGTCATCAGACCATACTGTCTGCAAAAAAAAGTTGAATTCAAGAGTGCTTTTGCAATTAGACTTCTTGTATCATGACATCTTAGCATAGAAATGAGCAAAAAGTAACAAATTTCAATTTCTTATAGCCTCTGTGTGCATTTTTATATGTAAATATGGGCTACGGCCTAAATCGACTCTAAATAATTCTCAGTCTTACATGGCCTAAGACCATTTTATACTCATGTGGTATGCTTTTTGTAACTTTTCTTTATATTCAAAGTACATTTAATATATATGGAAGAATAATGCATGGTTAAAAAACTTCAAAAACTTCAAATTGGTTGAAAAAAATTCATGTTTATGTAAGGCTTCCCTTAATTCGAAAATCTCTATTTTCAGGCACAGGCTCATATAAATTTGACTTTTGAATAACTGTAATAAATCTGATAAATCAAATGAGTGTTCCGTTGCTTTTAATACTTATTTTATTAAATTCAAGAGTATTTAAAAAGCAAATTTTTGCAATATTTAAATGTTTTAGGCCAAAATCTTGACAGCTGAAAATATTTGATTTAAACGTCAAAAATAAACATCCAAATTTCAATATTAAAATGGCCCTAGTTTCTATAATATATATCCTATGGCCATGAAACTTGGCCAACTATCTTATAATTGCCTAAGCTTAGGTCATGCTAAGTTTTATTAAAATTGGTCAAGTCTTTCTATCCTATTAGGTCCAAGGACACAGTTATCGTCCTTTGGTTTTCGTTGTCTACAAATATAGTCCCTAGTGTGAACAGTGTATAACTTGCATTTTTTTTTGATACACTTTCCCAATTTATTTCTTGATATTTTATGCATGAAATATTGAGTAAGGGGATGAAATTACATGTTAAAAAAATTTGGGTGCTGAATCTTTATGTTAAGTAGTGATTTGGTCCAGTTAAAAAAGGTCAAAAATTAGAATGTCTGAAGCTGTCAAACTGAATTTTAGCCCCCCTTAACACAGAATTGTCAATATTTTGAGTTAGAGCTGGTAGAAGTTTCTATAATTTTGATATTATTTGTATCAATAGTAGTACACTACACTGTAAAAATCTTTTTGAGATAGAGCAGGTGCGATTTTTTTAATTTGAATTTATTGTCTAAAAGAAATGCACTACGAAATAACTGTGTTCTCGGGCCTAAGAGATGAATTCCGTAAATGTAGATTCTGTGCTTTGGCAACTTTCCTGAATGGTTTGCTGGTTTCAATTTGTCAAACTCAATAAAAGTGAAGGATTTACATCTTTGTTTGACAGAAATTCTGTTAAAATGTCCCATTTTGGCATTATACGGCTAAAATAAGCATTTTAAAGCAGTTTCCATTTTATGCCTAAGAGCCATGCTGACTTTCTATCTGACAGCTTTTTATGTTCCTGATATTTGTGTTTCTATGCTTAAATCAAATTTAATTAACCATTTGTGAACTCGGAATCTAGAGAAAAGTAGATTATCACAGAAAAAATGTGCAGAATATTTGTATTTATGTCCCTGGTTAAACGGCCTGTTTGATGTATGTGAAATGTGAAGAGCTTTGTACATAAAATCTGTAGTCCATCACAAATATTTCACTAAATCTGTAAAAAAAACACTTTACAATGATCAGTACACCCTATTCATTTCATATGCTACCATAATTTTCTTCTTTAGGATAGTAAGTGGTTCAAATATATGCCAAATGAGACTAAAACTACATGCAAGTTTTCCATTGAAAAGTGAAAAACTGGTCATCAGACCATACTGTCTGCAAAAAAAAGTTGAATTCAAGAGTGCTTTTGCAATTAGACTTCTTGTATCATGACATCTTAGCATAGAAATGAGCAAAAAGTAACAAATTTCAATTTCTTATAGCCTCTGTGTGCATTTTTATATGTAAATATGGGCTACGGCCTAAATCGACTCTAAATAATTCTCAGTCTTACATGGCCTAAGACCATTTTATACTCATGTGGTATGCTTTTTGTAACTTTTCTTTATATTCAAAGTACATTTAATATATATGGAAGAATAATGCATGGTTAAAAAACTTCAAAAACTTCAAATTGGTTGAAAAAAATTCATGTTTATGTAAGGCTTCCCTTAATTCGAAAATCTCTATTTTCAGGCACAGGCTCATATAAATTTGACTTTTGAATAACTGTAATAAATCTGATAAATCAAATGAGTGTTCCGTTGCTTTTAATACTTATTTTATTAAATTCAAGAGTATTTAAAAAGCAAATTTTTGCAATATTTAAATGTTTTAGGCCAAAATCTTGACAGCTGAAAATATTTGATTTAAACGTCAAAAATAAACATCCAAATTTCAATATTAAAATGGCCCTAGTTTCTATAATATATATCCTATGGCCATGAAACTTGGCCAACTATCTTATAATTGCCTAAGCTTAGGTCATGCTAAGTTTTATTAAAATTGGTCAAGTCTTTCTATCCTATTAGGTCCAAGGACACAGTTATCGTCCTTTGGTTTTCGTTATCTACAAATATAGTCCCTAGTGTGAACAGTGTATAACTTGCATTTTTTTTTGATACACTTTCCCAATTTATTTCTTGATATTTTATGCATGAAATATTGAGTAAGGGGATGAAATTACATGTTAAAAAAATTTGGGTGCTGAATCTTTATGTTAAGTAGTGATTTGGTCCAGTTAAAAAAGGTCAAAAATTAGAATGTCTGAAGCTGTCAAACTGAATTTTAGCCCCCCTTAACACAGAATTGTCAATATTTTGAGTTAGAGCTGGTAGAAGTTTCTATAATTTTGATATTATTTGTATCAATAGTAGTACACTACACTGTAAAAATCTTTTTGAGATAGAGCAGGTGCGATTTTTTTAATTTGAATTTATTGTCTAAAAGAAATGCACTACGAAATAACTGTGTTCTCGGGCCTAAGAGATGAATTCCGTAAATGTAGATTCTGTGCTTTGGCAACTTTCCTGAATGGTTTGCTGGTTTCAATTTGTCAAACTCAATAAAAGTAAAGGATTTACATCTTTGTTTGACAGAAATTCTGTTAAAATGTCCCATTTTGGCATTATACGGCTAAAATAAGCATTTTAAAGCAGTTTCCATTTTATGCCTAAGAGCCATGCTGACTTTCTATCTGACAGCTTTTTATGTTCCTGATATTTGTGTTTCTATGCTTAAATCAAATTTAATTAACCATTTGTGAACTCGGAATCTAGAGAAAAGTAGATTATCACAGAAAAAATGTGCAGAATATTTGTATTTATGTCCCTGGTTAAACGGCCTGTTTGATGTATGTGAAATGTGAAGAGCTTTGTACATAAAATCTGTAGTCCATCACAAATATTTCACTAAATCTGTAAAAAAAACACTTTACAATGATCAGTACACCCTATTCATTTCATATGCTACCATAATTTTCTTCTTTAGGATAGTAAGTGGTTCAAATATATGCCAAATGAGACTAAAACTACATGCAAGTTTTCCATTGAAAAGTGAAAAACTGGTCATCAGACCATACTGTCTGCAAAAAAAAGTTGAATTCAAGAGTGCTTTTGCAATTAGACTTCTTGTATCATGACATCTTAGCATAGAAATGAGCAAAAAGTAACAAATTTCAATTTCTTATAGCCTCTGTGTGCATTTTTATATGTAAATATGGGCTACGGCCTAAATCGACTCTAAATAATTCTCAGTCTTACATGGCCTAAGACCATTTTATACTCATGTGGTATGCTTTTTGTAACTTTTCTTTATATTCAAAGTACATTTAATATATATGGAAGAATAATGCATGGTTAAAAAACTTCAAAAACTTCAAATTGGTTGAAAAAAATTCATGTTTATGTAAGGCTTCCCTTAATTCGAAAATCTCTATTTTCAGGCACAGGCTCATATAAATTTGACTTTTGAATAACTGTAATAAATCTGATAAATCAAATGAGTGTTCCGTTGCTTTTAATACTTATTTTATTAAATTCAAGAGTATTTAAAAAGCAAATTTTTGCAATATTTAAATGTTTTAGGCCAAAATCTTGACAGCTGAAAATATTTGATTTAAACGTCAAAAATAAACATCCAAATTTCAATATTAAAATGGCCCTAGTTTCTATAATATATATCCTATGGCCATGAAACTTGGCCAACTATCTTATAATTGCCTAAGCTTAGGTCATGCTAAGTTTTATTAAAATTGGTCAAGTCTTTCTATCCTATTAGGTCCAAGGACACAGTTATCGTCCTTTGGTTTTCGTTGTCTACAAATATAGTCCCTAGTGTGAACAGTGTATAACTTGCATTTTTTTTTGATACACTTTCCCAATTTATTTCTTGATATTTTATGCATGAAATATTGAGTAAGGGGATGAAATTACATGTTAAAAAAATTTGGGTGCTGAATCTTTATGTTAAGTAGTGATTTGGTCCAGTTAAAAAAGGTCAAAAATTAGAATGTCTGAAGCTGTCAAACTGAATTTTAGCCCCCCTTAACACAGAATTGTCAATATTTTGAGTTAGAGCTGGTAGAAGTTTCTATAATTTTGATATTATTTGTATCAATAGTAGTACACTACACTGTAAAAATCTTTTTGAGATAGAGCAGGTGCGATTTTTTTAATTTGAATTTATTGTCTAAAAGAAATGCACTACGAAATAACTGTGTTCTCGGGCCTAAGAGATGAATTCCGTAAATGTAGATTCTGTGCTTTGGCAACTTTCCTGAATGGTTTGCTGGTTTCAATTTGTCAAACTCAATAAAAGTAAAGGATTTACATCTTTGTTTGACAGAAATTCTGTTAAAATGTCCCATTTTGGCATTATACGGCTAAAATAAGCATTTTAAAGCAGTTTCCATTTTATGCCTAAGAGCCATGCTGACTTTCTATCTGACAGCTTTTTATGTTCCTGATATTTGTGTTTCTATGCTTAAATCAAATTTAATTAACCATTTGTGAACTCGGAATCTAGAGAAAAGTAGATTATCACAGAAAAAATGTGCAGAATATTTGTATTTATGTCCCTGGTTAAACGGCCTGTTTGATGTATGTGAAATGTGAAGAGCTTTGTACATAAAATCTGTAGTCCATCACAAATATTTCACTAAATCTGTAAAAAAAACACTTTACAATGATCAGTACACCCTATTCATTTCATATGCTACCATAATTTTCTTCTTTAGGATAGTAAGTGGTTCAAATATATGCCAAATGAGACTAAAACTACATGCAAGTTTTCCATTGAAAAGTGAAAAACTGGTCATCAGACCATACTGTCTGCAAAAAAAAGTTGAATTCAAGAGTGCTTTTGCAATTAGACTTCTTGTATCATGACATCTTAGCATAGAAATGAGCAAAAAGTAACAAATTTCAATTTCTTATAGCCTCTGTGTGCATTTTTATATGTAAATATGGGCTACGGCCTAAATCGACTCTAAATAATTCTCAGTCTTACATGGCCTAAGACCATTTTATACTCATGTGGTATGCTTTTTGTAACTTTTCTTTATATTCAAAGTACATTTAATATATATGGAAGAATAATGCATGGTTAAAAAACTTCAAAAACTTCAAATTGGTTGAAAAAAATTCATGTTTATGTAAGGCTTCCCTTAATTCGAAAATCTCTATTTTCAGGCACAGGCTCATATAAATTTGACTTTTGAATAACTGTAATAAATCTGATAAATCAAATGAGTGTTCCGTTGCTTTTAATACTTATTTTATTAAATTCAAGAGTATTTAAAAAGCAAATTTTTGCAATATTTAAATGTTTTAGGCCAAAATCTTGACAGCTGAAAATATTTGATTTAAACGTCAAAAATAAACATCCAAATTTCAATATTAAAATGGCCCTAGTTTCTATAATATATATCCTATGGCCATGAAACTTGGCGTACTATCTTATAATTGCCTAAGCTTAGGTCATGCTAAGTTTTATTAAAATTGGTCAAGTCTTTCTATCCTATTAGGTCCAAGGACACAGTTATCGTCCTTTGGTTTTCGTTGTCTACAAATATAGTCCCTAGTGTGAACAGTGTATAACTTGCATTTTTTTTTGATACACTTTCCCAATTTATTTCTTGATATTTTATGCATGAAATATTGAGTAAGGGGATGAAATTACATGTTAAAAAAATTTGGGTGCTGAATCTTTATGTTAAGTAGTGATTTGGTCCAGTTAAAAAAGGTCAAAAATTAGAATGTCTGAAGCTGTCAAACTGAATTTTAGCCCCCCTTAACACAGAATTGTCAATATTTTGAGTTAGAGCTGGTAGAAGTTTCTATAATTTTGATATTATTTGTATCAATAGTAGTACACTACACTGTAAAAATCTTTTTGAGATAGAGCAGGTGCGATTTTTTTAATTTGAATTTATTGTCTAAAAGAAATGCACTACGAAATAACTGTGTTCTCGGGCCTAAGAGATGAATTCCGTAAATGTAGATTCTGTGCTTTGGCAACTTTCCTGAATGGTTTGCTGGTTTCAATTTGTCAAACTCAATAAAAGTAAAGGATTTACATCTTTGTTTGACAGAAATTCTGTTAAAATGTCCCATTTTGGCATTATACGGCTAAAATAAGCATTTTAAAGCAGTTTCCATTTTATGCCTAAGAGCCATGCTGACTTTCTATCTGACAGCTTTTTATGTTCCTGATATTTGTGTTTCTATGCTTAAATCAAATTTAATTAACCATTTGTGAACTCGGAATCTAGAGAAAAGTAGATTATCACAGAAAAAATGTGCAGAATATTTGTATTTATGTCCCTGGTTAAACGGCCTGTTTGATGTATGTGAAATGTGAAGAGCTTTGTACATAAAATCTGTAGTCCATCACAAATATTTCACTAAATCTGTAAAAAAAACACTTTACAATGATCAGTACACCCTATTCATTTCATATGCTACCATAATTTTCTTCTTTAGGATAGTAAGTGGTTCAAATATATGCCAAATGAGACTAAAACTACATGCAAGTTTTCCATTGAAAAGTGAAAAACTGGTCATCAGACCATACTGTCTGCAAAAAAAAGTTGAATTCAAGAGTGCTTTTGCAATTAGACTTCTTGTATCATGACATCTTAGCATAGAAATGAGCAAAAAGTAACAAATTTCAATTTCTTATAGCCTCTGTGTGCATTTTTATATGTAAATATGGGCTACGGCCTAAATCGACTCTAAATAATTCTCAGTCTTACATGGCCTAAGACCATTTTATACTCATGTGGTATGCTTTTTGTAACTTTTCTTTATATTCAAAGTACATTTAATATATATGGAAGAATAATGCATGGTTAAAAAACTTCAAAAACTTCAAATTGGTTGAAAAAAATTCATGTTTATGTAAGGCTTCCCTTAATTCGAAAATCTCTATTTTCAGGCACAGGCTCATATAAATTTGACTTTTGAATAACTGTAATAAATCTGATAAATCAAATGAGTGTTCCGTTGCTTTTAATACTTATTTTATTAAATTCAAGAGTATTTAAAAAGCAAATTTTTGCAATATTTAAATGTTTTAGGCCAAAATCTTGACAGCTGAAAATATTTGATTTAAACGTCAAAAATAAACATCCAAATTTCAATATTAAAATGGCCCTAGTTTCTATAATATATATCCTATGGCCATGAAACTTGGCCAACTATCTTATAATTGCCTAAGCTTAGGTCATGGTAAGTTTTATTAAAATTGGTCAAGTCTTTCTATCCTATTAGGTCCAAGGACACAGTTATCGTCCTTTGGTTTTCGTTGTCTACAAATATAGTCCCTAGTGTGAACAGTGTATAACTTGCATTTTTTTTTGATACACTTTCCCAATTTATTTCTTGATATTTTATGCATGAAATATTGAGTAAGGGGATGAAATTACATGTTAAAAAAATTTGGGTGCTGAATCTTTATGTTAAGTAGTGATTTGGTCCAGTTAAAAAAGGTCAAAAATTAGAATGTCTGAAGCTGTCAAACTGAATTTTAGCCCCCCTTAACACAGAATTGTCAATATTTTGAGTTAGAGCTGGTAGAAGTTTCTATAATTTTGATATTATTTGTATCAATAGTAGTACACTACACTGTAAAAATCTTTTTGAGATAGAGCAGGTGCGATTTTTTTAATTTGAATTTATTGTCTAAAAGAAATGCACTACGAAATAACTGTGTTCTCGGGCCTAAGAGATGAATTCCGTAAATGTAGATTCTGTGCTTTGGCAACTTTCCTGAATGGTTTGCTGGTTTCAATTTGTCAAACTCAATAAAAGTAAAGGATTTACATCTTTGTTTGACAGAAATTCTGTTAAAATGTCCCATTTTGGCATTATACGGCTAAAATAAGCATTTTAAAGCAGTTTCCATTTTATGCCTAAGAGCCATGCTGACTTTCTATCTGACAGCTTTTTATGTTCCTGATATTTGTGTTTCTATGCTTAAATCAAATTTAATTAACCATTTGTGAACTCGGAATCTAGAGAAAAGTAGATTATCACAGAAAAAATGTGCAGAATATTTGTATTTATGTCCCTGGTTAAACGGCCTGTTTGATGTATGTGAAATGTGAAGAGCTTTGTACATAAAATCTGTAGTCCATCACAAATATTTCACTAAATCTGTAAAAAAAACACTTTACAATGATCAGTACACCCTATTCATTTCATATGCTACCATAATTTTCTTCTTTAGGATAGTAAGTGGTTCAAATATATGCCAAATGAGACTAAAACTACATGCAAGTTTTCCATTGAAAAGTGAAAAACTGGTCATCAGACCATACTGTCTGCAAAAAAAAGTTGAATTCAAGAGTGCTTTTGCAATTAGACTTCTTGTATCATGACATCTTAGCATAGAAATGAGCAAAAAGTAACAAATTTCAATTTCTTATAGCCTCTGTGTGCATTTTTATATGTAAATATGGGCTACGGCCTAAATCGACTCTAAATAATTCTCAGTCTTACATGGCCTAAGACCATTTTATACTCATGTGGTATGCTTTTTGTAACTTTTCTTTATATTCAAAGTACATTTAATATATATGGAAGAATAATGCATGGTTAAAAAACTTCAAAAACTTCAAATTGGTTGAAAAAAATTCATGTTTATGTAAGGCTTCCCTTAATTCGAAAATCTCTATTTTCAGGCACAGGCTCATATAAATTTGACTTTTGAATAACTGTAATAAATCTGATAAATCAAATGAGTGTTCCGTTGCTTTTAATACTTATTTTATTAAATTCAAGAGTATTTAAAAAGCAAATTTTTGCAATATTTAAATGTTTTAGGCCAAAATCTTGACAGCTGAAAATATTTGATTTAAACGTCAAAAATAAACATCCAAATTTCAATATTAAAATGGCCCTAGTTTCTATAATATATATCCTATGGCCATGAAACTTGGCCAACTATCTTATAATTGCCTAAGCTTAGGTCATGGTAAGTTTTATTAAAATTGGTCAAGTCTTTCTATCCTATTAGGTCCAAGGACACAGTTATCGTCCTTTGGTTTTCGTTGTCTACAAATATAGTCCCTAGTGTGAACAGTGTATAACTTGCATTTTTTTTTGATACACTTTCCCAATTTATTTCTTGATATTTTATGCATGAAATATTGAGTAAGGGGATGAAATTACATGTTAAAAAAATTTGGGTGCTGAATCTTTATGTTAAGTAGTGATTTGGTCCAGTTAAAAAAGGTCAAAAATTAGAATGTCTGAAGCTGTCAAACTGAATTTTAGCCCCCCTTAACACAGAATTGTCAATATTTTGAGTTAGAGCTGGTAGAAGTTTCTATAATTTTGATATTATTTGTATCAATAGTAGTACACTACACTGTAAAAATCTTTTTGAGATAGAGCAGGTGCGATTTTTTTAATTTGAATTTATTGTCTAAAAGAAATGCACTACGAAATAACTGTGTTCTCGGGCCTAAGAGATGAATTCCGTAAATGTAGATTCTGTGCTTTGGCAACTTTCCTGAATGGTTTGCTGGTTTCAATTTGTCAAACTCAATAAAAGTAAAGGATTTACATCTTTGTTTGACAGAAATTCTGTTAAAATGTCCCATTTTGGCATTATACGGCTAAAATAAGCATTTTAAAGCAGTTTCCATTTTATGCCTAAGAGCCATGCTGACTTTCTATCTGACAGCTTTTTATGTTCCTGATATTTGTGTTTCTATGCTTAAATCAAATTTAATTAACCATTTGTGAACTCGGAATCTAGAGAAAAGTAGATTATCACAGAAAAAATGTGCAGAATATTTGTATTTATGTCCCTGGTTAAACGGCCTGTTTGATGTATGTGAAATGTGAAGAGCTTTGTACATAAAATCTGTAGTCCATCACAAATATTTCACTAAATCTGTAAAAAAAACACTTTACAATGATCAGTACACCCTATTCATTTCATATGCTACCATAATTTTCTTCTTTAGGATAGTAAGTGGTTCAAATATATGCCAAATGAGACTAAAACTACATGCAAGTTTTCCATTGAAAAGTGAAAAACTGGTCATCAGACCATACTGTCTGCAAAAAAAAGTTGAATTCAAGAGTGCTTTTGCAATTAGACTTCTTGTATCATGACATCTTAGCATAGAAATGAGCAAAAAGTAACAAATTTCAATTTCTTATAGCCTCTGTGTGCATTTTTATATGTAAATATGGGCTACGGCCTAAATCGACTCTAAATAATTCTCAGTCTTACATGGCCTAAGACCATTTTATACTCATGTGGTATGCTTTTTGTAACTTTTCTTTATATTCAAAGTACATTTAATATATATGGAAGAATAATGCATGGTTAAAAAACTTCAAAAACTTCAAATTGGTTGAAAAAAATTCATGTTTATGTAAGGCTTCCCTTAATTCGAAAATCTCTATTTTCAGGCACAGGCTCATATAAATTTGACTTTTGAATAACTGTAATAAATCTGATAAATCAAATGAGTGTTCCGTTGCTTTTAATACTTATTTTATTAAATTCAAGAGTATTTAAAAAGCAAATTTTTGCAATATTTAAATGTTTTAGGCCAAAATCTTGACAGCTGAAAATATTTGATTTAAACGTCAAAAATAAACATCCAAATTTCAATATTAAAATGGCCCTAGTTTCTATAATATATATCCTATGGCCATGAAACTTGGCCAACTATCTTATAATTGCCTAAGCTTAGGTCATGCTAAGTTTTATTAAAATTGGTCAAGTCTTTCTATCCTATTAGGTCCAAGGACACAGTTATCGTCCTTTGGTTTTCGTTGTCTACAAATATAGTCCCTAGTGTGAACAGTGTATAACTTGCATTTTTTTTTGATACACTTTCCCAATTTATTTCTTGATATTTTATGCATGAAATATTGAGTAAGGGGATGAAATTACATGTTAAAAAAATTTGGGTGCTGAATCTTTATGTTAAGTAGTGATTTGGTCCAGTTAAAAAAGGTCAAAAATTAGAATGTCTGAAGCTGTCAAACTGAATTTTAGCCCCCCTTAACACAGAATTGTCAATATTTTGAGTTAGAGCTGGTAGAAGTTTCTATAATTTTGATATTATTTATATCAATAGTAGTACACTACACTGTAAAAATCTTTTTGAGATAGAGCAGGTGCGATTTTTTTAATTTGAATTTATTGTCTAAAAGAAATGCACTACGAAATAACTGTGTTCTCGGGCCTAAGAGATGAATTCCGTAAATGTAGATTCTGTGCTTTGGCAACTTTCCTGAATGGTTTGCTGGTTTCAATTTGTCAAACTCAATAAAAGTAAAGGATTTACATCTTTGTTTGACAGAAATTCTGTTAAAATGTCCCATTTTGGCATTATACGGCTAAAATAAGCATTTTAAAGCAGTTTCCATTTTATGCCTAAGAGCCATGCTGACTTTCTATCTGACAGCTTTTTATGTTCCTGATATTTGTGTTTCTATGCTTAAATCAAATTTAATTAACCATTTGTGAACTCGGAATCTAGAGAAAAGTAGATTATCACAGAAAAAATGTGCAGAATATTTGTATTTATGTCCCTGGTTAAACGGCCTGTTTGATGTATGTGAAATGTGAAGAGCTTTGTACATAAAATCTGTAGTCCATCACAAATATTTCACTAAATCTGTAAAAAAAACACTTTACAATGATCAGTACACCCTATTCATTTCATATGCTACCATAATTTTCTTCTTTAGGATAGTAAGTGGTTCAAATATATGCCAAATGAGACTAAAACTACATGCAAGTTTTCCATTGAAAAGTGAAAAACTGGTCATCAGACCATACTGTCTGCAAAAAAAAGTTGAATTCAAGAGTGCTTTTGCAATTAGACTTCTTGTATCATGACATCTTAGCATAGAAATGAGCAAAAAGTAACAAATTTCAATTTCTTATAGCCTCTGTGTGCATTTTTATATGTAAATATGGGCTACGGCCTAAATCGACTCTAAATAATTCTCAGTCTTACATGGCCTAAGACCATTTTATACTCATGTGGTATGCTTTTTGTAACTTTTCTTTATATTCAAAGTACATTTAATATATATGGAAGAATAATGCATGGTTAAAAAACTTCAAAAACTTCAAATTGGTTGAAAAAAATTCATGTTTATGTAAGGCTTCCCTTAATTCGAAAATCTCTATTTTCAGGCACAGGCTCATATAAATTTGACTTTTGAATAACTGTAATAAATCTGATAAATCAAATGAGTGTTCCGTTGCTTTTAATACTTATTTTATTAAATTCAAGAGTATTTAAAAAGCAAATTTTTGCAATATTTAAATGTTTTAGGCCAAAATCTTGACAGCTGAAAATATTTGATTTAAACGTCAAAAATAAACATCCAAATTTCAATATTAAAATGGCCCTAGTTTCTATAATATATATCCTATGGCCATGAAACTTGGCCAACTATCTTATAATTGCCTAAGCTTAGGTCATGCTAAGTTTTATTAAAATTGGTCAAGTCTTTCTATCCTATTAGGTCCAAGGACACAGTTATCGTCCTTTGGTTTTCGTTGTCTACAAATATAGTCCCTAGTGTGAACAGTGTATAACTTGCATTTTTTTTTGATACACTTTCCCAATTTATTTCTTGATATTTTATGCATGAAATATTGAGTAAGGGGATGAAATTACATGTTAAAAAAATTTGGGTGCTGAATCTTTATGTTAAGTAGTGATTTGGTCCAGTTAAAAAAGGTCAAAAATTAGAATGTCTGAAGCTGTCAAACTGAATTTTAGCCCCCCTTAACACAGAATTGTCAATATTTTGAGTTAGAGCTGGTAGAAGTTTCTATAATTTTGATATTATTTGTATCAATAGTAGTACACTACACTGTAAAAATCTTTTTGAGATAGAGCAGGTGCGATTTTTTTAATTTGAATTTATTGTCTAAAAGAAATGCACTACGAAATAACTGTGTTCTCGGGCCTAAGAGATGAATTCCGTAAATGTAGATTCTGTGCTTTGGCAACTTTCCTGAATGGTTTGCTGGTTTCAATTTGTCAAACTCAATAAAAGTAAAGGATTTACATCTTTGTTTGACAGAAATTCTGTTAAAATGTCCCATTTTGGCATTATACGGCTAAAATAAGCATTTTAAAGCAGTTTCCATTTTATGCCTAAGAGCCATGCTGACTTTCTATCTGACAGCTTTTTATGTTCCTGATATTTGTGTTTCTATGCTTAAATCAAATTTAATTAACCATTTGTGAACTCGGAATCTAGAGAAAAGTAGATTATCACAGAAAAAATGTGCAGAATATTTGTATTTATGTCCCTGGTTAAACGGCCTGTTTGATGTATGTGAAATGTGAAGAGCTTTGTACATAAAATCTGTAGTCCATCACAAATATTTCACTAAATCTGTAAAAAAAACACTTTACAATGATCAGTACACCCTATTCATTTCATATGCTACCATAATTTTCTTCTTTAGGATAGTAAGTGGTTCAAATATATGCCAAATGAGACTAAAACTACATGCAAGTTTTCCATTGAAAAGTGAAAAACTGGTCATCAGACCATACTGTCTGCAAAAAAAAGTTGAATTCAAGAGTGCTTTTGCAATTAGACTTCTTGTATCATGACATCTTAGCATAGAAATGAGCAAAAAGTAACAAATTTCAATTTCTTATAGCCTCTGTGTGCATTTTTATATGTAAATATGGGCTACGGCCTAAATCGACTCTAAATAATTCTCAGTCTTACATGGCCTAAGACCATTTTATACTCATGTGGTATGCTTTTTGTAACTTTTCTTTATATTCAAAGTACATTTAATATATATGGAAGAATAATGCATGGTTAAAAAACTTCAAAAACTTCAAATTGGTTGAAAAAAATTCATGTTTATGTAAGGCTTCCCTTAATTCGAAAATCTCTATTTTCAGGCACAGGCTCATATAAATTTGACTTTTGAATAACTGTAATAAATCTGATAAATCAAATGAGTGTTCCGTTGCTTTTAATACTTATTTTATTAAATTCAAGAGTATTTAAAAAGCAAATTTTTGCAATATTTAAATGTTTTAGGCCAAAATCTTGACAGCTGAAAATATTTGATTTAAACGTCAAAAATAAACATCCAAATTTCAATATTAAAATGGCCCTAGTTTCTATAATATATATCCTATGGCCATGAAACTTGGCCAACTATCTTATAATTGCCTAAGCTTAGGTCATGCTAAGTTTTATTAAAATTGGTCAAGTCTTTCTATCCTATTAGGTCCAAGGACACAGTTATCGTCCTTTGGTTTTCGTTGTCTACAAATATAGTCCCTAGTGTGAACAGTGTATAACTTGCATTTTTTTTTGATACACTTTCCCAATTTATTTCTTGATATTTTATGCATGAAATATTGAGTAAGGGGATGAAATTACATGTTAAAAAAATTTGGGTGCTGAATCTTTATGTTAAGTAGTGATTTGGTCCAGTTAAAAAAGGTCAAAAATTAGAATGTCTGAAGCTGTCAAACTGAATTTTAGCCCCCCTTAACACAGAATTGTCAATATTTTGAGTTAGAGCTGGTAGAAGTTTCTATAATTTTGATATTATTTATATCAATAGTAGTACACTACACTGTAAAAATCTTTTTGAGATAGAGCAGGTGCGATTTTTTTAATTTGAATTTATTGTCTAAAAGAAATGCACTACGAAATAACTGTGTTCTCGGGCCTAAGAGATGAATTCCGTAAATGTAGATTCTGTGCTTTGGCAACTTTCCTGAATGGTTTGCTGGTTTCAATTTGTCAAACTCAATAAAAGTAAAGGATTTACATCTTTGTTTGACAGAAATTCTGTTAAAATGTCCCATTTTGGCATTATACGGCTAAAATAAGCATTTTAAAGCAGTTTCCATTTTATGCCTAAGAGCCATGCTGACTTTCTATCTGACAGCTTTTTATGTTCCTGATATTTGTGTTTCTATGCTTAAATCAAATTTAATTAACCATTTGTGAACTCGGAATCTAGAGAAAAGTAGATTATCACAGAAAAAATGTGCAGAATATTTGTATTTATGTCCCTGGTTAAACGGCCTGTTTGATGTATGTGAAATGTGAAGAGCTTTGTACATAAAATCTGTAGTCCATCACAAATATTTCACTAAATCTGTAAAAAAAACACTTTACAATGATCAGTACACCCTATTCATTTCATATGCTACCATAATTTTCTTCTTTAGGATAGTAAGTGGTTCAAATATATGCCAAATGAGACTAAAACTACATGCAAGTTTTCCATTGAAAAGTGAAAAACTGGTCATCAGACCATACTGTCTGCAAAAAAAAGTTGAATTCAAGAGTGCTTTTGCAATTAGACTTCTTGTATCATGACATCTTAGCATAGAAATGAGCAAAAAGTAACAAATTTCAATTTCTTATAGCCTCTGTGTGCATTTTTATATGTAAATATGGGCTACGGCCTAAATCGACTCTAAATAATTCTCAGTCTTACATGGCCTAAGACCATTTTATACTCATGTGGTATGCTTTTTGTAACTTTTCTTTATATTCAAAGTACATTTAATATATATGGAAGAATAATGCATGGTTAAAAAACTTCAAAAACTTCAAATTGGTTGAAAAAAATTCATGTTTATGTAAGGCTTCCCTTAATTCGAAAATCTCTATTTTCAGGCACAGGCTCATATAAATTTGACTTTTGAATAACTGTAATAAATCTGATAAATCAAATGAGTGTTCCGTTGCTTTTAATACTTATTTTATTAAATTCAAGAGTATTTAAAAAGCAAATTTTTGCAATATTTAAATGTTTTAGGCCAAAATCTTGACAGCTGAAAATATTTGATTTAAACGTCAAAAATAAACATCCAAATTTCAATATTAAAATGGCCCTAGTTTCTATAATATATATCCTATGGCCATGAAACTTGGCCAACTATCTTATAATTGCCTAAGCTTAGGTCATGCTAAGTTTTATTAAAATTGGTCAAGTCTTTCTATCCTATTAGGTCCAAGGACACAGTTATCGTCCTTTGGTTTTCGTTGTCTACAAATATAGTCCCTAGTGTGAACAGTGTATAACTTGCATTTTTTTTTGATACACTTTCCCAATTTATTTCTTGATATTTTATGCATGAAATATTGAGTAAGGGGATGAAATTACATGTTAAAAAAATTTGGGTGCTGAATCTTTATGTTAAGTAGTGATTTGGTCCAGTTAAAAAAGGTCAAAAATTAGAATGTCTGAAGCTGTCAAACTGAATTTTAGCCCCCCTTAACACAGAATTGTCAATATTTTGAGTTAGAGCTGGTAGAAGTTTCTATAATTTTGATATTATTTATATCAATAGTAGTACACTACACTGTAAAAATCTTTTTGAGATAGAGCAGGTGCGATTTTTTTAATTTGAATTTATTGTCTAAAAGAAATGCACTACGAAATAACTGTGTTCTCGGGCCTAAGAGATGAATTCCGTAAATGTAGATTCTGTGCTTTGGCAACTTTCCTGAATGGTTTGCTGGTTTCAATTTGTCAAACTCAATAAAAGTAAAGGATTTACATCTTTGTTTGACAGAAATTCTGTTAAAATGTCCCATTTTGGCATTATACGGCTAAAATAAGCATTTTAAAGCAGTTTCCATTTTATGCCTAAGAGCCATGCTGACTTTCTATCTGACAGCTTTTTATGTTCCTGATATTTGTGTTTCTATGCTTAAATCAAATTTAATTAACCATTTGTGAACTCGGAATCTAGAGAAAAGTAGATTATCACAGAAAAAATGTGCAGAATATTTGTATTTATGTCCCTGGTTAAACGGCCTGTTTGATGTATGTGAAATGTGAAGAGCTTTGTACATAAAATCTGTAGTCCATCACAAATATTTCACTAAATCTGTAAAAAAAACACTTTACAATGATCAGTACACCCTATTCATTTCATATGCTACCATAATTTTCTTCTTTAGGATAGTAAGTGGTTCAAATATATGCCAAATGAGACTAAAACTACATGCAAGTTTTCCATTGAAAAGTGAAAAACTGGTCATCAGACCATACTGTCTGCAAAAAAAAGTTGAATTCAAGAGTGCTTTTGCAATTAGACTTCTTGTATCATGACATCTTAGCATAGAAATGAGCAAAAAGTAACAAATTTCAATTTCTTATAGCCTCTGTGTGCATTTTTATATGTAAATATGGGCTACGGCCTAAATCGACTCTAAATAATTCTCAGTCTTACATGGCCTAAGACCATTTTATACTCATGTGGTATGCTTTTTGTAACTTTTCTTTATATTCAAAGTACATTTAATATATATGGAAGAATAATGCATGGTTAAAAAACTTCAAAAACTTCAAATTGGTTGAAAAAAATTCATGTTTATGTAAGGCTTCCCTTAATTCGAAAATCTCTATTTTCAGGCACAGGCTCATATAAATTTGACTTTTGAATAACTGTAATAAATCTGATAAATCAAATGAGTGTTCCGTTGCTTTTAATACTTATTTTATTAAATTCAAGAGTATTTAAAAAGCAAATTTTTGCAATATTTAAATGTTTTAGGCCAAAATCTTGACAGCTGAAAATATTTGATTTAAACGTCAAAAATAAACATCCAAATTTCAATATTAAAATGGCCCTAGTTTCTATAATATATATCCTATGGCCATGAAACTTGGCCAACTATCTTATAATTGCCTAAGCTTAGGTCATGCTAAGTTTTATTAAAATTGGTCAAGTCTTTCTATCCTATTAGGTCCAAGGACACAGTTATCGTCCTTTGGTTTTCGTTGTCTACAAATATAGTCCCTAGTGTGAACAGTGTATAACTTGCATTTTTTTTTGATACACTTTCCCAATTTATTTCTTGATATTTTATGCATGAAATATTGAGTAAGGGGATGAAATTACATGTTAAAAAAATTTGGGTGCTGAATCTTTATGTTAAGTAGTGATTTGGTCCAGTTAAAAAAGGTCAAAAATTAGAATGTCTGAAGCTGTCAAACTGAATTTTAGCCCCCCTTAACACAGAATTGTCAATATTTTGAGTTAGAGCTGGTAGAAGTTTCTATAATTTTGATATTATTTATATCAATAGTAGTACACTACACTGTAAAAATCTTTTTGAGATAGAGCAGGTGCGATTTTTTTAATTTGAATTTATTGTCTAAAAGAAATGCACTACGAAATAACTGTGTTCTCGGGCCTAAGAGATGAATTCCGTAAATGTAGATTCTGTGCTTTGGCAACTTTCCTGAATGGTTTGCTGGTTTCAATTTGTCAAACTCAATAAAAGTAAAGGATTTACATCTTTGTTTGACAGAAATTCTGTTAAAATGTCCCATTTTGGCATTATACGGCTAAAATAAGCATTTTAAAGCAGTTTCCATTTTATGCCTAAGAGCCATGCTGACTTTCTATCTGACAGCTTTTTATGTTCCTGATATTTGTGTTTCTATGCTTAAATCAAATTTAATTAACCATTTGTGAACTCGGAATCTAGAGAAAAGTAGATTATCACAGAAAAAATGTGCAGAATATTTGTATTTATGTCCCTGGTTAAACGGCCTGTTTGATGTATGTGAAATGTGAAGAGCTTTGTACATAAAATCTGTAGTCCATCACAAATATTTCACTAAATCTGTAAAAAAAACACTTTACAATGATCAGTACACCCTATTCATTTCATATGCTACCATAATTTTCTTCTTTAGGATAGTAAGTGGTTCAAATATATGCCAAATGAGACTAAAACTACATGCAAGTTTTCCATTGAAAAGTGAAAAACTGGTCATCAGACCATACTGTCTGCAAAAAAAAGTTGAATTCAAGAGTGCTTTTGCAATTAGACTTCTTGTATCATGACATCTTAGCATAGAAATGAGCAAAAAGTAACAAATTTCAATTTCTTATAGCCTCTGTGTGCATTTTTATATGTAAATATGGGCTACGGCCTAAATCGACTCTAAATAATTCTCAGTCTTACATGGCCTAAGACCATTTTATACTCATGTGGTATGCTTTTTGTAACTTTTCTTTATATTCAAAGTACATTTAATATATATGGAAGAATAATGCATGGTTAAAAAACTTCAAAAACTTCAAATTGGTTGAAAAAAATTCATGTTTATGTAAGGCTTCCCTTAATTCGAAAATCTCTATTTTCAGGCACAGGCTCATATAAATTTGACTTTTGAATAACTGTAATAAATCTGATAAATCAAATGAGTGTTCCGTTGCTTTTAATACTTATTTTATTAAATTGAAGAGTATTTAAAAAGCAAATTTTTGCAATATTTAAATGTTTTAGGCCAAAATCTTGACAACTGAAAATATTTGATTTAAACGTCAAAAATAAACATCCAAATTTCAATATTAAAATGGCCCTAGTTTCTATAATATATATCCTATGGCCATGAAACTTGGCCAACTATCTTATAATTGCCTAAGCTTAGGTCATGCTAAGTTTTATTAAAATTGGTCAAGTCTTTCTATCCTATTAGGTCCAAGGACACAGTTATCGTCCTTTGGTTTTCGTTGTCTACAAATATAGTCCCTAGTGTGAACAGTGTATAACTTGCATTTTTTTTTGATACACTTTCCCAATTTATTTCTTGATATTTTATGCATGAAATATTGAGTAAGGGGATGAAATTACATGTTAAAAAAATTTGGGTGCTGAATCTTTATGTTAAGTAGTGATTTGGTCCAGTTAAAAAAGGTCAAAAATTAGAATGTCTGAAGCTGTCAAACTGAATTTTAGCCCCCTTAACACAGAATTGTCAATATTTTGAGTTAGAGCTGGTAGAAGTTTCTATAATTTTGATATTATTTGTATCAATAGTAGTACACTACACTGTAAAAATCTTTTTGAGATAGAGCAGGTGCGATTTTTTTAATTTGAATTTATTGTCTAAAAGAAATGCACTACGAAATAACTGTGTTCTCGGGCCTAAGAGATGAATTCCGTAAATGTAGATTCTGTGCTTTGGCAACTTTCCTGAATGGTTTGCTGGTTTCAATTTGTCAAACTCAATAAAAGTAAAGGATTTACATCTTTGTTTGACAGAAATTCTGTTAAAATGTCCCATTTTGGCATTATACGGCTAAAATAAGCATTTTAAAGCAGTTTCCATTTTATGCCTAAGAGCCATGCTGACTTTCTATCTGACAGCTTTTTATGTTCCTGATATTTGTGTTTCTATGCTTAAATCAAATTTAATTAACCATTTGTGAACTCGGAATCTAGAGAAAAGTAGATTATCACAGAAAAAATGTGCAGAATATTTGTATTTATGTCCCTGGTTAAACGGCCTGTTTGATGTATGTGAAATGTGAAGAGCTTTGTACATAAAATCTGTAGTCCATCACAAATATTTCACTAAATCTGTAAAAAAAACACTTTACAATGATCAGTACACCCTATTCATTTCATATGCTACCATAATTTTCTTCTTTAGGATAGTAAGTGGTTCAAATATATGCCAAATGAGACTAAAACTACATGCAAGTTTTCCATTGAAAAGTGAAAAACTGGTCATCAGACCATACTGTCTGCAAAAAAAAGTTGAATTCAAGAGTGCTTTTGCAATTAGACTTCTTGTATCATGACATCTTAGCATAGAAATGAGCAAAAAGTAACAAATTTCAATTTCTTATAGCCTCTGTGTGCATTTTTATATGTAAATATGGGCTACGGCCTAAATCGACTCTAAATAATTCTCAGTCTTACATGGCCTAAGACCATTTTATACTCATGTGGTATGCTTTTTGTAACTTTTCTTTATATTCAAAGTACATTTAATATATATGGAAGAATAATGCATGGTTAAAAAACTTCAAAAACTTCAAATTGGTTGAAAAAAATTCATGTTTATGTAAGGCTTCCCTTAATTCGAAAATCTCTATTTTCAGGCACAGGCTCATATAAATTTGACTTTTGAATAACTGTAATAAATCTGATAAATCAAATGAGTGTTCCGTTGCTTTTAATACTTATTTTATTAAATTCAAGAGTATTTAAAAAGCAAATTTTTGCAATATTTAATTTTTTTAGGCCAAAATCTTGACAGCTGAAAATATTTGATTTAAACGTCAAAAATAAACATCCAAATTTCAATATTAAAATGGCCCTAGTTTCTATAATATATATCCTATGGCCATGAAACTTGGCCAACTATCTTATAATTGCCTAAGCTTAGGTCATGCTAAGTTTTATTAAAATTGGTCAAGTCTTTCTATCCTATTAGGTCCAAGGACACAGTTATCGTCCTTTGGTTTTCGTTGTCTACAAATATAGTCCCTAGTGTGAACAGTGTATAACTTGCATTTTTTTTTGATACACTTTCCCAATTTATTTCTTGATATTTTATGCATGAAATATTGAGTAAGGGGATGAAATTACATGTTAAAAAAATTTGGGTGCTGAATCTTTATGTTAAGTAGTGATTTGGTCCAGTTAAAAAAGGTCAAAAATTAGAATGTCTGAAGCTGTCAAACTGAATTTTAGCCCCCTTAACACAGAATTGTCAATATTTTGAGTTAGAGCTGGTAGAAGTTTCTATAATTTTGATATTATTTGTATCAATAGTAGTACACTACACTGTAAAAATCTTTTTGAGATAGAGCAGGTGCGATTTTTTTAATTTGAATTTATTGTCTAAAAGAAATGCACTACGAAATAACTGTGTTCTCGGGCCTAAGAGATGAATTCCGTAAATGTAGATTCTGTGCTTTGGCAACTTTCCTGAATGGTTTGCTGGTTTCAATTTGTCAAACTCAATAAAAGTAAAGGATTTACATCTTTGTTTGACAGAAATTCTGTTAAAATGTCCCATTTTGGCATTATACGGCTAAAATAAGCATTTTAAAGCAGTTTCCATTTTATGCCTAAGAGCCATGCTGACTTTCTATCTGACAGCTTTTTATGTTCCTGATATTTGTGTTTCTATGCTTAAATCAAATTTAATTAACCATTTGTGAACTCGGAATCTAGAGAAAAGTAGATTATCACAGAAAAAATGTGCAGAATATTTGTATTTATGTCCCTGGTTAAACGGCCTGTTTGATGTATGTGAAATGTGAAGAGCTTTGTACATAAAATCTGTAGTCCATCACAAATATTTCACTAAATCTGTAAAAAAAACACTTTACAATGATCAGTACACCCTATTCATTTCATATGCTACCATAATTTTCTTCTTTAGGATAGTAAGTGGTTCAAATATATGCCAAATGAGACTAAAACTACATGCAAGTTTTCCATTGAAAAGTGAAAAACTGGTCATCAGACCATACTGTCTGCAAAAAAAAGTTGAATTCAAGAGTGCTTTTGCAATTAGACTTCTTGTATCATGACATCTTAGCATAGAAATGAGCAAAAAGTAACAAATTTCAATTTCTTATAGCCTCTGTGTGCATTTTTATATGTAAATATGGGCTACGGCCTAAATCGACTCTAAATAATTCTCAGTCTTACATGGCCTAAGACCATTTTATACTCATGTGGTATGCTTTTTGTAACTTTTCTTTATATTCAAAGTACATTTAATATATATGGAAGAATAATGCATGGTTAAAAAACTTCAAAAACTTCAAATTGGTTGAAAAAAATTCATGTTTATGTAAGGCTTCCCTTAATTCGAAAATCTCTATTTTCAGGCACAGGCTCATATAAATTTGACTTTTGAATAACTGTAATAAATCTGATAAATCAAATGAGTGTTCCGTTGCTTTTAATACTTATTTTATTAAATTCAAGAGTATTTAAAAAGCAAATTTTTGCAATATTTAAATGTTTTAGGCCAAAATCTTGACAACTGAAAATATTTGATTTAAACGTCAAAAATAAACATCCAAATTTCAATATTAAAATGGCCCTAGTTTCTATAATATATATCCTATGGCCATGAAACTTGGCCAACTATCTTATAATTGCCTAAGCTTAGGTCATGCTAAGTTTTATTAAAATTGGTCAAGTCTTTCTATCCTATTAGGTCCAAGGACACAGTTATCGTCCTTTGGTTTTCGTTGTCTACAAATATAGTCCCTAGTGTGAACAGTGTATAACTTGCATTTTTTTTTGATACACTTTCCCAATTTATTTCTTGATATTTTATGCATGAAATATTGAGTAAGGGGATGAAATTACATGTTAAAAAAATTTGGGTGCTGAATCTTTATGTTAAGTAGTGATTTGGTCCAGTTAAAAAAGGTCAAAAATTAGAATGTCTGAAGCTGTCAAACTGAATTTTAGCCCCCCTTAACACAGAATTGTCAATATTTTGAGTTAGAGCTGGTAGAAGTTTCTATAATTTTGATATTATTTGTATCAATAGTAGTACACTACACTGTAAAAATCTTTTTGAGATAGAGCAGGTGCGATTTTTTTAATTTGAATTTATTGTCTAAAAGAAATGCACTACGAAATAACTGTGTTCTCGGGCCTAAGAGATGAATTCCGTAAATGTAGATTCTGTGCTTTGGCAACTTTCCTGAATGGTTTGCTGGTTTCAATTTGTCAAACTCAATAAAAGTAAAGGATTTACATCTTTGTTTGACAGAAATTCTGTAAAAAATGTCCCATTTTGGCATTATACGGCTAAAATAAGCATTTTAAAGCAGTTTCCATTTTATGCCTAAGAGCCATGCTGACTTTCTATATGACAGCTTTTTATGTTCCTGATATTTGTGTTTCTATGCTTAAATCAAATTTAATTAACCATTTGTGAACTCGGAATCTAGAGAAAAGTAGATTATCACAGAAAAAATGTGCAGAATATTTGTATTTATGTCCCTGGTTAAAAGGCCTGTTTGATGTATGTGAAATGTGAAGAGCTTTGTACATAAAATCTGTAGTCCATCACAAATATTTCACTAAATCTGTAAAAAAACACTTTACAATGATCAGTACAACCTATTCATTTCATATGCTACCATAATTTTCTTCTTTAGGATAGTAAGTGGTTCAAATATATGCCAAATGAGACTAAAACTACATGCAAGTTTTCCATTGAAAAGTGAAAAACTGGTCATCAGACCATACTGTCTGCAAAAAAAAGTTGAATTCAAGAGTGCTTTTGCAATTAGACTTCTTGTATCATGACATCTTAGCATAGAAATGAGCAAAAAGTAACAAATTTCAATTTCTTATAGCCTCTGTGTGCATTTTTATATGTAAATATGGGCTACGGCCTAAATCGACTCTAAATAATTCTCAGTCTTACATGGCCTAAGACCATTTTATACTCATGTGGTATGCTTTTTGTAACTTTTCTTTATATTCAAAGTACATTTAATATATATGGAAGAATAATGCATGGTTAAAAAACTTCAAAAACTTCAAATTGGTTGAAAAAAATGCATGTTTATGTAAGGCTTCCCTTAATTCGAAAATCTCTATTTTCAGGCACAGGCTCATATAAATTTGACTTTTGAATAACTGTAATAAATCTGATAAATCAAATGAGTGTTCCGTTGCTTTTAATACTTATTTTATTAAATTCAAGAGTATTTAAAAAGCAAATTTTTGCAATATTTAAATTTTTTAGGCCAAAATCTTGACAGCTGAAAATATTTGATTTAAACGTCAAAAATAAACATCCAAATTTCAATATTAAAATGGCCCTAGTTTCTATAATATATATCCTATGGCCATGAAACTTGGCCAACTATCTTATAATTGCCTAAGCTTAGGTCATGCTAAGTTTTATTAAAATTGGTCAAGTCTTTCTATCCTTAAGAGATGAATTCCGTAAATGTAGATTCTGTGCTTTGGCAACTTTCCTGAATGGTTTGCTGGTTTCAATTTGTCAAACTCAATAAAAGTAAAGGATTTACATCTTTGTTTGACAGAAATTCTGTTAAAATGTCCCATTTTGGCATTATACGGCTAAAATAAGCATTTTAAAGCAGTTTCCATTTTATGCCTAAGAGCCATGCTGACTTTCTATCTGACAGCTTTTTATGTTCCTGATATTTGTGTTTCTATGCTTAAATCAAATTTAATTAACCATTTGTGAACTGGGAATCTAGAGAAAAGTAGATTATCACAGAAAAAATGTGCAGAATATTTGTATTTATGTCCCTGGTTAAACGGCCTGTTTGATGTATGTGAAATGTGAAGAGCTTTGTACATAAAATCTGTAGTCCATCACAAATATTTCACTAAATCTGTAAAAAAAACACTTTACAATGATCAGTACAACCTATTCATTTCATATGCTACCATAATTTTCTTCTTTAGGATAGTAAGTGGTTCAAATATATGCCAAATGAGACTAAAACTACATGCAAGTTTTCCATTGAAAAGTGAAAAACTGGTCATCAGACCATACTGTCTGCAAAAAAAAGTTGAATTCAAGAGTGCTTTTGCAATTAGACTTCTTGTATCATGACATCTTAGCATAGAAATGAGCAAAAAGTAACAAATTTCAATTTCTTATAGCCTCTGTGTGCATTTTTATATGTAAATATGGGCTACGGCCTAAATCGACTCTAAATAATTCTCAGTCTTACATGGCCTAAGACCATTTTATACTCATGTGGTATGCTTTTTGTAACTTTTCTTTATATTCAAAGTACATTTAATATATATGGAAGAATAATGCATGGTTAAAAAACTTCAAAAACTTCAAATTGGTTGAAAAAAATGCATGTTTATGTAAGGCTTCCCTTAATTCGAAAATCTCTATTTTCAGGCACAGGCTCATATAAATTTGACTTTTGAATAACTGTAATAAATCTGATAAATCAAATGAGTGTTCCGTTGCTTTTAATACTTATTTTATTAAATTCAAGAGTATTTAAAAAGCAAATTTTTGCAATATTTAAATTTTTTAGGCCAAAATCTTGACAGCTGAAAATATTTGATTTAAACGTCAAAAATAAACATCCAAATTTCAATATTAAAATGGCCCTAGTTTCTATAATATATATCCTATGGCCATGAAACTTGGCCAACTATCTTATAATTGCCTAAGCTTAGGTCATGCTAAGTTTTATTAAAATTGGTCAAGTCTTTCTATCCTATTAGATGAATTCCGTAAATGTAGATTCTGTGCTTTGGCAACTTTCCTGAATGGTTTGCTGGTTTCAATTTGTCAAACTCAATAAAAGTGAAGGATTTACATCTTTGTTTGACAGAAATTCTGTTAAAATGTCCCATTTTGGCATTATACGGCTAAAATAAGCATTTTAAAGCAGTTTCCATTTTATGCCTAAGAGCCATGCTGACTTTCTATATGACAGCTTTTTATGTTCCTGATATTTGTGTTTCTATGCTTAAATCAAATTTAATTAACCATTTGTGAACTGGGAATCTAGAGAAAAGTAGATTATCACAGAAAAAATGTGCAGAATATTTGTATTTATGTCCCTGGTTAAACGGCCTGTTTGATGTATGTGAAATGTGAAGAGCTTTGTACATAAAATCTGTAGTCCATCACAAATATTTCACTAAATCTGTAAAAAAAACACTTTACAATGATCAGTACAACCTATTCATTTCATATGCTACCATAATTTTCTTCTTTAGGATAGTAAGTGGTTCAAATATATGCCAAATGAGACTAAAACTACATGCAAGTTTTCCATTGAAAAGTGAAAAACTGGTCATCAGACCATACTGTCTGCAAAAAAAAGTTGAATTCAAGAGTGCTTTTGCAATTAGACTTCTTGTATCATGACATCTTAGCATAGAAATGAGCAAAAAGTAACAAATTTCAATTTCTTATAGCCTCTGTGTGCATTTTTATATGTAAATATGGGCTACGGCCTAAATCGACTCTAAATAATTCTCAGTCTTACATGGCCTAAGACCATTTTATACTCATGTGGTATGCTTTTTGTAACTTTTCTTTATATTCAAAGTACATTTAATATATATGGAAGAATAATGCATGGTTAAAAAACTTCAAAAACTTCAAATTGGTTGAAAAAAATGCATGTTTATGTAAGGCTTCCCTTAATTCGAAAATCTCTATTTTCAGGCACAGGCTCATATAAATTTGACTTTTGAATAACTGTAATAAATCTGATAAATCAAATGAGTGTTCCGTTGCTTTTAATACTTATTTTATTAAATTCAAGAGTATTTAAAAAGCAAATTTTTGCAATATTTAAATTTTTTAGGCCAAAATCTTGACAGCTGAAAATATTTGATTTAAACGTCAAAAATAAACATCCAAATTTCAATATTAAAATGGCCCTAGTTTCTATAATATATATCCTATGGCCATGAAACTTGGCCAACTATCTTATAATTGCCTAAGCTTAGGTCATGCTAAGTTTTATTAAAATTGGTCAAGTCTTTCTATCCTATTAGATGAATTCCGTAAATGTAGATTCTGTGCTTTGGCAACTTTCCTGAATGGTTTGCTGGTTTCAATTTGTCAAACTCAATAAAAGTGAAGGATTTACATCTTTGTTTGACAGAAATTCTGTTAAAATGTCCCATTTTGGCATTATACGGCTAAAATAAGCATTTTAAAGCAGTTTCCATTTTATGCCTAAGAGCCATGCTGACTTTCTATATGACAGCTTTTTATGTTCCTGATATTTGTGTTTCTATGCTTAAATCAAATTTAATTAACCATTTGTGAACTCGGAATCTAGAGAAAAGTAGATTATCACAGAAAAAATGTGCAGAATATTTGTATTTATGTCCCTGGTTAAACGGCCTGTTTGATGTATGTGAAATGTGAAGAGCTTTGTACATAAAATCTGTAGTCCATCACAAATATTTCACTAAATCTGTAAAAAAAACACTTTACAATGATCAGTACAACCTATTCATTTCATATGCTACCATAATTTTCTTCTTTAGGATAGTAAGTGGTTCAAATATATGCCAAATGAGACTAAAACTACATGCAAGTTTTCCATTGAAAAGTGAAAAACTGGTCATCAGACCATACTGTCTGCAAAAAAAAGTTGAATTCAAGAGTGCTTTTGCAATTAGACTTCTTGTATCATGACATCTTAGCATAGAAATGAGCAAAAAGTAACAAATTTCAATTTCTTATAGCCTCTGTGTGCATTTTTATATGTAAATATGGGCTACGGCCTAAATCGACTCTAAATAATTCTCAGTCTTACATGGCCTAAGACCATTTTATACTCATGTGGTATGCTTTTTGTAACTTTTCTTTATATTCAAAGTACATTTAATATATATGGAAGAATAATGCATGGTTAAAAAACTTCAAAAACTTCAAATTGGTTGAAAAAAATGCATGTTTATGTAAGGCTTCCCTTAATTCGAAAATCTCTATTTTCAGGCACAGGCTCATATAAATTTGACTTTTGAATAACTGTAATAAATCTGATAAATCAAATGAGTGTTCCGTTGCTTTTAATACTTATTTTATTAAATTCAAGAGTATTTAAAAAGCAAATTTTTGCAATATTTAAATTTTTTAGGCCAAAATCTTGACAGCTGAAAATATTTGATTTAAACGTCAAAAATAAACATCCAAATTTCAATATTAAAATGGCCCTAGTTTCTATAATATATATCCTATGGCCATGAAACTTGGCCAAC
Organism: Mytilus californianus; assembly: GCF_021869535.1. Lineage (NCBI taxonomy): Eukaryota > Metazoa > Mollusca > Bivalvia > Mytilida > Mytilidae > Mytilus > Mytilus californianus. The sequence goes on from NW_026262701.1 coordinate 88,177,704, forward strand.
TATCTTATAATTGCCTAAGCTTAGGTCATGGTAAGTTTTATTAAAATTGGTCAAGTCTTTCTATCCTATTAGGTCCAAGGACACAGTTATCGTCCTTTGGTTTTCGTTGTCTACAAATATAGTCCCTAGTGTGAACAGTGTATAACTTGCAATTTTTTTTGATACACTTTCCCAATTTATTTCTTGATATTTTATGCATGAAATATTGAGTAAGGGGATGAAATTACATGTTAAAAAAATTTGGGTGCTGAATCTTTATGTTAAGTAGTGATTTGGTCCAGTTAAAAAAGGTCAAAAATTAGAATGTCTGAAGCTGTCAAACTGAATTTTAGCCCCCCTTAACACAGAATTGTCAATGTTTTCAGTTAGAGCTGGCAGAAGTTTCTATAATTTTGATATTATTTGTATCAATAGTAGTACACTACACTGTAAAAATCTTTTTGAGATAGAGCAGGTGCAATTTTTTTTTTATTTGAATTTATTGTCTAAAAGAAATGCACTACGAAATAACTGTGTTCTCGGGCCTAAGAGATGAATTCCGTAAATGTAGATTCTGTGCTTTGGCAACTTTCCTGAATGGTTTGCTGGTTTCAATTTGTCAAACTCAATAAAAGTAAAGGATTTACATCTTTGTTTGACAGAAATTCTGTTAAAATGTCCCATTTTGGCATTATACGGCTAAAATAAGCATTTTAAAGCAGTTTCCATTTTATGCCTAAGAGCCATGCTGACTTTCTATCTGACAGCTTTTTATGTTCCTGATATTTGTGTTTCTATGCTTAAATCAAATTTAATTAACCATTTGTGAACTCGGAATCTAGAGAAAAGTAGATTATCACAGAAAAAATGTGCAGAATATTTGTATTTATGTCCCCGGTTAAACGGCCTGTTTGATGTATGTGAAATGTGAAGAGCTTTGTACATAAAATCTGTAGTCCATCACAAATATTTCACTAAATCTGTAAAAAAAACACTTTACAATGATCAGTACAACCTATTCATTTCATATGCTACCATAATTTTCTTCTTTAGGATAGTAAGTGGTTCAAATATATGCCAAATGAGACTAAAACTACATGCAAGTTTTCCATTGAAAAGTGAAAAACTGGTCATCAGACCATACTGTCTGCAAAAAAAAGTTGAATTCAAGAGTGCTTTTGCAATTAGACTTCTTGTATCATGACATCTTAGCATAGAAATGAGCAAAAAGTAACAAATTTCAATTTCTTATAGCCTCTGTGTGCATTTTTATATGTAAATATGGGCTACGGCCTAAATCGACTCTAAACAATTCTCAGTCTTACATGGCCTAAGACCATTTTATACTCATGTGGTATGCTTTTTGTAACTTTTCTTTATATTCAAAGTACATTTAATATATATGGAAGAATAATGCATGGTTAAAAAACTTCAAAAACTTCAAATTGGTTGAAAAAAATGCATGTTTATGTAAGGCTTCCCTTAATTCGAAAATCTCTATTTTCAGGCACAGGCTCATATAAATTTGACTTTTGAATAACTGTAATAAATCTGATATACAAATGAGTGTTCCTTGCTTTTAATACTTATTTTATTAAATTCAAGAGTATTTAAAAAGCAAATTTTTGCAATATTTAAATTTTTTAGGCCAAAATCTTGACAGCTGAAAATATTTGATTTAAACGTCAAAAATAAACATCCAAATTTCAATATTAAAATGGCCCTAGTTTCTATAATATATATCCTATGGCCATGAAACTTGGCCAACTATCTTATAATTGCCTAAGCTTAGGTCATGCTAAGTTTTATTAAAATTGGTCAAGTCGTTCTATCCTATTAGATGAATTCCGTAAATGTAGATTCTGTGCTTTGGCAACTTTCCTGAATGGTTTGCTGGTTTCAATTTGTCAAACTCAATAAAAGTAAAGGATTTACATCTTTGTTTGACAGAAATTCTGTTAAAATGTCCCATTTTGGCATTATACGGCTAAAATAAGCATTTTAAAGCAGTTTCCATTTTATGCCTAAGAGCCATGCTGACTTTCTATCTGACAGCTTTTTATGTTCCTGATATTTGTGTTTCTATGCTTAAATCAAATTTAATTAACCATTTGTGAACTGGGAATCTAGAGAAAAGTAGATTATCACAGAAAAAATGTGCAGAATATTTGTATTTATGTCCCTGGTTAAACGGCCTGTTTGATGTATGTGAAATGTGAAGAGCTTTGTACATAAAATCTGTAGTCCATCACAAATATTTCACTAAATCTGTAAAAAAAACACTTTACAATGATCAGTACACCCTATTCATTTCATATGCTACCATAATTTTCTTCTTTAGGATAGTAAGTGGTTCAAATATATGCCAAATGAGACTAAAACTACATGCAAGTTTTCCATTGAAAAGTGAAAAACTGGTCATCAGACCATACTGTCTGCAAAAAAAAGTTGAATTCAAGAGTGCTTTTGCAATTAGACTTCTTGTATCATGACATCTTAGCATAGAAATGAGCAAAAAGTAACAAATTTCAATTTCTTATAGCCTCTGTGTGCATTTTTATATGTAAATATGGGCTACGGCCTAAATCGACTCTAAATAATTCTCAGTCTTACATGGCCTAAGACCATTTTATACTCATGTGGTATGCTTTTTGTAACTTTTCTTTATATTCAAAGTACATTTAATATATATGGAAGAATAATGCATGGTTAAAAAACTTCAAAAACTTCAAATTGGTTGAAAAAAATGCATGTTTATGTAAGGCTTCCCTTAATTCGAAAATCTCTATTTTCAGGCACAGGCTCATATAAATTTGACTTTTGAATAACTGTAATAAATCTGATAAATCAAATGAGTGTTCCGTTGCTTTTAATACTTATTTTATTAAATTCAAGAGTATTTAAAAAGCAAATTTTTGCAATATTTAAATTTTTTAGGCCAAAATCTTGACAGCTGAAAATATTTGATTTAAACGTCAAAAATAAACATCCAAATTTCAATATTAAAATGGCCCTAGTTTCTATAATATATATCCTATGGCCATGAAACTTGGCCAACTATCTTATAATTGCATAAGCTTAGGTCATGCTAAGTTTTATTAAAATTGGTCAAGTCTTTCTATCCTATTAGATGAATTCCGTAAATGTAGATTCTGTGCTTTGGCAACTTTCCTGAATGGTTTGCTGGTTTCAATTTGTCAAACTCAATAAAAGTAAAGGATTTACATCTTTGTTTGACAGAAATTCTGTTAAAATGTCCCATTTTGGCATTATACGGCTAAAATAAGCATTTTAAAGCAGTTTCCATTTTATGCCTAAGAGCCATGCTGACTTTCTATCTGACAGCTTTTTATGTTCCTGATATTTGTGTTTCTATGCTTAAATCAAATTTAATTAACCATTTGTGAACTGGGAATCTAGAGAAAAGTAGATTATCACAGAAAAAATGTGCAGAATATTTGTATTTATGTCCCTGGTTAAACGGCCTGTTTGATGTATGTGAAATGTGAAGAGCTTTGTACATAAAATCTGTAGTCCATCACAAATATTTCACTAAATCTGTAAAAAAAAACACTTTACAATGATCAGTACACCCTATTCATTTCATATGCTACCATAATTTTCTTCTTTAGGATAGTAAGTGGTTCAAATATATGCCAAATGAGACTAAAACTACATGCAAGTTTTCCATTGAAAAGTGAAAAACTGGTCATCAGACCATACTGTCTGCAAAAAAAAAGTTGAATTCAAGAGTGCTTTTGCAATTAGACTTCTTGTATCATGACATCTTAGCATAGAAATGAGCAAAAAGTAACAAATTTCAATTTCTTATAGCCTCTGTGTGCATTTTTATATGAATATATGGGCTACGGCCTAAATCGACTCTAAATAATTCTCAGTCTTACATGGCCTAAGACCATTTTATACTCATGTGGTATGCTTTTTGTAACTTTTCTTTATATTCAAAGTACATTTAATATATATGGAAGAATAATGCATGGTTAAAAAACTTCAAAAACTTCAAATTGGTTGAAAAAAATGCATGTTTATGTAAGGCTTCCCTTAATTCGAAAATCTCTATTTTCAGGCACAGGCTCATATAAATTTGACTTTTGAATAACTGTAATAAATCTGATAAATCAAATGAGTGTTCCGTTGCTTTTAATACTTATTTTATTAAATTCAAGAGTATTTAAAAAGCAAATTTTTGCAATATTTAATTTTTTTAGGCCAAAATCTTGACAGCTGAAAATATTTGATTTAATCGTCAAAAATAAACATCCAAATTTCAATATTAAAATGGCCCTTGTTTCTATAATATATATCCTATGGCCATGAAACTTGGCCAACTATCTTATAATTGCATAAGCTTAGGTCATGCTAAGTTTTATTAAAATTGGTCAAGTCTTTCTATCCTATTAGATGAATTCCGTAAATGTAGATTCTGTGCTTTGGCAACTTTCCTGAATGGTTTGCTGGTTTCAATTTGTCAAACTCAATAAAAGTAAAGGATTTACATCTTTGTTTGACAGAAATTCTGTTAAAATGTCCCATTTTGGCATTATACGGCTAAAATAAGCATTTTAAAGCAGTTTCCATTTTATGCCTAAGAGCCATGCTGACTTTCTATCTGACAGCTTTTTATGTTCCTGATATTTGTGTTTCTATGCTTAAATCAAATTTAATTAACCATTTGTGAACTCGGAATCTAGAGAAAAGTAGATTATCACAGAAAAAATGTGCAGAATATTTGTATTTATGTCCCTGGTTAAACGGCCTGTTTGATGTATGTGAAATGTGAAGAGCTTTGTACATAAAATCTGTAGTCCATCACAAATATTTCACTAAATCTGTAAAAAAAAACACTTTACAATGATCAGTACACCCTATTCATTTCATATGCTACCATAATTTTCTTCTTTAGGATAGTAAGTGGTTCAAATATATGCCAAATGAGACTAAAACTACATGCAAGTTTTCCATTGAAAAGTGAAAAACTGGTCATCAGACCATACTGTCTGCAAAAAAAAGTTGAATTCAAGAGTGCTTTTGCAATTAGACTTCTTGTATCATGACATCTTAGCATAGAAATGAGCAAAAAGTAACAAATTTCAATTTCTTATAGCCTCTGTGTGCATTTTTATATGTAAATATGGGCTACGGCCTAAATCGACTCTAAATAATTCTCAGTCTTACATGGCCTAAGACCATTTTATACTCATGTGGTATGCTTTTTGTAACTTTTCTTTATATTCAAAGTACATTTAATATATATGGAAGAATAATGCATGGTTAAAAAACTTCAAAAACTTCAAATTGGTTGAAAAAAATGCATGTTTATGTAAGGCTTCCCTTAATTCGAAAATCTCTATTTTCAGGCACAGGCTCATATAAATTTGACTTTTGAATAACTGTAATAAATCTGATAAATCAAATGAGTGTTCCGTTGCTTTTAATACTTATTTTATTAAATTCAAGAGTATTTAAAAAGCAAATTTTTGCAATATTTAAATTTTTTAGGCCAAAATCTTGACAGCTGAAAATATTTGATTTAAACGTCAAAAATAAACATCCAAATTTCAATATTAAAATGGCCCTAGTTTCTATAATATATATCCTATGGCCATGAAACTTGGCCAACTATCTTATAATTGCCTAAGCTTAGGTCATGCTAAGTTTTAATAAAATTGGTCAAGTCTTTCTATCCTATTAGGTCCAAGGACACAGTTATCGTCCTTTGGTTTTCGTTGTCTACAAATATAGTCCCTAGTGTGAACAGTGTATAACTTGCATTTTTTTTTGATACACTATCCCAATTTATTTCTTGATATTTTATGCATGAAATATTGAGTAAGGGGATGAAATTACATGTTAAAAAAATTTGGGTGCTGAATCTTTATGTTAAGTAGTGATTTGGTCCAGTTAAAAAAGGTTAAAAATTAGAATGTCTGAAGCTGTCAAACTGAATTTTAGCCCCCCTTAACACAGAATTGTCAATATTTTGAGTTAGAGCTGGCAGAAGTTTCTATAATTTTGATATTATTTGTATCAATAGTAGTACACTACACTGTAAAAATCTTTTTGAGATAGAGCAGGTGCAATTTTTTTAATTTGAATTTATTGTCTAAAAGAAATGCACTACGAAATAACTGTGTTCTCGGGCCTAAGAGATGAATTCCGTAAATGTAGATTCTGTGCTTTGGCAACTTTCCTGAATGGTTTGCTGGTTTCAATTTGTCAAACTCAATAAAAGTAAAGGATTTACATCTTTGTTTGACAGAAATTCTGTTAAAATGTCCCATTTTGGCATTATACGGCTAAAATAAGCATTTTAAAGCAGTTTCCATTTTATGCCTAAGAGCCATGCTGACTTTCTATCTGACAGCTTTTTATGTTCCTGATATTTGTGTTTCTATGCTTAAATCAAATTTAATTAACCATTTGTGAACTCGGAATCTAGAGAAAAGTAGATTATCACAGAAAAAATGTGCAGAATATTTGTATTTATGTCCCCGGTTAAACGGCCTGTTTGATGTATGTGAAATGTGAAGAGCTTTGTACATAAAATCTGTAGTCCATCACAAATATTTCACTAAATCTGTAAAAAAAACACTTTACAATGATCAGTACAACCTATTCATTTCATATGCTACCATAATTTTCTTCTTTAGGATAGTAAGTGGTTCAAATATATGCCAAATGAGACTAAAACTACATGCAAGTTTTCCATTGAAAAGTGAAAAACTGGTCATCAGACCATACTGTCTGCAAAAAAAAGTTGAATTCAAGAGTGCTTTTGCAATTAGACTTCTTGTATCATGACATCTTAGCATAGAAATGAGCAAAAAGTAACAAATTTCAATTTCTTATAGCCTCTGTGTGCATTTTTATATGTAAATATGGGCTACGGCCTAAATCGACTCTAAACAATTCTCAGTCTTACATGGCCTAAGACCATTTTATACTCATGTGGTATGCTTTTTGTAACTTTTCTTTATATTCAAAGTACATTTAATATATATGGAAGAATAATGCATGGTTAAAAAACTTCAAAAACTTCAAATTGGTTGAAAAAAATGCATGTTTATGTAAGGCTTCCCTTAATTCGAAAATCTCTATTTTCAGGCACAGGCTCATATAAATTTGACTTTTGAATAACTGTAATAAATCTGATATACAAATGAGTGTTCCTTGCTTTTAATACTTATTTTATTAAATTCAAGAGTATTTAAAAAGCATATTTTTGCAATATTTAAATTTTTTAGGCCAAAATCTTGACAGCTGAAAATATTTGATTTAAACGTCAAAAATAAACATCCAAATTTCAATATTAAAATGGCCCTAGTTTCTATAATATATATCCTATGGCCATGAAACTTGGCCAACTATCTTATAATTGCCTAAGCTTAGGTCATGCTAAGTTTTATTAAAATTGGTCAAGTCGTTCTATCCTATTAGATGAATTCCGTAAATGTAGATTCTGTGCTTTGGCAACTTTCCTGAATGGTTTGCTGGTTTCAATTTGTCAAACTCAATAAAAGTAAAGGATTTACATCTTTGTTTGACAGAAATTCTGTTAAAATGTCCCATTTTGGCATTATACGGCTAAAATAAGCATTTTAAAGCAGTTTTCATTTTATGCCTAAGAGCCATGCTGACTTTCTATCTGACAGCTTTTTATGTTCCTGATATTTGTGTTTCTATGCTTAAATCAAATTTAATTAACCATTTGTGAACTGGGAATCTAGAGAAAAGTAGATTATCACAGAAAAAATGTGCAGAATATTTGTATTTATGTCCCTGGTTAAACGGCCTGTTTGATGTATGTGAAATGTGAAGAGCTTTGTACATAAAATCTGTAGTCCATCACAAATATTTCACTAAATCTGTAAAAAAAACACTTTACAATGATCAGTACACCCTATTCATTTCATATGCTACCATAATTTTCTTCTTTAGGATAGTAAGTGGTTCAAATATATGCCAAATGAGACTAAAACTACATGCAAGTTTTCCATTGAAAAGTGAAAAACTGGTCATCAGACCATACTGTCTGCAAAAAAAAGTTGAATTCAAGAGTGCTTTTGCAATTAGACTTCTTGTATCATGACATCTTAGCATAGAAATGAGCAAAAAGTAACAAATTTCAATTTCTTATAGCCTCTGTGTGCATTTTTATATGTAAATATGGGCTACGGCCTAAATCGACTCTAAATAATTCTCAGTCTTACATGGCCTAAGACCATTTTATACTCATGTGGTATGCTTTTTGTAACTTTTCTTTATATTCAAAGTACATTTAATATATATGGAAGAATAATGCATGGTTAAAAAACTTCAAAAACTTCAAATTGGTTGAAAAAAATGCATGTTTATGTAAGGCTTCCCTTAATTCGAAAATCTCTATTTTCAGGCACAGGCTCATATAAATTTGACTTTTGAATAACTGTAATAAATCTGATAAATCAAATGAGTGTTCCGTTGCTTTTAATACTTATTTTATTAAATTCAAGAGTATTTAAAAAGCAAATTTTTGCAATATTTAAATTTTTTAGGCCAAAATCTTGACAGCTGAAAATATTTGATTTAAACGTCAAAAATAAACATCCAAATTTCAATATTAAAATGGCCCTAGTTTCTATAATATATATCCTATGGCCATGAAACTTGGCCAACTATCTTATAATTGCATAAGCTTAGGTCATGCTAAGTTTTATTAAAATTGGTCAAGTCTTTCTATCCTATTAGATGAATTCCGTAAATGTAGATTCTGTGCTTTGGCAACTTTCCTGAATGGTTTGCTGGTTTCAATTTGTCAAACTCAATAAAAGTAAAGGATTTACATCTTTGTTTGACAGAAATTCTGTTAAAATGTCCCATTTTGGCATTATACGGCTAAAATAAGCATTTTAAAGCAGTTTCCATTTTATGCCTAAGAGCCATGCTGACTTTCTATCTGACAGCTTTTTATGTTCCTGATATTTGTGTTTCTATGCTTAAATCAAATTTAATTAACCATTTGTGAACTCGGAATCTAGAGAAAAGTAGATTATCACAGAAAAAATGTGCAGAATATTTGTATTTATGTCCCTGGTTAAACGGCCTGTTTGATGTATGTGAAATGTGAAGAGCTTTGTACATAAAATCTGTAGTCCATCACAAATATTTCACTAAATCTGTAAAAAAAAACACTTTACAATGATCAGTACACCCTATTCATTTCATATGCTACCATAATTTTCTTCTTTAGGATAGTAAGTGGTTCAAATATATGCCAAATGAGACTAAAACTACATGCAAGTTTTCCATTGAAAAGTGAAAAACTGGTCATCAGACCATACTGTCTGCAAAAAAAAAGTTGAATTCAAGAGTGCTTTTGCAATTAGACTTCTTGTATCATGACATCTTAGCATAGAAATGAGCAAAAAGTAACAAATTTCAATTTCTTATAGCCTCTGTGTGCATTTTTATATGAATATATGGGCTACGGCCTAAATCGACTCTAAATAATTCTCAGTCTTACATGGCCTAAGACCATTTTATACTCATGTGGTATGCTTTTTGTAACTTTTCTTTATATTCAAAGTACATTTAATATATATGGAAGAATAATGCATGGTTAAAAAACTTCAAAAACTTCAAATTGGTTGAAAAAAATGCATGTTTATGTAAGGCTTCCCTTAATTCGAAAATCTCTATTTTCAGGCACAGGCTCATATAAATTTGACTTTTGAATAACTGTAATAAATCTGATAAATCAAATGAGTGTTCCGTTGCTTTTAATACTTATTTTATTAAATTCAAGAGTATTTAAAAAGCAAATTTTTGCAATATTTAATTTTTTTAGGCCAAAATCTTGACAGCTGAAAATATTTGATTTAAACGTCAAAAATAAACATCCAAATTTCAATATTAAAATGGCCCTTGTTTCTATAATATATATCCTATGGCCATGAAACTTGGCCAACTATCTTATAATTGCATAAGCTTAGGTCATGCTAAGTTTTATTAAAATTGGTCAAGTCTTTCTATCCTATTAGATGAATTCCGTAAATGTAGATTCTGTGCTTTGGCAACTTTCCTGAATGGTTTGCTGGTTTCAATTTGTCAAACTCAATAAAAGTAAAGGATTTACATCTTTGTTTGACAGAAATTCTGTTAAAATGTCCCATTTTGGCATTATACGGCTAAAATAAGCATTTTAAAGCAGTTTCCATTTTATGCCTAAGAGCCATGCTGACTTTCTATCTGACAGCTTTTTATGTTCCTGATATTTGTGTTTCTATGCTTAAATCAAATTTAATTAACCATTTGTGAACTCGGAATCTAGAGAAAAGTAGATTATCACAGAAAAAATGTGCAGAATATTTGTATTTATGTCCCTGGTTAAACGGCCTGTTTGATGTATGTGAAATGTGAAGAGCTTTGTACATAAAATCTGTAGTCCATCACAAATATTTCACTAAATCTGTAAAAAAAAACACTTTACAATGATCAGTACACCCTATTCATTTCATATGCTACCATAATTTTCTTCTTTAGGATAGTAAGTGGTTCAAATATATGCCAAATGAGACTAAAACTACATGCAAGTTTTCCATTGAAAAGTGAAAAACTGGTCATCAGACCATACTGTCTGCAAAAAAAAGTTGAATTCAAGAGTGCTTTTGCAATTAGACTTCTTGTATCATGACATCTTAGCATAGAAATGAGCAAAAAGTAACAAATTTCAATTTCTTATAGCCTCTGTGTGCATTTTTATATGTAAATATGGGCTACGGCCTAAATCGACTCTAAATAATTCTCAGTCTTACATGGCCTAAGACCATTTTATACTCATGTGGTATGCTTTTTGTAACTTTTCTTTATATTCAAAGTACATTTAATATATATGGAAGAATAATGCATGGTTAAAAAACTTCAAAAACTTCAAATTGGTTGAAAAAAATGCATGTTTATGTAAGGCTTCCCTTAATTCGAAAATCTCTATTTTCAGGCACAGGCTCATATAAATTTGACTTTTGAATAACTGTAATAAATCTGATAAATCAAATGAGTGTTCCGTTGCTTTTAATACTTATTTTATTAAATTCAAGAGTATTTAAAAAGCAAATTTTTGCAATATTTAAATTTTTTAGGCCAAAATCTTGACAGCTGAAAATATTTGATTTAAACGTCAAAAATAAACATCCAAATTTCAATATTAAAATGGCCCTAGTTTCTATAATATATATCCTATGGCCATGAAACTTGGCCAACTATCTTATAATTGCCTAAGCTTAGGTCATGCTAAGTTTTATTAAAATTGGTCAAGTCTTTCTATCCTATTAGGTCCAAGGACACAGTTATCGTCCTTTGGTTTTCGTTGTCTACAAATATAGTCCCTAGTGTGAACAGTGTATAACTTGCATTTTTTTTTGATACACTTTCCCAATTTATTTCTTGATATTTTATGCATGAAATATTGAGTAAGGGGATGAAATTACATGTTAAAAAAATTTGGGTGCTGAATCTTTATGTTAAGTAGTGATTTGGTCCAGTTAAAAAAGGTCAAAAATTAGAATGTCTGAAGCTGTCAAACTGAATTTTAGCCCCCCTTAACACAGAATTGTCAATATTTTGAGTTAGAGCTGGTAGAAGTTTCTATAATTTTGATATTATTTGTATCAATAGTAGTACACTACACTGTAAAAATCTTTTTGAGATAGAGCAGGTGCAATTTTTTTAATTTGAATTTATTGTCTAAAAGAAATGCACTACGAAATAACTGTGTTCTCGGGCCTAAGAGATGAATTCCGTAAATGTAGATTCTGTGCTTTGGCAACTTTCCTGAATGGTTTGCTGGTTTCAATTTGTCAAACTCAATAAAAGTAAAGGATTTACATCTTTGTTTGACAGAAATTCTGTTAAAATGTCCCATTTTGGCATTATACGGCAAAAATAAGCATTTTAAAGCAGTTTCCATTTTATGCCTAAGAGCCATGCTGACTTTCTATCTGACAGCTTTTTATGTTCCTGATATTTGTGTTTCTATGCTTAAATCAAATTTAATTAACCATTTGTGAACTGGGAATCTAGAGAAAAGTAGATTATCACAGAAAAAATGTGCAGAATATTTGTATTTATGTCCCTGGTTAAACGGCCTGTTTGATGTATGTGAAATGTGAAGAGCTTTGTACATAAAATCTGTAGTCCATCACAAATATTTCACTAAATCTGTAAAAAAAACACTTTACAATGATCAGTACACCCTATTCATTTCATATGCTACCATAATTTTCTTCTTTAGGATAGTAAGTGGTTCAAATATATGCCAAATGAGACTAAAACTACATGCAAGTTTTCCATTGAAAAGTGAAAAACTGGTCATCAGACCATACTGTCTGCAAAAAAAAGTTGAATTCAAGAGTGCTTTTGCAATTAGACTTCTTGTATCATGACATCTTAGCATAGAAATGAGCAAAAAGTAACAAATTTCAATTTCTTATAGCCTCTGTGTGCATTTTTATATGTAAATATGGGCTACGGCCTAAATCGACTCTAAATAATTCTCAGTCTTACATGGCCTAAGACCATTTTATACTCATGTGGTATGCTTTTTGTAACTTTTCTTTATATTCAAAGTACATTTAATATATATGGAAGAATAATGCATGGTTAAAAAACTTCAAAAACTTCAAATTGGTTGAAAAAAATGCATGTTTATGTAAGGCTTCCCTTAATTCGAAAATCTCTATTTTCAGGCACAGGCTCATATAAATTTGACTTTTGAATAACTGTAATAAATCTGATAAATCAAATGAGTGTTCCGTTGCTTTTAATACTTATTTTATTAAATTCAAGAGTATTTAAAAAGCAAATTTTTGCAATATTTAATTTTTTTAGGCCAAAATCTTGACAGCTGAAAATATTTGATTTAAACGTCAAAAATAAACATCCAAATTTCAATATTAAAATGGCCCTAGTTTCTATAATATATATCCTATGGCCATGAAACTTGGCCAACTATCTTATAATTGCCTAAGCTTAGGTCATGCTAAGTTTTATTAAAATTGGTCAAGTCTTTCTATCCTATTAGGTCCAAGGACACAGTTATCGTCCTTTGGTTTTCGTTGTCTACAAATATAGTCCCTAGTGTGAACAGTGTATAACTTGCATTTTTTTTTGATACACTTTCCCAATTTATTTCTTGATATTTTATGCATGAAATATTGAGTAAGGGGATGAAATTACATGTTAAAAAAATTTGGGTGCTGAATCTTTATGTTAAGTAGTGATTTGGTCCAGTTAAAAAAGGTCAAAAATTAGAATGTCTGAAGCTGTCAAACTGAATTTTAGCCCCCCTTAACACAGAATTGTCAATATTTTGAGTTAGAGCTGGTAGAAGTTTCTATAATTTTGATATTATTTGTATCAATAGTAGTACACTACACTGTAAAAATCTTTTTGAGATAGAGCAGGTGCAATTTTTTTAATTTGAATTTATTGTCTAAAAGAAATGCACTACGAAATAACTGTGTTCTCGGGCCTAAGAGATGAATTCCGTAAATGTAGATTCTGTGCTTTGGCAACTTTCCTGAATGGTTTGCTGGTTTCAATTTGTCAAACTCAATAAAAGTAAAGGATTTACATCTTTGTTTGACAGAAATTCTGTTAAAATGTCCCATTTTGGCATTATACGGCTAAAATAAGCATTTTAAAGCAGTTTCCATTTTATGCCTAAGAGCCATGCTGACTTTCTATCTGACAGCTTTTTATGTTCCTGATATTTGTGTTTCTATGCTTAAATCAAATTTAATTAACCATTTGTGAACTCGGAATCTAGAGAAAAGTAGATTATCACAGAAAAAATGTGCAGAATATTTGTATTTATGTCCCTGGTTAAACGGCCTGTTTGATGTATGTGAAATGTGAAGAGCTTTGTACATAAAATCTGTAGTCCATCACAAATATTTCACTAAATCTGTAAAAAAAACACTTTACAATGATCAGTACACCCTATTCATTTCATATGCTACCATAATTTTCTTCTTTAGGATAGTAAGTGGTTCAAATATATGCCAAATGAGACTAAAACTACATGCAAGTTTTCCATTGAAAAGTGAAAAACTGGTCATCAGACCATACTGTCTGCAAAAAAAAAGTTGAATTCAAGAGTGCTTTTGCAATTAGACTTCTTGTATCATGACATCTTAGCATAGAAATGAGCAAAAAGTAACAAATTTCAATTTCTTATAGCCTCTGTGTGCATTTTTATATGTAAATATGGGCTACGGCCTAAATCGACTCTAAATAATTCTCAGTCTTACATGGCCTAAGACCATTTTATACTCATGTGGTATGCTTTTTGTAACTTTTCTTTATATTCAAAGTACATTTAATATATATGGAAGAATAATGCATGGTTAAAAAACTTCAAAAACTTCAAATTGGTTGAAAAAAATGCATGTTTATGTAAGGCTTCCCTTAATTCGAAAATCTCTATTTTCAGGCACAGGCTCATATAAATTTGACTTTTGAATAACTGTAATAAATCTGATAAATCAAATGAGTGTTCCGTTGCTTTTAATACTTATTTTATTAAATTCAAGAGTATTTAAAAAGCAAATTTTTGCAATATTTAAATTTTTTAGGCCAAAATCTTGACAGCTGAAAATATTTGATTTAAACGTCAAAAATAAACATCCAAATTTCAATATTAAAATGGCCCTAGTTTCTATAATATATATCCTATGGCCATGAAACTTGGCCAACTATCTTATAATTGCCTAAGCTTAGGTCATGCTAAGTTTTATTAAAATTGGTCAAGTCTTTCTATCCTATTAGATGAATTCCGTAAATGTAGATTCTGTGCTTTGGCAACTTTCCTGAATGGTTTGCTGGTTTCAATTTGTCAAACTCAATAAAAGTAAAGGATTTACATCTTTGTTTGACAGAAATTCTGTTAAAATGTCCCATTTTGGCATTATACGGCTAAAATAAGCATTTTAAAGCAGTTTCCATTTTATGCCTAAGAGCCATGCTGACTTTCTATCTGACAGCTTTTTATGTTCCTGATATTTGAGTTTCTATGCTTAAATCAAATTTAATTAACCATTTGTGAACTCGGAATCTAGAGAAAAGTAGATTATCACAGAAAAAATGTGCAGAATATTTGTATTTATGTCCCTGGTTAAACGGCCTGTTTGATGTATGTGAAATGTGAAGAGCTTTGTACATAAAATCTGTAGTCCATCACAAATATTTCACTAAATCTGTAAAAAAAACACTTTACAATGATCAGTACACCCTATTCATTTCATATGCTACCATAATTTTCTTCTTTAGGATAGTAAGTGGTTCAAATATATGCCAAATGAGACTAAAACTACATGCAAGTTTTCCATTGAAAAGTGAAAAACTGGTCATCAGACCATACTGTCTGCAAAAAAAAGTTGAATTCAAGAGTGCTTTTGCAATTAGACTTCTTGTATCATGACATCTTAGCATAGAAATGAGCAAAAAGTAACAAATTTCAATTTCTTATAGCCTCTGTGTGCATTTTTATATGTAAATATGGGCTACGGCCTAAATCGACTCTAAATAATTCTCAGTCTTACATGGCCTAAGACCATTTTATACTCATGTGGTATGCTTTTTGTAACTTTTCTTTATATTCAAAGTACATTTAATATATATGGAAGAATAATGCATGGTTAAAAAACTTCAAAAACTTCAAATTGGTTGAAAAAAATGCATGTTTATGTAAGGCTTCCCTTAATTCGAAAATCTCTATTTTCAGGCACAGGCTCATATAAATTTGACTTTTGAATAACTGTAATAAATCTGATAAATCAAATGAGTGTTCCGTTGCTTTTAATACTTATTTTATTAAATTCAAGAGTATTTAAAAAGCAAATTTTTGCAATATTTAAATTTTTTAGGCCAAAATCTTGACAGCTGAAAATATTTGATTTAAACGTCAAAAATAAACATCCAAATTTCAATATTAAAATGGCCCTAGTTTCTATAATATATATCCTATGGCCATGAAACTTGGCCAACTATCTTATAATTGCCTAAGCTTAGGTCATGCTAAGTTTTATTAAAATTGGTCAAGTCTTTCTATCCTATTAGGTCCAAGGACACAGTTATCGTCCTTTGGTTTTCGTTGTCTACAAATATAGTCCCTAGTGTGAACAGTGTATAACTTGCATTTTTTTTTGATACACTTTCCCAATTTATTTCTTGATATTTTATGCATGAAATATTGAGTAAGGGGATGAAATTACATGTTAAAAAAATGTGGGTGCTGAATCTTTATGTTAAGTAGTGATTTGGTCCAGTTAAAAAAGGTCAAAAATTAGAATGTCTGAAGCTGTCAAACTGAATTTTAGCCCCCCTTAACACAGAATTGTCAATATTTTGAGTTAGAGCTGGTAGAAGTTTCTATAATTTTGATATTATTTGTATCAATAGTAGTACACTACACTGTAAAAATCTTTTTGAGATAGAGCAGGTGCGATTTTTTTAATTTGAATTTATTGTCTAAAAGAAATGCACTACGAAATAACTGTGTTCTCGGGCCTAAGAGATGAATTCCGTAAATGTAGATTCTGTGCTTTGGCAACTTTCCTGAATGGTTTGCTGGTTTCAATTTGTCAAACTCAATAAAAGTAAAGGATTTACATCTTTGTTTGACAGAAATTCTGTTAAAATGTCCCATTTTGGCATTATACAGCTAAAATAAGCATTTTAAAGCAGTTTCCATTTGATGCCTAAGAGCCATGCTGACTTTCTATCTGACAGCTTTTTATGTTCCTGATATTTGTGTTTCTATGCTTAAATCAAATTTAATTAACCAATTGTGAACTCGGAATCTAGAGAAAAGTAGATTATCACAGAAAAAATGTGCAGAATATTTGTATTTATGTCCCTGGTTAAACGGCCTGTTTGATGTATGTGAAATGTGAAGAGCTTTGTACATAAAATCTGTAGTCCATCACAAATATTTCACTAAATCTGTAAAAAAAACACTTTACAATGATCAGTACACCCTTTTCATTTCATATGCTACCATAATTTTCTTCTTTAGGATAGTAAGTGGTTCAAATATATGCCAAATGAGACTAAAACTACATGCAAGTTTTCCATTGAAAAGTGAAAAACTGGTCATCAGACCATACTGTCTGCAAAAAAAAGTTGAATTCAAGAGTGCTTTTGCAATTAGACTTCTTGTATCATGACATCTTAGCATAGAAATGAGCAAAAAGTAACAAATTTCAATTTCTTATAGCCTCTGTGTGCATTTTTATATGTAAAAATGGGCTACGGCCTAAATCGACTCTATATAATTCTCAGTCTTACATGGCCTAAGACCATTTTATACTCATGTGGTATGCTTTTTGTAACTTTTCTTTATATTCAAAGTACATTTAATATATATGGAAGAATAATGCATGGTTAAAAAACTTCAAAAACTTCAAATTGGTTGAAAAAAATGCATGTTTATGTAAGGCTTCCCTTAATTCGAAAATCTCTATTTTCAGGCACAGGCTCATATAAATTTGACTTTTGAATAACTGTTATAAAATTTGGGTGCTGAATCTTTATGTTAAGTAGTGATTTGGTCCAGTTAAAAAAGGTCAAAAATTAGAATGTCTGAAGCTGTCAAACTGAATTTTAGCCCCCCTTAACACAGAATTGTCAATATTTTGAGTTAGAGCTGGTAGAAGTTTCTATAATTTTGATATTATTTGTATCAATAGTAGTACACTACACTGTAAAAATCTTTTTGAGATAGAGCAGGTGCGATTTTTTTAATTTGAATTTATTGTCTAAAAGAAATGCACTACGAAATAACTGTGTTCTCGGTCCTAAGAGATGAATTCCGTAAATGTAGATTCTGTGCTTTGGCAACTTTCCTGAATGGTTTGCTGGTTTCAATTTGTCAAACTCAATAAAAGTAAAGGATTTACATCTTTGTTTGACAGAAATTCTGTTAAAATGTCCCATTTTGGCATTATACGGCTAAAATAAGCATTTTAAAGCAGTTTCCATTTTATGCCTAAGAGCCATGCTGACTTTCTATCTGACAGCTTTTTATGTTCCTGATATTTGTGTTTCTATGCTTAAATCAAATTTAATTAACCATTTGTGAACTGGGAATCTAGAGAAAAGTAGATTATCACAGAAAAAATGTGCAGAATATTTGTATTTATGTCCCTGGTTAAACGGCCTGTTTGATGTATGTGAAATGTGAAGAGCTTTGTACATAAAATCTGTAGTCCATCACAAATATTTCACTAAATCTGTAAAAAAAAACACTTTACAATGATCAGTACACCCTATTCATTTCATATGCTACCATAATTTTCTTCTTTAGGATAGTAAGTGGTTCAAATATATGCCAAATGAGACTAAAACTACATGCAAGTTTTCCATTGAAAAGTGAAAAACTGGTCATCAGACCATACTGTCTGCAAAAAAAAGTTGAATTCAAGAGTGCTTTTGCAATTAGACTTCTTGTATCATGACATCTTAGCATAGAAATGAGCAAAAAGTAACAAATTTCAATTTCTTATAGCCTCTGTGTGCATTTTTATATGTAAATATGGGCTACGGCCTAAATCGACTCTAAATAATTCTCAGTCTTACATGGCCTAAGACCATTTTATACTCATGTGGTATGCTTTTTGTAACTTTTCTTTATATTCAAAGTACATTTAATATATATGGAAGAATAATGCATGGTTAAAAAACTTCAAAAACTTCAAATTGGTTGAAAAAAATGCATGTTTATGTAAGGCTTCCCTTAATTCGAAAATCTCTATTTTCAGGCACAGGCTCATATAAATTTGACTTTTGAATAACTGTAATAAATCTGATAAATCAAATGAGTGTTCCGTTGCTTTTAATACTTATTTTATTAAATTCAAGAGTATTTAAAAAGCAAATTTTTGCAATATTTAAATTTTTTAGGCCAAAATCTTGACAGCTGAAAATATTTGATTTAAACGTCAAAAATAAACATCCAAATTTCAATATTAAAATGGCCCTAGTTTCTATAATATATATCCTATGGCCATGAAACTTGGCCAACTATCTTATAATTGCCTAAGCTTAGGTCATGCTAAGTTTTATTAAAATTGGTCAAGTCTTTCTATCCTTAAGAGATGAATTCCGTAAATGTAGATTCTGTGCTTTGGCAACTTTCCTGAATGGTTTGCTGGTTTCAATTTGTCAAACTCAATAAAAGTAAAGGATTTACATCTTTGTTTGACAGAAATTCTGTTAAAATGTCCCATTTTGGCATTATACGGCTAAAATAAGCATTTTAAAGCAGTTTCCATTTTATGCCTAAGAGCCATGCTGACTTTCTATCTGACAGCTTTTTATGTTCCTGATATTTGTGTTTCTATGCTTAAATCAAATTTAATTAACCATTTGTGAACTGGGAATCTAGAGAAAAGTAGATTATCACAGAAAAAATGTGCAGAATATTTGTATTTATGTCCCTGGTTAAACGGCCTGTTTGATGTATGTGAAATGTGAAGAGCTTTGTACATAAAATCTGTAGTCCATCACAAATATTTCACTAAATCTGTAAAAAAAACACTTTACAATGATCAGTACACCCTATTCATTTCATATGCTACCATAATTTTCTTCTTTAGGATAGTAAGTGGTTCAAATATATGCCAAATGAGACTAAAACTACATGCAAGTTTTCCATTGAAAAGTAAAAAACTGGTCATCAGACCATACTGTCTGCAAAAAAAAGTTGAATTCAAGAGTGCTTTTGCAATTAGACTTCTTGTATCATGACATCTTAGCATAGAAATGAGCAAAAAGTAACAAATTTCAATTTCTTATAGCCTCTGTGTGCATTTTTATATGTAAATATGGGCTACGGCCTAAATCGACTCTAAATAATTCTCAGTCTTACATGGCCTAAGACCATTTTATACTCATGGGGTATGCTTTTTGTAACTTTTCTTTATATTCAAAGTACATTTAATATATATGGAAGAATAATGCATGGTTAAAAAACTTCAAAAACTTCAAATTGGTTGAAAAAAATGCATGTTTATGTAAGGCTTCCCTTAATTCGAAAATCTCTATTTTCAGGCACAGGCTCATATAAATTTGACTTTTGAATAACTGTAATAAATCTGATAAATCAAATGAGTGTTCCGTTGCTTTTAATACTTATTTTATTAAATTCAAGAGTATTTAAAAAGCAAATTTTTGCAATATTTAAATTTTTTAGGCCAAAATCTTGACAGCTGAAAATATTTGATTTAAACGTCAAAAATAAACATCCAAATTTCAATATTAAAATGGCCCTAGTTTCTATAATATATATCCTATGGCCATGAAACTTGGCCAACTATCTTATAATTGCCTAAGCTTAGGTCATGCTAAGTTTTATTAAAATTGGTCAAGTCTTTCTATCCTTAAGAGATGAATTCCGTAAATGTAGATTCTGTGCTTTGGCAACTTTCATGAATGGTTTGCTGGTTTCAATTTGTCAAACTCAATAAAAGTAAAGGATTTATATCTTTGTTTGACAGAAATTCTGTTAAAATGTCCCATTTTGGCATTATACGGCTAAAATAAGCATTTTAAAGCAGTTTCCATTTTATGCCTAAGAGCCATGCTGACTTTCTATCTGACAGCTTTTTATGTTCCTGATATTTGTGTTTCTATGCTTAAATCAAATTTAATTAACCATTTGTGAACTGGGAATCTAGAGAAAAGTAGATTATCACAGAAAAAATGTGCAGAATATTTGTATTTATGTCCCTGGTTAAACGGCCTGTTTGATGTATGTGAAATGTGAAGAGCTTTGTACATAAAATCTGTAGTCCATCACAAATATTTCACTAAATCTGTAAAAAAAAACACTTTACAATGATCAGTACACCCTATTCATTTCATATGCTACCATAATTTTCTTCTTTAGGATAGTAAGTGGTTCAAATATATGCCAAATGAGACTAAAACTACATGCAAGTTTTCCATTGAAAAGTGAAAAACTGGTCATCAGACCATACTGTCTGCAAAAAAAAGTTGAATTCAAGAGTGCTTTTGCAATTAGACTTCTTGTATCATGACATCTTAGCATAGAAATGAGCAAAAAGTAACAAATTTCAATTTCTTATAGCCTCTGTGTGCATTTTTATATGTAAATATGGGCTACGGCCTAAATCGACTCTAAATAATTCTCAGTCTTACATGGCCTAAGACCATTTTATACTCATGTGGTATGCTTTTTGTAACTTTTCTTTATATTCAAAGTACATTTAATATATATGGAAGAATAATGCATGGTTAAAAAACTTCAAAAACTTCAAATTGGTTGAAAAAAATGCATGTTTATGTAAGGCTTCCCTTAATTCGAAAATCTCTATTTTCAGGCACAGGCTCATATAAATTTGACTTTTGAATAACTGTAATAAATCTGATAAATCAAATGAGTGTTCCGTTGCTTTTAATACTTATTTTATTAAATTCAAGAGTATTTAAAAAGCAAATTTTTGCAATATTTAAATTTTTTAGGCCAAAATCTTGACAGCTGAAAATATTTGATTTAAACGTCAAAAATAAACATCCAAATTTCAATATTAAAATGGCCCTAGTTTCTATAATATATATCCTATGGCCATGAAACTTGGCCAACTATCTTATAATTGCCTAAGCTTAGGTCATGCTAAGTTTTATTAAAATTGGTCAAGTCTTTCTATCCTATTAGGTCCAAGGACACAGTTATCGTCCTTTGGTTTTCGTTGTCTACAAATATAGTCCCTAGTGTGAACAGTGTATAACTTGCATTTTTTTTTGATACACTTTCCCAATTTATTTCTTGATATTTTATGCATGAAATATTGAGTAAGGGGATGAAATTACATGTTAAAAAAATTTGGGTGCTGAATCTTTATGTTAAGTAGTGATTTGGTCCAGTTAAAAAAGGTCAAAAATTAGAATGTCTGAAGCTGTCAAACTGAATTTTAGCCCCCCTTAACACAGAATTGTCAATATTTTGAGTTAGAGCTGGTAGAAGTTTCTATAATTTTGATATTATTTGTATCAATAGTAGTACACTACACTGTAAAAATCTTTTTGAGATAGAGCAGGTGCGATTTTTTTAATTTGAATTTATTGTCTAAAAGAAATGCACTACGAAATAACTGTGTTCTCGGTCCTAAGAGATGAATTCCGTAAATGTAGATTCTGTGCTTTGGCAACTTTCCTGAATGGTTTGCTGGTTTCAATTTGTCAAACTCAATAAAAGTAAAGGATTTACATCTTTGTTTGACAGAAATTCTGTTAAAATGTCCCATTTTGGCATTATACGGCTAAAATAAGCATTTTAAAGCAGTTTCCATTTTATGCCTAAGAGCCATGCTGACTTTCTATCTGACAGCTTTTTATGTTCCTGATATTTGTGTTTCTATGCTTAAATCAAATTTAATTAACCATTTGTGAACTCGGAATCTAGAGAAAAGTAGATTATCACAGAAAAAATGTGCAGAATATTTGTATTTATGTCCCTGGTTAAACGGCCTGTTTGATGTATGTGAAATGTGAAGAGCTTTGTACATAAAATCTGTAGTCCATCACAAATATTTCACTAAATCTGTAAAAAAAACACTTTACAATGATCAGTACACCCTATTCATTTCATATGCTACCATAATTTTCTTCTTTAGGATAGTAAGTGGTTCAAATATATGCCAAATGAGACTAAAACTACATGCAAGTTTTCCATTGAAAAGTGAAAAACTGGTCATCAGACCATACTGTCTGCAAAAAAAAGTTGAATTCAAGAGTGCTTTTGCAATTAGACTTCTTGTATCATGACATCTTAGCATAGAAATGAGCAAAAAGTAACAAATTTCAATTTCTTATAGCCTCTGTGTGCATTTTTATATGTAAATATGGGCTACGGCCTAAATCGACTCTAAATAATTCTCAGTCTTACATGGCCTAAGACCATTTTATACTCATGTGGTATGCTTTTTGTAACTTTTCTTTATATTCAAAGTACATTTAATATATATGGAAGAATAATGCATGGTTAAAAAACTTCAAAAACTTCAAATTGGTTGAAATAAATGCATGTTTATGTAAGGCTTCCCTTAATTCGAAAATCTCTATTTTCAGGCACAGGCTCATATAAATTTGACTTTTGAATAACTGTAATAAATCTGATAAATCAAATGAGTGTTCCGTTGCTTTTAATACTTATTTTATTAAATTCAAGAGTATTTAAAAAGCAAATTTTTGCAATATTTAAATTTTTTAGGCCAAAATCTTGACAGCTGAAAATATTTGATTTAAACGTCAAAAATAAACATCCAAATTTCAATATTAAAATGGCCCTAGTTTCTATAATATATATCCTATGGCCATGAAACTTGGCCAACTATCTTATAATTGCCTAAGCTTAGGTCATGCTAAGTTTTATTAAAATTGGTCAAGTCTTTCTATCCTATTAGGTCCAAGGACACAGTTATCGTCCTTTGGTTTTCGTTGTCTACAAATATAGTCCCTAGTGTGAACAGTGTATAACTTGCATTTTTTTTTGATACACTTTCCCAATTTATTTCTTGATATTTTATGCATGAAATATTGAGTAAGGGGATGAAATTACATGTTAAAAAAATTTGGGTGCTGAATCTTTATGTTAAGTAGTGATTTGGTCCAGTTAAAAAAGGTCAAAAATTAGAATGTCTGAAGCTGTCAAACTGAATTTTAGCCCCCCTTAACACAGAATTGTCAATATTTTGAGTTAGAGCTGGTAGAAGTTTCTATAATTTTGATATTATTTGTATCAATAGTAGTACACTACACTGTAAAAATCTTTTTGAGATAGAGCAGGTGCGATTTTTTTAATTTGAATTTATTGTCTAAAAGAAATGCACTACGAAATAACTGTGTTCTCGGTCCTAAGAGATGAATTCCGTAAATGTAGATTCTGTGCTTTGGCAACTTTCCTGAATGGTTTGCTGGTTTCAATTTGTCAAACTCAATAAAAGTAAAGGATTTACATCTTTGTTTGACAGAAATTCTGTTAAAATGTCCCATTTTGGCATTATACGGCTAAAATAAGCATTTTAAAGCAGTTTCCATTTTATGCCTAAGAGCCATGCTGACTTTCTATCTGACAGCTTTTTATGTTCCTGATATTTGTGTTTCTATGCTTAAATCAAATTTAATTAACCATTTGTGAACTGGGAATCTAGAGAAAAGTAGATTATCACAGAAAAAATGTGCAGAATATTTGTATTTATGTCCCTGGTTAAACGGCCTGTTTGATGTATGTGAAATGTGAAGAGCTTTGTACATAAAATCTGTAGTCCATCACAAATATTTCACTAAATCTGTAAAAAAAACACTTTACAATGATCAGTACACCCTATTCATTTCATATGCTACCATAATTTTCTTCTTTAGGATAGTAAGTGGTTCAAATATATGCCAAATGAGACTAAAACTACATGCAAGTTTTCCATTGAAAAGTGAAAAACTGGTCATCAGACCATACTGTCTGCAAAAAAAAGTTGAATTCAAGAGTGCTTTTGCAATTAGACTTCTTGTATCATGACATCTTAGCATAGAAATGAGCAAAAAGTAACAAATTTCAATTTCTTATAGCCTCTGTGTGCATTTTTATATGTAAATATGGGCTACGGCCTAAATCGACTCTAAATAATTCTCAGTCTTACATGGCCTAAGACCATTTTATACTCATGTGGTATGCTTTTTGTAACTTTTCTTTATATTCAAAGTACATTTAATATATATGGAAGAATAATGCATGGTTAAAAAACTTCAAAAACTTCAAATTGGTTGAAAAAAATGCATGTTTATGTAAGGCTTCCCTTAATTCGAAAATCTCTATTTTCAGGCACAGGCTCATATAAATTTGACTTTTGAATAACTGTAATAAATCTGATAAATCAAATGAGTGTTCCGTTGCTTTTAATACTTATTTTATTAAATTCAAGAGTATTTAAAAAGCAAATTTTTGCAATATTTAAATTTTTTAGGCCAAAATCTTGACAGCTGAAAATATTTGATTTAAACGTCAAAAACAAACATCCAAATTTCAATATTAAAATGGCCCTAGTTTCTATAATATATATCCTATGGCCATGAAACTTGGCGTACTATCTTATAATTGCCTAAGCTTAGTTCATGCTAAGTTTTATTAAAATTGGTCAAGTCTTTCTATCCTATTAGGTCCAAGGACACAGTTATCGTCCTTTGGTTTTCGTTGTCTACAAATATAGTCCCTAGTGTGAACAGTGTATAACTTGCATTTTTTTTTTGATACACTTTCCCAATTTATTTCTTGATATTTTATGCATGAAATATTGAGTAAGGGGATGAAATTACATGTTAAAAAAATTTGGGTGCTGAATCTTTATGTTAAGTAGTGATTTGGTCCAGTTAAAAAAGGTCAAAAATTAGAATGTCTGAAGCTGTCAAACTGAATTTTAGCCCCCCTTAACACAGAATTGTCAATATTTTGAGTTAGAGCTGGTAGAAGTTTCTATAATTTTGATATTATTTGTATCAATAGTAGTACACTACACTGTAAAAATCTTTTTGAGATAGAGCAGGTGCGATTTTTTTAATTTGAATTTATTGTCTAAAAGAAATGCACTACGAAATAACTGTGTTCTCGGTCCTAAGAGATGAATTCCGTAAATGTAGATTCTGTGCTTTGGCAACTTTCCTGAATGGTTTGCTGGTTTCAATTTGTCAAACTCAATAAAAGTAAAGGATTTACATCTTTGTTTGACAGAAATTCTGTTAAAATGTCCCATTTTGGCATTATACGGCTAAAATAAGCATTTTAAAGCAGTTTCCATTTTATGCCTAAGAGCCATGCTGACTTTCTATCTGACAGCTTTTTATGTTCCTGATATTTGTGTTTCTATGCTTAAATCAAATTTAATTAACCATTTGTGAACTGGGAATCTAGAGAAAAGTAGATTATCACAGAAAAAATGTGCAGAATATTTGTATTTATGTCCCTGGTTAAACGGCCTGTTTGATGTATGTGAAATGTGAAGAGCTTTGTACATAAAATCTGTAGTCCATCACAAATATTTCACTAAATCTGTAAAAAAAACACTTTACAATGATCAGTACACCCTATTCATTTCATATGCTACCATAATTTTCTTCTTTAGGATAGTAAGTGGTTCAAATATATGCCAAATGAGACTAAAACTACATGCAAGTTTTCCATTGAAAAGTGAAAAACTGGTCATCAGACCATACTGTCTGCAAAAAAAAGTTGAATTCAAGAGTGCTTTTGCAATTAGACTTCTTGTATCATGACATCTTAGCATAGAAATGAGCAAAAAGTAACAAATTTCAATTTCTTATAGCCTCTGTGTGCATTTTTATATGTAAATATGGGCTACGGCCTAAATCGACTCTAAATAATTCTCAGTCTTACATGGCCTAAGACCATTTTATACTCATGTGGTATGCTTTTTGTAACTTTTTTTTATATTCAAAGTACATTTAATATATATGGAAGAATAATGCATGGTTAAAAAACTTCAAAAACTTCAAATTGGTTGAAAAAAATGCATGTTTATGTAAGGCTTCCCTTAATTCGAAAATCTCTATTTTCAGGCACAGGCTCATATAAATTTGACTTTTGAATAACTGTAATAAATCTGATAAATCAAATGAGTGTTCCGTTGCTTTTAATACTTATTTTATTAAATTCAAGAGTATTTAAAAAGCAAATTTTTGCAATATTTAAATTTTTTAGGCCAAAATCTTGACAGCTGAAAATATTTGATTTAAACGTCAAAAATAAACATCCAAATTTCAATATTAAAATGGCCCTAGTTTCTATAATATATATCCTATGGCCATGAAACTTGGCGTACTATCTTATAATTGCCTAAGCTTAGTTCATGCTAAGTTTTATTAAAATTGGTCAAGTCTTTCTATCCTATTAGGTCCAAGGACACAGTTATCGTCCTTTGGTTTTCGTTGTCTACAAATATAGTCCCTAGTGTGAACAGTGTATAACTTGCATTTTTTTTTTGATACACTTTCCCAATTTATTTCTTGATATTTTATGCATGAAATATTGAGTAAGGGGATGAAATTACATGTTAAAAAAATTTGGGTGCTGAATCTTTATGTTAAGTAGTGATTTGGTCCAGTTAAAAAAGTTCAACAATTAGAATGTCTGAAGCTGTCAAACTGAATTTTAGCCCCCCTTAACACAGAATTGTCAATATTTTGAGTTAGAGCTGGTAGAAGTTTCTATAATTTTGATATTATTTGTATCAATAGTAGTACACTACACTGTAAAAATCTTTTTGAGATAGAGCAGGTGCGATTTTTTTAATTTGAATTTATTGTCTAAAAGAAATGCACTACGAAATAACTGTGTTCTCGGGCCTAAGAGATGAATTCCGTAAATGTAGATTCTGTGCTTTGGCAACTTTCCTGAATGGTTTGCTGGTTTCAATTTGTCAAACTCAATAAAAGTAAAGGATTTACATCTTTGTTTGACAGAAATTCTGTTAAAATGTCCCATTTTGGCATTATACGGCTAAAATAAGCATTTTAAAGCAGTTTCCTTTTTATGCCTAAGAGCCATGCTGACTTTCTATCTGACAGCTTTTTATGTTCCTGATATTTGTGTTTCTATGCTTAAATCAAATTTAATTAACCATTTGTGAACTGGGAATCTAGAGAAAAGTAGATTATCACAGAAAAAATGTGCAGAATATTTGTATTTATGTCCCTGGTTAAACGGCCTGTTTGATGTATGTGAAATGTGAAGAGCTTTGTACATAAAATCTGTAGTCCATCACAAATATTTCACTAAATCTGTAAAAAAAACACTTTACAATGATCAGTACACCCTATTCATTTCATATGCTACCATAATTTTCTTCTTTAGGATAGTAAGTGGTTCAAATATATGCCAAATGAGACTAAAACTACATGCAAGTTTTCCATTGAAAAGTGAAAAACTGGTCATCAGACCATACTGTCTGCAAAAAAAAGTTGAATTCAAGAGTGCTTTTGCAATTAGACTTCTTGTATCATGACATCTTAGCATAGAAATGAGCAAAAAGTAACAAATTTCAATTTCTTATAGCCTCTGTGTGCATTTTTATATGTAAATATGGGCTACGGCCTAAATCGACTCTAAATAATTCTCAGTCTTACATGGCCTAAGACCATTTTATACTCATGTGGTATGCTTTTTGTAACTTTTCTTTATATTCAAAGTACATTTAATATATATGGAAGAATAATGCATGGTTAAAAAACTTCAAAAACTTCAAATTGGTTGAAAAAAATGCATGTTTATGTAAGGCTTCCCTTAATTCGAAAATCTCTATTTTCAGGCACAGGCTCATATAAATTTGACTTTTGAATAACTGTAATAAATCTGATAAATCAAATGAGTGTTCCGTTGCTTTTAATACTTATTTTATTAAATTCAAGAGTATTTAAAAAGCAAATTTTTGCAATATTTAAATTTTTTAGGCCAAAATCTTGACAGCTGAAAATATTTGATTTAAACGTCAAAAATAAACATCCAAATTTCAATATTAAAATGGCCCTAGTTTCTATAATATATATCCTATGGCCATGAAACTTGGCCAACTATCTTATAATTGCCTAAGCTTAGGTCATGCTAAGTTTTATTAAAATTGGTCAAGTCTTTCTATCCTATTAGGTCCAAGGACACAGTTATCGTCCTTTGGTTTTCGTTGTCTACAAATATAGTCCCTAGTGTGAACAGTGTATAACTTGCATTTTTTTTTGATACACTTTCCCAATTTATTTCTTGATATTTTATGCATGAAATATTGAGTAAGGGGATGAAATTACATGTTAAAAAAATTTGGGTGCTGAATCTTTATGTTAAGTAGTGATTTGGTCCAGTTAAAAAAGTTCAACAATTAGAATGTCTGAAGCTGTCAAACTGAATTTTAGCCCCCCTTAACACAGAATTGTCAATATTTTGAGTTAGAGCTGGTAGAAGTTTCTATAATTTTGATATTATTTGTATCAATAGTAGTACACTACACTGTAAAAATCTTTTTGAGATAGAGCAGGTGCGATTTTTTTAATTTGAATTTATTGTCTAAAAGAAATGCACTACGAAATAACTGTGTTCTCGGGCCTAAGAGATGAATTCCGTAAATGTAGATTCTGTGCTTTGGCAACTTTCCTGAATGGTTTGCTGGTTTCAATTTGTCAAACTCAATAAAAGTAAAGGATTTACATCTTTGTTTGACAGAAATTCTGTTAAAATGTCCCATTTTGGCATTATACGGCTAAAATAAGCATTTTAAAGCAGTTTCCATTTTATGCCTAAGAGCCATGCTGACTTTCTATCTGACAGCTTTTTATGTTCCTGATATTTGTGTTTCTATGCTTAAATCAAATTTAATTAACCATTTGTGAACTCGGAATCTAGAGAAAAGTAGATTATCACAGAAAAAATGTGCAGAATATTTGTATTTATGTCCCTGGTTAAACGGCCTGTTTGATGTATGTGAAATGTGAAGAGCTTTGTACATAAAATCTGTAGTCCATCACAAATATTTCACTAAATCTGTAAAAAAAAACACTTTACAATGATCAGTACACCCTATTCATTTCATATGCTACCATAATTTTCTTCTTTAGGATAGTAAGTGGTTCAAATATATGCCAAATGAGACTAAAACTACATGCAAGTTTTCCATTGAAAAGTGAAAAACTGGTCATCAGACCATACTGTCTGCAAAAAAAAGTTGAATTCAAGAGTGCTTTTGCAATTAGACTTCTTGCATCATGACATCTTAGCATAGAAATGAGCAAAAAGTAACAAATTTCAATTTCTTATAGCCTCTGTGTGCATTTTTATATGTAAATATGGGCTACGGCCTAAATCGACTCTAAATAATTCTCAGTCTTACATGGCCTAAGACCATTTTATACTCATGTGGTATGCTTTTTGTAACTTTTCTTTATATTCAAAGTACATTTAATATATATGGAAGAATAATGCATGGTTAAAAACTTCAAAAACTTCAAATTGGTTGAAAAAAATGCATGTTTATGTAAGGCTTCCCTTAATTCGAAAATCTCTATTTTCAGGCACAGGCTCATATAAATTTGACTTTTGAATAACTGTAATAAATCTGATAAATCAAATGAGTGTTCCGTTGCTTTTAATACTTATTTTATTAAATTCAAGAGTATTTAAAAAGCAAATTTTTGCAATATTTAAATTTTTTAGGCCAAAATCTTGACAGCTGAAAATATTTGATTTAAACGTCAAAAATAAACATCCAAATTTCAATATTAAAATGGCCCTAGTTTCTATAATATATATCCTATGGCCATGAAACTTGGCCAACTATCTTATAATTGCCTAAGCTTAGGTCATGCTAAGTTTTATTAAAATTGGTCAAGTCTTTCTATCCTATAAGAGATGAATTCCGTAAATGTAGATTCTGTGCTTTGGCAACTTTCCTGAATGGTTTGCTGGTTTCAATTTGTCAAACTCAATAAAAGTAAAGGATTTACATCTTTGTTTGACAGAAATTCTGTTAAAATGTCCCATTTTGGCATTATACGGCTAAAATAAGCATTTTAAAGCAGTTTCCATTTTATGCCTAAGAGCCATGCTGACTTTCTATCTGACAGCTTTTTATGTTCCTGATATTTGTGTTTCTATGCTTAAATCAAATTTAATTAACCATTTGTGAACTCGGAATCTAGAGAAAAGTAGATTATCACAGAAAAAATGTGCAGAATATTTGTATTTATGTCCCTGGTTAAACGGCCTGTTTGATGTATGTGAAATGTGAAGAGCTTTGTACATAAAATCTGTAGTCCATCACAAATATTTCACTAAATCTGTAAAAAAAACACTTTACAATGATCAGTACACCCTATTCATTTCATATGCTACCATAATTTTCTTCTTTAGGATAGTAAGTGGTTCAAATATATGCCAAATGAGACTAAAACTACATGCAAGTTTTCCATTGAAAAGTGAAAAACTGGTCATCAGACCATACTGTCTGCAAAAAAAAGTTGAATTCAAGAGTGCTTTTGCAATTAGACTTCTTGTATCATGACATCTTAGCATAGAAATGAGCAAAAAGTAACAAATTTCAATTTCTTATAGCCTCTGTGTGCATTTTTATATGTAAATATGGGCTACGGCCTAAATCGACTCTAAATAATTCTCAGTCTTACATGGCCTAAGACCATTTTATACTCATGTGGTATGCTTTTTGTAACTTTTCTTTATATTCAAAGTACATTTAATATATATGGAAGAATAATGCATGGTTAAAAAACTTCAAAAACTTCAAATTGGTTGAAAAAAATGCATGTTTATGTAAGGCTTCCCTTAATTCGAAAATCTCTATTTTCAGGCACAGGCTCATATAAATTTGACTTTTGAATAACTGTAATAAATCTGATAAATCAAATGAGTGTTCCGTTGCTTTTAATACTTATTTTATTAAATTCAAGAGTATTTAAAAAGCAAATTTTTGCAATATTTAAATTTTTTAGGCCAAAATCTTGACAGCTGAAAATATTTGATTTAAACGTCAAAAATAAACATCCAAATTTCAATATTAAAATGGCCCTAGTTTCTATAATATATATCCTATGGCCATGAAACTTGGCCAACTATCTTATAATTGCCTAAGCTTAGGTCATGCTAAGTTTTATTAAAATTGGTCAAGTCTTTCTATCCTATTAGGTCCAAGGACACAGTTATCGTCCTTTGGTTTTCGTTGTCTACAAATATAGTCCCTAGTGTGAACAGTGTATAACTTGCATTTTTTTTTGATACACTTTCCCAATTTATTTCTTGATATTTTATGCATGAAATATTGAGTAAGGGGATGAAATTACATGTTAAAAAAATTTGGGTGCTGAATCTTTATGTTAAGTAGTGATTTGGTCCAGTTAAAAAAGTTCAACAATTAGAATGTCTGAAGCTGTCAAACTGAATTTTAGCCCCCCTTAACACAGAATTGTCAATATTTTGAGTTAGAGCTGGTAGAAGTTTCTATAATTTTGATATTATTTGTATCAATAGTAGTACACTACACTGTAAAAATCTTTTTGAGATAGAGCAGGTGCGATTTTTTTAATTTGAATTTATTGTCTAAAAGAAATGCACTACGAAATAACTGTGTTCTCGGGCCTAAGAGATGAATTCCGTAAATGTAGATTCTGTGCTTTGGCAACTTTCCTGAATGGTTTGCTGGTTTCAATTTGTCAAACTCAATAAAAGTAAAGGATTTACATCTTTGTTTGACAGAAATTCTGTTAAAATGTCCCATTTTGGCATTATACGGCTAAAATAAGCATTTTAAAGCAGTTTCCATTTTATGCCTAAGAGCCATGCTGACTTTCTATCTGACAGCTTTTTATGTTCCTGATATTTGTGTTTCTATGCTTAAATCAAATTTAATTAACCATTTGTGAACTCGGAATCTAGAGAAAAGTAGATTATCACAGAAAAAATGTGCAGAATATTTGTATTTATGTCCCTGGTTAAACGGCCTGTTTGATGTATGTGAAATGTGAAGAGCTTTGTACATAAAATCTGTAGTCCATCACAAATATTTCACTAAATCTGTAAAAAAAAACACTTTACAATGATCAGTACACCCTATTCATTTCATATGCTACCATAATTTTCTTCTTTAGGATAGTAAGTGGTTCAAATATATGCCAAATGAGACTAAAACTACATGCAAGTTTTCCATTGAAAAGTGAAAAACTGGTCATCAGACCATACTGTCTGCAAAAAAAAGTTGAATTCAAGAGTGCTTTTGCAATTAGACTTCTTGCATCATGACATCTTAGCATAGAAATGAGCAAAAAGTAACAAATTTCAATTTCTTATAGCCTCTGTGTGCATTTTTATATGTAAATATGGGCTACGGCCTAAATCGACTCTAAATAATTCTCAGTCTTACATGGCCTAAGACCATTTTATACTCATGTGGTATGCTTTTTGTAACTTTTCTTTATATTCAAAGTACATTTAATATATATGGAAGAATAATGCATGGTTAAAAACTTCAAAAACTTCAAATTGGTTGAAAAAAATGCATGTTTATGTAAGGCTTCCCTTAATTCGAAAATCTCTATTTTCAGGCACAGGCTCATATAAATTTGACTTTTGAATAACTGTAATAAATCTGATAAATCAAATGAGTGTTCCGTTGCTTTTAATACTTATTTTATTAAATTCAAGAGTATTTAAAAAGCAAATTTTTGCAATATTTAAATTTTTTAGGCCAAAATCTTGACAGCTGAAAATATTTGATTTAAACGTCAAAAATAAACATCCAAATTTCAATATTAAAATGGCCCTAGTTTCTATAATATATATCCTATGGCCATGAAACTTGGCCAACTATCTTATAATTGCCTAAGCTTAGGTCATGCTAAGTTTTATTAAAATTGGTCAAGTCTTTCTATCCTATAAGAGATGAATTCCGTAAATGTAGATTCTGTGCTTTGGCAACTTTCCTGAATGGTTTGCTGGTTTCAATTTGTCAAACTCAATAAAAGTAAAGGATTTACATCTTTGTTTGACAGAAATTCTGTTAAAATGTCCCATTTTGGCATTATACGGCTAAAATAAGCATTTTAAAGCAGTTTCCATTTTATGCCTAAGAGCCATGCTGACTTTCTATCTGACAGCTTTTTATGTTCCTGATATTTGTGTTTCTATGCTTAAATCAAATTTAATTAACCATTTGTGAACTCGGAATCTAGAGAAAAGTAGATTATCACAGAAAAAATGTGCAGAATATTTGTATTTATGTCCCTGGTTAAACGGCCTGTTTGATGTATGTGAAATGTGAAGAGCTTTGTACATAAAATCTGTAGTCCATCACAAATATTTCACTAAATCTGTAAAAAAAACACTTTACAATGATCAGTACACCCTATTCATTTCATATGCTACCATAATTTTCTTCTTTAGGATAGTAAGTGGTTCAAATATATGCCAAATGAGACTAAAACTACATGCAAGTTTTCCATTGAAAAGTGAAAAACTGGTCATCAGACCATACTGTCTGCAAAAAAAAGTTGAATTCAAGAGTGCTTTTGCAATTAGACTTCTTGTATCATGACATCTTAGCATAGAAATGAGCAAAAAGTAACAAATTTCAATTTCTTATAGCCTCTGTGTGCATTTTTATATGTAAATATGGGCTACGGCCTAAATCGACTCTAAATAATTCTCAGTCTTACATGGCCTAAGACCATTTTATACTCATGTGGTATGCTTTTTGTAACTTTTCTTTATATTCAAAGTACATTTAATATATATGGAAGAATAATGCATGGTTAAAAAACTTCAAAAACTTCAAATTGGTTGAAAAAAATGCATGTTTATGTAAGGCTTCCCTTAATTCGAAAATCTCTATTTTCAGGCACAGGCTCATATAAATTTGACTTTTGAATAACTGTAATAAATCTGATAAATCAAATGAGTGTTCCGTTGCTTTTAATACTTATTTTATTAAATTCAAGAGTATTTAAAAAGCAAATTTTTGCAATATTTAAATTTTTTAGGCCAAAATCTTGACAGCTGAAAATATTTGATTTAAACGTCAAAAATAAACATCCAAATTTCAATATTAAAATGGCCCTAGTTTCTATAATATATATCCTATGGCCATGAAACTTGGCCAACTATCTTATAATTGCCTAAGCTTAGGTCATGCTAAGTTTTATTAAAATTGGTCAAGTCTTTCTATCCTATTAGGTCCAAGGACACAGTTATCGTCCTTTGGTTTTCGTTGTCTACAAATATAGTCCCTAGTGTGAACAGTGTATAACTTGCATTTTTTTTGATACACTTTCCCAATTTATTTCTTGATATTTTATGCATGAAATATTGAGTAAGGGGATGAAATTACATGTTAAAAAAATTTGGGTGCTGAATCTTTATGTTAAGTAGTGATTTGGTCCAGTTAAAAAAGTTCAACAATTAGAATGTCTGAAGCTGTCAAACTGAATTTTAGCCCCCCTTAACACAGAATTGTCAATATTTTGAGTTAGAGCTGGTAGAAGTTTCTATAATTTTGATATTATTTGTATCAATAGTAGTACACTACACTGTAAAAATCTTTTTGAGATAGAGCAGGTGCGATTTTTTTAATTTGAATTTATTGTCTAAAAGAAATGCACTACGAAATAACTGTGTTCTCGGTCCTAAGAGATGAATTCCGTAAATGTAGATTCTGTGCTTTGGCAACTTTCCTGAATGGTTTGCTGGTTTCAATTTGTCAAACTCAATAAAAGTAAAGGATTTACATCTTTGTTTGACAGAAATTCTGTTAAAATGTCCCATTTTGGCATTATACGGCTAAAATAAGCATTTTAAAGCAGTTTCCATTTTATGCCTAAGAGCCATGCTGACTTTCTATCTGACAGCTTTTTATGTTCCTGATATTTGTGTTTCTATGCTTAAATCAAATTTAATTAACCATTTGTGAACTCGGAATCTAGAGAAAAGTAGATTATCACAGAAAAAATGTGCAGAATATTTGTATTTATGTCCCTGGTTAAACGGCCTGTTTGATGTATGTGAAATGTGAAGAGCTTTGTACATAAAATCTGTAGTCCATCACAAATATTTCACTAAATCTGTAAAAAAAAACACTTTACAATGATCAGTACACCCTATTCATTTCATATGCTACCATAATTTTCTTCTTTAGGATAGTAAGTGGTTCAAATATATGCCAAATGAGACTAAAACTACATGCAAGTTTTCCATTGAAAAGTGAAAAACTGGTCATCAGACCATACTGTCTGCAAAAAAAAGTTGAATTCAAGAGTGCTTTTGCAATTAGACTTCTTGTATCATGACATCTTAGCATAGAAATGAGCAAAAAGTAACAAATTTCAATTTCTTATAGCCTCTGTGTGCATTTTTATATGTAAATATGGGCTACGGCCTAAATCGACTCTAAATAATTCTCAGTCTTACATGGCCTAAGACCATTTTATACTCATGTGGTATGCTTTTTGTAACTTTTCTTTATATTCAAAGTACATTTAATATATATGGAAGAATAATGCATGGTTAAAAACTTCAAAAACTTCAAATTGGTTGAAAAAAATGCATGTTTATGTAAGGCTTCCCTTAATTCGAAAATCTCTATTTTCAGGCACAGGCTCATATAAATTTGACTTTTGAATAACTGTAATAAATCTGATAAATCAAATGAGTGTTCCGTTGCTTTTAATACTTATTTTATTAAATTCAAGAGTATTTAAAAAGCAAATTTTTGCAATATTTAAATTTTTTAGGCCAAAATCTTGACAGCTGAAAATATTTGATTTAAACGTCAAAAATAAACATCCAAATTTCAATATTAAAATGGCCCTAGTTTCTATAATATATATCCTATGGCCATGAAACTTGGCCAACTATCTTATAATTGCCTAAGCTTAGGTCATGCTAAGTTTTATTAAAATTGGTCAAGTCTTTCTATCCTATTAGGTCCAAGGACACAGTTATCGTCCTTTGGTTTTGGTTGTCTACAAATATAGTCCCTAGTGTGAACAGTGTATAACTTGCATTTTTTTTTGATACACTTTCCCAATTTATTTCTTGATATTTTATGCATGAAATATTGAGTAAGGGGATGAAATTACATGTTAAAAAAATTTGGGTGCTGAATCTTTATGTTAAGTAGTGATTTGGTCCAGTTAAAAAAGGTCAACAATTAGAATGTCTGAAGCTGTCAAACTGAATTTTAGCCCCCCTTAACACAGAATTGTCAATATTTTGAGTTAGAGCTGGTAGAAGCGTCCGTGTACATTCGCGCCAACCATTTTTCATTTTAAGATGAAAAATAGATTTTGCTAATTGCCCTGCAACTTTTAAAGGTAGTTGGTTTGAAAAATGTAACAAAAATCTATTGAAGTCACTTTCGAAAAACCATTTTCTCTATGAGATTTGAAAATTGTTATTTTCATGAAATTATATTTTTGATTTCACGAAGATATTGAAACAAATATAAATAAGTTTGTGTTAAAAATGATTTTATTTTGTCAAAAGTTTAAATATATTAAAACATTTGTATTTGCTTGTTTTAGAAAACAAAACATATTTCAATCTCATTCTTAAAAGCAAATATTGAAAATGCTGACCTTTAGCATTTTTCAATTTCACTTACAATATTGAAAAATGAAAAATGCTCTAACGTGGAGCATTTTTTCAATTCAACTTACAATATTGAAAAATGAAAAATACTCTAGTGTGGAGCATTTTTCAATTTGACTTCAACTATTGAAAAATGAAAAATGCTCCAACGTGGAGC
Organism: Mytilus californianus; assembly: GCF_021869535.1. NCBI lineage: Eukaryota > Metazoa > Mollusca > Bivalvia > Mytilida > Mytilidae > Mytilus > Mytilus californianus. The sequence goes on from NW_026262701.1 coordinate 88,215,056, forward strand.
ATTTTTCAATTTGACGTTTGATATTGAAAAATGAAAAATGCTCCAATTTTTCATTTTTCATTTTGCTGTGCAATATTCAAATTTGAAAAATTTTCATTATTTAAATGTCTAATAATGAGAACGAAATGTAATTTGTTTCAATATAGACGTTTTAAATGTTTAAATTGTTGACACTTTTTATTAAATGTTTTACTATTTCCGTTTTCTTTTTTCTTGTTTTAAGCGCAATATCTTGAAGATATTTTTAAGGTGTGTGTGTGAACTATGTGTGGTATCAACAAATTCCGAACAAGAATGGTACACTGACAAGTACTATAATGACCACAAAAAAAATCATTATTTCTTTTTATCTATATATCTAGCTGTCTTTGTAGCTACATGTTTATATCTATCTTTCGATCTATCAATCTGTCATTCATTTTTTGTATCTATCTGTCTATCTATCTGACTTTTGTTTATCTTTGTCTTTTCTTTCTTTGAATTGTCGGGGTTGAAATCTTTAATTTAGTTATCTCGAAGTGAAGAAGTCACTTGTTTACATACATGCAGGTGGGGAGGGATGGGTGTAGATGTTATATTATTCTGATCACTGCGCTAGTATTTGTTTTCAAATTTGTATTTTTCTGCATTGTACAGCATTTCCGAATTTTGAATCTGTTTAATGCAAACTTGTTTTTCCCAAGCTTATAATATTCACAATTCTCTGTCGCAGAATATCAAATAAGCATCATCTTATAATAGAAAATATGAAAGTAACTTGCATCAAGGATTTCTATACATCAAATCCTTGCTTGCATGCATGTATGTGTGGTAAATGTTTCGAAGGATGAATGACTTCTTATTTTTGTTTTTACCGAAAAAAAAATGTAGCAAAGAATATATCATAATTATGTGAATAGTATTTCAACAAACATAAAACAGTTCCCATGAAGTTCTGTTTTATGTACATTCTATTACCTTTTATTCAATATGATTTTACATCTTTAATATGTGAAAGCAAAACGAGTATTATAGGACAAATATGTCGACACAAAAAATGGGTCTCAGTCAGTGACAATCTTCTTTTGAAATAAAAAAAAAAAAGTAAAAAAAAAAAACAGATCGACACAGATCGACACAAACGTATTCCGAACCATATACATCATGTACATGTACATGGAACATATACTAGTAGTTACATTTTAAATATGATGTGCGCATAGTGTGTGTTATTTTCAGGTTAGACCCACATACGGTCTGAAAATGATGACAGGCCATTTATCAAGCAAAGGAATCAACGTGTCTGAGGCTAGAGTTGGTAAAGCATCGGATCCAGAACTTTTCATAAAGGGGGGGGGGGGGGGGGGGGGGCACTGACTGACCTAAGGGAGGCCGCTAGAGTCATGCTTCAGTGATTCCCTATATAATCAACCAAATTTTCCCCACAAAAGATGTAACATGTAAACCAATACAATACAATACAATACAAAGTTTTTTTATTGGTAATTATGACGCCCAATAATTTGAGCAGTACGATTGAGTTCAATTTCATACACGTGATTACATATTGATTACATTGATTATTTAAAAATTAAACAAAATCAAGTCTTTTTCAACAGAATAATTTCTACAGGAATAATATACATGATATATATTATTTTACAATATAATATACTAGTAGATGGACAAACTACCGGTGACTAAACTGTATCTAGAATTAAATTTCTCTCTTTGAATAAAGTACACAATAATAAACTTACTTTTTTAATTATAACATTATCCCGAGATGACATTAACCATATTAATAATGATTTATTTGGGGGCTTTAAAAGTTATTTATATATTCAGATCTTTTATTTTCTAAAACTGGACAGTGAAGAAGAAAATGAATTTCATCTTCAACTTCAGTGCTGCATAATTTACATAATCTATCCTCTACTCGAAGCCCCTGATTTCAGATTTATTGATTTGTTTTATTTTACTTCCTCATTTATTCCTTTTAAATTGAAATATGAATGCTACCTTTTATAGTTTTATTAGGACATTCATATACATGTAGGTCACCAACGGAAATACATAGTGTTACAACTTCTGCAATGATGACAGCGTATTATGCACATCGCCGACGCTTTCACAAAGCCAAGAAGTAAGGGACGACATCAAAAGTTCAATGTAGGATAAAAAACTTAATTCACATAGTTTTTTCACTGACACCCCCCCCCCTTTTCTTAACTTAATTTGGGAAAAAATGATTGTAAAATATGGATATATGTAAAATCGATTTTGGATAAACAAAACTCGCAGCAATTTTACACCCCCTCCCCCTCTCCCACCCCAAACTATTTGATTGAAGTTTTTCATCCTTCATTCCTTCTGCTTTCGTGACTGTTACCATGATCGGTCATGGATTTTGCGTTTTATTCGGGACATGAAACATCTCTTTTGAATAGCCTTAATTTTTGTTTGTTAGTCAAAAGAAAGGTAAATAAAAAGTTGATATTTTAAAATAGATAAATCTTTTGTCATTGTACAAGTTTCGTGTGTGTGTGTGTGTGAGGGTGTGTGTGTGTGTGTGTATATAAATCGACTTCTAGTGAGTAATGTTGCTTTCTTCTTATATATCATTATCTTGGTAGCGTTCTTTACTACTCCCAAATGGCATGACAGGGACTTGAACCCTACAAACATTCTAAAACAGTCTTTTTCTGTACCTGTCTACTAGTATCCCAAGCTATTAATTTGTATGAATGTATTACAGTTGTGGTTCTTATTCAATTTGCTGTCAGTCATAACTTATTTTTTCATCGTTTTATTAAAATCTTGACCGTGTTTTTTCCCGTTTCTTTTATTGTTTCGATTTTTGGGTTTCCTATAATAATGATGATAACAAACTAAAAGTTATAATTAGTTTATTTCGCTTCCTCTACCTAGTATTTGTTTAGCAACCAACAACCAATCAATCCAGCTCTTAATTATTTGTAACAAACGTATATACACGGCCGTCACTCGGCTAACCGAGAGATTGGTCGGTTAATCTATATTGAGTATGCGGCTATATCGGCGGTTGGTCTGTTAATTGGGTTGGCTAAAGTCTGTTAATCAGGTGTTATCGAGATAATACTTGCAAGTTCAGTATGTTTCATTGTATAACTTTTTAAATATATTTTTTATCATAAAAATTATTCATGTCTGACAAAACAATTCAATGTACTGAATCCAGTGGTGTAATTATTTTTTTTTCTAGCTTCGATAAACAATCAATAAAATGAAAAGGCGGGTTACTCACCAATAAATTTATACACATTTTACACACACAAAATGTACACAAAATGACAACTTGGCTGAATTTACATGCATGCAATATTTTGAACATCGAAAAAAGACAGGCATTATGTTTGTTAACCATATTAATATCATTGTGTGAAAAATCTACACGAAAATCTGTATTTTGGTGATATTAATCAATTTTTATTAAAAACCTGGTCTGTTAATGGGTCGGATGTATAAAACCCGGTCTGTTATTTGGTCTGTTAAGAGTTATGAATGGCAATGAAAATATAATTTGATTGCTTTATGGGGAGTTATCGGATCAAATGGGTAGGCTCAAGACGAGTGGCTAAAATATACGGAAACAACACATGAACAACGAAACATAGATTTAGACAATGGAAATTGGAAATTGATAAAAATGGTTTCAAAAGTGTAATATTAAAGTAATATTAATTGATAAAAATGGTTTCAAAAGTGTTATATTAAAGTAATATTAATTTCATTCAAGAATGGTCGCATATATCATGTGAATTCTGTTTCGTTGTTATGAATGACACCAATTTGTCATCTACATTGGTAACCAGTATATACATCATTTTTATAGTTCGTTCTTATGTTGTACTGTAATACCACTGTCCAAGGTTAGGGGAGGGTTGGGATCCCGCTAACATGTTTAACCCCGCCACATTATGTATGTATGTGCCTGTCCCAAGTCAGGAGCCTGTAAATCAGTGGTTGTCGTTTGTTTATGTGTTACATATTTGTTTTTCGTTCATTTTTTTTTATATATAAATAAGTCCGTTAGTTTTCTCGTTTGAATTGTTTTACATTATCATTTCTGGGCCTTTTATAGCTGACTATGCGGTATGGGTTTCGCTCATTGTTGAAGGCCGTACGGTGAACTATAGTTGTTAATTTCTGTGTCATTTTGGTCTCTTGTGGAGAGTTGTCTCATTGGCAATCATACCACATCTGCTTTTTTATATCAGAGATAAACGTCGTAATGTAACTAAACATCAGTAAGTAAAAATATATTGGAATGCTAAAATATAAAGAATAGAGAAAGAATAATGAGAAAAATAAATAAAATGTAGAGAAAAGTGACATAACAATTTAAAGAATTACAGAAATAAACAACAACCCCAATCCGGACCCTCATGGTATACACGAGAATCTGGATGGAGACGCAGAATATAGAATAATAGATAAGGACAGTAGAGAGTGATGCATTGCTAAAAAAGAGAGAAAAATAACAATTGTTTAAGAATACAGACATGAAACACCCCTTTTTACTATTTAGACCATCCAAGGTGATTGTTAAAACAATTTTGGCATTTATTCCACATCTCCTAATTTTTAAATTAATAGTATAGACAACGATATCTATATAGATGCTTTGCAATTTTTTTACTGTATATCACTTTATGTTATTTGACACTGGAGTCCGATAAACATTGGCCTCCTGTCAACCGCTGAATCTGATAGCTCAGTAAATATTGTAAAGTGCAAACAAAACAAACTTTCAGGGGGAGGGGGTGGTTGAAACAGTAACGGATTGCAATGTACTCAAATTGGTGACAAATGCTAGAATTTTACAAGCGCACAACTGCAGTCCTCCTCTGCACTTATGTAGAAAGGAACTAAACGGAATAAAATGAATTAAAACTTAAGATAATCAAATGTAGCTGCATTCGCTTCTTTCCATTTACTTCTTTAAGATGTTTTGTAAACAACATATGATTAAGTAATAGTCTAAGAACAAAAGAACCAATTGTATGATGCTGACGAATTAGGGTTTAACGTCCAGTGGCAAATATCATGTCCATATGAGAACGACAACACGTTAAATGTACCCGGTGTTGTATAAGACAGACACTTTCAGTCGGATTTTTGAACGTGCTTCTTTGAACAGACACAAAAATCAAGGCTGATTGAAAACGTTAATAATAAATGCATGCATATTCCAGCGGCTAATCCATATTACGCTATATTGCAGTGACACACCTTTCAATAAAATGCAAAGAAAGTCAAAATAAAAATGCTCTTACTACAAGGATACTGTTGCACCGTATTGTCATTTTTTTTAACTCAAGTACATCTCATTCTAAACTTTTTTAATGGGAAATTATAAAGGTAGCAAAACTATTGTCGTGGCTAAATAACTCTTAACTGACACAATTTTAATTGTCCAACCCATTAACAGACTTTATTCCCCTAATAGTCACTAAAACGTGGTATTACTCACGTTATATTACAATTATGAAATATTTACTAATGTCAATTTATTTTTTAGAACCAAAGTACTATTTTGTGTCCTTTAAATGATATCTAAAATTGTTTGTTTCGCCTTTTATTAAAACAATTGCTATGCGTATAAGCATAAATACCACATACTTGCGCGACGCCTTTTAGTTTTACTGAAGTTTGCGCAGACTATGAAATGTTTTTACAGGTGGAAAATGTTCTATGATAGATATCATTTTGTCAGACACTTTTCTTTTTTTTTATTTGGTTCTCATAATATGCCAAAAATCTGTATATTTAACAGAGTTGAACATTTAAATTGTGCGTTTTACTCTTAACAGACGTATAACCGACCCGATTAACAGACCAACCGCCCATATAGCCGCATACTCAATATAGATTAACCGACCAATCTCTCGGTTAGCCGAGTGTCGGCCGTGATATAATGGTCCTTTTTTTATAATTATTATTTCTCTGCAGGGAACGATGTTTTGGAATATTGTTTCATATCATTTTGTAATACGCTTACGGAAATGAAAATGTGCAAGGTTTAACTTAATGTAAATGGCAGAAAGTTCATATACTTGGTAGCATAGCAGTCATTACTCTCCTTTTTATGTGACAATATTTAAGAGTTATGGAACTTTAACCACTGTAGGGTAAAATCAACTGTTTCATACTAATTACTTTCCCCTGAATTATAAATAAAAATCAAACTTTCCTTTCTGTTGTCAGAATAGGAACGAGAATTGGACAAAGAGACAACAACCCGACCAAAAAGCAAAAACAGGCCAAGGCCACTAGTGGGTCTTTAATACAGCGAGAAAATCCGGAAATCGTGCTCCAGTTGGACCCTTTACACAAATGTGTAGTAGTTCATTGAAAATGGACGTCACATTAAATTCCGAAACATATTAATAAACGTAAATAAAAAAAAATATATACAAAACGATCTAAGGCTACCAGCTTCTTTTTTATTCTATTATAGTACGTAACTTATTTATAAGTAGTTTGTGCAAGCGAATGTACTTCCAGTGTGACTTTCAAAAATAACTTTATAGTTGCTTAAGGTATATCATACTTTTCAAACGATTCGGAAGTTGACATAATATATGTATAGAGACACCTGTCTTCTGTTGAATACAATATAAGTGCTTCGCAAGAGACTTTTGGTTATGTGTTTAGTTGGGTTGTTATTTCGCTGCCGTGTAAGCGACATCTTTTTCTGTTCATATCAGTATATATCAAATCGTCGTGTTGCGATAAAAGGTATGAAGAGAATTATAAAGCCATAGTTTTAATGGAGATTCTGCTGAGAATACTAACTTACAGAAAATAATTGATAAAAAAATTAACTGTCGATATATTTGATACATAACTGATTTATAATCGTAACAGGTGTCGATAATAAAATTACAGTAATTTTTTTTGTCAAAATCCATTGCAATTGTACTGATTGATTTTGTAGGCACAGACACATGATGGTTTATAGGTTGTTATTCGCTTTGAACTAACTATCACAAACTTCGAGCACGCTTGTATCTGTACTATGTGTTTAGCCTTTTTTATAACTTGTTTCTTGGTTCTTATACGTCCGTCTAAGACGGGAAATATTATGGTATACCGTTGTCCGTCCGTCCGTTCGTCGTCCACACTTCGGACAATTAATAATAAACGCTTCCACCAACTTTTATGAAACTTTGTTGAATTGTTTATATCTATTGACGTAAGCTCCCATTCGATTTTTATAAATTTCAAATTTTTTCGTTTCCATGTTATGAAATTTTATCCTTAAAAAAGGGGGGATTTTCCAGTTTTAGGACAATAATTCAAAAGTGCTTCCATCAACTTTAATGAAACTTTGATGAATTGTTTATATCCATTGACGTATGCTCCCTTTCGATTTTTATAAATTTCAGATTTTACGTTTCCGTGTCATGAATTTTTAGCCTTAAAAAAGGGGGGATTTTCCAGTTTTCGGACTATCACTCATAAACACTTTCACAAAGTTTTATGAAACTTTGGTGAATTGTTTATATCTGTTGACTTAAGCTACCTTTCAATTTTTATAAATTTCAGATTTTACGTTTTTCAGTTATGAATTTTTATATTGAAAAAGGGGAATTTTTCCAGTTTTTGGACAATAACTCAAAAACACTTTTACCAACTTTTATGAAACATTTACATTTTTGGAGTTATGCAGTCTTATTCATAAAAAAATGAGGCTTTTTACAGTTTTTCGGATAATAAATCAAAAATGCTTTCAGCAGTTTATGATGAAACTATGGTGACTAGTTTATAGCTATTAAACTAAGTACCCTTTTGTTTTTTATATAATTTCTGATTTGATGTTGTACAGTTGTGGAATTTTTTCTTCTTACGCTAATCACGTTTTCATAACGACAATACATGCACGATTTATCCGATTGCAACACGATCTTAACACGCTTCTTCTGCGATTATAGAACGCTCTTACATCGATCAGTCTACGACCTTTCCACTTTCATACCGTGATCTAACTACGCTCTCGTCAATAACGTCAACATCATGTTCCATATAAATACTGTTCCATTTAATTCCTTCTAATTGTCATTAATACGTAGAATTCTCGAAAACAACACAGGCATACCACCAAAATATACCAGAACTAGTGGGCATGATGGTAGGAATAGAGGTAGAATCAGAGGAGCCTCTGATACGAATACTGATCCAGTAGACATGTCGGATCAACCAATCTAAACTGAGTCACAACGCGTTGGCTGATCCATCGAGATCAAATGACGATATTTTATTGAACAATAGAGGAAATGGTATTGATGTGTCAAGCATGGTTGTGCTCTTCAGACTTTGACCAAATTTCATGGTTCCGTGGTCAAAGTTAAGTTTTTGATATTTGGTCTTTTTTTCTAACACTATATGCAATATGTCATCTTTATTTGGTGTATGGAAATATTTAATGATGTGCATGTCAGTCTGGCAGGTTTTATTTGGCCTTGACCTCATTTTCACTGTTCATTGCTCAGTGTTCAGTTTTTTAGTTTGGGTCTGATTTTCTTAAACTATAAGCAATAGGTTAACTATATTTGCTGTATGGAAGAATTGTTAGCTGAACACTTCTGCCTGCCATGGTTCAGATCCTTGACCTTAATTCTATGGTTCATTAGTCAGTGTTTAGTTTTCTCGGTTAAGTCTGTTTCTTAGAAACTATTAGCAATAGGTCAACTATACTTAGTGATTTATTGTAAGGTGTAAATGTATTTCTTGTTTTGTTTATATGACCTCGACCTCATTTTCTTGGACCATGTTAAGTTTATTTGATAGTTGTAGTAAAGCTTTATATTTAGGACTATCAACATAGAGGGTGGGCAGGACCTTTTTCGGGACGTCGGGATCGGGTGTTTTTAAGCTCGTGATTTCGGGATTGACCCTTTCGGGATCCGGGATTTCTTTTTTCAAATTCCCGGATGTCGGGATTTAATTTTTATACGTCAAAATTTTTTGACGGGACGTATTATGGTATACAAATGTCCGGCGTCCGTCTGTCCGTTCGTCTGTCCGTCTGTCCGGCGTAAACATGTCGCACCGTAACTTGAGAACGACTCATCCAAATTTCATGAAACTTAATACAGTTGTTCCTTATGATGGTCAAACGATCTGTATACTTTTTGGTGAAAATATGATTAAAACTTTTTGAGTTACAGGACTTTGTAACTAAAACAGGGGTGTGTTTTTTTTCACATGTCGCGCCGTATCTCAAAAACGATTTATGATACTTGCTTAAAACTTCACACACTTATTAGTTATATTAATCTTAAGATCTGTATACTTTTTGGTTTTTATTCAAAATTTTATTTTAGGAATAATGAGTTTTTTGTAAAAAAAAAAAAGGGGGGGGGGGGGCTTTCACATGTCACTCTGTTTCTCAAAAACGATTTATGATAATTGCTTAAAACTTTACACACTTCTTAGTTATATTAATCTTAAGATCTGTACAATTTTTGGTGATGATTCATAATTTTATTTTTGAGTTATTGAGTATTTTTTAAAAAAGGGGGATGGGTTTTTTATCATGTCTCGCCATATCTCAAAATCGATTTATGATTATTGCTTAAAACTTTACACACTTATTAGTTATATTAATCTTAATATCTGTATACTTTTTGGTTTTGATTCAAAATTTTGTTTTAGAAATATTGAGTTTTTTGTAAAAAAAAAAGGGGGGAGGGCTTTCACATGTCATGCTGTATCTCCAAAACAATTTATGATTATTGCTTAAGACTTTACACACTTCTAAGTTATATTTACCTTAAGATCTGTATACTTTTTGGTGATGATTCAAAATTTTGGTTTAGAATTATTATTGAGTTTTTTTGTTAAAAAAGGTGGGTTTTCATATGTCACGCTGTATCTCAGAAACTATTTATGATTATTGCACACAAGACGAAGGGCGTATCATGCGCTCATGGCGCAGCTGTTTATTTTTTAATTCGGGACCTCTGGATTTCATGTTTTAAGCCCGGGATTTCGGGATCAGGACCCATCCGACCCCCTCAACATAATATCAATGATAAGTAAAGAAGGCGAGACATTTCAGCGTGCACACTCTTGTCGTAATTTGAGAAATTTTAAGTAATTTGATCAAAACATTTATCGATATTGCCTCTTTGTTGATACTATTATATTTTTTGTAGCTCTTCCGCTCCCATTTTATATTCGTTATGTAAACAGAAAGTCACAACTGTTTTGTTTTTTTAACAGGGATCACGAAACTTTAATCCTGTTCCATATCAGGCTGATAATTTTGGGCATAAAATTCATCTTGATCAAAATGAATCTTGCAAGTGGCCCTCGAAGTGGGATATAGAGAGGGGGTGATGTTGAGGTTACAAAAAGGGGATGTTGGATATAGGATTATAAAAGTTGGGATAATGAAATCAAGGGGACAACAAAGGTGGGATCTGGAGAAAAAAAAAAGAAATTTAGGAAAAGGCGCACACCGAGTCACTCCGACCTCATTCACGTTAATGAAATAAAATTCCATCTGTAATGTCGGAATAAGATTTTAATGTTGTTCAGACATAATAATTTTGTACCTTCTATTTTTTTAAACAGACAATACCCTTTTCTAAAATTGACAATGGAAATGGGGAATGTGTCAAAGAGACACCAACCCAACCATAGAACAGACAACAGCAGAAGGTAACCAATAGGTCACCAATAGGTCTTCAATGCAGCGAGAAACTCCCGCACCCGGAGGCGTCCATCAGCTTGCCCCTAAACAAATATATATATACTAGTTCAGTGATAATGGACGTCATACTAAACAAATTAAACACAAAAAATCTAAATTAAAAATAATACAAGACTAATAAAGGCCAGAGGCTCCTGACTTGGGACAGGCGCAAACATGCGGTGGGGTTAAACATGTTTTTTGAGATTTCAACCCTCCCCCTATACCTCTAGCCAATGTAGAAAAGTGAACGCATAACAATACGCACAGTAAAATTAAGTTCAAGAGAAGTCCTCTCGTTCTGTCTATAGATTAGACCGTTGTTTTTCCCGTTTGAATAGTTTTATACTAGTCATTTTGGGGACACTTTATAGCTTACTGTTCGGTGTGAATCAAGACTCTGTGTTGAAGACCGTACTTTGACCTATAATGGTTTTTATTTTAAAAATTGTGACTTAGAAGGCGAGCTGTCTCATTGGCACTCATCCCACATCTTCTTATATCTAGAGAAACGTAAACTAGCTTCACATTTGAAGTTCATTTTTAACTAACCACCTCACATTCATTCCAAATAATAGAAAATCTGTCTCAAAATGAACAAAGTAGTCAGCAATATCAGTGTTGACAACATCAAACCTATTATGACTATACATTTACCAAATAAACCATACTATAAAAATAAAAGACCACAGGAACAATTATACACCTAAATCTTCAAAACTTGTCTCCTAAAGACAGTCGTATCTAATTCCACCAAGCACTGACTCAAATGTCTGCTTCATTCCTGATTAGTTTTCCCAAAATAATGTATTTCAGTTAAAAACAGAAAAATTGCTGTAAAATTCAACATCCAACTCGCGGGACCAAAATGTAGCATGAGTAATTTTAATTGAGATTCGGAGATGTGGACCACAGCTTGTTCTAGTTGTAAACAGAGACGATGGATGCCAAATGTTAAAGCACTATTGGTATCTAAATAGCTAAGTAAATAAAAACCAAAAACAGTGAAAATTATATCATTTTATCTAGTTAAGAAATGGAGCATTCAATGACTTCCAAAATAAGCCGTATTCAGATGGAATATGGCATATTCATCAACCTTATACAGGGAGACTGGGAAAAGAACAGCTTTCCTATGTGTTGTTTTTATCTTTACACCTTTTCTAGGTTGTCACCGAGGGTATCACCAAACCCGTAGCCAGTGCATGAAAGTACGAAATTTTATGTTAATAAAATTTCCTGTTTCAATATTTTTTTATTTACTTTACATTCAGGTCAACTCTCTCGGCTTCGGGTAAACTATTTAGTCGTTGAGGGCTAAAGGCACATTGTTATTGCTATCAACTATGCATAATCCTTTGGATAGCAACAACATATACGTGTTTTAAAGAGCAGACATAGTAATGCTTTGATCTACACACAGGCAAATTGCTCAGATCTTATATTCAATGTACATTAACTTTTAAAAGAAGTTTACAAATGTTTTGCAACGATGCAAATACTAAACTTGAGAGTAAAAATAAATATCTTTATCAATGAATTCAACATACCAATATCTATTTGGTATATACATAGAGAATATTTAGTTAACCTGAATGTAAATAACAAAATAGGGAAATATAAAAATTCATGGTTTTAAACAAGGGAAATAACAATTGCATAATAATCCTGCGCCACATCAAATAATTTTGCTGGTGCGTTGTTGTTCTATCTTTTCGGGGTAAGGTAATAAATGTGTATATACGGGTTCACACATACACACATGTGTATTATATTTAAAGCATAAAAACAAAACTTCTAAAGTGTTAACAATGAATGAAAAAATAATTTGATTATCTATTTTTCAATATCTTTGATAAATTTGAAAAATGAAAAAAGCTCCTCTTTGGAGCATTTTTCATTTTGTCAAACGATTACAAAAATTGAAAAATCCTCCACACAAAACCATTTTCATTTTTGAGAAAATTTTCTAAAGACGAAAATTCAACCAATACGGGACATTTTTCATTTTTCAATATTTAAAGGCAAATTGAAAACTGCTCCACGTTGGAGCATTTTTCATTTTTCAATTTTTAAATGCAAATTGAAAAATGCTCCACGTTGGAGCATTTTTCATTTTTCAATTTTTAAAGGCAAATTGAAAAATGCTCCACGTTGGAGCATTTTCCATTTTTCAATTTATTAAGGCAAATTGAAAAATGCTTAAGGTTAGCAATTCTAATATTTTGTTCTTTAGTAAGAGATTGAAATTAGTTTTTTTTCTTAAACAATCAAATTCGAATGTTTTAATTTATTCAAACTGTTGATAAGATGAAATCTTTTTAAGACAAACCTATTATTAATTTTTATATTATCCTCGTGAAATCAAATAATGTAATCTCATGAAAATTACAAATTTCAAATCTTATAACGAAAATGATTTTTCAGAAGTGACTTCAACAGATTTTTGTTACATTTATCAAACCAATTAACTTTAAAATTTGTAGCGTATTTTGCAAAATCTATTTTTTCAGCTTAAAATGAAAAATGTTTGGCGTAAATATACACGGTCTTAGAAGTTTCTATAATTTTGATATTATTTGTATCAATAGTAGTACACTACACTGTAAAAATCTTTTTGAGATAGAGCAGGTGCGATTTTTTTAATTTGAATTTATTGTCTAAAAGAAATGCACTACGAAATAACTGTGTTCTCGGGCCTAAGAGATGAATTCCGTAAATGTAGATTCTGTGCTTTGGCAACTTTCCTGAATGGTTTGCTGGTTTCAATTTGTCAAACTCAATAAAAGTAAAGGATTTACATCTTTGTTTGACAGAAATTCTGTTAAAATGTCCCATTTTGGCATTATACGGCTAAAATAAGCATTTTAAAGCAGTTTCCATTTTATGCCTAAGAGCCATGCTGACTTTCTATCTGACAGCTTTTTATGTTCCTGATATTTGTGTTTCTATGCTTAAATCAAATTTAATTAACCATTTGTGAACTCAGAATCTAGAGAAAAGTAGATTATCACAGAAAAAATGTGCAGAATATTTGTATTTATGTCCCTGGTTAAACGGCCTGTTTGATGTATATGAAATGTGAAGAGCTTTGTACATAAAATCTGTAGTCCATCACAAATATTTCACTAAATCTGTAAAAAAAACACTTTACAATGATCAGTACACCCTATTCATTTCATATGCTACCATAATTTTCTTCTTTAGGATAGTAAGTGGTTCAAATATATGCCAAATGAGACTAAAACTACATGCAAGTTTTCCATTGAAAAGTGAAAAACTGGTCATCAGACCATACTGTCTGCAAAAAAAAGTTGAATTCAAGAGTGCTTTTGCAATTAGACTTCTTGTATCATGACATCTTAGCATAGAAATGAGCAAAAAGTAACAAATTTCAATTTCTTATAGCCTCTGTGTGCATTTTTATATGTAAATATGGGCTACGGCCTAAATCGACTCTAAATAATTCTCAGTCTTACATGGCCTAAGACCATTTTATACTCATGTGGTATGCTTTTTGTAACTTTTTTTTATATTCAAAGTACATTTAATATATATGGAAGAATAATGCATGGTTAAAAAACTTCAAAAACTTCAAATTGGTTGAAAAAAATGCATGTTTATGTAAGGCTTCCCTTAATTCGAAAATCTCTATTTTCAGGCACAGGCTCATATAAATTTGACTTTTGAATAACTGTAATAAATCTGATAAATCAAATGAGTGTTCCGTTGCTTTTAATACTTATTTTATTAAATTCAAGAGTATTTAAAAAGCAAATTTTTGCAATATTTAAATTTTTTAGGCCAAAATCTTGACAGCTGAAAATATTTGATTTAAACGTCAAAAATCAACATCCAAATTTCAATATTAAAATGGCCCTAGTTTCTATAATATATATCCTATGGCCATGAAACTTGGCCAACTATCTTATAATTGCCTAAGCTTAGGTCATGCTAAGTTTTATTAAAATTGGTCAAGTCTTTCTATCCTATAAGAGATGAATTCCGTAAATGTAGATTCTGTGCTTTGGCAACTTTCCTGAATGGTTTGCTGGTTTCAATTTGTCAAACTCAATAAAAGTAAAGGATTTACATCTTTGTTTGACAGAAATTCTGTTAAAATGTCCCATTTTGGCATTATACGGCTAAAATAAGCATTTTAAAGCAGTTTCCATTTTATGCCTAAGAGCCATGCTGACTTTCTATCTGACAGCTTTTTATGTTCCTGATATTTGTGTTTCTATGCTTAAATCAAATTTAATTAACCATTTGTGAACTCGGAATCTAGAGAAAAGTAGATTATCACAGAAAAAATGTGCAGAATATTTGTATTTATGTCCCTGGTTAAACGGCCTGTTTGATGTATGTGAAATGTGAAGAGCTTTTTGTACATAAAATCTGTAGTCCATCACAAATATTTCACTAAATCTGTAAAAAAAACACTTTACAATGATCAGTACACCCTATTCATTTCATATGCTACCATAATTTTCTTCTTTAGGATAGTAAGTGGTTCAAATATATGCCAAATGAGACTAAAACTACATGCAAGTTTTCCATTGAAAAGTGAAAAACTGGTCATCAGACCATACTGTCTGCAAAAAAAAGTTGAATTCAAGAGTGCTTTTGCAATTAGACTTCTTGTATCATGACATCTTAGCATAGAAATGAGCAAAAAGTAACAAATTTCAATTTCTTATAGCCTCTGTGTGCATTTTTATATGTAAATATGGGCTACGGCCTAAATCGACTCTAAATAATTCTCAGTCTTACATGGCCTAAGACCATTTTATACTCATGTGGTATGCTTTTTGTAACTTTTCTTTATATTCAAAGTACATTTAATATATATGGAAGAATAATGCATGGTTAAAAAACTTCAAAAACTTCAAATTGGTTGAAAAAAATGCATGTTTATGTAAGGCTTCCCTTAATTCGAAAATCTCTATTTTCAGGCACAGGCTCATATAAATTTGACTTTTGAATAACTGTAATAAATCTGATAAATCAAATGAGTGTTCCGTTGCTTTTAATACTTATTTTATTAAATTCAAGAGTATTTAAAAAGCAAATTTTTGCAATATTTAAATTTTTTAGGCCAAAATCTTGACAGCTGAAAATATTTGATTTAAACGTCAAAAATAAACATCCAAATTTCAATATTAAAATGGCCCTAGTTTCTATAATATATATCCTATGGCCATGAAACTTAGCCAACTATCTTATAATTGCCTAAGCTTAGGTCATGCTAAGTTTTATTAAAATTGGTCAAGTCTTTCTATCCTATTAAGAGATGAATTCCGTAAATGTAGATTCTGTGCTTTGGCAACTTTCCTGAATGGTTTGCTGGTTTCAATTTGTCAAACTCAATAAAAGTAAAGGATTTACATCTTTGTTTGACAGAAATTCTGTTAAAATGTCCCATTTTGGCATTATACGGCTAAAATAAGCATTTTAAAGCAGTTTCCATTTTATGCCTAAGAGCCATGCTGACTTTCTATCTGACAGCTTTTTATGTTCCTGATATTTGTGTTTCTATGCTTAAATCAAATTTAATTAACCATTTGTGAACTCGGAATCTAGAGAAAAGTAGATTATCACAGAAAAAATGTGCAGAATATTTGTATTTATGTCCCTGGTTAAACGGCCTGTTTGATGTATGTGAAATGTGAAGAGCTTTGTACATAAAATCTGTAGTCCATCACAAATATTTCACTAAATCTGTAAAAAAAACACTTTACAATGATCAGTACACCCTATTCATTTCATATGCTACCATAATTTTCTTCTTTAGGATAGTAAGTGGTTCAAATATATGCCAAATGAGACTAAAACTACATGCAAGTTTTCCATTGAAAAGTGAAAAACTGGTCATCAGACCATACTGTCTGCAAAAAAAAGTTGAATTCAAGAGTGCTTTTGCAATTAGACTTCTTGTATCATGACATCTTAGCATAGAAATGAGCAAAAAGTAACAAATTTCAATTTCTTATAGCCTCTGTGTGCATTTTTATATGTAAATATGGGCTACGGCCTAAATCGACTCTAAATAATTCTCAGTCTTACATGGCCTAAGACCATTTTATACTCATGTGGTATGCTTTTTGTAACTTTTCTTTATATTCAAAGTACATTTAATATATATGGAAGAATAATGCATGGTTAAAAAACTTCAAAAACTTCAAATTGGTTGAAAAAAATGCATGTTTATGTAAGGCTTCCCTTAATTCGAAAATCTCTATTTTCAGGCACAGGCTCATATAAATTTGACTTTTAAATAACTGTAATAAATCTGATAAATCAAATGAGTGTTCCGTTGCTTTTAATACTTATTTTATTAAATTCAAGAGTATTTAAAAAGCAAATTTTTGCAATATTTAAATTTTTTAGGCCAAAATCTTGACAGCTGAAAATATTTGATTTAAACGTCAAAAATAAACATCCAAATTTCAATATTAAAATGGCCCTAGTTTCTATAATATATATCCTATGGCCATGAAACTTGGCCAACTATCTTATAATTGCCTAAGCTTAGGTCATGCTAAGTTTTATTAAAATTGGTCAAGTCTTTCTATCCTATTAGGTCCAAGGACACAGTTATCGTCCTTTGGTTTTCGTTGTCTACAAATATAGTCCCTAGTGTGAACAGTGTATAACTTGCATTTTTTTTTGATACACTTTCCCAATTTATTTCTTGATATTTTATGCATGAAATATTGAGTAAGGGGATGAAATTACATGTTAAAAAAATTTGGGTGCTGAATCTTTATGTTAAGTAGTGATTTGGTCCAGTTAAAAAAGGTCAAAAATTAGAATGTCTGAAGCTGTCAAACTGAATTTTAGCCCCCCTTAACACAGAATTGTCAATATTTTGAGTTAGAGCTGGTAGAAGTTTCTATAATTTTGATATTATTTGTATCAATAGTAGTACACTACACTGTAAAAATCTTTTTGAGATAGAGCAGGTGCGATTTTTTTAATTTGAATTTATTGTCTAAAAGAAATGCACTACGAAATAACTGTGTTCTCGGGCCTAAGAGATGAATTCCGTAAATGTAGATTCTGTGCTTTGGCAACTTTCCTGAATGGTTTGCTGGTTTCAATTTGTCAAACTCAATAAAAGTAAAGGATTTACATCTTTGTTTGACAGAAATTCTGTTAAAATGTCCCATTTTGGCATTATACGGCTAAAATAAGCATTTTAAAGCAGTTTCCATTTTATGCCTAAGAGCCATGCTGACTTTCTATCTGACAGCTTTTTATGTTCCTGATATTTGTGTTTCTATGCTTAAATCAAATTTAATTAACCATTTGTGAACTCGGAATCTAGAGAAAAGTAGATTATCACAGAAAAAATGTGCAGAATATTTGTATTTATGTCCCTGGTTAAACGGCCTGTTTGATGTATGTGAAATGTGAAGAGCTTTGTACATAAAATCTGTAGTCCATCACAAATATTTCACTAAATCTGTAAAAAAAACACTTTACAATGATCAGTACACCCTATTCATTTCATATGCTACCATAATTTTCTTCTTTAGGATAGTAAGTGGTTCAAATATATGCCAAATGAGACTAAAACTACATGCAAGTTTTCCATTGAAAAGTGAAAAACTGGTCATCAGACCATACTGTCTGCAAAAAAAAGTTGAATTCAAGAGTGCTTTTGCAATTAGACTTCTTGTATCATGACATCTTAGCATAGAAATGAGCAAAAAGTAACAAATTTCAATTTCTTATAGCCTCTGTGTGCATTTTTATATGTAAATATGGGCTACGGCCTAAATCGACTCTAAATAATTCTCAGTCTTACATGGCCTAAGACCATTTTATACTCATGTGGTATGCTTTTTGTAACTTTTCTTTATATTCAAAGTACATTTAATATATATGGAAGAATAATGCATGGTTAAAAAACTTCAAAAACTTCAAATTGGTTGAAAAAAATGCATGTTTATGTAAGGCTTCCCTTAATTCGAAAATCTCTATTTTCAGGCACAGGCTCATATAAATTTGACTTTTGAATAACTGTAATAAATCTGATAAATCAAATGAGTGTTCCGTTGCTTTTAATACTTATTTTATTAAATTCAAGAGTATTTAAAAAGCAAATTTTTGCAATATTTAAATTTTTTAGGCCAAAATCTTGACAGCTGAAAATATTTGATTTAAACGTCAAAAATAAACATCCAAATTTCAATATTAAAATGGCCCTAGTTTCTATAATATATATCCTATGGCCATGAAACTTGGCCAACTATCTTATAATTGCCTAAGCTTAGGTCATGCTAAGTTTTATTAAAATTGGTCAAGTCTTTCTATCCTATTAGGTCCAAGGACACAGTTATCGTCCTTTGGTTTTCGTTGTCTACAAATATAGTCCCTAGTGTGAACAGTGTATAACTTGCATTTTTTTTTGATACACTTTCCCAATTTATTTCTTGATATTTTATGCATGAAATATTGAGTAAGGGGATGAAATTACATTTTAAAAAAATTTGGGTGCTGAATCTTTATGTTAAGTAGTGATTTGGTCCAGTTAAAAAAGGTCAACAATTAGAATGTCTGAAGCTGTCAAACTGAATTTTAGCCCCCCTTAACACAGAATTGTCAATATTTTGAGTTAGAGCTGGTAGAAGTTTCTATAATTTTGATATTATTTGTATCAATAGTAGTACACTACACTGTAAAAATCTTTTTGAGATAGAGCAGGTGCGATTTTTTTAATTTGAATTTATTGTCTAAAAGAAATGCACTACGAAATAACTGTGTTCTCGGGCCTAAGAGATGAATTCCGTAAATGTAGATTCTGTGCTTTGGCAACTTTCCTGAATGGTTTGCTGGTTTCAATTTGTCAAACTCAATAAAAGTAAAGGATTTACATCTTTGTTTGACAGAAATTCTGTTAAAATGTCCCATTTTGGCATTATACGGCTAAAATAAGCATTTTAAAGCAGTTTCCATTTTATGCCTAAGAGCCATGCTGACTTTCTATCTGACAGCTTTTTATGTTCCTGATATTTGTGTTTCTATGCTTAAATCAAATTTAATTAACCATTTGTGAACTGGGAATCTAGAGAAAAGTAGATTATCACAGAAAAAATGTGCAGAATATTTGTATTTATGTCCCTGGTTAAACGGCCTGTTTGATGTATGTGAAATGTGAAGAGCTTTGTACATAAAATCTGTAGTCCATCACAAATATTTCACTAAATCTGTAAAAAAAAACACTTTACAATGATCAGTACACCCTATTCATTTCATATGCTACCATAATTTTCTTCTTTAGGATAGTAAGTGGTTCAAATATATGCCAAATGAGACTAAAACTACATGCAAGTTTTCCATTGAAAAGTGAAAAACTGGTCATCAGACCATACTGTCTGCAAAAAAAAGTTGAATTCAAGAGTGCTTTTGCAATTAGACTTCTTGTATCATGACATCTTAGCATAGAAATGAGCAAAAAGTAACAAATTTCAATTTCTTATAGCCTCTGTGTGCATTTTTATATGTAAATATGGGCTACGGCCTAAATCGACTCTAAATAATTCTCAGTCTTACATGGCCTAAGACCATTTTATACTCATGTGGTATGCTTTTTGTAACTTTTCTTTATATTCAAAGTACATTTAATATATATGGAAGAATAATGCATGGTTAAAAAACTTCAAAAACTTCAAATTGGTTGAAAAAAATGCATGTTTATGTAAGGCTTCCCTTAATTCGAAAATCTCTATTTTCAGGCACAGGCTCATATAAATTTGACTTTTGAATAACTGTAATAAATCTGATAAATCAAATGAGTGTTCCGTTGCTTTTAATACTTATTTTATTAAATTCAAGAGTATTTAAAAAGCAAATTTTTGCAATATTTAAATTTTTTAGGCCAAAATCTTGACAGCTGAAAATATTTGATTTAAACGTCAAAAATAAACATCCAAATTTCAATATTAAAATGGCCCTAGTTTCTATAATATATATCCTATGGCCATTAAACTTGGCCAACTATCTTATAATTGCCTAAGCTTAGGTCATGCTAAGTTTTATTAAAATTGGTCAAGTCTTTCTATCCTATTAGGTCCAAGGACACAGTTATCGTCCTTTGGTTTTCGTTGTCTACAAATATAGTCCCTAGTGTGAACAGTGTATAACTTGCATTTTTTTTTGATACACTTTCCCAATTTATTTCTTGATATTTTATGCATGAAATATTGAGTAAGGGGATGAAATTACATTTTAAAAAAATTTGGGTGCTGAATCTTTATGTTAAGTAGTGATTTGGTCCAGTTAAAAAAGGTCAACAATTAGAATGTCTGAAGCTGTCAAACTGAATTTTAGCCCCCCTTAACACAGAATTGTCAATATTTTGAGTTAGAGCTGGTAGAAGTTTCTATAATTTTGATATTATTTGTATCAATAGTAGTACACTACACTGTAAAAATCTTTTTGAGATAGAGCAGGTGCGATTTTTTTAATTTGAATTTATTGTCTAAAAGAAATGCACTACGAAATAACTGTGTTCTCGGGCCTAAGAGATGAATTCCGTAAATGTAGATTCTGTGCTTTGGCAACTTTCCTGAATGGTTTGCTGGTTTCAATTTGTCAAACTCAATAAAAGTAAAGGATTTACATCTTTGTTTGACAGAAATTCTGTTAAAATGTCCCATTTTGGCATTATACGGCTAAAATAAGCATTTTAAAGCAGTTTCCATTTTATGCCTAAGAGCCATGCTGACTTTCTATCTGACAGCTTTTTATGTTCCTGATATTTGTGTTTCTATGCTTAAATCAAATTTAATTAACCATTTGTGAACTCGGAATCTAGAGAAAAGTAGATTATCACAGAAAAAATGTGCAGAATATTTGTATTTATGTCCCTGGTTAAACGGCCTGTTTGATGTATGTGAAATGTGAAGAGCTTTGTACATAAAATCTGTAGTCCATCACAAATATTTCACTAAATCTGTAAAAAAAACACTTTACAATGATCAGTACACCCTATTCATTTCATATGCTACCATAATTTTCTTCTTTAGGATAGTAAGTGGTTCAAATATATGCCAAATGAGACTAAAACTACATGCAAGTTTTCCATTGAAAAGTGAAAAACTGGTCATCAGACCATACTGTCTGCAAAAAAAAGTTGAATTCAAGAGTGCTTTTGCAATTAGACTTCTTGTATCATGACATCTTAGCATAGAAATGAGCAAAAAGTAACAAATTTCAATTTCTTATAGCCTCTGTGTGCATTTTTATATGTAAATATGGGCTACGGCCTAAATCGACTCTAAATAATTCTCAGTCTTACATGGCCTAAGACCATTTTATACTCATGTGGTATGCTTTTTGTAACTTTTCTTTATATTCAAAGTACATTTAATATATATGGAAGAATAATGCATGGTTAAAAAACTTAAAAAACTTCAAATTGGTTGAAAAAAATGCATGTTTATGTAAGGCTTCCCTTAATTCGAAAATCTCTATTTTCAGGCACAGGCTCATATAAATTTGACTTTTGAATAACTGTAATAAATCTGATAAATCAAATGAGTGTTCCGTTGCTTTTAATACTTATTTTATTAAATTCAAGAGTATTTAAAAAGCAAATTTTTGCAATATTTAAATGTTTTAGGCCAAAATCTTGACAGCTGAAAATATTTGATTTAAACGTCAAAAATAAACATCCAAATTTCAATATTAAAATGGCCCTAGTTTCTATAATATATATCCTATGGCCATGAAACTTGGCCAACTATCTTATAATTGCCTAAGCTTAGGTCATGCTAAGTTTTATTAAAATTGGTCAAGTCTTTCTATCCTATTAGGTCCAAGGACACAGTTATCGTCCTTTGGTTTTGGTTGTCTACAAATATAGTCCCTAGTGTGAACAGTGTATAACTTGCATTTTTTTTTGATACACTTTCCCAATTTATTTCTTGATATTTTATGCATGAAATATTGAGTAAGGGGATGAAATTACATGTTAAAAAAATTTGGGTGCTGAATCTTTATGTTAAGTAGTGATTTGGTCCAGTTAAAAAAGGTCAAAAATTAGAATGTCTGAAGCTGTCAAACTGAGTTTTAGCCCCCCTTAACACAGAATTGTCAATATTTTGAGTTAGAGCTGGTAGAAGTTTCTATAATTTTGATATTATTTGTATCAATAGTAGTACACTACACTGTAAAAATCTTTTTGAGATAGAGCAGGTGCGATTTTTTTAATTTGAATTTATTGTCTAAAAGAAATGCACTACGAAATAACTGTGTTCTCGGGCCTAAGAGATGAATTCCGTAAATGTAGATTCTGTGCTTTGGCAACTTTCCTGAATGGTTTGCTGGTTTCAATTTGTCAAACTCAATAAAAGTAAAGGATTTACATCTTTGTTTGACAGAAATTCTGTTAAAATGTCCCATTTTGGCATTATACGGCTAAAATAAGCATTTTAAAGCAGTTTCCATTTTATGCCTAAGAGCCATGCTGACTTTCTATCTGACAGCTTTTTATGTTCCTGATATTTGTGTTTCTATGCTTAAATCAAATTTAATTAACCATTTGTGAACTCGGAATCTAGAGAAAAGTAGATTATCACAGAAAAAATGTCTAAAAGAAATGCACTACGAAATAACTAGTATAGGGTAGTGGTCATTTATCAGATCAGTTAAGTTAACAAATCCATATCACTAGCCTAGAGTAGTGGTTAATTATTAAGAGTGATCAGTTAACAGAGACATATCACTAGCCTAGGGTAGTGATGAATTTTTAAGAGTGATGAGTTAACAGAGACATATCACCAGCCTAGGGTAATAGTCAATTATATCTGGAATGACCAGTCAACAAAGCCATATCACTAGCCTAGGGTAGTGGTCAATTATCTTAAATGACCAGTTAACAAATTCATATCACTAGCCTAGGGTAGTGGTCAATTATCTTGAATGACCAGTTAACAAAGGCATATCACTAGCCTAAGGTAGTGGTCAATTATCAAGACTGATCAGTTTACAAAGTCATATCACTAGCCTAGGGTAGTGGTCATTTATCTTGAATGACCAGTTAACAAAGCCATATCACTAGCCTAGGGTGGTGGTCAATTATCAGGACTGATCAGTTTACAAAGTCATATCACTAGCCTAGGGTAGTAGTCAATTATCTGGAATGACCAGTTAACAATATCATATCACTAGCCTAGGGTAGAAGTCAATTATCTTGAATGACCAGTTAACAAAGCCATACCACTAGTATAGGGTAGTGGTCATTTATCAGATCAGTTAAGTTAACAAATCCATATCACTAGCCTAGAGTAGTGGTTAATTATCAGGAGTGATCAGTTAACAAAGTCACATCACTAGCCTAGGGTAGTGGTCAATTATTAAGAGTGATCAGTTAACAGAGACATATCACTAGCCTAGGGTAGTGATCAATTCTTAAGAGTGATGAGTTTACAGAGACATATCACCAGCCTAGGGTAATAGTCAATTATATCTGGAATGACCAGTTAACAAAGCCATATCACTAGCCTAGGGTAGTGGTCAATTATCTTAAATGACCAGTTAACAAATTCATATCACTAGCCTAGGGTAGTGGTAATTTATCTTGAATGACCAGTTAACAAAGCCATATCACTAGCCTAGGGTGGTGGTCAATTATCAGGACTGATCAGTTTACAAAGTCATATCACTAGCCTAGGGTAGTGGTCATTTATCTTGAATGACCAGTTAACAAAGCCATATCACTAGCCTAGGGTAGTGGTCAATTATCAGGAGTGATCAGTTTACAAAGTCATATCACTAGCCTAGGGTAGAGGTCAATTATCTGGAATGACCAGTTAACAAAGTCATATCACTAGCCTAGTGTAGTGGTCAATTTTTTTAGGAGTGATCAGTTAACAGAGACATATCACCAGCCTAGGGTAATAGTCAATTATCTGGAATGACCTGTTAACAAAGTCATATCACTAGCCTAGGGTAGTGGTCAATTATCTAGCATGACCAGTTAACAAAGTCATATCACTAGCCTAGGGTAGTGGTCGATTATTAGGAGTGATCAGTTAACAGAAACATATCACTAGCCTAGGGTAGTGATCAAATTTTAGGAGTGATCAGTTAACAAAGTCATCACCAGCCTAGGGTAATAGTCAATTATCTGGAATGACCAGTTAACAAAGCCATATCACTAGCCTAGGGTAGTGGTCAATTATCTGGCATGACCAGTTAACAAAGTCATATCACTAGCCTAGGGTAGTGGTCAATTATCTGGAATGACCAGTTAACAAAGCCATATCACTAGCCTAGGGTAGTGGTCAATTATCAGGAGTGACCAGTTTACAAAGTCATATCACTAGCCTAGGGTAGTGGTCAATTATCTGGAATGAACTGTTAACAAAGTCATATCACTTGCCTAGGGTAGTGGTCAATTATCTGGAGTGATCAGTTAACCAAGTCACATCACTAGCCTAGGGTAGTGGTCAATTATTAGGAGTGATCAGTTTACAGAGACATATCAACCAGCCTAGGGTAATAGTCAATTATCTGGAATGACCAGTTAACAAAGTCATATCACTAGCCTAGGGTAGTTGTCAATTATCGGGAATGACCAGTTAACAAAGCCATATCACTAGCCTAGGGTAATAGTCAATTATCTGGAATGACCAGTTAACAAAGTCATATCACTAGCCTAGGGTAGTGGTCAATTATCTTGAATGACCAGTTAACAAAGACATATCACTAGCCTAGGGTAATAGTCAATTATATCTGGAATGACCAGTTAACAAAGCCATATCACTAGCCTAGGGTAGTGGTCAATTATCTTAAATGACCAGTTAACAAATTCATATCACTAGCCTAGGGTAGTGGTCAATTATCTTGAATGACCAGTTAACAAAGGCATATCACTAGCCTAGGGTAGTGGTCAATTATCAGGACTGATCAGTTTACAAAGTCATATCACTAGCCTAGGGTAGTGGTCATTTATCTTGAATGACCAGTTAACAAAGCCATATCACTAGCCTAGGGTGGTGGTCAATTATCAGGAGTGATCAGTTTACAAAGTCATATCACTAGCCTAGGGTAGTGGTCAATTATCTGGAATGACCAGTTAACAGAGTCATATCACTAGCCTAGGGTAGTGGTCAATTTTTTTAGGAGTGATCAGTTAACAGAGACATATCACTAGCCTAGGGTAATAGTCAATTATCTGGAATGACCAGTTAACAAAGTCATATCACTAGCCTAGGGTAGTGGTCAATTATCTGGAATGACCAGTTAACAAAGCCATATCACTAGCCTAGGGTAATAGTCAATTATCTGGAATGACCAGTTAACAAAGCCATATCACTAGCCTAGGGTAGTGGTCAATTATCTTGAATGACCAGTTAACAAAGTCATATCACTAGCCTAGGGCAGTGGTCAATTATCTGGAATGACCAGTTAACAAAGCCATATCACTAGCCTAGGGTTATAGTCAATTATCTGGAATGACCAGTTAACAAAGCCATATCACTAGCCTAGGGTAGTAGTCAATTATCTGGAATGACCAGTTAACAAAGTCATATCACTAGCCTAGGGTAGTAGTCAATTATCTTGAATGACCAGTTAACAAAGCCATACCACTAGTATAGGGTAGTGGCCATTTATCAGATCAGTTAAGTTAACAAAGTCACATCACTAGCCTAGAGTAGTGGTTAATTATCAGGAGTGATCAGTTAACCAAGTCACATCACTAGCCTAGGGTAGTGGTCAATTATTAGGAGTGATAAGTTAACAGAAACATATCACTAGCCTAGGGTAGTGATCAAATTTTAGGAGTGATCAGTTAACAAAGTCATCACCAGCTTAGGGTAATAGTCAATTATCTGGAATGACCAGTTAACAAAGCCATATCACTAGCCTAGGGAAGTGGTCAATTATCTGGCATGACCAGTTAACAAAGTCATATCACTAGCCTAGGGTAGTGGTCAATTATATGGAATGACCAGTTAACAAAGCCATATCACTAGCCTAGGGTAGTGGTCAATTATCAGGAGTGATCAGTTTACAGAGACATATCAACCAGCCTAGGGTAATAGTCAATTATCTGGAATGACCAGTTAACAAAGTCATATCACTAGCCTAGGGTAGTGGTCAATTATCTGGAATGACCTGTTAACAAAGTCATATCACTTGCCTAGGGTAGTGGTCAATTATCTGGAGTGATCAGTTAACCAAGTCACATCACTAGCCTAGGGTAGTGGTCAATTATTAGGAGTGATCAGTTTACAGAGACATATCAACCAGCCTAGGGTAATAGTCAATTATCTGGAATGACCAGTTAACAAAGTCATATCACTAGCCTAGGGTAGTGGTCAATTATCTGGAATGACCAGTTAACAAAGCCATATCACTAGCCTAGGGAAATAGTCAATTATCTGGAATGACCTGTTAACAAAGTCATATCACTTGCCTAGGGTAGTGGTCAATTATCTTGAATGACCAGTTAACAAAGACATATCACTAGCCTAGGGTTATAGTCAATTATCTGGAATGACCAGTTAACAAAGCCATATCACTAGCCTAGGGTAGTGGTCAATTATCTTGAATGACCAGTTAACAAAGTCATATCACTAGCCTAGGGTAATAGTCAATTATATCTGGAATGACCAGTTAACAAAGCCATATCACTAGCCTAGGGTAGTGGTCAATTATCTTAAATGACCAGTTAACAAATTCATATCACTAGCCTAGGGTAATGGTCAATTATCTTGAATGACCAGTTAACAAAGGCATATCACTAGCCTAGGGTAGTGGTCAATTATCAGGACTGATCAGTTTACAAAGTCATATCACTAGCCTAGGGTAGTGGTCATTTATCTTGAATGACCAGTTAACAAAGTCATATCACTAGCCTAGGGTAGTGGTCGATTATTAGGAGTGATCAGTTAACAGAAACATATCACTAGCCTAGGATAGTGATCAAATTTTAGGAGTGATCAGTTAACAAAGTCATCACCAGCCTAGGGTAATAGTCAATTATCTGGAATGACCAGTTAACAAAGCCATATCACTAGCCTAGGGTAGTGGTCAATAATCTGGCATGACCAGTTAACAAAGTCATATCACTAGCCTAGGGTAGTGGTCAATTATCTGGAATGACCAGTTAACAAAGCCATATCACTAGCCTAGGGTAGTGGTCATTTATCAGGAGTGACCAGTTTACAAAGTCATATCACTAGCCTAGGGTAGTGGTCATTTATCTTGAATGACCAGTTAACAAAGCCATATCACTAGCCTAGGGTAGTGGTCAATTATCTGGAATGACCAGTTAACAAAGTCATATCACTAGCCTAGGGTAGTGGTCAATTTTTTTAGGAGTGATCAGTTAACAGAGACATATCACCAGCCTAGGGTAAGTCAATTATCTGGAATGACCAGTTAACAAAGTCATATCACTAGCCTAGGGTAGTGGTCAATTATCTGGAATGACCAGTTAACAAAGCCATATCACTAGCCTAGGGTAATAGTCAATTATCTGGAATGACCTGTTAACAAAGTCATATCACTTGCCTAGGGTAGTGGTCAATTATCTTGAATGACCAGTTAACAAAGACATATCAGTAGCCTAGGGTTATAGTCAATTATCTGGAATGACCAGTTAACAAAGCCATATCACTAGCCTAGAGTAGTGGTCAATTATCTTGAATGACCAGTTAACAAAGTCATATCACTAGCCTAGGGTAGTGGTCGATTATTAGGAGTGATCAGTTAACAGAAACATATCACTAGCCTAGGGTAGTGATCAAATTTTAGGAGTGATCAGTTAACAAAGTCATCACCAGCCTAGGGTAATAGTCAATTATCTGGAATGACCAGTTAACAAAGCCATATCACTAGCCTAGGTTAGTGGTCAATAATCTGGCATGACCAGTTAACAAAGTCATATCACTAGCCTAGGGTAGTGGTCAATTATCTGGAATGACCAGTTAACAAAGCCATATCACTAGCCTAGGGTAGTGGTCAATTATCAGGAGAGACCAGTTTACAAAGTCATATCACTAGCCTAGGGTAGTGGTCAATTATCCGGAATGACCTGTTAACAAAGTCATATCACTTGCCTAGGGTAGTGGTCAATTATCTGGAGTGATCAGTTAACCAAGTCACATCACTAGCCTAGGGTAGTGGTCAATTATTAGGAGTGATCAGTTTACAGAGACATATCAACCAGCCTAGGGTAATAGTCAATTATCTGGAATGACCAGTTCACAAAGTCATATCACTAGCCTAGGGTAATAGTCAATTATCTGGAATGACCTGTTAACAAAGTCATATCACTTGCCTAGGGTAGTGGTCAATTATCTTGAATGACCAGTTAACAAAGTCATATCACTAGCCTAGGGTAGTGGTCAATTATCTTGAATGACCAGTTAACAAAGACATATCACTAGCCTAAGGTAATAGTCAATTATATCTGGAATGACCAGTTAACAAAGCCATATCACTAGCCTAGGGTAGTGGTCAATTATCTTAAATGACCAGTTAACAAATTCATATCACTAGCCTAGGGTAGTGGTCAATTATCTTGAATGACCAGTTAACAAAGGCATATCACTAGCCTAGGGTAGTGGTCAATTATCAGGACTGATCAGTTTACAAAGTCATATCACTAGCATAGGGTAGTGGTCATTTATCTTGAATGACCAGTTAACAAAGCCATATCACTAGCCTAGGGTGGTGGTCAATTATCAGGAGTGATCAGTTTACAAAGTCATATCACTAGCCTAGGGTAGTGGTCAATTATCTGGAATGACCAGTTAACAAAGTCATATCACTAGCCTAGGGTAGTGGTCAATTTTTTTAGGAGTGATCAGTTAACAGAGACATATCACCAGCCTAGGGTAATAGTCAATTATCTGGAATGACCAGTTAACAAAGTCATATCACTAGCCTAGGGTAGTGGTCAATTATCTGGAATGACCAGTTAACAAAGCCATATCACTAGCCTAGGGTAATAGTCAATTATCTTGAATGACCAGTTAACAAAGCCATATCACTAGCCTAAGGTAGTGGTCAATTATCTTGAATGACCAGTTAACAAAGTCATATCACTAGCCTAGGGTAGTGGTCAATTATCTGGAATGACCAGTTAACAAAGTCATATCACTAGCCTAGGGTTATAGTCAATTATCTGGAATGACCAGTTAACAAAGCCATATCACTAGCCTAGGGTAGTAGTCAATTATCTTGAATGACCAGTAAACAAAGCCATACCACTAGTATAGGGTAGTGGTCATTTATCAGATCAGTTAAGTTAACAAAGTCACATCACTAGCCTAGAGTAGTGGTTAATTATCAGGAGTGATCAGTTAACCAAGTCACATCACTAGCCTAGGGTAGTGGTCAATTATTAGGAGTGATAAGTTAACAGAAACATATCACTAGCCTAGGGTGGTGATCAAATTTTAGGAGTGATCAGTTAACAAAGTCATCACCAGCTTAGGGTAATAGTCAATTATCTGGAATGACCAGTTAACAAAGTCATATCACTAGCCTAGGGTAGTGGTCAATTATCCGGCATGACCAGTTAACAAAGTCATATCACTAGCCTAGGGTAGTGGTCAATTATATGGAATGACCAGTTAACAAAGCCATATCACTAGCCTAGGGTAGTGGTCAATTATCAGGAGTGACCAGTTTACAAAGTCATATCACTAGCCTAGGGTAGTGGTCAATTATCTGGAATGACCTGTTAACAAAGTCATATCACTTGCCTAGGGTAGTGGTCAATTATCTGGAGTGATCAGTTAACCAAGTCACATCACTAGCCTAGGGTAGTGGTCAATTATTAGGAGTGATCAGTTTACAGAGACATATCAACCAGCCTAGGGTAATAGTCAATTATCTGGAATGACCAGTAAACAAAGTCATATCACTAGCCTAGGGTAGTGGTCAATTATCTGGAATGACCAGTTAACAAAGCTATATCACTAGCCTAGGGTAATAGTCAATTATCTGGAATGACCTGTTAACAAAGTCATATCACTTGCCTAGGGTAGTGGTCAATTATCTTGAATGACCAGTTAACAAAGACATATCACTAGCCTAGGGTTATAGTCAATTATCTGGAATGACCAGTTAACAAAGCCATATCACTAGCCTAGGGTAGTGGTCAATTATCTTGAATGACCAGTTAACAAAGTCATATCACTAGCCTAGGGTAGTGGTCGATTATTAGGAGTGATCAGTTAACAGAAACATATCATTAGCCTAGGGTAGTGATCAAATTTTAGGAGTGATCAGTTAACAAAGTCATCACCAGCCTAGGGTAATAGTCAATTATCTGGAATGACCAGTTAACAAAGCCATATCACTAGCCTAGGGTAGTGGTCAATTATCTTAAATGACCAGTTAACAAAGTCATATCACTAGCCTAGGGTAGTCGTCAATTATCTGGAATGACCAGTTAACAAAGTCATATCACTAGCCTAGGGTAGTGGTCAATTTTTTTAGAGAAGTGATCAGTTGACAGAGACATATCACCAGCATAGGGTAAGTCAATTATCTGGAATGACCAGTTAACAAAGTCATATCACTAGCCTAGGGTAGTGGTCAATTATCTGGAATGACCAGTTAACAAAGCCATATCACTAGCCTAGGGTAATAGTCAATTATCTGGAATGACCTGTTAACAAAGTCATATCACTTGCCTAGGGTAGTGGTCAATTATCTTGAATGACCAGTTAACAAAGACATATCACTAGCCTAGGGTTATAGTCAATTATCTGGAATGACCAGTTAACAAAGCCATATCACTAGCCTAGAGTAGTGGTCAATTATCTGGAATGACCAGTTAACAAAGCCATAACAGAAACATATCACTAGCCTAGGGTAGTGATCAAATTTTAGGAGTGATCAGTTAACAAAGTCATCACCAGCCTAGGGTAATAGTCAATTATCTGGAATGACCAGTTAACAAAGCCATATCACTAGCCTAGGGTAGTGGTCAATTAACTGGCATGACCAGTTAACAAAGTCATATCACTAGCCTAGGGTAGTGGTCAATTATCTGGAATGACCAGTTAACAAAGCCATATCACTACCCTAGGGTAGTGGTCAATTATCAGGAGTGACCAGTTTACAAAGTCATATCACTAGCCTAGGGTAGTGGTCAATTATCTGGAATGACCTGGTAACAAAGTCATATCACTTGCCTAGGGTAGTGGTCAATTATCTGGAGTGATCAGTTAACCAAGTCACATCACTAGCCTAGGGTAGTGGTCAATTATTAGGAGTGATCAGTTTACAGAGACATATCAACCAGCCTAGGGTAATAGTCAATTATCTGGAATGACCAGTTAACAAAGTCATATCACTAGCCTAGGGTAATAGTCAATTATCTGGAATGACCTGTTAACAAAGTCATATCACTTGCCTAGGGTAGTGGTCAATTATCTTGAATGACCAGTTAACAAAGTCATATCACTAGCCTAGGGTAGTGGTCAATTATCTTGAATGACCAGTTAACAAAGACATATCACTAGCCTAGGGTAATAGTCAATTATATCTGGAATGACCAGTTAACAAAGCCATATCACTACCCTAGGGTAGTGGTCAATTATCAGGAGTGACCAGTTTACAAAGTCATATCACTAGCCTAGGGTAGTGGTCAATTATCTGGAATGACCTGGTAACAAAGTCATATCACTTGCCTAGGGTAGTGGTCAATTATCTGGAGTGATCAGTTAACCAAGTCACATCACTAGCCTAGGGTAGTGGTCAATTATTAGGAGTGATCAGTTTACAGAGACATATCAACCAGCCTAGGGTAATAGTCAATTATCTGGAATGACCAGTTAACAAAGTCATATCACTAGCCTAGGGTAATAGTCAATTATCTGGAATGACCTGTTAACAAAGTCATATCACTTGCCTAGGGTAGTGGTCAATTATCTTGAATGACCAGTTAACAAAGTCATATCACTAGCCTAGGGTAGTGGTCAATTATCTTGAATGACCAGTTAACAAAGACATATCACTAGCCTAGGGTAATAGTCAATTATATCTGGAATGACCAGTTAACAAAGCCATATCACTAGCCTAGGGTAGTGGTCAATTATCTTAAATGACCAGTTAACAAATTCATATCACTAGCCTAGGGTAGTGGTCAATTATCTTGAATGACCAGTTAACAAAGGCATATCACTAGCCTAGGGTAGTGGTCAATTATCAGGACTGATCAGTTTACAAAGTCATATCACTAGCCTAGGGTAGTGGTCATTTATCTTGAATGACCAGTTAACAAAGCCATATCACTAGCCTAGGGTGGTGGTCAATTATCAGGAGTGATCAGTTTACAAAGTCATATCACTAGTCTAGGGTAGTGGTCAATTATCTGGAATGACCAGTTAACAAAGTCATATCACTAGCTTAGGGTAGTGGTCAATTTTTTTAGGAGTGATCAGTTAACAGAGACATATCACCAGCCTAGGGTAATAGTCAATTATCTGGAATGACCAGTTAACAAAGTCATATCACTAGCCTAGGGTAGTGGTCAATTATCTGGAATGACCAGTTAACAAAGCCATATCACTAGCCTAGGGTAATAGTCAATTATCTGGAATGACCAGTTAACAAAGCCATATCACTAGCCTAGGGTAGTGGTCAATTATCTTGAATGACCAGTTAACAAAGTCATATCACTAGCCTAGGGTTATAGTCAATTATCTGGAATGACCAGTTAACAAAGCCATATCACTAGCCTAGGGTAGTAGTCAATTATCTGGAATGACCAGTTAACAAAGTCATATCACTAGCCTAGGGTAGTAGTCAATTATCTTGAATGACCAGTTAACAAAGCCATACCACTAGTATAGGGTAGTGGTCAGTTATCAGATCAGTTAAGTTAACAAAGTCACATCACTAGCCTAGAGTAGTGGTTAATTATCAGGAGTGATCAGTTAACCAAGTCACATCACTAGCCTAGGGTAGTGGTCAATTATTAGGAGTGATAAGTTAACAGAAACATATCACTAGCCTAGGGTAGTGATCAAATTTTAGGAGTGATCAGTTAACAAAGTCATCACCAGCTTAGGGTAATAGTCAATTATCTGGAATGACCAGTTAACAAAGTCATATCACTAGCCTAGGGTAGTGGTCAATTATCTGGCATGATCAGTTAACAAAGTCATATCACTAGCCTAGGGTAGTGGTCAATTATATGGAATGACCAGTTAACAAAGCCATATCACTAGCCTAGGGTAGTGGTCAATTATCAGGAGTGACCAGTTTACAAAGTCATATCACTAGCCTAGGGTAGTGGTCAATTATCTGGAATGACCTGTTAACAAAGTCATATCACTTGCCTAGGGTAGTGGTCAATTATCTGGAGTGATCAGTTAACCAAGTCACATCACTAGCCTAGGGTAGTGGTCAATTATTAGGAGTGATCAGTTTACAGAGACATATCAACCAGCCTAGGGTAATAGTCAATTATCTGGAATGACCAGTTAACAAAGTCATATCACTAGCCTAGGGTAGTGGTCAATTATCTGGAATGACTAGTTAACAAAGCCATATCACTAGCCTAGAATAATAGTCAATTATCTGGAATGACCTGTTAACAAAGTCATATCACTTGCCTAGGGTAGTGGTCAATTATCTTGAATGACCAGTTAACAAAGACATATCACTAGCCTAGGGTTATAGTCAATCATCTGGAATGACCAGTTAACAAAGCCATATCACTAGCCTAGGGTAGTGGTCAATTATCTTGAATGACCAGTTAACAAAGTCATATCACTAGCCTAGGGAAGTGGTCAATTATCTGGAATGACCAGTTAACAAAGTCATATCACTAGCCTAGGGTACAAGTCAATTATCTGGAATGACCAGTTAACAAAGCCATATCACTAGTATAGGGTAGTGGTCATTTATCAATTCAGTTAAGTTAACAAAACCATATCACTAGCCTATGTTAGTGGTCAAATATCAGGATCCATCAGTTAACAAAGTCATATCACTAGCCAAGGGTAGTGGTCAATTATCAGGAGTGATCAGTTAACAGAGACATATTACAAGCATAGGGTAGTGGTCAAATACAAAGAGTCATCAGTAAACAAAGCCATATCACTAGCCTAGGGTAGTGGTCAATTATCAGGAGTCATCAGTTAACAAAGCCATATCACTAGCCTAGGGTAGTGGTCAATTATCTGGAGTGATCAGTTAACAAAGGCATACAGCACTAGCCTAAGGTAGTGGTCATTTATCAGATCAGTTAACAAAGCCATATCACTAGCCTAGGGTAGTGGTCAATTATCAGGAATGATGAGTTAACAAAGCCATATCACTAGCCTAGGGAAGTGGGCAATTATCAGAAATAACCCGTTAACAAAGTCAAATCACTAGCCTAGGGTAGTGGTCATTTACCAGGACTGATCATTTAACAAAGTCATATCACTAGCCTAGGGTAGTAGTCAGTTATCAGGAGTCATCAGTTAACAAAGCCATATCACTAGCCTAGGGTAGTGGTCATTTATCTGGAATGACCAGTTAACAAAGCCATATCACTAGCCTTGGGTAGTGGTCATTTATCAGTTCAGTTAACAAAGCCACATCACTAGCCTAGAGTAGTGGTCAATTATCAGTAGTGTTCAGTTAACAAAGTGATATCACTAGCCTAAGGTAGTGGTCAATTATCAGGAGTGATCAGTTAACAAAGCCATATCACTAGTATAGGGTAGTATCGGATCATTCAACAATGTCATATCAATAGCCAATGGTAGTTACCAATTATGTGTAAGATCACTAGCCTAGGGTAGTTGTCATATCACTATCCTTGAATAGTTATCAGTTATGTGTTATATCACTAGCCTATGGTAGTTGTCAGTTATGTGTCATATCACTAGCCTTGAATAGTTGTCAGTTATGTGTTATATCACTAGCATATGGTAGTTGTCAGTTATGTGTCATATCACTGACCTACGATAGTTGTCAGCTATGTGTCATAAAACAACAAAGTTATATTACTGGCCTAGGGTAGTTGTCAGTTATGTGTAATGTCACTAGCCTAGGGGAGTTGTCAGTAATTTGTCATATCACTACTCTAGAGTAGTTGTCAGTAGTGTGTCATATAATCATTATCCTGGTAGTTGTCCGTTACTTGTCATTATAAAACAACAAAGTTATATCACTATCCTAGGGTAGTTATCAGTATTTTGTCATCACTAGCTTATGGTAGTTGTCAGTAGTGTGTTATATCACTATCCTAGGGAAGTTGTCAGTTATTTGTCATATCACTGACTAGCCTAGAGTACTTTTCAGTTATGTGTCATATCACTACCCTTGGGTAGTTGTCAGTTATAATTATGTGATATCACCATCCTAGGGTAGTTGTCAGTTATGTGTCATATAACTAGCTTTTTGTAGTTGTCAGTAACGTATCATTTCATCTCCTAAGGTAGCTGTCATTAATGTCTCATATCACTAGCCTATGGTAGTTGTCGTTAATGTCTCATATCACTAGCCTAGTGTTGTTGTCATTAATGTCTCGTATCACTAATTTAAGGTGGTTGTCATAAATGGGTGATATCACTAGCCTAGGGTGGTTGTCAGTAATGTCTCATATCACTAACCTAGGTAAGTCGTGATTAATGTGTCATATCACTAACCTAGCACTAGGTAGTTGTCAGTAGGCTGATGATATGACACGTTACTGAAAACTACCGTAGGCTAGTGATATGACCCATAACTGAAAACTACCATAGGGTATAATATGAGGCACAAATGACAACTACTCTATGCTAGTGATATAAGACATTCCTGACAACTACCCTAGGCTAGTGATATGAGGCATTAATGACAACTACCCTAGGCTGGAGTTATGAGACACTACTGACAATTACCGTTGGCTGATGATATGACACGTTACTGACAACTACCGTAGGCTAGTGATATGACACATTACTGACAACTGCTCTAGGCTAGTGATATTACACATAAATGACAACTACCCTAATTTAGTGATATGAGACATTACTGACAACTACCCTGGGCTAGTGATATGACACATAACTAACAACTTCCATAGGCTAGTGATATGACACATTACTGATAACTACCGTATGCTAGCTGATAAGTGATCACTACCCTTGCTTAATCCTGTTGTCCCTTGGTGGAGCAAAGGGCACTAACGATATTTCTCAACCTTGTTCTGTTTTTTTGCTAGCCTCTCCAGATCATGCCACTTGTACCCTTCTTTCTCCATCTCTACTGCAACGTTCCTTCTCCACGTGTATCTTGGTCTGCCCCTGATATGACTTTGTGAACTGATCATTCTTGATAATTGACTTCTACCCTAGGCTAGTGATATGACACATTACTGACAACTACCATATGCTAGCTGATAAGTGACCACTACCCTAGGCTAGTGATATGACTTTGTGAACTGATCACTCCTGATAATTGACCACTGCTCTAGGCTAGTGATATGGATTTGTTAACTAAACTGGTCTGCTAAATGACCATTACCCTATACTAGTGATATGGCTTTGTTAACTGGTCATTCCAGATAAATGACCACTACCCTAGGCTAGTGATATGGCTTTGTTAACTTAACTGATCATTCCTGATAATTGACTACTACCCTTGGCTAGTGATATGACACGTTACTGACAACTACCGTAGGCTAGTGAAATGACACATTACTGACAACTACTCTAGGCTAGGGATATAACACATAGATGACAACTACCCTAAGCTAGTGATATGACAAATAACTTACAATTTCCCTAGACTAGTGATATGACACATAACTGACAACTACCCTTGGCTAGTGATATAACACATAACTGACAACTTCCTTTGGCTAATGATATGACACATCACTGACAACGTCCCTATGCTAATGATATGACACATAACTGACAACTTCCCTAGGCTTGTGATATGACACATTACTGACAACTACCGTATGCTAGCTGATAAGTGACCACTACCCGAGGCTAGTGATATGACTTCGTTAACTGATCATTCCTGATAATTGACCACTACCCTAGGCTAGTGATATGGCTTTGTTAACTGATCTGATAATGACCACTACACTAGGCTAGTGATATGACTTTGTTAACTGATCATTCCTAATAATTGACCACTACCCTAGGCTAGTGATATGACTTTGTTAACTGGTCATTCCAGATAATTGACCACTACCCTAGGCTAGTGATATGACTTTGTTAACTGGTCATTCAAAATAATTGACCACTACCCTAGGCTAGTGATATGGCTTTGTTAACCGGTCATTCCAGATAATTGACTATAACCCTAGGCTGGTGAAATGTCTCTGTTAACTGATTACTCCTAAAAATTGATCACTACCCTAGGCTAGTGATATGTTTCTGTTAACTGATCACTCCTAATAATTGACCACTACCCTAGGCTAGTGATGTGACTTTGTTAACTGATCACTCCTGATCATTAACCACTACTCTAGGTTAGTGATATGGATTTGTTAACTTAACTGATCTGATAAATGACCACTACCCTATACTAGTGGTATGGCTTTGTTAACTGGTCATTCAAGATAATTGACTTCTACCCTAGGCTAGTGATATGACTTTGTTAACTGGTCATTCCAGATAATTGACTACTACCCTAGGCTAGTGATATGACTTTGTTAACTGGTCATTACAGATAACTGACCACTACCCTAGGCTTTTGATAGGACTGTTGACTGATCAGTCCTGATAATTGACCACTACCCTAGGCTAGTGATATAACTTTGTTAACTGGTCATTCAAGATAATTGACCACTACCCTAGGCTAGTGATATGACTTTGTTAACTGGTCATTTCAGATAATTGACCACTACCCTAGGGTAGTGATATGACTTTGTTAACTGGTCATTCCAGATAATTGACAACTACCCTAGGCTAGTGATATGACTTTGTTAACTGGTCATTCCAGATAATTGACCACTACCCTAGGATAGTGATATGACTTTGTTAACTGGTCATTCTAGATAAGTGACCACTGCCGTAGGCAAGTGATATGACTTTGCTAACTGGTCATTCCAGATAATTGACCACTACCCTAGGCTAGTGATATGACTTTGTTAACTGGTCATTCCAGATAATTGACTGCTACCCTAGGCTAGTGATATGACTTTGTTAACTGGTCATTCCAGATAACTGACTGCTACCCTAGGCTAGTGATATGGCTTTGTTAACTGATCACTCCTAATAATTGACTACTACCCTAGGCTAGTGATGTGACTTTGTTAACTGATCACTCCTGATAATTAACCACTACTCTAGGCTAGTGATATGGATTTGTTAACTTAACTGACCTTATAAATGACCGCTATCCTAGGCTAGTGATATGACTTTGTTAACTGATCACTCCTAATAATTGACCACTACCCTAGGCTAGTGATGTGACTTTGTTAACTGATCACACCTGATAATTAACCACTACTCTAGGCTAGTGATATGGATTTGTTAACTTAACTGATCTGATAAATGACCACTACCCTATACTAGTGGTATGGCTTTGTTAACTGGTCATTCAAGATAATTGACCACTACCCTAGGCTAGTGATATGACTTTGTAAACTGATCACTCCTGATAATTGACTACTACCCTAGGCTAGTGATATGACTTTGTTAACTGGTCATTCCAGATAATTGACTACTACCCTAGGCTAGTGATATGGCTTTGTTAACGGGTCATTCAAGATAACTGACCACTACCCTAGGCTAGTGATATGACTTTGTTAACTGGTCATTCCAGATAATTGACCACTACCCTAGGCTAGTGATATGATTTTGTTTACTGGTCATTCCAGATAATTGACCACTACCCTAGGCTAGTGATATGGCTTTGTTAACTGGTCATTCCAGATAATTGACCACTACCCTAGGCTAGTGATATGACTTTGTTAACTGGTCATTCCAGATAATTGACCACTACCCTAGGCTAGTGATATGACTTTGTTAACTGGTCATTCCAGATAATTGACCACTACCCTAGGCTAGTGATATGACTTTGTAAACTGATCACTCCTTATAATTGACCACTACCCTAGGCTAGTGATATGGCTTTGTTAACTGGTCATTCAAGATAATTGACCACTACCCTAGGCTAGTGATATGGCTTTGTTAACTGATCACTCCTAATAATTGACTACTACCCTAGGCTAGTGATGTGACTTTGTTAAATGATCACTCCTGATAATTAACCACTACTCTAGGCTAGTGATATGGATTTGTTAACTTAACTGACCTTATAAATGACCGCTACCCTAGGCTAGTGATATGACTTTGTTAACTGATCACTCCTAATAATTGACCACTACCCTAGGCTAGTGATGTGACTTTGTTAACTGATCACACCTGATAATTAACCACTACTCTAGGCTTGTGATATGGATTGGTTAACTTAACTGATCTGATAAATGACCACTACCCTATACTAGTGGTATGGCTTTGTTAACTGGTCATTCAAGATAATTGACCACTACCCTAGACTTTGTAAACTGATCACTCCTGATAATTGACTACTACCCTAGGCTAGTGATATGACTTTGTTAACTGGTCATTCCAGATAATTGACTACTACCCTAGGCTAGTGATATGGCTTTGTTAACTGGTCATTCAAGATAATTGACCACTACCCTAGGCTAGTGATATGGCTTTGTTAACTGATCACTCCTAATAATTGACTACTACCCTAGGCTAGTGACGTGACTTTGTTAACTGATCACTCCTGATAATTAACCACTACTCTAGGCTAGTGATATGACTTTGTAAACTGATCACTCCTAATAATTGACCACTACCCTAGGCTAGTGACATGACTTTGTTAACTGGTCATTCCACATAATTTACTTCTACCCTAGGCTAGTGATATGACTTTGTTAACTGGTCATTCCAGATAATTGACTACTACCTTAGGCTAGTGATATGACTTTGTTAACTGGTCATTCCAGATAACTGACGACTACCCTAGGCTATTGATAGGACTGTTGACTGATCACTCCTGATAATTGACCACTACCCTAGACCATTGATATGACTGATGTCTGATGACTCATGCTTATTGACCACTAGCCTGGGCTTTTGATATGACTTTGTAGGCTGATATGACAACCTTAATTTGTGTACCTTCAATTGCTGCTGTGTAAAACCATTACCAATCTATCCAGTTTCTTTTTCGATTGATGAATATTATCAACCTATCCAGTCACTCAAAAGTGTTATAGTCAAATTAATACACAACACATAATAAGTAACTGGAAAGGTACAGCAATTGCTGAAACAAGAAATGTAGATAAATAAATACTCCTTGCACTTTAGTTTTTCATATTAACATGATTAAGTGGACAAGTGAAATTTATATATTTGACCTTAGGTTGAAATTTTAAAAAAATTGTCTAAATTCCCTTAGCAGAAAATTCCCTTACTCCTAGTTTTTACTTAGAACTAAACAAAAAGTAATCAGCTTGTTTTGAACATAATATATCATTTGTAAATTTACCTTTTAAGAGCATATATATATATAAATTATTAATAAAGATACTTCCTTTATTCACAAATTTAAAAGGACAGAATAAACTTAAAGGGGTACATAACTGGACACTGTAAATGTTAACTAATAGAAAGGGTTTGTGGGGCATCCCCTGCTCAATTTGCACACCTCTTAGCAGATTTTTATGTCATTATGTCCAAGTTTTCAAGAAGCTGAAATAATTTTTACACTGATAAATTTTGATGTCACATTTGTAAGGCTACACTTATAAATATTTTAGTTTGCCCTTACCCTACCCAAAGATACATTTTAGAGACAGTGGGTAGGTTGGTAGGCATTTTCTTTTTTCTCACAGCAAAGGGAAATTGAAGTGTCAGATGTTTTTTAGTCTTCATGCCTATCAGATTAAAAGAAAACTTTTTCACATCAGAACAATAAAAGAATTTGGGTAGGCAGCTATGTTTATGGTAGGTAGGGTTAGGGCAAACAAACATATATTCTTTTGTATGGTCAATGCATTCCTTTAAAAATAAACAGAATGCAAGGATTACTACAAAAAATTTATAAAATCAGTTAAAGTTAATAACCAGATAGCATGTCTAAATGTTATGATAATCTTAGATGTCTGTAAAATTGTGTACTGATGTTTTTGTTCAATAATATGAAAGAACCCAGGTTTTTAGTTACATCTAAAGATGTCATAGTTTATATTTATGGTAGCTTGGAAAATATATATTTATGGATCAATGGGTAATGATTTTCTTCTGAAAATTATATGAACAACGGGTATATATACATGTCCAGATTCTTGCAAACAAAAATACATGTACAATAAATGTATATGAATGGGGTGTCTGGTTTACAACAACAGCCAGATGTCAGTACCAAACCCTGTAACTGTGTGCAAGATGAAACAAACACCCTAGCCCCACCCCCTTCGACCATATGTTAATGATGGGATCATAGGTAGCAGTAGTCCAGATAATTATGACCAAAAAAAATAAAATAGCCTTTCAAGACATCATAATTATTGGTCTAATCAGTAATTGAGTTAGGCTAAGGTTTGGTTTTACATTGGTTTATTCTGAGACATATATACAAGTGAATATGTGTCTCTCAAACACTGATTTAGGGGGTGAGCAGGGTGCATTGGACCCCCCTCTTGTAGGGAAAATTTGGTGGATATATAGGGAATCACCCAGGCATGACTGGAGCATAAATAGGGACTGGACTACAGATCAGATATATAGCCAATAAATCGTCTACAGTAGGGGCATACGTTTTTTCGTTTTTTTTAAATGTATGTAGACGATTGACGCGCTATACTATATTCAAGGACGTATGTTAGTTATACGTCCTTGACTATATTACATATATTTGACCTGTAGTCAAGACTGTAGTCATAGGCGGATCCAGTGGGGGGGGGGGGGGGGGGGGGGGGCTGGGTGTCCCGGGCCCCCCCTTTTCGTGTGAAAAATTTGGTTGATTATATAGGGAATCACTGAAGCATGACTGGAGCGGGCCCCCCCCCCCCCCTTTAGGTCAGTCAGCGGGCACCCCTTATGAAAAGTTCTGGATCCGCCACTGGAAGTCCCTATGCCATGGACTGGAGCAGCCCCCCCTAAATGAAAATTTGGATCTGTTACTGTCGCTGGTTTAATATAGCTCTTCTGTATGTTTTCATATGTAACACACAGGGTAGCCCTCGTATGCATTCGTTGCGTGTAACTCCCCCCTTTAATAATCGTCTTTTGAGTGCTTAGATGCCGTGTTTGTACACAATATCTAAAGCTGATTCAGTATTCAAAATACTTATTTTGGTATCGTCTCTGTTCCAGTGATATATGCCCTACATCTTGGGAAATATCTAAGAACTTCTGAACATATTTTTGTTTTCCGCTTGCTGATAGTTCTGTGAAATTAGATAATCGCGCCAATGACGTGATCACGTATCCCGCGTTGCTTCATAAAACTCATGAATATTCATACTACCCTAGGCTAGTGATACGTAGAGTCTACCTTTTTTTCTACACGAAGTTTTTGACGCAATTTTACAAAAAAATGAGACGAAAGACATATGATTTTCATTGGATTTATTGAAAGATATGTGTAAACAGTTTCAGAAAAGGTATTACTTGAAGCAGAGACATATATACATGTATATATCGTCTTGGTACCTGTTTTGACGCGGACCAGAAATGACGCACCGATTTAGTTAACGGTTTTATATTTCTAAACAAAAGCCGTGACGTCATCAACATTAGCTGTTCATAACATGATGTTGAAGGTCATCTGACTACAACAAAGATGCCTAAAACTCTGCCCAGAAATGTTATTATTGCTTAAAATATTAAAGACAATGCAATTTCCGCCATTTTATTAAGGTCAAAAAAATTCTACCCTTCCCCGAAAGATTATCAGTCCTATCTCCGCCTTGGTCAAGAAAAGTATGTAACCCAAGGACGTATATGTTAGTTATACGTCCTTGTGTAACCGTATGCTTCCCCATTTTGTATTTTTCAAATCACGTGACTGTCATGTGACATGGTTTTACATTTAAGCGGGAATCACTGTAGAACAAATGATCGTCGCTAAGATAATTTTCTATGGTTTATCGAATTTTTTCATTCAATGTATGAAGTATACATTGATAAATGTATTATTGTCAATGTTGTTTTATGAATGCAATTACTTTTTATTTTCAAATATATGGAATATGTATATCACTTTCATAAATTTTGAACAATTATATACCAAAATATAGGTTACATTTAAATTGATTAAAATTTGGTGTTACAATCATCATGATCATAAAAGTCAATGAAAATGTCAAAAGTTGTTAATAAAATTGAATCTGTTGAACAGTTTTAATTTTAAAGAATCCGGATTGAAGCAATTTTTCGATTATCAGTTACGTGCAAGTGGTTTTTACTGGTTTGTTTACAGTGCGTCATTACTGGTACCCATCATTAGTTGGCAGTCCGTTTGTAATGTTAGCAAACATGAATTTTATTGCTATTACTGTTTCAAATATTAACTGTTTCATGATTGAAATATAATAACAAGTTACCAATCTTTTATTCCATTCCGTTTTTCTAATTCTTTTAAATGGTAGATTAAATGCAGAGACAAAACAACCTTAGGTGCGTCATTACTGGTTCCTCGGGGATATGTCTCTGCTTGAAGTGATTGAAATTCTACTTTTGGTCAAATTTTGGGGAAATATGTGACATCTTTTCCCCCCTTTTTGCTATATTTTATAACAAAAAAATGCAGATTGTTGCCATGGATACACCAAGGAGAAATTATATTTTACCATTTCATATACTGGATATGAAATCTTTGCAAGATTCTGATTACATACATATGCACATATATGACACAAACAGTAAGCTTAATATTGCAAGAAGGCAATGAAAAGGGGATGGTAAAATTTATGAGGGAAAATTTTAATATTTTTTCCTAACTGTTTATTGCTACCTATATATCTGACTGAGCCAAACAGATCAAGGACAGGGAACCGGTCTACCGTATATCATTATTCGTAAAATTCAAGCGTCTGAGTAACCGAGACTATCGCATCATAAAATGGAAAAAAACACTTCCTTCTCGCTCCAGTGTGAAAACTGACAAAAATTATCAGATAGAAAAAAGTGAACGAGACTGCTTACTGTTAGAGTTACTGGTATGTTCCTTCTTTTAAGGAGCAATCCTTAAGGATTTTTAAACAATATTAGATTAAACATTAGTATCGTATACATTAATATTCACAAGGTTC
Source organism: Mytilus californianus (assembly GCF_021869535.1). Lineage (NCBI taxonomy): Eukaryota > Metazoa > Mollusca > Bivalvia > Mytilida > Mytilidae > Mytilus > Mytilus californianus. Next base: position 88,260,043 of record NW_026262701.1, read on the forward strand.
TTATCTACTATTTAGGAGGAAGTAAATCTTAATTACTGTGATTAGCACCGTCATCTGAAAGAATAGAATAGAGTAGAAACTTTTATTTTGAGTCGGGGTTTGCATGAAACATTTACAAGCATAACCTGTAGAGTCTGGATAGCTTTTTGTCGACATTAATAACAATACACTGTCAATAAATCGATGGTGTACCCTCGTCGGACGCATGGAATTATTAAACGTGTTGTTTTCAATTTTTTGTATCAAAGCCAGTATATATTGGTATCCACAACGTATACATATTTTCGAACATCCTGGCACTATAAATTTCTAGGAGGTGATATTCTCTGGGTTTTACCTCAATCTGTACGGGAATTCACAATTTTTAACTCCAATTTAAAACAAAATGGTAAAAGATATCACAAAAGTATCTTAAACCCATGTCTAATATGATCAGGAGATTTGCAAAATCGATTTCAAGTTAAAATTTTAGTGATTCAACAAAAAATAAATTGAGTCTTAAATTTGTTTTATTATATACTGAAATACTGTATATGGTAAAACCTGAGGATTTGTCCATGCTTCAACTTCAATCTTTAAACAGATGAACACAATCTAATTATCTGATTGGTCAATCTTCAGCTGTGATACAAGCATGAAGTTACCTCCCTTACACTAAAACGAACTGTTCTGACTAAACTGGTTCTTGGCTGACTACTACACTATGTTCATATACTGAGTCGTGTAGTCGTAATACAAGTGAATTCTAGTTTATGTCCTGACGGAAAAGCGTGTAAAAACTTTTGGACTATGTTTAATTCCTGTGCTGGATTTATCGCTTCTAAAAGATTCTAAAGGTCTTCATATATATAAACTAACTAAAAAACTTGTCTTGAACACATGTTCAACGCAAAAATAAGTAAAAAATATCCTTCTCCCCTATTCTATGGACCTTTTAAGCTTGAGATTATCTTCCATATGTTCAAAGCTTATGAATTCGTTACTTCTCAATTAAAGACTTTTATGCTGCATTTAATATTAAAAAACTGTTTTATTTTTTTAACATTTAAAAAATCCTATCACTAGATCAATTACAAAATAGAAATTACAATTGAATTTTTGATATAACCTTAATTAATTTTTCACCAGGACAAAACCTGTGTGTGGTGATAAAAAATATTTCATTCCTACTGGCTGCATTTCATTGTAAGGAATACATATAGTGATTAGACTTATATTGTTTATATTGTCATTTGTAACAAATCATATGTCAAGCCTGCATGGCTCCTCTTAGTCAAGGATAAGCACTATTTAGCTGTCCTGTTAACCTAGTTAACGTCAAAGTTTTTTCCCGTCAGAAGGTTCCTAAAGTCATTTTCTGGCTGTTTTGGTAATTTTGTAAGGACTTAAACATGTTAAAAATGTGGACCGTTTTTCTCACTGTCCAACACCCCCGTAATAGAAGTGTAAAATTGTTTTAATGACTTAAAATTGCAAATGCCACAGTAATAAACCATGCAACATGCATCTTTCTATTTAGTCCAAATATCATATGATTTGTAATGGAGAACACTAATGTACTATTAGTTATCTCAATAAAGAATCTAATCTAAAAAAATTATGACAACTTGAAAGGCTTTTTTTAATTTTTTTTCTATGATGCCTTCTAGAAATGAAGGCGTCACAGATTTTTTTAGTCCCCTACCAACTAAGTCGAAGGGGACTTTAGGTTTGCACTCTGTCCGTCTGTCTGTCTGTCTGTCTGTCTGTCTGTCCATCTGTCCATCCATCAGTCCGGCAAATCAGTTTTCCACATTTTTTTTTCTGCGTGCTTGAAAATATTGATTTGATACTTGGTATATTGTTTTATCATGACCAGTTACAGATCAAGTTCGAACTTTGTTCCGGTCTGATGATTTTGTGCAGAGTTATGGTCCTTAGACTTAGAAAATTCACTCAAATATTTAGTTTTCAGCACTTTTTTTCGTCATGTTTGAAGATATTGATTTATACTAATTGGTACATTGTTTTATCATGACAAGTAACAGATCAAGTTCAAATTTTGTTCCGGTCTTATGATTTTGTGCAGAGTTATGGTCCTTGGACTTAGAAAATTCACTTAAATAATCAGTTTTCCACACTTTTTTTCGTCATGCTTGAAGATATTGACTTGATATTTGTTATATAGTTTACACCATGACAAGTTATAGATCAAGTTAGCATTTTGTTTCAGTACAATTCATTTTTAACCGGTAGAGGACTTTGTATTGCCATGCAATACTCTCAAAATGCTTGCTTAAAATAGCCTTTCAAGAGGTCATGATTATTTGGACTACTTTCAATTATTAATGTTAACCAGATGTACTAATTTGATTGTAAACTACGAAATGAATTCAGAATTATGATACTAAAATTCTGCAAATTTTTGGGTATTATCTTTTAAACTTCCAAAGTGATTCACTTTGATCGATAATTGTAGTTATTGGCATGAAACTATGTTATGTTTAACGCTTAAAGGGGCATTAGCTGTCAACTTCATGTTCACCGATTTGACTCAAATTCTCATATTTGATTTATAACCTACTAAAACATATATCAAACTTACAAAAAGTCTAAAATGAACAATTAACAATGCCAGGGTTCGACATTAACTTTAATACCAACTTATCCAGTTGGGCAAGTGCCCTATTACATTTACTTGTCCGAAAGTGAAATCTCTTTGCCCAAACTTTTACATGCTATTTTTGTGGTTGTAATGTAGTTCATGCAGATAAAATATAGTTATCATGTATATGGGGTGTAAATTGATTATGGAGTATGAATATTGATGAATTGAGAAGTCAATTATATTTCCAGAATCCCAGCTGTCTATACCATCAAACTCCTTTTTCCAAGACTCAATGAACACTCGTGGCTGCCTTTTTTGTTCATATTTAGCTTTTGACTCGGACTGGGAGTCAGATTTCCTTTTTTGAGGAATTTCACTGAAAAAACTTGCCAGGGTTGATTGTTGTGCCATGATGGCAGCAACTAGACTTGACCACTGAGATACTAAGAGGCATATATGAGCCGAGGAGAGAGGGAAAAGATCGACGAATATACGGGAATTGGATCATTTACATAGAGATACTTATTTCATAAAAATTTATCTAAGAAATGCCATTTCAAAAACCCTTCTTGATAAACTGACAACAACTGACAAATTTGTTAAAGTTTAATTTCATTTTCTCTATCAAGCTTTTACATTTTTCCATCTTAGGGAAATACACATTCGATGTCAAATTCTAAAGTTAGAACAACGAAAATAGACCTCTGCTTTCCATTGGTCACTGGGAATAACGTGCGTTGGAAATGCCTGAGTGGTGTCCCGATTGAAAACGATAATGACGAAGCAACGCCGCGGCCGCCTGATCGGACAATATTTTTAAACGTGATCTATTTTTGGTAAAATGGGGAATTCAGTGCGAACAAATGACGAAATATACGCATTGAAGGGGGGTTAGGACCACTTTACTCGACCGTGCGGTGTTATCACTGAGTAATCTATGGACAAAACAACAAACACTATTGATTTTGTGAAATTTTAATCATATAACACTTTTTTTTTCACTTGCCCGATCGGACAACCAAGATGATGTTTTTACTTGTCCCAATACAGCATTAACTTGCCCCGGGCAATGGGACAACCGTAAGTGTCGGTCCCTGAATGCATGAACTCGATAATATGCTTCCGTATTCCATGCATATTTTAGTCTAGACGCCATCTATTTAACCATTGAGGTGACTATCGAAGACTGCCGACTATCATATAAGCCGATATAAACATAAATATAGATACAAATTTATAGCGACACATGCAATTTGATTTTTCTAGGTCTGTTTAATTTCATATTATAGGTTAAACAAATATGTTAATCATATTTTTACCTGTATAAGAATGAGTTTTTGTGGATCGAATCAGCCAATCAAATGATTTACCCTTGTTTCACTTTCGATGTTGACATTCGTTTCCTTTTAATAGCTGAACACGCCTAGTTCATGCGTAACCCATCTCTAGCTAAGGAGTTAAATAAAAGGTCACATGAGTACAGATTCAATGAGGTCGAATTATTCACTTGCAATTGAATAATTCATCAGAGATATTTCTTAGCTTATTTTGACAAAATTGAACCAAACTGGCTGCTAAAAGCGAATTATAATTTCACTTTCATTAATGATTGAACAAAAAAAAAGTAAAATTTTAATTTTTTTGATATCTCGTAGCTAATGCACCTTTAAGAGTATAACCTTGTAGAAGTAAATCAAAAAATTGTGTGTTCGACTTATTAAACTTTTTTCTTCGTAATTGAATTTAAAAATTTTTGTTTTCTAACATGTCTAATCTTAATTTTCATCAGCATTTCCTGAAAAGTAGTTAGATAATGCAATTAATTGTCTCTCTTGATCCAGTGTTCTCCTGTCAGATGTCCCAAACTACATGTACAAAAGATTAGCGATCATTAGCCAGATATTCCTCAGGGCTTTAAAACAGTAATCAGGAAGACCCTTTGGATTATTATACAATAGGGGTTATGCAATTGATTTTAATTGCTTACAAAAATGGCGGCAGCTAGCGAAATTATAATCAAAGTGCAGTTATTTAACAATGGCGGGGATCATTAGACGATGGCGGAAGATAATTTAAAGATGGCAGTGATCTTATGACGATGGCAGAAGATAATTTAACGATGGCTGTGCGCCATCATAAAACCACTGTTTGCCAGTATTTCCAGTTGCTGGCATGGTCAATACCTCTTTTTTGCCAATCTTGTGAAGGTCAAAAGGTCAGAGGTCAAGGTCAGGTTCTAGATAAGGAATTTTGTGTTTTTGACCCCATTTTAAGGGTTTTATGTGTTTTTCATAGCTTTTCAAAGTATTCTGAGACTGTATGAGTGTATATTTTACAAGTGAAAAAGAAAGACCTCTCAGTTGTATAATAGTGATAATAAGTTTCTTTGTCATGTTTACAGTGAATCATAGCTATAGTCTTTATATATATGAGCAATTAACATTTCCTTTTCAGAAAATGGACAGCAGTGTACTATATTCGAGTGTTATGGTTTCTGTGATAATATTATGTATTGGTGAGTTATTTATGAACAAGACTTGAGGAATAAGGAAAGAAATGTGTTTAAACTATGCCAACTAGTCAGTGCCAGATGCCCAAAAGTAATCACTCGGTCTGACTGTCCAGTCAGCAATGCTTTTTCGTAAGATAAGTCAAGATTGGCTCAACAGATTTCCATAATTGTTATGCTGTATGTAATACCTATAATAGGAAGGTCCATTTCAATTTTAATGAAAATTTTGAAAACTTTTGAGATACATCTTTTGTGTTATAATTTCTACGAAATTTATATATAGGTATAACATGCTATTCCAAATTGATTCCTGGTGTCAAAAATTGTTTATTGTGAAAATTTAGAATTAATTGGTATGGTAATACATTGTATAAAGGAAGGAAAATAGTTTAAAACAATTTTTTTTTAAAAATTCACAAATTATGAGAAATGTGTTTGGGCCATAATTTCTAGATATAATTAATATACAGATATGAAGATATAATAAAATATTCCAAATTCATTCTTTGTTCAAAAAAATGATTTTGGAAATATGGCCGTAGAACACTTTAAATTGTAAAAACTCTCAAATTTTGAGAAACATCTTTTAGGGTTACCTATCAATATAAACCATGTGACCTATTGCCAACAATTGGCATCTGTTGTCCTAAACTTAAAAATAATTCTCTGAAACCACTGGACTACATTTGGGTGAATGATCCTTAGGGTCTATAGTTTAAAGGTTGTCATTTTTGGTTAAAGATTGACAAAGTGATCATTATCTAGATCCTATCCAGTCAATGTCATTCAATTTATTGATGATATGTTATACTTTGATATTTAAGTTACAATATGATGTGTATTTGAATTGCAATACTTGTCAAGAAAACATTTTTTTTATTAAAAATTGCATAAGTAATGCATGGTGTATGAATCTGTTACAAAGATAGGTTCAAATGTACAATCGTTAACAAAGGAACTCCAACTCAATTTTTCTGCTTAGCAAGATACAATTTAATGTTTTATTAAAAATTCACAAAATTGCAAAATGAAAGCAATCTTTACCCTCCAGTGCTCACAAGCACTTTGATTAACTTGTCTCATAGCTTGGCATCTGTGGTTGCTGTCCGTCCTCGTATGCTAACTTTTAAAAAAATCTTCTCTGAAACTACTGGACCAAATTTAACCAAACTTGGCCACAATCATCATTGGGGTATATAGTATAAGAAATTTGTCTGTTGACCCAACATGCACAGGCACTTGTCTCTGAAAAAAACCCAACCTATGTCGGACGTTAACTCAAAAACGCTTTAACCAATTTGCATAAAACTTTGGTGAATTGTTTATATCTATTGATGTAAGCTCCCTTTAGAATTTTATAAATTTTATATTTTACATTTTTGAGTTATGGGATTTTATTCATTAAAAAAGGAGGGATTTTCCAGTTTTCGGACAATAACTCAAAAATGCTGTCAGCAATTCTCATGAAACTTTGGTGAATTGTTTATATCTATTGATGTAAGCTCCCTTTTGATTTTCATAAATTTCAAATATGACATTGAGAATTAATTGAACTTTATTGATCTTTATTCTTTGAAAATGTGACAGGCGTATCATGCGCTCATGGCGTAGCTGTTTATTGCATATTGTCTCGAAAACTGTAATAGAAAGAGAGAAACTTTTTATAGCAAAAATGATCAGCAAGACAAGATCTACAAATAAGTTAACATGGTTGAAATCGTCAGTCAACTCCTTTTTGTAGTTACTGTTCTTTAATGATGATTTTTACTAATTTTGAGTGTTTTTGCCTATTTTCTTCAAAACATAACAGGTAGATAGACACTTTGAATAGGAAAAATGATCAGCAAGACAAGATCTACAAATAAGTCAAATGGCTGAAATCGTCAGTCGACTCCATATTGGAGTTGTAGCTCTTAATTGACAATTTTATAATTTTTGCATTTTTATATGACCGCAATTGTATATTGGTATGACGTTGGCGTCGTCGTCGTCGTTGTTGTCTTCGTCATCATCGTCCGAAGACACATTGGTTTTCGCACTCTAACTTTAGTTTAAGTGAATGAATCTCCATGAAATTTTACCAAAAGGTTCAATACCACAAAAGGAAGGTTGGGATTGATTTTGGGGGTTATGGTACCAACAGTTAAGGAATTAGGGGCCAAAAATAAGCATTTTTGTAACTTCCAGACATAACTTGTGTGTAAGTGTATGGATCTCTCTGACATTGTACCACAAGGTTCCATATCACACAGGGAATGCTGGGATTGATTTTGGGGGTAATTGCTTCAAAATATTAGGAATTAGGGGCCAAAAAAGGGGCAAAAAACAAGCATTTTTCTAGTTTCATGACAATGACTTGTGTGTAAGTGTATGGATCTTTCTGAAATTGTACTACAAGGTTCTATATCACAAAGGGAAAGATGGAATTGAGTTTGGGGGTAATTGCCCAAAACGTTTAGGAATAAGGGGCCAAAAATAAGCATTTTTCTAGTTTCCAGACAATAACTTGTGTTCAAGTGTCTGGATCTCTCTGAAATTGTACTGCAAGGTACCATACCACAAAGGGAAGGCTGGGATTGATTTTGGGGGTAATTGCTGAAAAATTTTAGGAATTAGGGGCCAAAAAAGGGGCAAAAAACAAATTTTTCTAGTTTCAGGACAATAACTTGTGTGTAAATGTATGGATCTTTATGAAATTGTACTACAAGGTTCTATATCACAAAGGGAAAGCTGGGTTTGAGTTTGGGGGTAATTGCCCTAAACGTTTAGGAATTTGGGGCCAAAAATAAGCATTTTTGTAACTTCCAGACATAACTTGTGTGTAAGTGTATGGATCTCTCTGACATTGTACCACAAGGTTCCATATCACACAGGGAATGCTGGGATTGATTTTGGGGGTAATTGCTTCAAAATATTAGGAATTAGGGGCCAAAAAAGGGGCAAAAAACAAGCATTTTTCTAGTTTCATGACAATGACTTGTGTGTAAGTGTATGGATCTTTCTGAAATTGTACTACAAGGTTCTATATCACAAAGGGAAAGATGGAATTGAGTTTGGGGGTAATTGCCCAAAACGTTTAGGAATAAGGGGCCAAAAATAAGCATTTTTCTAGTTTCCAGACAATAACTTGTGTTCAAGTGTCTGGATCTCTCTGAAATTGTACTGCAAGGTACCATACCACAAAGGGAAGGCTGGGATTGATTTTGGGGGTAATTGCTGAAAAATTTTAGGAATGAGGGGCCAAAAAAGGGGCAAAAAACAAATTTTTCTAGTTTCAGGACAATAACTTGTGTGTAAATGTATGGATCTTTATGAAATTGTACTACAAGGTTCTATATCACAAAGGGAAAGCTGGGTTTGAGTTTGGGGGTAATTGCCCTAAACGTTTAGGAATTTGGGGCCAAAAAGTGGCAAAAAACCAAGCATTTTTCTAGTTTCCAGACAATAACTTGTGTTCAAGTGTATGGATCTCTCTGAAATTGTACTGCAGGTACCATACCACAAAGGGAAGGCTGGGATTGAGTTTGGGGGTGATGAATCATAAGGGGGATAAACAAATTGGGGGGAGGATTTTTTTTCTTTAAAATTTTCCATTTTAAATTGGTTATTTCTGATTTATATATAAAAGCAAATAATAATGATATGGTTTGAAAAGGTAAATTAAAAATTCTTAAGCTCTTAGACCACATTCATTCTGTGTCAGAAACCTGTGCTGTGTCAAATATTTAATCACAATCCAAATTCAGTGCTGTATCAAGCTTGAATGTTGTGTCTATACTTGCCCCAACTGTTCAGGGTTCGACCTCTGCGGTCGTATCAAGCTGCGCCCAGCGGAGCATTTTATTGCCTATTATCATGAAAACTATAAAAGATAAAAAGACACTTTAAATAACACTCTGGAAGAACATGTTGAAACTTGTGATTTTTATCTTTAAAAATGAAAAAAAAAATTGTCTTTCCTGCTCTTTTTTTTATTGTACAATGTTATAAGGGGAAAAGTTGGATGTGGGTCGTCTAACTCCACATCTCCGGGCCATAATCATGTAAGGAAACAACTATTAATGTTATCACTGTTTTTATTATATATGGAAACTGAGACTACTATCAAACGTAAAGTAGTCTCAGATGGAAACCTAAAAACCAAGACAGCAAACCATTATTCCCTATTATTTTCATTCTTCATGTCCAACTAACAAACAGAATTCGAGATGGTCATGACTTGCATAAATAAAACCTTGAAATAAAGTTTTAAGCCAAAACTGATGACACAAGAGATATAGATATGACATCTGAATCAAGTATCAGACACTTCTGCCGAACAAATAAAGTCCCTAGGGTGGACAGTGTATAAAATCGCAAATTTTTTTCATACACCTTCCAACTTTTTTTCTATATATATTTTATGCATAAAATATTAAGAAGGGGGTGAAATTACATGTTAAAAAAATTTGGGTTATGAATTTTTAGGTAAAGTAGTGTATTGATCCAGTTTAAAAAGGTAAAAAATTAGTATGTCTGAAGCTGTCGAACTGAATTATAGACCCTCTTAACAGAGAATTGTCCATATTTTGAGTTAGAGTTGGAAGACTGCTCTATTATTTTGATATTATTTGTCACAAAAGTAGTACAGTACACTAAAGAAAAATGTTTGAAATACAGATCATAAGTATTTTTATGCCCCAGTCGTAGTGGAGGGGGCATTAAGTTTTACCCTTGTCCGTCTGTACGTACGTATGTACTTCCCAAAATTGGTTTCCATTCTCTAACTTGAGTTTGCCTGAACCAAATGTAATGAAACTTATACACAATGCTTATTACCACAAAACACAGATCAAGTTTGAATTTTGGTGGCGTCACTTTAACCGTTCTAGAGTTATGCCCTTTATAAATGGAAAAATTGCAAAATTTTTAGTTTCCGTTTTCTAACTTAAGTTTGCCTCAACCAAATGTTATGAAACTTATACACAATGCTTATTACCACAAAACACAGATCAAGTATAAATTTTGGTGGCGTCACTTTAACAGTTCTAGAGTTATGCCCCTTTATAAATGGAAAAATTGCAAAATTTTTATTTTCTTCTAAATATCAAGTAATTCTAAAATTGGAGTTATCTTTCTTTGTCCATGATTTTAGTTGAATCAACTACAATCAATGCTTTATACAATGTAATGTTTAATTTTGACTTCCACTGATAAAACGCAGATCAAGTTGAATTTGGGTAGTGTCACTTTAACCATTATTAAGTTATGCCCCTTTATAAATCGAAAGGATAGAAAATTTTTAGTTTCCATTCTAAGCATGTCAAGCATTTTTCTAGTTTCCAGACAATAACTTGTGTGTAAGTGTATGGATCTCGCAGACATTTTACCACAAGGTTCCATATAACAAAGGAAAGGCTGGGAGTGAGTTTGGGGTTAATTGTCCCAAACATGTAGGAATTAGGGGCCAAAAAAGGGCCAAAAAGAAGTATTTTTCTAGTTTCGAGACAATAACTTGTGTTTAAGTGTATGGATCTCTCTGAAATTATACTACAAGATTCCATACTACAAAGGAAACGCTGGGATTGAATTTTGGGGTTATTGCTCCAAGGGGGGTTTCAATAAGTTGGGGGGGGGGGGATTTTTTGTTTACAATTTTTTTAGAGGATTCATATTTTTTTTTCAAAATTTTTCAAATTTGAATTTTTGAAAAGTTTCAAGAAGAAATCTTCAATTGCACAGTATTTCGCAATAGATTTGTAAGATCTTTGACCACATTTATTTTGTGTCGGAAACCTATATTATGTCAAAAATTTTATCACAATCCAAATTCAGACAGTATCAAGCTGGAATATTGTGTCCAAATTTGCCCCAACTGTTCAGGGTTCGACCTCTGTGGTCGTATTAGGCTGCACTCAGCGAAGCATTTTATTGGCTTATATCTCAAAAACTACAGCAGTTAGAGCGAGAGTGAAAGGAGTTAAAGTGATAAATGGGTCATGATCTATCTGTTATGAAATTTTCAGACAAGTTTAACAACCCGTTGTTGGGTTACTGTTTGAAATAGTTTATTTGTATTAAATTCTACTGTTTTTGGTTATGTATTATCTATAATATTATTATAGACAGAGAGAAAGTGTAAATGACAAAATTGTTCAGCAAATTAAGATCTGCAAATAAGTCAAATGCCTGAAATTGAAATTACAGGTGAGCGATATCAGGCTCTCATGAGCCTCTTGTTTATGAAACAAAGAAGGACCAACTCTATACAATTTGTCTTTTAGTTTGGAATGGGGAATACTTGTATAAAGTGTAGAAAAGTCAAATGTTTTAATACTATTACAAGATGAAAGAGTTTCAGATTGTATGTACTCGAAAAGATCTTTGGAATTTTTTTATTATCCACATCTGATTCACTCCACCTCTGGAATAAGTAGTTGCACAATAACTTTGAAGCCCAGCTTTGATTGCTGATAAAATTGATGTTGATAATTTAGAAAGAGGTTTTGTGTAGCACTTGGAAGACCCATAACGTTGTTTGTAAGGACACTTATGTTGCTAAGGTATCCAATACAGCAAAGGAAGATCCAGTTCTTTATCTTTGGTTGAAATTCCAAAGGAACATAGAACAGACCTATGATTGTCCAGGATTTCCTCCTTGGTAAGTGTTTTGGGGGTATATGTTGAGTTACCAAGTGAATTGTCAATACCTAATTGATCCTAGTTCATTTATCAAGCAGTGTATGTAATGTGATTTACACCCAAAAACGATGTTGTTTGGGGCTTCATCTGTGGGGACAACAACATATTTGTCATGGAGGTAGGTAGGACAGGTGTTTTGCAACATTTGGTTCTTTGGGGTAAAGATTGATGTAACATAGGTATTCATAGATCCATTTCTGGTTGGTAATGCGGATGAGACTAAGTGTTAAATGTTTCTGTTTTAGTATGAAAAAGGGTTAAAGGTGAGAAAAGGCAAAACATGTTCATTATAAAACAATGTTTTAACCATCAAATTTTCTTGAAAAAAGCCTGTATCAAGTTGGAGATGTGACATTTGTTGTTTGTTGATTGTGTTGAGGAATTCTTGACTTTGTGGATACATACTTGTCTATTCTTCTAGATAGTTTTCTTGGAGTGCAGTATTTTTAGCTCACCTGGCCCAAAGGCGGCCTTTGTTTGTCGTCCGTCGTCGTCCGTTAACTATTACAAAAGTCTTCTCCTCTGAAACTACTGTACCAAATTTAACCAAACATGGCTACAATCATCATTAGGGTATCTAATTTAAAAAAAGTGTCCAATGACCCCGCTTGCCAACCAAGATGGCCGACATGGCTAAAATTAGAACATAGGGGTAAAATGCAAGTTTTGTCTATTATTTGGAAAACCGTGATAAATAGAGGATGCCAATTTTTCATATAAGTCAAAACTGTCAGGCAACTTCTTATAGGAGTTATTGCCCTAAAATGACAAATTTTACCATTTTTTTTTCATTTTTGCCTATTTTCATGAAAACTCTAATAGATGGAGAGAAACTTTAAATTGCAAAAATATTCAGCAAGACAAGATCTATAAATAAGTCTGATGTTTGAAATCGTCATTCGACTCCTTTTTAGAGTTGTTGCCCATTGATGACGTGTTTGACTTATGTCTAAAAAATTAAAATAGATAGATAGAAACTTAAATAAGCAAATATGATAAGAAAGACAAGATCTACAATTTTGACAGAATGGAGGAAATTGTCTGACATCTCCTTATTGGAGTTAATTGCACTTTAATGATGATTTTTACCATTTTTTTTGCAGTTTGCCTTAAATGATAAAAAATAAAAAAGATAAATAGTCACTTTAAATCACAAAAATGATCAGCAAGACAAGATCTACTAATTATATACAAGTCAAATTTTGCCGATATAGTTAGTAGACTGTCACTCTTTATAGGAGTGATTGCCCTTAAATGAGTTTTTTTTTACCCAATGCCTGGCGTTTTACAGCTACTTTTAAGAAAAATATCTAGTATGGTCCTGCTAGGAACAAAGAAATTAAGTTTTGAATGCAACGGATCATAATGTCCTAAATTCAGTTCATGAGATAAAACCTGTTCCAAGTGCTTCAAACAAGACATGAATCTAAGGAACTTGCCTTTAAACAGCTGCTTTCCAGTTCTCCAAAACCACTTCACAGTATCTGAGTACCGCATACCGTAGGAATTGTCACATTAAAACCAATTTACAACATCCAGAAACAGGTTGTATGATATGTTGTCCAATGGAAAAGTTATATTTGCTAAACATTAAAACAAAAGGAACCATACAGCCAGCTGGTTATTAGTCCCCCACCGACGAAGTCGAAGGGGACTTTAGGTTTGCACTTCGTCTTTCTGTCCATCCGTCAGTCCGGCAAATCAGTTTTCGACACTTTTTTTCTTCATGCTTGAAGATATTGATTTGATATATGGTGTATTGTTTTATCATGAGAAGTTACAGAACAAGTTCAAATTTTGTTCTGGTCTGACGATTTTGTGCAGAGTTATATTCCTTGGACTTCGAAAATTCACTCAAATAATCAATTTTCCACATTTTTTTCCATCATGCTTGAAGATATTGACTTGATATCTGTTATATATATAGTTTACACCACGACAAGTTATAGATCAAGATAGCATTTTGTTCCAGTACAATGAATTTTTAACTGGTAGGGGACTATGTATTGCCGGGCAATACTCACAGAATGCTTGTTCCCAGACAAATACTGTACTGCCATCGAAAAGAATGGTAAAATATCTTATCAGGAATCGCTTTTCAATATTTCCAAGATAATTTGTGTCTACTGTTTTGCAACATGTTTCAATTGTCTTTTGTGGTTCCTGATTTATGTCATTGTTCTTATTATTTATCTTAGCTCGTTTGGCCGGAAAAACCAGGTGCTCATCTAAATCAACATCGTTGATGATTTGTTTTTGTCGAGCCTGCGACTTTTGTCGCAGAAAGCTCGACATAGGGATAGTGATCCGGCGGCGGCGGCGGCGGCGGCGTTAGCTAACTTCTTAAAAGCTTTATATTTTAGAAGATGGAAGACCTGGATGCTTCATACTTTGTATATGGATGCCTCATGTTACGAAGTTTCCGTCAGTCACATGTCCAATGTCCTTGACCTCATTTTCATGATTCAGTGACTACTTGAAAAAAAAGTTCAGATTTTTTGTAATGTTAAATTCTCTCTTATTATAAGTAGTAGGATAACTATATTTGGTATGTGCGTACCTTGCAAGGTCCTCATGCCCGTCAGACAGTTTTTACTTGACCTCGACCTCATTTCATGGATCAGTGAACAAGGTTAAGTTTTCGTGGTCAAGTCCATATCTCAGATACTATAAGCAATAGGTCTAGTACATTCGGTGTATGGAAGGACTGTAAGGTTTACATGTCCAACTGGCAGGTGTCATCTGACCTTGATCTCATTTTCATGGTTCAGTGGTTATAGTTAAGTTTTTGTATTTTGGTCTGTTTTTCTTATACTGTATGCAATAGGTCTACTATATTTGGTGTATGGAATGATTGTAAGGTGTACATGTCTAGCTGGCAGGTGTCATCTGACCTTGACCTCATTTTCATGGTTCAGTGGTTATAGTTAAGTTTTTTTGTTTTGGTCTGTTTTTCTTATTCTGTATGCAATAGGTCTACTATATTTGGTGTATGGAATGATTGTAAGGTGTACATATCTAGCTGGCAGGTGTCATCTGACCTTGACCTCATTTTCATGGTTCAGTGGTCAAAGTTAAGTTTTTGAGTTTTGTTTTTTTTTTCTAATACTGCATGCAATAGGTCAGCTATATTTGGTGTATGGAATGATTGTAAGGTGTACATGTCTAGCTGACAGGTGTCATCTTACCTTGACCTCATTTTCATGGTTCAGTGGTCAAAGTTAAGTTTTTGAGTTTTGGTCTTTTTTTCTAATACTATATGCAATAGTTCAACTATATTTGGTGTATGGAAATATTTTATGATCTATATGTCAGTCATGCAGGTTTTATTTGACCTTGACGTCATTTTCAAGGTTCATTGCTCAGTGTTAAGTTTTTGTGTTTTCGTCTGTTTTTCTTAAACTATAAGCAATAGGTCAACTATATTTGTTGTATGGAAGAATTGTTAGCTGTACATGCCTGCCTAGCATGATTCATCTGACCTTGACCTCATTTTCATGGTTCATTGGTCAATGTTTAGTTTACTTGGTTAATGTTAAGTTTATCTGACAGTTCTAATAAAGCTTTATATTTAGGACTATCAACATAATATCAATGATTAGTAAAGAAGGCGAGACATTTCAGCGTGTGCACTCTTGTTCATTATTTGTGAGTACAATCTCACCTGGCCTAAAAGGCTAAGCGTTCGTCGATAACTTTTACAAAAATCTTCTTTTCTAAAACTAATGGGCCAAATTTAACCAAACATGGCCACAATCATCTCATTAGGGTATCTGGTTTAAAAAATGTGTCCAATGACCCCACCTACCATCCAACTTGGCCGACATGGCTAAAGATGGAACATAGGGGTTAAGTGTAAGTTATATAGCTCTTTAGCTGTTTTGGTTCTTATAAATCCTCGGCTTTCAAATATTTGGCTTTGAGAGTTCCTGATGAAGGGAAATCAAGAAAAGCGATTTGGATGCATGAAATTATTAACGTGTTGTTTTCATTTTTTTGGGCTATCATCTTGAAAACCACTATGATTGGAGAAAATATGTCTGGGCAAAAATGTTCAGAATGATGAGATCTACATATTGTGAATGTCTAATTACTTCAAAACTGTCAGACGATTTCTAATAGGAGTTATTGTCCTTAAATGACGAATTTTACTGATTTTTTTATGTTAGCCTAATATCTGAAAAACTATAATAGAAAGAGAGAAACTTTATATACCAAAAATGATCAACAAGACAATATCTACAAATAAGTCTGCATTGTCGAAATTGTCAGACGACTCCTTATTGGAGTTAATGCCCTTTGATGACGATTATTATCATTTTTTTGCATTTTTGCTTAAAATCTGAAAAACTATTAATTATGGATAGATAGAAACTTAAAAAGCAAAAGTGATCAGCAATACAAGATCTACAAATAAGTTTACAATCTTGAATCGTCTGATGACCTCTTATTAGAGTTATTGCCCTTTGATAATGATTTTTTTCCTTTTTTTTTGTGTTTTTGCCTAATCTGAATTGAAAAACTATAATAGATAGATCGAAACTTAAATTTGCAAAAAATGATCAGCAAGACTTAATCTACAAATATGTCAAATAGTCCAAATCATCAGTCGAATCCTTGTAGGAATACTTGCTCTTTAATGACAATTTTACCAATATTTTACGTTTTTGTCTCGCCTGCTACAAAGTCACAGAAAGCGTGACATAGGGATTGCTTTTCCAGCGACCACAGTGGCGTCAACAATTTTTAAACGACCACAAAAAATTTTGCTGTCGTATATTGGTATCACAGCGTCCGAAGACATTTGGTTTTCGTACAATAACGAGTATAAGTAAATAGAAATCTATGAAATTTAAAGACAAGGTTTATGACCACAAAAGAAAGATTGGGATTGATTTTTGGGGTTATGGTCCCAACAGTTTAGGAATTAGGGGCCAAAAAGGGGCCCAAATAAGCATTTTTCTAGTTTCCAGACAATAACTTGTGGAATGGTGTATGGATCTCTCTGAAATTATACCACAAGTTTCCATACCTCAAAGGGATGGTAGGAATTGGCTTTGGGGGGGTTATGGCTCAAACCATTTAGTAATTAGGGGCAAAAAAGGGGGAAAAACAAGGTTGTCCTGGTTAATGGACAATTACTTAAGTACAAAACATAATTTAAAAGCAGTGTAAGGGAGGTAATTCAAACACAACATTTTGAATCACCTCCCTTACACTGCTTTTAAATTATGTATAAAGAAATGATGTATTGTCTTGAGGTGATTAGCTGTCAATTTATTTTTAGAAGTTGCTATTTTAAAAATGCTGATAAATGATAATTTAATTTTAGCCATGATTATGTATGTCATTTTCTATTTAAGACTTTTATGATGTATTTAAATGGGTTATTATGGTTGCAAACTCCATTGGAAATTCGAAATGAGATAATGACCATATCTTGAGGGTAAGAATTTTTTTTGGAAAAGGGAGGGGGGGGGGGGGTAAAAACAAATTATTTTTTTTTGGGGGGGAGGGGGAGTCAATTCGCAACAGCATAGTGTATTGCACAAAAGCAAAAAAATGAATATAAATTCAAATCACATAACCAATTCAAGTTCTTTGACTACAGTTATTCTGTGTTAGAAACCTATTATGTGTCAAATATTTAATTACAGTCCAAATTCAGACCTGTATCAAGTGCGAATATTGTGTCCATTTTTGCCCCAACTGTTCAGGGTTGGACCACTGCGGTCGTATCCAGCTGTGCTCAGCGAGGCAATTTATTCAGTTTTCGGCATAAGTTAGTTAGATAGTAACTACTTGTGATAGATCATTCATATTTGATATGAAGTTGCATTACTATCAGTACATATCAGTTTGACAACTATTTCGAGGCCCTGCCCCCTAGGTCATGGTCCAGCAACTTTGAATTAACCACTTTGCCCCCAATCCCGCCTGTAGTCGTGATGGCGACCACCATTCTTTGATGGCCCGTATGACCCACCATACTTTTTATGCCCCGCCGTAGAGGAGGGGGCATTAAGTTTTACCCTTGTCCGCCGTACGTCCCAAAATTGGTTTTCGTTCTCTGACTTGATTTTGCCGCAACCAAATGTTATGAAACTTATACACAATGCTAATTACCACAAAACACAGATCAAGTTTGAATTTTGGTGGCTTCACTTTAACCGTTCTAGAGTTATGCCCCTTTATAATTGGAAAAATTGCTAAATTTTTAGTTTCTGTTCTCTAACTTAAGTTTGCCTCAACCAAATGTTATGAAACTTATACACAATGCTTATTACCACCAAATACAGATCAAGTTTTAATTTTAGTAGCGTCACTCTAACCGCTCTAGAGTTATGCCCCTTTATATAAATGGAAAAATTACAAAAATTTTAGTTTCCGTTCTCTAACTTAAGTTTGCTTCAACCGAATGTTATGGAACTTATACACAAGGCTTATTACCACAAAACACAGATCAAGTTTGAATTTTGGTGTTGTCACCTTAACTGTCCTAGAGTTATGCCCCTTTATAAATGGAAAAATTGCAAATTTTTTATTTTCTTCTAAATATCAAAACGTCCGGTCAGAATGGGGACGTTAAATCCGATGCCTCGTGTAAAGAGAGTGCCACGCTCTTTGCACGTTAAGAACCCTTGCAACAACTCTTTGAGGGGTCCGTAGGTGACCTGTTGCAAGGCTAAATTTCTGTTCCTATCCAATATACCCTCATTTCCCGTGGCAGTCTAAATTTCTCCGACCTTAATCCCGGAAGCCCCTATTACAGAACCTACTTATTGTATTTATTGTGAACTTGTTCTCGTCCTGAATATGCATGAAATATTTGCCACTGGACGTTAAGCAACCAACAATCAATCAATCAATCAATCTAAATATCAAGTAATTTTAAAATTGGAGTTATCTTCCTTTGTCCATTATTATAGTTGAATCAACTACAATCAATGCTTTATACAATGCAATGTTTAATTTTGACTTCCACTGATAAAATACAGATCAAGTTTGAATTTTGGTAGCGTCACTCTAACCGTTCTAGAGTTATGCCCCTTTATATAAATGGAAAAATTACAAAAAATTTAGTTTCCGTTCTCTGACTTAAGTTTGCTTCAACCAAATGTTATGCAACTTATACACAAGGCTTATTACCACAAAACACAGATCAAGTTTGAATTTTGGTGTTGTCACTTTAACTGTTCTAGAGTTATGCCCCTTTATAAATGGAAAAATTGCAAAATTTTTAGTTTCCGTTCTCTTACTAAAGTTGCCTCAACCAAATGTTATGAAACTTATCCGCAATGCTTATTACCACAAAACACAGATCAAGTTTGAATTTTAGTGTCGTCACCTTAAAGGTTCTAGAGTTATGCCCCTTTATAAATTGAAAAATTGCAAAATTTTTAGTTTCCGTTCTCTAACTTAAGTTTGCCTCAACCAAATGTTATGAAACTTATACACAATGCTTATTACCACAAAATACAGATCAAGAATGAATTTTGGTAGCTTCACTCTAACCATTCTAGAGTTATGCCCCTTCATTAATGGAAAAATTGCAAATTTTTAGTTTCAGTTCTCTAACTTAAGTTTGCCTCAACCAAATTTTATGAAACGTATACACAATGCTTATTACCACAAAATAAAGATCAAGTTTGAATTTTGGTGGGGTCACTTTAACCATTCTCGAGTTATGCCCTTGATAAATGGAAAAAATGCAAAATTTTTAGTTTCCATTCTCTAACTTAAGTTGCCTCAACCAAATGTTATGAAACTTATACACAATGCTTTTTACCACAAAACACAGATCAAATTGAATTTTGGTAGCGTCACTTTAATCATTATCAAGCTATGCCCCTTTATAATTCTGCTATTGTGTTATGCCCCTTTATAAATGGAAAATTGTCTGCTCTGTAATGGTTGTATGTATTGACCAAACATTTCATTTCCATACTCAAAATTAGTTTGGTTTCAGTACGAGTTTTGCTCTGCATCTGTGTGTGGAAGTTAACAAAAGGCTAGATTAATGGTAAGTAATATAAAAAATTATGCATGTTATCAGCAGTCAGAGCTCTGACATAAACAAGTCAGAATAAAATGACTTCTTCAAGTCAGAAAGTGTTTTGAAATTCTGACCTGTACGCGTCAATTTTTGTTTGCGCAGTTTTCACTCGAGTCCGTCAAACCAGAAGTTATTTTGAATTTGCCGCCGATCTACGACACATACGATCACGTGGTTTTTTGCAAGAGATCACGTGTTTGAGAGTCGTTGTTTTGGAAGTGTCTCGAACGAGAAGTCATTGAATATTATATTGATTATTTACGATTTTTAGTGAAAATCTAGGTCATTGTGGGCATTTTTAGAAAGGTAATTCATATTACCTCCGTATTTTCATGGGCATTTTTATATTTTTTGCCTATAAAGAAGTTCCTTGCAAGTGATTTTTTTGCTGTTTCATGAAGGCGCGCGACCTGTAAATACGGACGCGTGGTCTTTTAGATGACCTGGTGTTTGACAATTCTGACTTGTTCAGGTCAGAAAATGTTGTTATGATAATGAATTGTTATTTTCGGGAGATAACTCGTGTTGTCTTAAACAATATTAACATTATTAACCAGTCAGTGCAATTTTAAAAGTAAAATTATTGCTTCGAGCTGAACATCGTCACGTGATTTTTCTATTTTTAAACTCAATAACGAACTGATTTTTTAACCTTTCTGATTCGTTTCTCCCTATGAGAAAAACGATCATTGCGAATATTGATATGATGATAATGAAACGGAAATGGGAAAAGTTTTAATAAAAGAAAAAGGAAGGGAGGGGTTTAACTAAAGAACCCAAGGGTTTATTTTTTTTTATTTTTAAAGTTATAACTTGAGAACAATAAGCGATGCACACACCTGGTCTTCATTTATGATCATGGGACATGATAAAACAAATCAAATGAAATGTAGGGCAAGTCTCCAGGGATCACCCCTATCCCTGTCATTTCTCTATTCCTCTTTATAATGTCAAATTTATTTTAATGAAATATACCGGGCTAGTCTCCAGGTTTACCCCCACCCCCTGCCATTTGCAAATGTTCTTATATTTTGTAAACGGTAGAGATCCCCACCCCTAAACCATATATATTCTTGTATGGGACAATTTAACAAATCAAATGATATGTTGGGGAGGTCCCTGGGGGTCACCCCTACCCCTCCTGTTTGAAAACTTGTAAACGGTCGAGATCCCCACCCCTAAACCATATATTTTCTTGAATAGGACAATGAAACAAATCAAATGAAGTATAGGGGAAGTCCCTTGGGGTCACCCCCACCCCCTCCTGTGTGAAAACTTGTAAACGGTCGGGATCCCCACCCCATAACCATATATATTCTTGTAAGGGTCAATAAGACAAATCAAATGAAATAAAAGTGGAGTCCCTGAGGGTCACCCCACACCCTCATGTTTGAAAACTTGTAAACGGTCGAGATCCCCACCCCTACACCATATACATTCTTGCACAGGACAATAAAACAAATCAAATGAAATATAGGGGAAGTCCATTGGGGTCATCCCCATCCCCCTTTTTGAAATGTTCTGGATCACCACCCCTAAAGGTAAACCATATGATATTCCTGTTCGTCATTTCAAGAAGATTTGAATGACATGCAGGGTCAAACCCTAGGCGTCACTTATGCATATCACTTTACTAGACAAAACCAATTTGTACTGGAACTTGCCCAATGTCAGGCAACCATGGGAATGACGAATTATGGGAGCTTAAATTTGTTTGGGAGACTTCTTAACAGCATCCTGTTACAATTATTTCTTGTTTATTTTAATCTACTGAGAGACCACCTTTACATATTATATTTATCAGTGTATGTGCAAACAGAATTGTCTATTCAGTATTATTTTCCTATCACATGCATCACATCTTATTAATTACATGGATATAGGAAGATGTGGTATGAGTGCCAATGAGACAACTCTCCATCCAAGTTACAATTTATAAAAGTAAACCATTATAGGTCAAGGTACGGCCTTCAACACGGAGCATTGGCTCACACCTAACAGCAAGCTATAAAGGGCCTCAAAAAATTACTAGTGTAAAACCATTCAAACGGAAAAACCAACGGTCTAATCTATATGAAAAAAAAAAATTTTTGGCATATTTGTTTTCCTCTGAAATTACACATCTATAATTCTTACCCCAGATGCTTAGCCACATGAAGCATTTACCTCTTATTTGAGACATAGATAGTCTTTGTTTCTACAGAAGTGAGAAGAACATTGGAAGTCAGAATGTTCTGACTTATAAAAGTCTGAATGTTCTGACTTATAAAAGTCTGAATGTTCTGACTTAATAAGGTCAGAAAGACTCAGAATGATCTGAAAATACTGACTTTTTTTAATGTTTAGAGTATTTTAGAATATGAATGCACTTGTCATGCTAGTACCATAAGAAACCCTGACAAGATTTTGTTCCCAAACAACAATTTTTAAAGATATTAAGAATAACAAGTGTACAATGGAACATAAATTACAAAGTTATAATTGTTGTGAAAAAAGCTATTTAAAAAAAAATCAATAGATAGTTATCTTTCAGCTTTTACATGTATTTAAAAAACAGTGAAAATATTATGGAATATATGTACGGCTTCTTGAAGGACAACAAAGTCACCATATTTGGTCTGAATTTGTATGTTTTTTCTCCTCAAATTTTTTTTAACATTATTAATGTCGGCTTTTTTCTTAACTAATTTTAAACATTCTTAATTATAATTAAATTTCCCCAACATTTTGCTTACAAACTCTTTAATTTCTAAAGTCAAATTGAAAGTTGTCTTCACAGATTCAATGTGTCTGAAAATGTTATATTGAAAAAACAATACTTTTATATCCTCAAATAAAATGGGTATACCATGAGTTTAATGGTCATGCAGATATGCAATCCAGGATGTTAACAATCAGAGTTTAGATTACAGTCATATAGTAATAGGCAGAGTTTTTCTTATATAATCAATAACCAGAGTAAAGATAATTGATTAATAGAGGTTTAGTTTAATATAAGTAATAAACAAAGCTAATTAATACACTTGCAATAACATACATGTAGTTAAATTAGTAAATACAGAATATTCATAAAAAATTCAGACAGAAATACTGTAATAGGTCAAGTCATTAGGGACGACATCAAAAGTTCAATAAAGGATAAAAAACTTAATTCACATCACATAGTTTTTTCACTGACCCACCCACCCCCCCCCTCTTAACTTAATTTGGGAAAGATTGATTGACCAATATGGATTTATGTAAAATCGATTTTGGATAAACAAAACTTGCAGCAACTTTAACCCCACCCCCACCCCCAAACTATTTGATTTTAAGTTTTTTTATCCTACATTGGTCTCTTGATGGCGTCCCTTAGAATGTGCTGACTTTGTACATGTTGTAGTGATAGTTATAGCACCCATACAACATATAGGAATCAGTCAAAAGGAGAGAAAAATTCCCGAAATTTGTCACATAGTGACATTTGTGAGTCGGAATAACAAAATATAGACTCATTAATCTCTCCATCTTTTCAAAAATTATGAACCAGATTTTATGCATATCCATTTAGTTTTTGACGGACTCTTGATTTGACCTGTCTGAGTCAATTTGCAGAACAAAATTTCCAATCAAAGCTATGTGTTCTTCCTCTTAGCCCCCTTCTGAATCTGCCACTGTTGAGTTTATTAATTGATTTTTCCATACATTATCATTAATATCAAATGGCAATGCCTGACTTAATAATTTCAATAAATTTAGTTTTTGACTGATTTTTTAAAGTCAGAACATGACTTGACCTGTTTAAGTCAATTTGCAGAACAAAATTTCCAATCAAAGCTAGGTGTACTGCCTTTAAGCCCTGCAATGCCCGGCTTAAATATTTCAATAAATTTATTTAAGTTTTGGACTGACTCTTTTAAGTCAGAACATGATTTGACCTGTTTAAAACAAAATACATTTAATATTGAATATACCAAATAAACTTTTTTATTGTCCTCATTATTGTGACTTATGGGGACTTTATTCTCTCCGTCTTTTATCTGACTCACCCATACATTTTTAAATCAATATGACAATACTATACTTAAAAGTTGTAATAAGTTTAGTTTTGTTTGACTCTGAAGTCAGAACATGATTTGACCTGTTAAAGTCAGTTTACAGAACAAAATTTCCAATCAAAGCTAGGTGTACTTCCTTTAAGCCCTGCTTCTGAATCTGCCATTTTCGAGTTTATTATTTGATAAGTTTTTAGAAACAATTAAGTCAAATGGTTATTTATTTTAGGGGATCTTACATATATTTCCTGTGTCTTTTATCTGACGTTCCCATACATTCATTAAATAACATATGGCAATGCCCAGCTTATATATTTCAATAAATTTATTTTAGTTTTGGACTGACTCTTTTAAGTCAGAACATGATTTGACCTGTTTAAAACAAAATACATTTAATATTGAATATACCAAGTAAACTTTTTTATAGTCCTCATTATTGTGACTTATGGCTACCTTATTTCCTCTGTCTTTTATCTGGCTCACCTATATATTTTTAAATCAATATGACAATACTAGACTTAAAAGTTGTAATAAGTTAAGTTTTGTTTGACTCTTTGAAGTCAGAACATGATTTGACCTGTTAAAGTCAGTTTACAGAACAAAATTTCCAATCAAAACTGGTCTTTTTCCTAAGCCCCCCCCCTAATCTGAATCTGCTACTGTTGAGTTAATTAATTGATAAGTTTGTGTAGAAACAATTCAGTCAAATGGTTTTAAAATAATATTTTTTATAACCAAAAGTTCCATATGTTAACTTAACAGAAAAAAAAGTCATAAAAATGCAGAAATAGAATAAAATTTTAAGATAATTTGATGAAATTTGTAAACAAAATACATTTGAATATTAAATATACCAAATAAACTTTTTTATAGTCCTCATTATTGTGACTTTATTATTGGGTGTCTTTTATCTGATTTTCCCATACATTCTTAAATGCATATGACAATTCCAGACTTAAAAGTTGCAATAATTAGTAAAAGTATAGTTTTTGACTGACTCTTTGAAGTCAGAACATAATGTGACTTGTTCAAGTCAGTTTGCACAACAGGATTTACCTCAATGAAATATTAAGATATCAAATATATACCAAATTAACTTTTATATAGTTCTAAAAATTGTGACTTAATATTTGTGAACTTTTTTCCTACTTGTATCCATACATTCTAACAATCACATCACAATCATGACAATGCCCGACTGTTACAGTTGCAATCCATTTAGTGTTTGACAGACTCTTATAAGTCAGAACATGATTTGACCTGCTTGAGTCAGTTTACAGATCACAATTTCCAATCAAAGCTATGTGTTCTTCCTCTTAGTCCCCTTCTGAATCTGCCACTGTTGAGTTTATTAATTGATAAGTTTTAAGAAACAATTAAGTCAAATGGTTATTTATCTTTGAGGATCTTGCATGTAATTCGTGTGTATTTTATCTGACTTTTCCATACATATCATTAATATCATATGGCAATGTCTGACTTAAAAATTTCAATAAATTTAGTTTTTGACTGATATTTTTAAGTCAGAACATGATTTGACCTGTTTAAGTCAATTTGTCAGAACATAATTTGACCTGTTCAAGTCAGTTTGCAGAACAAAATTTCCAATTAAAGCTAGGTGTACTTCCTTTAAGCCCTGCTTCTGAATCTGCCATTTTTGAGTTTATTATTTGATAAATTTTTAGAAACAATTCAGTCAAATAGTTATTTATTTTAGGGGATCTTACATATATTTCCTATGTCTTTTATCTGACGTTCTCATACATTCATTAATATCATATGGAAGTGTCCAACTTTAAAATTTCAATAAACTTAGTTTTGGACTGACTCTTTGAAGTCAGAACATAATTTGACCTGTTTAAAACAAAATACATTTAAATATTGAATATACCAAATAAACTTTTTTATATAATCCTCATTATTGTGACTTTAGGGGACCTTATTTCCTCTGTTTTTTATCTGGCTCTCCCATACATTTTTAAATCAATATGACAATACTAGACTTAAAAGTTGTAATAAGTTTAGTTTTGACTGACTCTTTGAGGTCAGAACATGATTTGACCTGTTAAAGTCAGTTTACAGAACAAAATTTCCAATCAAAGCTAGGTGTACTTCCTTTAATCCAAGAAAGTCCTTGCTTTCAGACTGCTTCTGAATCTGCCATTTTCGAGTTTATTATTTGATAAATTTTTAGAAACAATTAAGTCAAATGGTTATTTATTTTAGGGGATCTTAACATATATTTCCTGTGTCTTTTATCTGATGTTCCCATACATTCATTTAATATCATATGGCAATGCCCGGCTTAAATATTTCAATAAATTTATTTTAGTTTTGGACTGACTCTTTTAAGTCAGAACATGATTTGACCTGTTTAAAACAAAATACATTTAATATTGAATATACCAAATAAACTTTTTTATAGTCCTCATTATTGTGACTTATGGGGACCTAATTTCCTCAGTCTTTTATCTGGCTTACCTATACATTTTTAAATCAATATGACAATACTAGACTTAAAAGTTGTAATACGTTTAGTAAGTCAGAACATAATGTGACTTGTTTGAGTCAGTTTGCACAACAGTATTTACCTCAATGAAATATTAAAATAATAAATGTTTTGCTCTTAATAAATTTAGCTTAAAGTGGATGAGAATATATCTTTTATTAACATAGTCTTATCATGAATAAGTGTCTTGTTTTTCCTTGGAAGATTTGAAGTATTGTCATGTAATGTATCCAATATTGTATTTTGTAAATCTTTTGATATTCAGAAAATTGTATGATCCATTTTTTCTCACCTGGTTTTTCTTTGTATTTTGAAATAATTGAAAGTGATGAGATAAATATATTATGTTTAGATTCTGGAAAGGAGAAGGTATGATGTCAGATGAGCCCCACTTTTTAAAACTCTTTAATTCGAAACTAGTAATCACCATATTTTTATGGAGATTGATAACAAAGTGGTAGTAATGACTGCTTCAAATCAGAACAAAAATGACCTCTCGAAGTCAAAATGCATTAAAAAGGGGCATAAATCTTATTAGAATATGAAGATATTAAGTCACAATACTTTGTGCAAAATCTGACCTGTGGAAGTCATTTTATGATAAATTAAAGTCTGACATAAACTGACCTGTACAAGTCATATTCTGTTGAGTGCAAGAAGGGAGACAACACTTACATCAAATTATATCTGACCTATGGAAGTCATTTTATTCTGACTTGTTTATGTCAGAGCTCTGACTGATCAGTATGCCATGTTATCTAGCATTGCATCATATTCAAATATTGGGGTATTTTTATATGCTTAAATCTTACCATGTACAAAATGTGTATAGAATTTTGATTTTGGGCTATGTTCTAAGTGGGTCCAAATTAGGGTGCAAATTTAAACTTTGATTGATTTCAATATGCTGAATTTAATAAATTAATGTATATAGATTTTGGATTTTGGGTCCATTTTTCAATTTAGTCCAAAGGGGCCAAATTTAACTTTGTTTGATTTCAACAAAAATTGATTAGTAGGGGTTTTTTGCTATGCTGAATTGCTTATATTTGGTCAATTTCAATTGTTTGGGGTTTTTATACGACCGCAAAAATTTTTTTGCGTCGTATAATGCTATCATGTCGTCGTCTGCGTCGTCCATAGACACATTTAGTTTGAGGACAAAAACTTTAGTTTAAGTGAATGGATCTCTATGAAATTTTACCATAAGGTTCAATACCACAAAAGGAAGATTGGGATTGATTTTGGGGGTTATGGTACCAACAGTTAAGGAATAAGGGGCCAAAAAGGGGCCAAAAATAAGCATTTTTGTAACTTCCAGACATAACTTGTGTGTTAGTGTATGGATCTCTGTGACATTGTACCACAAGGTTCCATATCACAAAGGGAATGCTGGGATTGATTTTGGGGGTAATTGCCTCAAAATTTTAGGAATTAGGGGCCAAAAAGGGGCTAAAAACAAGCATTTTAATATGGACAAATACTTTAGTACAAAACATAATTTAAAGCAGTGTCAGGGAGATAAATCAAATACATCATTTGAATTACCTCCCTTACACTGCTTTTAAATTATGTATAAAGTAATGGTTAATGAACAATTAAGACAATTTAAAACAGTGTAAGGGAGGTAATCCACATACAACGTTTTGATTACTTCCCTTACACTGCTTTTAAATTATGTTTAAAGAAATGCATATTTATAAAGGAAGACCAGTAAAAATATCTGCAAATGTTGCGTCTTTTTTTTTTTTACAAAAAAATCCATATGAAAGATTTGACACCATATTTTAAATTCTATTATAAAATAGATTAAGTTAGCACTATGGTAAATTTAAATGGGTAATTATTGTTGCAAATTCCATTGGAAATTTGAATTGAGATTATGACTATATCTTGAGGGAAGAATTTTTTGGTGGAAAAGGGGGGGGGGGGGGGTTAAAAAGAAATTCTGGGGGGTCAATTTTTTCTCATTTCAGATTTCAGAAATTAAAAAGAATTATTCTTCAAATGGTATTTTTTTTTTCAAATTTCAAATATTGAAAAATTTCAAGAAGTAATCTTTAATTGCACAGTATGGCGCATTAGATTTGTAAAATCTTTGACCACATTTATTTATTTGTTATGCCAAATCTGACCGTGTATTTAGATTTTTAATTTTGGGTCCAGTTTTCAAATTGGTCTACATTAAGGTCCAAAGGGTCCAAAATTAAACTTAGTTTGATTTTAGCAAAAATTGAATATATTGGGTTCTTTGATATGCTGAATCTAAACATGTATTTAGATATTTGATTTCAGGCTCAGTTTTCAAGTTGGTCCAAATTGGGGTCCAAAATTAAACTTTGTTTGATTTCAACAAAAATTGAATAGATGGGGTTCTTTGATATGCTGAATCTAACCATGTATTTAGATTTTGAGCTCACCTGGCCCGAAGGGCCAAGTGAGCTTTTCTCATCACTTGGCGTCCGTCGTCCATCGTCATCCGGCGTCGTCTGGTGTCGTCCGGCGTCGGCGTAAACTTTTTACATTTTGAACTTCTTCTAGAGAACCACTGAATGGAATGAAACCAAACATGGCATGAATGTTCCTTATGAGGTGCTGACTGAGTGTTGTTACTTTGAAGCCGATCCATAATCCAAGATGGCCGCCAGCGGGGGACTTAGTTTAACATAGGACCCTATGGGAAATACATACAAATGTCTTCTTTTAGAGAACCATTGAATGGAATGAAACCAAACATGGTATGAATGTTCCTTATGAGGTGCTGACCCAGTGTTGTTACTTTGAAGCCGATCCATATTTCAAGATGGCCGCCAGTGGGGGACTTAGTTTAACATGGGACCCTATGGGAAATACATACAAATGTCTTCTTTTAGAGAACCACTGAATGGAATGAAACCAAACATGGTATGAATGTTCCTTATGAGGTGCTGACCGAGTGTTGTTACTTTGAAGCTGATCCATAATCCAAGATGGCCGCCAGCAGAGGACTTAGTTTAACATAGGACCCTATGGGAAATACATACAAATGTCTTCTTTTAGAGAACCACTGAATGGAATGAAACCAAACACGGCATGAATGTTCCTTATGAGGTGCTTACCAAGTGTTGTTACTATGAAGTTGATCCATAATCCAAGATGGCCGCCAGCAGGGGACTTAGTTTAACATTGGACCCTATGGGAAATACATACAAATGTCTTCTTTTAGAGAACCACTGAATGGAATGAAACCAAACATGGCATGAATGTTTCTTATGAGGTGCTGACCGAGTGTTGTTTCTTTGAAGCCGATCTATAATCCAAGATGGCCACCTGCAGGGGACTTAGTTTAACATGGGACCCTATGAGAAATACATACAAATGTCTTCTTTTAGAGAACCACTGAATACAATGAAACCAAACATGGCATGAATGTTCCTTATGAGGTGCTGACCAAGTGTTGTTACTATGAAGCTGATCCATAATCCAAGATGGCCGCCAGAAGGGGACTTAGTTTAACATTGGACCCTATGGGAAATACATACAAATGTCTTCTTTTAGAGAACCACTGAATGGAATGAAACCAAACATGGCATGAATGTTCCTTATGAGGTGCTGAATGAGTGTTGTTACTATGAAGCTGATCCATAATCCAAGATGGCCGCCAGCCGGGGACTTAGTTTAACATTGGACCTTATGGGAAATACATACAAATGTCTTCTTTTAGAGAACCACTGAATGGAATGAAACCAAACATGGCATGAATGTTTCTTATGTGGTTCTGACCGAGTGTTGTTACTTTGAAGCCGATCCATAATCCAAGATGGCCGCCAGCGGGGGACTTAGTTTAACATAGGACCCTATGGGAAATACATACAAATGTCTTCTTTTAGAGAACCACTGAATGCAATGAAACCAAACATGGCATGAATGTTCCTTATGAGGTGCTGACCGAGTGTTGTTACTATGAAGCCGATCCATAATCTAAGATGGCCGCCAGCGGAGGACTTAGTTTAACATAGGACCCTATGAGAAATACGTACAAATGTTTTCTTTTAAAGAACCATTGAATGGAATGAAACCAAACATGGCATGCATGTTCCTTTTGAGGTGCTGACCAAGTGTTGTGACTTTGAAGCTGATCCTTCATCCATGATGGCTGCCAGATGGGGACAATGTTGAACAAACGACCCTATGGACAATACATACAAATGTCTTCTTTTAGAGAACCACATACTGAATGGATTGAAACCAAACATGGCATGAATGTTCCTTATGAGGTGCTGACTAAGTTTTGTTACTTTGAAGCTGATCCTTCATCCATGATGGCCGCCAATGGGGGGACTTCCTTTAACATAAGACTCTATGGGAAATACATACAAATGCTTCTTCTAGAGGTGCACTGAATGGAATGAAACCAAAACATGGCATAAATGTTTCTTATGAGGTGCTGATTAAGTGTTGCTACTTTGTTGCCGATTTACTGTTCAAGATGGCCACCAGGATTTTTTATTAAATTACAGGACCAATATTAAACCAAATTTGGCCTCACTCATTATTAGGGTATCTGTTATGATTTTAATCTATGTTTACATGATTTCCAAAACCAAAGTAGAATCAGGTGAGCGACACAGGCTCTTGAGAGCCTCTAGTTTATTTGTGGGCCCCGCTATCAAATTGGTTCATATTAAGGTCAAAAGCGTCAAAAATAAACTTTGTTTTATTTCATCAAAAATTGAATAATTGGGGTTCTTTGATATGCCAAATCTAACCGTGTATTTAGATTTTTAATTTTGGGTCCAGTTTTCAAATTGGTCTACATTAAGGTCCAAAGGGTCCAAAATTAAACTTAGTTTGATTTTAACAAAAATTTAATATATGGGGTTCTTTGATATGCTGAATCTAAACATGTATTTAGATTTTTGATTTTGGGCCCAGTTTTCAAGTTGGTCCAAATTGGGGTCCAAAATTGAACTTTGTTTTATTTCATCAAAACTTGAAATATTGGGGTTCTTTGAAATGCCAAATCTAACCGTGTATTTAGATTTTTAATTTTGGGTCCCGTTTTTTAAATTGGTCTACATTAAGGTCCAAAAGGTCCAAAATTAAACTTTGTTTGATTTCAACAAAAATTGAATATATGGGGATCTTTAATATGCTGAATCTAACCATGCATTTAGATTTTTTATTTGTGGGCCCCGCTATCAAATTGGTTCATATTTAGGTCAAAAGGGTCCAAAATAAACTTTGTTATATTTCATCAAAAATTGAAATGTTGGGGTTCTTTGATATGCCAAATCTAACCGTGTATTTAGATTTTTGATTTTGGGTCCCGTTTTTTAAATTGGTCTACATTAAGGTTCAAAGGGTCCAAAATTAAACTAAGTTTGATTTTAACAAAAATTGAATTCTTGGTGTTCTTTGATATGCTGAATCTAAACATGTGTTTAGATTTTTTATTATGGGCCCAGTTTCAAGTTGGTCCAAGTTGGGGTCCAAAATTAAACTTTGTTTGATTTCAACAAAAATTGAATATATGGGGTTCTTTGATATGCTGAATCTAACCATGTATTGTGATTTTTGGGCCCCGTTATCAAATTGGTCCACATTGAGGTCAAAAGGGTGCAAAATTAAACTTTGTTTGATTTCATCAAAAATTGAATTCTTTGGATTCTTTGATATGCTGATTCTAACCATGTATTTAGATTCTGGATATTGGACCATAATAGGTAAATTAAAAAAATTTAAGTTCTTAGACCACATTCATTCTGTGTCAGAAACCTATGCTGTGTCAAATATTTAATCACAATCCAAATTCAGAGCTGTATCAAGCTTGAATGTTGTGTCCATACTTGCCCCAAGCTGTCGTATCAATCTGCACCCAGCGGCACATTTTATTACAGTTTTCAGACAATAACTTGTGTTCAAGTGTATGGATCTCTCTGAAATTGTACTGCAAGGTACCATACCACAAAGGGAAGGCTGGGATTGAGTTTGGGGGTGATGAATCATAAGGGGGTTCAAAAAATTGGGCCGGGGGGGGGGGGGGGGGGGGGGGGGGGGTAGATGTTTTTTTTCCTTTTTTTTTTCTTTAAAATTTTCCATTTTAAGTTGGTTATTTTTGATTTATATATAAAAGCAAATAATAATAATATGGTTTGATTTCATCAAACATTGAAATATTGGGGATCTTTGATATGCTGATTCTAACCGTGTACTTAGATTCTTAATTTTTGGTCCCGTTTTCAAATTGGTCTACATTAAGGTCCAAAGGGTCTAAAATTAAACTTAGTTTGATTTTAACAAAAATTGAATTCTTGGGGTTCTTTGATATGCTGAATCTAACCGTTTATGTATTTAGATTTTGGATATTGGACCATAATAGGTAAATTAAAAATTTTTAAGTTCTTAGACCACATTTATTCTGTGTCAGAAACCTATGCTGTGTCAAATATTTAATCACAATCCAAATTCAGAGCTGTATCAAGCTTGAATGTTGTGTCCATACTTGCCCCAACTGTTCAGGGTTCCACCTCTGCGGTCGTATCAAGCTGTGGCCAGCAGAGCATTTTATTTGCATGAAGAGTTACCTCCCTTACAATGTTTTAGCTTTTAATTTATTTTTTATTTTTGGAGTGCTATGCAAATGAAAAGCTATCATTTTATTTTTAAATGTTAATTTACCAAGAATTTTGCTGATTCAGATATATTAACTTTACTAATTATGCATTGTTCTATTTTAAGATTGTTATCATGAAGCTTTTAATTTATTTCTTATCTTTTAGGTGATATGCAAATAAGTAGCTGTCATTTTATTTTTAGATCTTACTAAGAATTTTGCTGATTCAGATATTTTAATTTTACTGATTATGCATTGTTCTATTTTAAGATTGTTATCATGAGACTTTTAATTTATTTCTTATCTTTGAGGTGATATGCAAATGAGAAGCTGTCATTTTAGTTTTAGATCTTACTAAGAAGTTTGCTGATTCAGATATATTAATTTTACTGATTATACATTGTTCTATTTTAAGATTGTTTTCATGAAACTTTTAATTTATTTCTTATCTTTGAGGTGATATGCAAATAAGAAGCTGTCATTTTACTTTTAAATCTTACTAAGAAATTTGCTGATTCAGATATTTTAATTTTACTGATTATATGCATTGTTCTATTTTAAGATTGTTATCATGTATTTAAATGATTTGTTATGGTTTAAAGTTCCATAGGAAACTGAAATAGACATTTGTCCATCTGTTGAGGTGAATGTTCAGGTAAGTGATGTTGTTTTTTTTAAACTGTTTGTCTTTTTAAAATAAATTATTTTAAATAACATCTTAAAAAGAGTTTTAAACCGGATTTTCGAAGGAAATATCGGTAATTGATTTGGGGATGTACGGCGGGCGGACGGGCGGGCGGATGGGCAGCTGCCAAACAGTGTCTCTTCAATAACATGAAAACTCTGTGATGATTTGTTTTCAAATTTAGATATGTTGTTTCTTGTGACTTAATGAAGATCTAGTTCAATTTTCACGATTTTAGTATTTCTCCTTTTTGACTTATCGCCATTTTTAATATCCAAAAGTGGTATTTTAAAATATTTTTCTCTTGTTATCATTTTATGACTAAGCATAATGTCTTATCTCACAATAAAAATTGGAATGACAGATTTATTTGAAAATTTTCTATTTCCTAAGTGGTGATGATTATAAGCTATATTATTAGACATTTTGAAGTTAATTACATAATTATTAATTAGATCTGGGTTATATCTTAGCATATGATAATCATTGTAGTGACAGATTTATTTGAATCCTGATAAGATCTGTAGGACTGTATATATAAAGTTTGAAATTTACTAGTAGGACTGTATTAATGAAGTTTGAAATTTACTGTTCATTATTAGACATTTTGTAGATAATTAAGTCTCCCTAAACCACATATATTCTTACCCCCACCCCTTCAATTTGAGAATGTGCTTTTATCTTGTAAACAGTCTAGATCCCCACCCCTAAACCATATATATTCTTGTATGGGACAATAAAACATATATAATGAAATATAGGGGAAATTCATGGGGGTCACCCCCACCCCCCTTCTTTTTGAAAACTTGTAAACGGTCAAGATCCTCACCCCGAAACCATATATATTATTGTATGGGACAATATAACAATTCAAATGAAATAAAAGGCAAGTCCCCTGTTGTCACCCCCACCCCATCCTGTTTGAGAACTTGTAAACGGTCAGGATCCCCACCCCTAAACCATATATATTCTTGAATGGGACAATAACACAAATCAAATGAAATATAGGGGAAGTCCAGGGGGTTCACCCCCACCCCCTCCTGTTTGAGAACTTGTAAATGGTTGAGATCCCCACCCCTAAACCATATATATTCTTGTATGGAGCAATAAAACAAATCAAATGAAATATAGGGGAAGTCCATGGGGGTAACACCCACCCCACTTCTTTTTGAGAACTTGTAAACGGTCAAGATCCCCGAGCCGAAACTATATATATTCTTGTATGGGACAATAAAACAAATCAAATGAAATAAAAGGCGAGTCCCCTGGGGTCACCCCCAACCCCCTCCTGTTTAAGAACTTGTAAACGGTCGAGATCCCCACCCCCTAAACCATATATATTCTTGTATGGGACAAAAAAACAAATCATATGAAATAAAGGGCGAGTCCCCTGGGGATCACACACACCCCCTCCCCCTCTTTTGAGAACTTGTAAACGGTCGAGATCTCCACCCCTAAACCCTATATATTCCTGTTTATCATTTCAAGAAGATTTGAAAGACATACAGGGTCAATCCATAGGCGTCACTTATACATATCACAAACCAATTTGTACTGGATTTTGCCCAATGTCAGGCGACCATGGGAATGACGAATTATTGGAGCTTTGTTTGGGAGACTTCGTAACAGCATCCTGTTACAATTATTTCTTTTTACTGATAAGTTTTATAGATTTTGAAAAGACATTGTATTAATGATAAATAAAATTTTGGATTTTTTTCTTCTTTTCTTTTGTAAATTGTTTGAAGAATTTTGTGGCAAGTTTGTTTGTTATTCTGTAAAAACTAATTTTCTGAATGCTATATATTTTTTTTTGATGAAGTGAACTCCTTTAAAAACTAAGCTTATATTGTTTTTTAAAAAACATATATTTAGATTTCTGATTTTGGGCCCAGTTTTCAAGTTGGTCCAAATCGAGGTCCAAAATTAAACTGTGTTTGATTTCAACATAAATTGAATATATATAGGGTTCTTTGAAATGCTTAATCTAAACCTGTATTTTCTTTTCATTATTAATAAGATAATACCACATTGAGGTCTTAAGTGTCCTAAATTAAACTTTTGTTTAATTTCATTAAAAATTGAATTCTTTGGTTCTTTGATATGCTGATTCTAACAATGTTTGAGTGTTAAATCATATCTAATTTTAGAGAACTTAGTCATCACTGGTTGTTGTTATTATATTATTGATTATAATTTGAAAAATTGCATCAAATCTTATTTTAGAGAACTATTCATCCAGTTTGAGTTATTTCCCTTTGCACAGAAAATATTATGGATAAAATAAACCTGTATTTCATTTCAACATAAATTAAATATATATAGGGTTCTTTCAAATGCTGAATCTAAACCTGTATTTGGGCCCAGTTTTCAAGTTGGTCCAAATCAGGGTCCAAAATTAAACTTTGTTTGTTTCAACAAAAATTGAATTTATGGGGTTCTTTGAAATGCTGAATCTTACCATGTATTGAGAGATTTTGAATTGTGGGCTCCTTTATCAAATTGGTCCACATTGAGGTCCAAAGGGTCCTAAATTAAACTTTTGTCTGATTTCATCAAAAATTGAATTCTTGTTTGTATATCTAAAGATAATGATTTATTTTTAATTGGTATATGTTTAATTTAATTTTTAAATTAACAGTTTAACAATGTCAAGAAAAATGAATTTCTCTTTCCAATCATTCCAATCATCCAAAGTCACAATATGTTAAAAATTGAAATTAGTTTGATGTTAACTGAAATTGAATTTTTCCGGTTCTTTCATATGTATTTAGATTTCTGATTTTGGGTCCAGTTTTCAAGTTGTTCCAAATCTGGGTCCATAATTTAACTTTGTTTGATTTCAACAAAAAATGAATATAAGGGTTCATTGATATGCTGAATCTATCTGTGTATTTAGATTTTAGATTTTTGGCCCCTATATCAAATTGGTCCATTATCCAAAGTGTCCAAAATTGAACTTTCATCAAAAATTGAATTCTTGGGGCTCTTTGATATCCGAATCTATCCATGCTTTTAGATTTTTATTTTTGGTCCATTTTCAAATTGGTCCGTCTTAAGGTCCAAAGGGTCCAAAATTAAACTTTGTTTGTTTTCAAGAAAAATTGAATTTTTAGGGTTGTTTGATATGCTGAATCTAACTGTGTAATTATATTTTTGATTTTGGGACCCATAATCTAATTGGTCCACATTGAGGTCTAGAGGGTCCAACATTAAACTTTGTTTGATATCATGTGGGTCCAAATTTTAACTTTGTTTGATTTCAACAAAAATTGATGTAGATGGGGTTCTTTGTTATGATCAATCTAACCATGTATTTAGATTTTATATTTTGGCCCCATTGATAAATTGGTCCACGTTGAGGTCCAAGGGTCCAAAATTATACACTTTGATTTCATCAAAAGTTGAATTATTGTTTTTTTTTTATATGCTCAGCTGAATCCAACCATGTATTTGGATTTCAAATTTTGGTCCACAGGATCCAAAATTAAAATTTGTTTGATTTCAACTAAAATTGATTTCTTGGGGTTCTTTGATATGCTGAATCTAACTGTATATCTAATTATTTGATTTTAGGTTTTGTTTTCAAATTGGTCCACATTAAGGTCCACAAAGGGTCCAAAATTAAACTTATTTTGATTTTAGCAATAATTGAATTCTTGGGGTTCTTTGATATGCTGAATCTAAATATGTATTTTGGTTTTTGATTTTGGGCACAGTTTTCAAGTTGGTGGTAATCAGGGTCCAAAATTAAAATTTGTTTAATTTCAACAAAAATTGAATTCTTGGGGTTCTTTGATATGCTGAATATAAACATGTAATTAGGTTTTTGATATTGGACACAGTTTTCAAGTTTGTCCAAATCTGGGTCCTAAATTAAACTTTGTTTGATTTCAAGAAAAATAGAATATATGAAGTTCTTGAATTTGCTGAAACAAACGTGTATTTAGATTTTTGATTTTGAGCCCCTTTATCAAATTGGTTCACATTGAGGTCAAAAGGACATATTTGGATATTGGACCATAATACAGAGCTGTATCAAGCTTGAATGTTGTGTCCGTACTTGTCCCAACTGTTCAGTGTTAGACCTCTGCGGTCGTATTAAGCTGGGCTGTGCAGAGCTTTTTATTGAATATCGAAAAAAAGATATTAGTGCAGATAAACAGGGTATACAAATCAAGCATGGATCCATGAAGAACTTTCAAAGTGACAATAGAAAAAAAAACTCAAGCAAGTTATGAATGAGAAGTTTGACTGAAAAAGAAAATTAGATAGATATGAATCTGACAGACGTTCCAATGATTCTCTTCAATCATCCCAGGATAACATATCTTTTGCAGCTTCTTCCCCAAAACCTCCTGCAGTGGATAAAGATATGACTGTAAACCAACCTTCAAGTTCTACCAATATTACTGATTCAAATGAGAAAAAGACTTCATCAGATGATGTCAACACTGTTGAAGAAAATTAATTATTACTGACTCACATTTAAACTTCTGTATAATGTTTTTTTTTTATTTATATTGACATGCAAGTTATGTTTGTTGTTCTTTAAAATTGTACTTCACCATTGTAAATTGTTCAATGTTAAAGATTGAAATATAACTGTTTTTTTTTTTAGGAAATAAAAAGTGTCTGGTCAGATCAATGATGCCACGAAAAAAGAAAAAATCAATAGCTGTCAAAAGGATTGAGGACAGAGAAAGAAAAAGAAAACAGGTAAAAATTGTTTCAGCATATGTCACACATATTGTAAATACAAAGAGAAGATCTGAAGATAAACATATAATATAATTAAAAAAGGAAGAAAAAGCATCTATGACTTAAACAATGGCTAAAATATAATAACTAAAAAATAAAAATATTTTTATGATAGCTTGTGTGTAAATACATAAATTTGTTATATTAAATTGTTTCCTTTATTTGCAGATTTGCAGCACACATGAAAGTTCTGATTCTTGTATAAGTATGGATACTGTGAAAGAATTTCCTCAAAGTGAACAATTAGTGATAGCAAAAATAAAAAAACATTTTTGCAAAACTTCAGAAACAGAAGATTCCTTTAATCAAATTGACAACCAATCTACTTCTAAAACGCAGACATCACTGAGCAAAAAGATTGTAACACATTTGATGTCAGACCAATTGCTGAAGGAATCCAAGTTAAAGGAATTACAACCTGTAAAAGGCCATCAACAAACTACTAAAGTCACAAAGACAGAATTCATGCTGAAGAGAACGTTAAAAACAACACACAGTGAAACACCAGATATGTTAAAGGGTATTGAAAACCAGTCACAAACCCAAACCAATCCATTAAGGAAGAGAAAGAGTGAAACAAAAATTACAGACAGTGCAATGATGCCACGAAAAAAGAATAAATGAATTGCTGAGAAAAGGTTGGAGGACAAAGAAAAAAAAGAAAACAGGTAAAAATCATTTCACATTGTAAACACAAAGTAAGATCAGAAGATAAACATAGAACACGTTTGTATAATTTAAAAAGGAAGAAAGAAAAAATCTATAGCTTAAACAATTAACAAGGGCCAAAATGTGCAAGCTAGATAGACCACCAGTAAAAAAACAAAAAAAATAAAGAGAAATTCACTTACTACCAGTCTTTTATTGACAAAAATAAAAGGAAGAACTAAAGTTTATTCGAAAAACTTTGGCTCATAAAATTAAATCAAATGAAATGAATTGACAACTTTTCTTTTTATTCGTTATCAATAAAATTAAAAAGTTTGCTGAATGAAGTTTATAAAACCAAATATATGGCATGAGGTTTCTATACAATACAAGTTATTATAATCAGATTAGATTTTGTAAAAATGCTTTAAGTTATATTTCACCATGTGTACATCATTCTTTTACTCACAATTCGTTATGCCAAGACCAAAATATTGACTGGAGAATAAAACAACAGTGTGCACATAATAAGCAAAAAATATAAACATTCTTTATGAAATTTTAACTGTAATATAACATAAACGAAATAGATTTTTATTAACTTGTTTTCTTTATTTGCAGATTTGCAGCACTCATGAAAGTTCTTTTTCCTGTACAAGTATACATACTGTGAAAATTTTACTTCCAAGAGAACAATAAGTGAAAGCAAAAATACAAAAACACTTTGGCAAAACTTCAGAAATAGAAGATTCGTTCAAGCAAATGGACTACCAATCAAATGCTCAAACCCAGTCGTCAATAAACACCAAGAGTAACATACAATTTATGCCTGACCAATTGCTAAAGGAATTCAAGTTCCAACAGGTGCAGCATAATAAACAAAATCAACAAAAACACACAGACAATCTAAAGCATGAACAGTTGAATAATGGGAGAAAAAAAGAAACTCAAAGGAAAAAAATATATAGAGAAAAAAACAAAGATTCTCTGACATCAGAAGAATTAAAACAGAAAAAAAATCAAGCAATATAGAAATTTAACAAAAAAAGTTTGACTCCTGAAGAGTTGAAGCAGAAACAAAACAAAGAATCAGAATGTAAAAGGAGTCTTCATGAAAAATCCAAAAAACAGCTTACTCCTGATGTGTTGAAACAGAAAGCAGACCAAGAATAGGAACGTGAAAGGAGACATCGTGAAAAATAAAAAAAACAGCTTACTCCTGATGTGTTGAAACAGAAAGCAGACCAAGAAACGGAAAGTATAAAGAGTCATCGTGAAATAACAAAAAAACAGCTTACTCCTGATGTGTTGAAACAGAAAGCAGACCAAGAATCTTTACATATAAAGAGTCATCGTGAAAAAACAAAAAAACAGCTTACTCCTGATGTGTTGAAATTGAAAGCAGACCAAGAATCAGAATGTATAAAGAGTCATCGTGAAAAAACAAAAAAACAGCTTACTCCTGATGTGTTGAAACAGAAAGCAGACCAAGAATCGGAACGTATAAAGAATAAAAAAAAACATAGATTTAAGACAATTAAAAACCTTTCAAAAAAAAGGTTAGAGCAAATTAAACAGCAACTTTCAAAACAAAAATTAGAGAGAAGAAAGAAAGGTAGAAAACTTTTATCTTTAGGAGGGATACAAGAGATCAAGAAGAAGGAACAGAAAAGAAAACAAACTAAGGGAAATCCACATGAATTGATAGACATTATAAGCAACTTTAAGAAAACTATTCAGCAGTATCCGGAATATGTATGCACATGTTGTAGGAGATTACTTTATAAAAGTGTAACTGTAGTTTCAAACAGTAAATTTAACAATATTAAAAACTCAATTTTAGAAAACTGCATTACTGGCAGAACATCAGTATGTAATAAGGAATGGATATGTAGTACTTGTTCTTCTTGCATAAAAAAGCAAAAAATACCACCTCAAGCCAACTATAATGACCTAAAAGTGGCACCTCAACCTCATGAATTGGAAGACTTGTCACCCCTTGAGAGACGGTTAATTTCAAAATGGTACCCATTTATGAAGTTGATAGCTTTGCCAAAAGGCCAACAAAGTGGAATTAAAGGCACAGTAGTAAATGTTCCTGTAAATGAAGAAACTGTTTGCTCATCACTACCTCGCACACCACTTGAAGGAGGAATTTTACCACTCAAGCTAAAAAGAAAAAATTGTTTACAAAGGACATGTTAAATTTCAATATATCAGACCAAAGAAAGTATTGTCTGCTCTTCACTGGCTTAAGGAAAATAATGTTTTCTATAAAAATGTTCAAGAATGTCATGAATGGGGAAAGAAATGTGAAGGTGAAGATGAGGAAACATGGACAGATCTTACTAAAAACAGTGAAATACAGACAATTGATGAAGATGATACTAAAAAATGTGAAAAAACGTCCATTTCTATTGATCAAGTGGAAGATGACTGTGATCTTCAAACTGAATTGACTGTTCAGGGTAACGAAAAACCTCACAATTATGAAGACAATAATTTTGATAAAACAGATTTTGATGACAATCTCAACAAAGTCTCTGATTCTGAAAGTGAAGATGACTATACAGAAGATCCAGTTTCTAGACTTCGAGGAGTAAAATTTGATACGTGCATCCAAGTTTCTGACCCTGCAATAGATGCTTACAAAATAATAAGCATTGCTCCTGGAGAGGGGAAAAGACCTATAAATTTAATGATGGGTGATAATTTTGAAGAACTAGCATTCCCACACCTCTTACCTACAGGAGAATTTGAATGGAAGCATGAACGCAAAGTAAGACTATCAGCCAAAAAATATTTTCAAAAGAGAATCTTAGATGAACATCAAACATTTGCCTCAGATGTCTAGTATCTATATGTTGCACAGTCTATAACAGAGACAAAAAAGTTACTTGATAGTATGAATATTGCTCTTCGTAAATCATTTACAGGAGCAACTCCAAATGAAACATTGACAGCAGGTTTGGTGAAGAACCCTCAGTCATTAAATTTATGCATGTTTAAGGATCAGGGATATAGATTTCTGCAACCAATCAGAGGATCACCACCTTACTGGCAGGAAGTACAATACAAAATACTTTCTGCAATAAAGCAGTTAGGAATTTTTACTTGGTTTTTTACTTTGTCAGCTGCTGATCTCAAATGGACAGACACTATCAAGGCAATAGGTAGACAAAGAGGAATATTTTTGTCAGATGAAAAAATAAACAATCTTTCCTGGAATGACAAATGTGCTATGTTACGTTCAAATCCTGTCACTGCATCTAGACACTTCCAGTTTAGATTAGACTGTCTTTTCAAGGACATCATTCTATCGAAAGCTAAACCTCTGTGGGAAGTCAGCCATTATTTTTATAGCATCGAATTCCAGCAGAAGGGGTCACCACATTGCCATGGAGTGATCTGGATTAAGGATGCACCAAACCCAGAATAAAGTTAGAAACATTCTTTGACAAGTATATTCATTCAACACTTCCGTCACAAGAAGATGATAAAGAACTCTACGACTTGGTTAACTTTCTGCAAAGACATACAACATCATCTTCACCAAAGGAACAGAATGATGTACAACCAGACATTTTGGCAGAAGACAACACATTGTCAAATCCAGTCCCAGATAAGACATCAGGCCTTCCAGACAAGTTTGTTATTAGTACATCTACAGAGGATATCAACATGAAAAAATGCAAGAAACCAGTTCTAATCAGATACCATGTGTTCAGTACTCAACGTGAACCAGAGTCTTATTACCACTCAGAACTTTATCTGTATATTCCATGGAGAACAGAATCTAGTCTTCTGTCTGACTGTGAGTCATACGCTGAAAGTTATCAAGAGAATTTACCATCATTACAAAAAACAAAAAACTCAATACAGAAACATGCTGATTTGATTGATGCAACATTTCAAGATTTCAACGAAAATGGTATTCAAAGCAGCACCTGGGATTTACTTGATCCAGTGACCCAACAAGCACAGGCAGAGGAAAGAGTTGAAGGGGAACAACTTGATTCAGAGTTCTCTTTTTTGGACCTAGGTGAAAATTTAGATGCTAATCACTCAAAAAGGCCAGATACCATTCCTTTGCCAGCATCAAATCCAAGCAGCATTACAGTAGAAACAGTTTCAACAATTTGGACTAATGAGGAGTATTCATCTCATATAAGATCTTTAAATTTTGAGCAGAGACAGTGCTTTCAAATAGTGTTAGACTAGTGTCAGTCAGTAGTTCAGTCTAAGCGTACTGGACATATTCCTCCTCCAGTACACTTATTTGTTTCTGGTGGAGCTGGAACAGGAAAGTCTCATTTGATAAAGGCTATTTATCAAATGATACAACGGACAATACGAACAGAAGGAGAAACACCATCTGCAATTAAAACATTACTTTTAGCCCCAACAGGATCAGCTGCTCACAATATAGAAGGTAATACCATTCATTCTGCACTTCAAATTCAAATTGGACAATCTAAAAAGTACAACAGCTATGGAAAACTTTCTGATGAAAAAAGAAACATCCTTAGGAATAAACTAGCACATGTTCACATTATCATCATTGATGAGATCTCCATGGTTGGAGCTGATCTCTTTTTACAAGTCCATAGAAGATTAGGTGAGCTCTTTCAGAGTAAATGACTTTGGAGGTATATCAGTTTTAGCCAGCTTCCTCTAATTGGTCAAGGCTTTGTTTTTCAGCAACCTTCAGATGAGTATGCAAGATTGACTGTTAATTAATGGGAAAATTTTAGACTGTTCAATTTGACAAAGATTAAGAGACAGAGAGAAGATGCAAAGTTTGCTCAGATGCTTAACAAAGTTCGTGAGGCCAAATTCACTGATGAAGATATTGAAGTGCTAGAATCTAGATGTATTGACAAAAGCAAAGCTACCTACACACCTGACACTCTACATATATTTGCATGGAATGAACAGGTCAATAGTCACAATGATTCTATGCTAAACCAGCTCAATACAGAAATTATAAAGGTAGAAGCAAATGAAAAAGTACCATCTTCTTTGAAAGGAAAATCCATTCCAACTGACCCAAGATTCACTGGAGGTCTTCCATGTACTATTCATTTGGCTATTGGAGCAAGGATCATGCTTATTCGCAATATAAATGTTATGGATGGATTAACCAACGGTGCTCAAGGGACAATAGTTGATTTTCTGTTTGCTTACAACAAGAGACCATTGGCTGTGTTGATTAAATTTGATGACAAAAAAGTAGAAAAAAGAAACTAAAATTTAATGTAGATTTGACTTATCAAAGTATGATACTGATGATACACCGATAACGCCAACTGAAACCAAATTTTCATTGTCTAAATCTAAGCAAAATGTGCATATAGTTCGAACACAGTTTCCTCTCAGATTGGCTTGGGCAACTACTATCCATAAGATACAATGTCAGTCATTGGACAATATACTGTAAACCAACTAATTTTTTGCGAGCGATTTATTTTCGCAACTTTCGCTAGTAGAAAAATAACGCGAATATAAATCGTCGTGAATATTTAAAACTTGGATTTTTCCATATTTAACTACATCAAGTAAATTTGAGAATCGCGAAATTAAATCTCCGTGAAATGGACTAGAAAGGGCTAATCGTGTAATAAAGTATCCGCGAAAATAAGTTGGTTTACAGTAGTTGTTTCATTTGATAAAACATTCAGAGATGGTCAGGCCTATGTAGCACTCAGTAGAGCGAGGAAGCTAGAGGGACTTCATTTAACAAGCTTTCACCCAAGCAAAATCCGTAGCAGCAAGCATGTTGCCAAGGAAATGTGTAGACTAAAGAAGTCAATGTTAATCAGCAACCCTTACAATGCACTTTTGTCACCAGATGTATGTCTTAAAGTTGCAGTATTCAA
The DNA here is from genome assembly GCF_021869535.1 of Mytilus californianus. NCBI lineage: Eukaryota > Metazoa > Mollusca > Bivalvia > Mytilida > Mytilidae > Mytilus > Mytilus californianus. The sequence goes on from NW_026262701.1 coordinate 88,304,990, forward strand.
TGCAAGATCTGCCAAATTACATTTTAGAGACATTATAGTTGATCCTGTTCTGGTAGATGCAGATATCATTTGTTTGTCAGAAAACTCATTTCCAAAAAGATAATCTTCATCAATACAATATTCCTGGGTACACAACACATTTTTTAGCATCTCATCAAACTCAACATGAATTGGCTATTTACTCAAAACAAATACTTGGTACAGAACTTATTCAGGAATCACCATCAAGAAATGCAGAAAGTTTGCACCTGACTGTGCAACATGAAAATTTATATGAAATGACATTTTTATACAGATCCCCTTCAGGAAATGTGAACAGCTTTTTAGAAGACCTTGATGAACTTATACCCAGAGCACCTGTCAATTCAGTAGTTGTTGGAGACTTTAATATTGACCCACATAACATGAGTGCTGCATTTGGTCGCTTATTAGAACATTTTAGTACAAGAAACTATACACAGTTGACATCAACACCGACAACAGTGTACGGAACAATGATTGACTTAGTGTTTTCAAACTCTAAAGAATTGCAGACTGTAACATCATATGCCACATACTACTCTGATCACAGTATATTGTATTTTATCATTAACAAATAAATTCATTTACTATTGTGAGTAAAGTTTGCATAAATGTCTGGTTTAGATTAAAAATAAATGGTATTAATGAATATATTTGAGGTATATGCATGTGACACAATAAATTATACATAAAAATGCAAGAACAAAACTCAAACAGATGCCTCCCCTATTACTGTTAATGAGAGAATACAAACCCTGAGCAACCTCAAATGACAACATACAGACACAATTGTCATTATTTCATTTCGGTTTTCTAACTTTAGATTGTCTCAACCAAATGTTATGAAACTTATACACAATGTTTATTACTACATAAAACAGATTAAGTTCGAAATTCGGTGGCGTCACTTTTCCCATTCTTGAGTAATGCCCCTTTATAATCATAAAAATTGCTGAATTTTTTGTTTCCGTTCTCTAACTTAAGTTTGCCTCAACCAAATGTTATGAAACTAATACACAATGCTTATTACTACATAATACAGATTAAGTACAAAATCCAGTGGCGTCACTTTTACCATTCTTGAGTTATGTCCCTTTATAAACATAAAAATTTCTGAATTTTTCGTTTTTCGTTCTCTAACTTTAGTTTGTCTCAACCAAATGTTATAAAACTTATACACAACCGTTCTAGAGTTATGCGTGTTTACAAATAGAAAAATTGCTGAATTTTTAGTTTCTGTTCTCTATTTAAGTTAGCCTCTACCAAATGTTATGAGACTTGCACACAATGCTTATTACCACAAAACTCAGATCAAGTTCAAATTTGGGTAGCGTCACTTTTACCGTTCTTCAGTTATGTCCCTTTATAACTAAATGCTATGCAAGCGGGGGCATCATCTGTGGACACTATCCACATTTATTTAGAACTGCCCCAGCTGAACTGTCTTGACAGCAGGGACTTCAAGCATGCAATTCATGGACTAAAACTCTTCTCAGGTGTGTGTTTATGAAAATATGGCAACTTTAATGGCCTTTTTAGAGTTCAAAATCGGAAAAAATGTGAAAAGTAGCCAAAACCAAGTGGGGGTGGGAGTCTTGATCCTGTTTGTAGGTCGGGATTTTCAAATATCATTTTCATTCAGGAAAATCCTATTTGCTGTCAATCTGACTGTCTCTTGTTCTCATATGAAAAAAAAACATACCTTGAGACAATCTTGATTAAAATATGGATCCTGTGTGTTCAAGCTTTGTCTACAATGATCTGAAAACACTCCATTCTACTTTCTGTTTTTGGATCCATACTCACCTTCAACAATTAGAAGGCTGAAATTGCATTGGCTGATGTATTAATTACTAGAAAGGGATAAGTAAAACAGGGTATTGTCAGATCCTTGTAAGCAAAGCATAGACACAGGATCTATATTTTAATCAAATTGACCTCGATAAGAAATCCAAAGATATTTAGATTTAAATAATTAAACTCTTCCACAATTTTCATTATTACTTTTGCCTTGGTTTTCAATAACTGTCCACAGCACTCACAGTGCTTTGATTTTGATCTTTTTTCCTATTTTCCCATTTCATTTTTCCATATATATTTGAATGTTCAGTATGGACCATTCTCTATTGTTTTTGAAGCTTTCTGAGCAACTCTGCCATTTGAGTTTTTGATGCATTTTTTCATATTTTACTGATAAATGGCCTTCTTTTTGCACTAACATTTAGATGCAGTCTGGGGTTAGTTTTTTTTAACCTCAATGACTTTGTCAAACCTTCATTGGATTTCACAAAGCTTGGGCAGAAGTTTCTTCTTATCAAGAGATAGATATTTTTTGTCTTTTTTTATTCTGTTTTTATGTATTTCACTGATCAATTTACTTTGTATTTTGCTAGTCAACATTACATTTTGCTAGTCAACATTACACTTTAACACAGACAGCAATACTTAAAGGCGAGACACATGGTTCTATTGAAACCTTTTCAAGTTTTGAAAATAGAAACTGCCTTTTCAGCAGATCTGTGATTTGACAATACCTAAATATTTTGATGTCATTTCAGGATTTACTAAAGTAGATGCAGCTTCTGCAGTTACAGGATCGACTGTACAGTTAGTATGTCCACACAAGGCATTTAGTGAAGAAATAAACTGGAAAAAAATAGTTGATGGTGTCAGTGTAACATATTCAATAGGGACGATGATAAGCCCAGTTTTATTACCACAAGATTTAAGATCCAGATTGAAGGTCACAGGTAATCATACTGCAGGAGAATATCATCTGAGTATATCTGATGTCTCGGAAAGTGACAAAGGAAAGTACGAATGTTCACTTTCTGGTACAGCGCTAATTACTACGCTACAACTAACTGTTATAAGTAAGTAATGTATTTCTACTGCATTCATTTCACTTTTTAGCTCACCTGGCCCGAAGGGCCAAGTGAGCTTTTCTCATCACTTGGCGTCCGTCGTCCGTCGTCCGGCGTCGTCCGGCGTCGTCCGTCGTCGTCCAGCGTCGTCCGTCGTCGGCGTTAACTTTATACATTTTGAACTTCTTCTAGAGAACCACTGAATGGAATGAAACCAAACATGGCATGAATGTTCCTTATGAGGTGCTGACCAAGTGTTGTTACTTTGTAGCGGATCCATCATCCAAGATGGCCGCCAGCGGGGGACTTAGTTTAACATAGGACCCTATGGGAAATACATACAAATGTCTTCTTTTAGAGAACCACTGAATGGAATGAAACCAAACATGGCATGAATGTTTCTTATGAGGTGCTGACCGAGTGTTGTTACTTTGAAGCCGATCCATAATCCAAGATGGCCGCCAGCGGGGGACTTAGTTTAACATAGGACCCTATGGGAAATACATACAAATGTCTTCTTTTAGAGAACCACTGAATGGAATGAAACCAAACATGGTATGAATGTTCCTTATGAGGTGCTGACCGAGTGTTGTTACTTTGAAGCCGATCCATAATCCAAGATGGCCGCCAGCGGGGGACTTAGTTTAACATAGGACCTTATGGGAAATACATACAAATGTCTTCTTTTAGAGAACCACTGAATGGAATGAAACCAAACATGGTATGAATGTTCCTTATGAGGTGCTGACCGAGTGTTGTTACTTTGAAGCCGATCCATAATCCAAGATGGCCGCCAGCGGGGGACTTAGTTTAACATTGGACCCTATGGGAAATACATACAAATGTCTTCTTTTAGAGAACCACTGAATGGAATGAAACCAAACATGGCATGAATGTTTCTTATGAGGTGCTGACCGAGTGTTGTTACTTTGAAGCCGATCCATAATCCAAGATGGCCGCCTGCAGGGGACTTAGTTTAACATGGGCCCCTATGGGAAATACATACAAACGTCTTCTTTTAGAGAACCACTGAATGGAATGAAACCAAACATTGCAAGAATGCTCCTTATGAGGTGCTGACCAAGTGTTGTTACTTTGAAGCTGATCCATCATCCAAGATGGCAGCCAGCGGGGGACTTAGTTTAACATAGGACCCTATGGGAAATACATACAAATGTCTTCTTTTAGAGAACCATTGAATGCAATGAAACCAAACATGGCATGAATGTTCCTTATGAGGTGCTGACCAAGTGTTGTTACTATGAAGCCGATCAATAATCCAAGATGGCCGCCAGCGGAGGACTTAGTTTAACATAGGACCCTATGAGAAATACGTACAAATGTTTTCTTTTAGAGAACCATTGAATGGAATGAAACCAAACATGGCATGCATGTTCCTTTTGAGGTGCTGACCAAGTGTTGTTACCTTTGAAGCTGATCCTTCATCCATGATGGCTGCCAGATTGGGACAATGTTTAACAAAGTACCCTATGGACAATACATACAAATGTCTTCTTTTAGAGAACCACATACTGAATGGATTGAAACCAAACATGGCATGAATGTTCCTTATGAGGTGCTGACTAAGTTTTGTTACTTTGAAGCTGATCCTTCATCCATGATGGCCGCCAATGGGGGGACTTCCTTTAACATAAGACCCTATGGGAAATACATACAAATGCTTCTTCTAGAGGTGCACTGAATGGAATGAAACCAAAACATGGCATAAATGTTTCTTATGAGGTGCTGATTAAGTGTTGCTACTTTGTTGCCGATTTACAAGATGGCCACCAGGATATTTTATTAAATTACAGGACCAATATTAAACCAAATTTGGCCTCACTCATTATTAGGGTATCTGTTATGATTTTAATCTATTTTTACATGATTTCCAAAACCAAAGTAGAATCAGGTGAGCGACACAGGCTCTTGAGAGCCTCTAGTTTTTTAATGAATACCCCTTAACCATTTATAATTCAAGGATATAAATATGTACAAGTTATTGGAGCATTAAATTATTTGTACAGGGTCAATTGTATACCATTTCTTGGTATAAAGTACAATTAAAACGAATAGCTTTCCATACTCCAAAACACCGCCATAATTCTCAGTGTCACACTAGGAAAGTCGATATCTCTCACTAAATTCTTGGAGGAAATTGGGAGTAGGGATCTTTCCGATTACTGCGTAAATTCGCCACATTTTATTTATTGTTTTAGTGACATCTCTCCCAAAGCAGTGTAACACTGTGTTACACCAGGAAATTAATTGCCCTAATCCTTCTTATCTATGCTATCACACGACAGTCAGGGTATTTGAAATTTCTTATGTAATAAACAGCTGTATTTCCTGTCTATATATAATCGAAGACATATAAATATATATATACATATATATTGTATATGTGTCTCTGATATAATCAGGTTCCATGTCCAATTGCCTTAAGCAGAGACATATAATACAAGAGATTCACAACTTGCTGAACTATCGCAAATTATTGCGGCCACTAGCGCAGGGTTTAAGCTAGGATTTTGAGGGCTTGAGTCACTTTTGCGCGAGATCAAAATCAACATTATTTTGGGTAACAGCAAGGGACCAAGGATGCATGTATATTACTAACTATACATCTTTGTCAGACTTTGAAGGACTAATTGCATGATTTGACTGATGTGTCACTTAAATATGAAGATTAGGATATAAGATCTGAAAATCTAGTTTAAAATTTTACTTCAATTAGTCTCAGGGGACATTCCTGATCAACAAAAGTTGGGTTCCTTTTTTTAAAACCAGGAATCACAGTATAAATGAGCTTGTTGAACTTTGTAAGACTATTACACTGCATAATCATTATCAATATAAGACGTTTAAATCGATATTTTGAATTAATTTCTATAAAGTTGGAACCAAGGATTTGTACAAATTCACATGGAACGATTCCAATAACTGTAAATTGTAAATTAATCGAGAATTGATCACGTTTACTTTCGATTTTCAAATGAAATGTAAATGGGTACAAGTAGATAATAAATTCAGAATGAATCTGGATTCACCTACGGATTGGTTCGTGTTTAAAAAAATTCGTAAGGGTTCCGCGGAACCCAGTGTCTCGCCTACTTTTGGTGTTAATCGCAGGCTCAACAAAAATGAAGAAAAAAATTAATAAAAATATTCCCCTCTATACTATGTTTTGATTGTAAGTAGCTTCTGTCCAAGTTTGGTAAAAATCCAGGATAAATTATGAATCTAATAAATGTTTTAAAAACTTAAACTGCAGAATGTATGTAATGTTGACTGGAAGAAAAACTAAGTCCATTTATAAGTAAAATACAGAAAAATGGAACAAAATTTTATCAAAATTTCCTTCTAGATACTATCTTATGATCATAAACAAGCTTCTTTCCAAGTTTGGTAGAAATCTAGGATAGTTTAAGAAAGTTATTGAAATTTTAAAAACTTTAACCACAGAGTGAATGTAATGTTAACTGGCAGAAAAACTAAGTCCACTTATAAGTAAAATACGGAAAAAATGGAATTTTTTTTTTACAAAATTTACTTTTGAATATAATCTTATGATCATAAACAAGCTTCTGTCCAAGTTTGGTAGAAATCCAGGATAGTTTAAGAAAGTTATTAAAATTTCAAAAACTTTAACCACAGAGTGAATATTTGTGGACGCCGCCGACGACGACGACGACGCCGACGCCGACGCCGACGGAATGTAGGATCGCTATGTCTCGCTTTTTCGACAAAAGTCGAAGGCTCGACAAAAAGGCAGGAAATTATCATTTTTTTATTTCAATTTGCTTAATAAGAACTATATTTGTCTCTCTCATTTATTTTGGCACTTAATTTATTTACGTTTAAGTGTCTATAAATTCATAGGAATACTTTCACGCATTCGCAGTCTATCGTAAAGGAAGCACCTGTTTGACTCGTTAATGATGATGGAAGTTTTTAACGTGAAAACGTTTCTGAACGTTTTGAATCAAGTTCTATCTTTTTAATCGAAATTGAACGTTTTATATCAAAGATGACGAAAATACGATCATTTGACGAAACTACGACAAACGAACTGCAAGATATGATCGTTTTAGAAATATTGAAATTAAAAAGCGAATTGTCTTGGGGAAAACAATTTTGTTCAAACAAGCGACAAGCGAACTTCAAACGGTCGTTGGCCTTGAGAAATATTGAAATAAAAATGCAGACTGACCAATTTTACTGGGGAAAATAATTAACCGGATTAGTGACCCATCCGATGGCAATAAGCGGATTAGCTGTAATCACAACTTTATAACAACTGTTGTAAATGTTAATTAGCTGAGGGTCATAAACTTGTCAGAAACATGTAGACAGGTAGAATTATATTATTTTCATGCGAAAATATTTTTAACGAGATTTTTACACTTTCCAAATTTAAGTGACGAAATTGATTTGAAATACTTTCATCATTTTGAAAACAGTTTCGTAAATTAAGAATGAACGAGCGCTAGCAAAATCACTGACTAATGAACCCTCGTGACATCTCCTTTGGTCATTAAAAGTACTAAAGGTACTAGAAGTACTGATGAAAATTCTAAAAAACAATGTTATGAAAACAGACTTGGCTTTCAGTGTAATAAATAACGTAATCAGATTGTTTAATTGGTGTTCATGTCTTATTAATATATTTTAATCTATATGTTTTATTACTCTTTAAACATGGCCGCCTTTGTATTCTTGATATTAAATAATTAGCAGTTGATTAATTATATTAATAGTTCATTATTATTTGGTACTTTCATACAATAATACATTATTCAAAAGCAATACAGCTTAAAGAATATACAATTTTACATAAATTTTCAATGCATATGTGTCATAATAACAAGGATTAATAACAATTTTTATACAAAATACACATATGGTGGAGAATGACAATAATCATATGATAAATATGGAAAACATTACAATCGTATTAGGTCGTGCATAGTACGCAGTTGTGTATAGTACACACCCCTGTTCATCCCCCCCCCCCCCAAAAAAATTGTGAAAAAAAGTTTTGTTAAAAAAAAAGAGTTAAAAATAAGTTTAAAAAAAAAGTTAAAAAGAAAAGATAAAAAAATAAATATAAAAGTCTAGTTCACTGTAAAAAGCCTTTGATGGGGAACTATTTAACCATGTATTTAATCTTCATTTAATTCTATTGAAAGATAAATATAATATAGAAGATTGTTTGTTCAATCAAATCCTTTTTTATGCTCCCGCCGTAGCTTTTGGTGGCGTCACTTTAACCTTTCTAGAGTTATGCCCCTTTATAAATGGAAAAATTGCAAAATTTTTAGTTTTCGTTCTCTAACTTAAGTTTGCCTCAACCAAATGTTACGAAACTTATACACAATGCTTATTACCACAAAACACAGATCAAGTTTGAATTTTGGTGGCGTCAATATAACCGTTCTAGAGTTGTGCCCCTTTATAAATGGAAAAATTGCAAAATTTTTAGTTTTCGTTCTCTAACTTAAGTTTGCCTCAACCAAATGTTATGAAACTTATACACAATGCTTATTACCACTAAACACAGATCAAGTTTAATTTTGGTAGTGTCACTTTAATCGTTCTAGAGTTATGCCCCTTTATAAATGGAAAAATTGCAAAATTTTTAGTTTTCGTTCTCTAACTTAAGTTTGCCTCAACCAAATGTTACAAAACTTATACACAATGCTTATTACCACAAAACACAGATCAAGTTTGAATTTTGGTGGCGTCAATATAACCGTTCTAGAGTTGTGCCCCTTTATAAATGGAAAAATTGCAAAATTTTTAGTTTTCGTTCTCTAACTTAAGTTTGCCTCAACCAAATGTTATGAAACTTATACACAATGCTTATTACCACTAAACACAGATCAAGTTTAATTTTGGTAGTGTCACTTTAATCGTTCTAGAGTTATGCCCCTTTATAAATGGAAAAATTGCAAAATTTTTATTTTCTTCTAAATATCAAATGATTCTTAAATTGGAGTTATCTTCCTTTGTCCATGATTAAAGTTGAATCAACTACAATAAATGCTTTAAACAATGCAATGTTTAATTTTGACTTCCACTGATAAAACACAGATCAAGTTGAATTTGGGTAGTGTAACTTTAACCATTATTGAGTTATGCCCCTTTATATAAATCAAAAGGTTGCAAAATTTTTAGTTTCCATTCTGCAACTTAAGTTTGCCCCAACCAAACATTAACAAAAAACATATACAAAATATTCATTACCACAAATCTAAGATCAAGTACAAATTTTTTGTTTCCGTTTTCTAACTTAAGTTTGCCTCAACCAAATGTTATGAAACTTATACACAATGCTTATTACTACATAATACAGATTAAGTACGAAATTTGGTGGCGACACTTTTACCATTCTTGAGTTTTGTCCGCTTATAAATATAAAAATTGCTGAATTTTTCGTTTATGTTCTCTAACTTTAGTTTGTCTCAACCAAATGTTATAAAACTTATACACAACCGTTCTAGAGTCATGCGTGTTTACAAATAGAAAAATTGCTGAATTTTTAGTTTCTGTTCTCTACTTAAGTTAGCCTCAACCAAATGTTATGAGACTTACACACAATGCTTATTACCACAAAACTCAGATCAAGTTCAAATTTGGGTAGCGTCACTTTTACCGTTCTTCAGTTATGTCCCTTTATAACTATATGATATGCAAGCGGGGGCATCATCTGTGTTACACATGTGGACACTATCCACATCTATTTTGTATTATAAAAATAAAGTTATTGATTAAAGATCCCTTTTAAAATCAACATTTGTCTAAGCTTGTCCAAGCTGATGCACTGTTCAAATATTATAAAAGAAATAATTGGAATATTATGGAACAAAAGAAAATAGAGATCAAACAATTATTTAAATTGATTAGCAGTAATTCAAATTTTAAAACTCTTTAACGAAGTTTGGGAAGACTTATTGTTTTTGCTCAATTCTTACTATTATTATTATTCTTCTTCTTCCTCTTCCGCCGCTTTTAAATTTGAACTTGTCCGCACCCGTTCTCCAAAACCGCTTGTCAGATTAACTTAGGGTTTCACAATATGTTAGACTAACATGTCTAGTGGTGCAATCAGGGTTTTGTTTGTGCAATGCGGTTTATAAAGGGGTACTTTGAGGGGCAAAAAGAAAAGAGGGTTTTACTATAGAACCCTATGGGATTTTATTTTTTAAAATTTTCAAATGATTATAAATTGAAAACAATTTGTGATAGACACAATCTTTTTAATTGAAAATGTTCTAAATGATAAAGCCCATTAAATGAAATACAGGGTTAGTCCCCAGGGGCCATCCCCACCCCCACCCCCTGCCATTTAAGAAAGTTCTAATACCTTGTAAGTGGTCAAGATCCCCTCCCCTAAACCATATATATTTTGGTTTGTTATGCTAAGATGGTTTGAATGATATACAGGGTTAGTCCCCAGGGGTCATCCCAACCCCCTGCCATTTGAGAAAGTTCTAATATCTTGTAAATGGTCGAGATCCCCACCCCTAAACCATATATATTCTGGTTTGTCATGATAAAGCACATTAAATGAAATACAGGGTTAGTCCCCAGGGGTCACCCCCATCCCCTGCCATTTAAGAAAGTTCTAATATCTTGTAAGTGGTCAAGATCCCCACCCCTAAACCATATATATTCTGATTTGTCATGCTAAGATGGTTTGAATGATATACAGGGTTAGTCCCCAGGGGTCATCCCGACCCCCTGCCATTTGAGAAAGTTCTAATATCTTGTTAATGGTCGAGATCCCCACCCCTAAACCATATATATTCTGGTTTGTCATGATAAAGCACATCAAATGAAATACAGGGTTAGTCCCCAGGGGTCACCCCCACCCCCTGTCATTTAAGAAAGTTCTAATATCTTCTAAGTGGTCAAGATCCCCACCCCTAAACCATATATATTCTGGTTTGTCATGTGAAGATGGTTTGAATGATATACAGGGTTAGTCCCCAGGGGTCATCCCGACCCCCTGCCATTTGAGAAAGTTCTAATATCTTGTAAATGGTTGAGATCCCCACCCCTAAACCATATATATTCCTGTTAGTCATGTAATGAACATTTGAATGACGTATAGGGTCAGTCCCCAGGGGTTCCTCCCCACCCCCAATGTTCTAGTATTTTGTTAATGGTCGAGATCCCCACCCCTAAACCATATATATTCTGGCTTGTCATGCCAAGATGATTTGAATGATATACAAGGTTAGTCCCCAGGCATCACTAATGCATATAACTTTACTGGACCAAACCAATTTTCACTGGACGTTGCCCAATGTCAGGCGACCCTGGGAATTACGAATTATGGGAGCTTCGTTTGGGAGACTTGGTAACAGCATCCTGTTACAATCATTTCTTGTCCTTTATTGTCTTTTAATTGATCATGTTGATTTGACAGTGGAGGCAAATAGGAAATTGCATAACATTATGAAATATCCTAATTTAACACATTATTATGAAATTCAATAATATAAGTTATTTGAATAATTTTATTGCTATATTATGGGATTTCGTAATTCATAAAATTATGGAAATACATAATATAAGAAGAATTTTTGAATTTCAATTAATTTGTTCGGCTGTTTTTTGGGCCCCATGACAAGTTTTGAGAAGTCTCTTGGAAACAAAAGTAATTTCTGAGTGGAGTTTATACAGGGCACGAGGAACAACTGTCAGATTTTCTCGATACGACGATAAATCCCCCTGATATGCAGGTGTATGATTTTTATACGCCCGTTTACGGGACGTATTATGGTATAATATACTATTGATCGTCTGTCCGTCCCTCCGTCCGTCGTCAACATGTGGGACATTAACTCAAAAACGCTTTAACCAATATGCATGAAACTTTGGTGAATTGTTTATATCTATTGACGTGAGCTCCCTTTCGTTTTTTATAAATTTTAGATTTTACATTTCCGAGTTATGGGGTTTTATTCATTAAAATAGGGGGAATTTTCCAGTTTTTAGACAATAACTCAAAATTAATTTCACCAATTTGCAAGAAAGTTTGATGAATTGTTTATTTCTATCGACATGAGCTCCCTTTTGATTTTTTTAAATTTTAGACTATATGTTTCTGATTTATGGGGTTTTATTCATAATAAAAAGGGGGATTTTCCAGTTTTCGGCGGACAATAACTCAAAAATGCTTTCAGCATTTTTTATGAAACTTTGGTAAATTGTTTATATCTATTGTTGTAAGCTCCCTTTTGATTTTTATAAATATAAGATTTTACGTTTCCGAGCTATAAGATTTTTATTCATAAAAAAAGGGTTGATTTTCAAGTTTTTGGACAATATCCTTAAAGTGCTTAGAGCAGTTTTCATTAAACTTTGATGACTGATTTATATCTATTAAGATAACCTCCCTTTAGTTTTTTTTATAAATTTCTGATATAACATTGAGAAGTTATTGTTTGTTTATAGTCTGACAACAGATTTACTAAGTATTCCACAACAGCACAGTGTATTGCACAACAGCAAGAAATCTTTAATTGAATATAAATTCAATTCATATAACCAATTTCAAGTTCTTTGACTACATTTATTCAGAAACCTATAATATGTCAAATATTTAATTACAATCCAAATTCAGGCCTGTATCAAGCTTGAATATTGTGTCCATTTTTGCCCCAACTGTTCATGGTTGGACCTCTGCGGGCGTATCCCGCTGCGCTCAGCGAAACAGTTTTTTTATGATTATTTGACAATGGGAGGTAATTCATGTCGACTAAATGGGCAATTAGAGGTTATAATTCTTTGATAATTCAATTTTAATCCTATGTTGATAATGTGTATTTTTATACGACCGCAAACAAATTTTTGTGGTCGTATATTGGTATGAGGTTGGCGTCGTTGTTGTCGTCGTCGTCATCCGAAGACACATTAGTTTTCGCACTCTAACTTTAGTTTTAAGTGAATGGATCTCAATGAAATTTTACCATAAGGTTCAATACCACAAAAGGAAGGTGGGGATTGATTTTGGGGGTTATGGTACTAACAGTTAAGGAATTAGGGGCCAAAAATAAGCATTTTTATACGCCCGTTTACGGGGCATATTATGGTAAACCTCTGTCCGTCCGTCCGTCTGTCCGTCCGTCTGTCCGTCGTCAACATGTCAGACATTAACTCAAAAATGCTTTCACCAATTTGCATAAAACTTTGGTGAATTGTTTATATCTATTGACGTGAGCTCCTTTTAGTTTTTTATAAAATTTAGATTTTAAGTTTCCGAGTTATGGGGTTTTATTCATTAAAAAAAGGGGGGATTTTCCAGTTTTCGGACAAAAAATCAAAAATGCTTTCAGCAATTCTTATGAAACTTTGGTGAATTGTTTGTATGTATTGATGTAAGCTCCCTTTAGATTTTTAGTCAAATATTTAATTACAATCCAAATTCATACCTGAATCAAGCTTGAATATTGTGTCCATTTTTGCCCCAACTGTTCAGGGTTGGACCTCTGCGGGTGTATCTAGCTGTGCTCAGCGAAGCAGTTTATTGTAATTTCCAGACATAACTTGTGTGTAAGTGTATGGATCTCTCTGACATTGTACCACAAGGTTCCATATAATAAAGGGAATGATGGGATTGATTTTGGGGGTAATTGCCTCCAAATTTTAGGAATTAGGGGCCAAAAAGGGGCAAAAAACAAGCATTTTTCTTGTTTCATGACAATAACTTGTGTGTAAGTGTATGGATCTCTGTGACATTGTATCACAAGGTTCCATAACACAAAGGGAACACTGGGATTGATTTTGGGGGTAATTGCTTCCAAATTTTAGGAATTAGGGGCCAAAAAGGGGCAAAAAACAAGCATTTTTCTAGTTTCATGACAATAACTTGTGTGTAAGTGTATGTATCTTTATGAAATTGTACAACAAGGTTCCATATCACAAAGGGAAAGCTGGAATTTAGTTTGGGGGTAATTGCTTCCAAAGTTTAGGAATAAGGGGCCAAAAAGGGGCCAAAAATAAGCATTTTTCTAGTTACCAGACAATAACTTGTGTTCAAGTGTATGGATCTCTCTGAAATTGTACTTCAAGGTACCATACCATAAAGGGAAGGCTGGGATTGATTTTGGAGGTAATTCCCTCAAATTTTTAGTAATTAGGGGCCATAAAAGGGCAAAAAAACACGCATTTTTCTAGTTTCAGGACAATAACTTGTGTGTAAGTGTATGGATCTTTAAGAAATTGTACTGCAAGGTTCCATATCACAAAGGGAAAGCTGGGTTTGAGTTTGGGGGTAATTGCCCTAAACGTTTAGGAGTTTGGGGCCAAAAAGGGGCCAAAAAACAAGCATTTTTCTAGTTTCCAGACAATAACTTGTGTTCAAGTGTATGGATCTCTCTGAAATTGTACTGCAAGGTACCATACCACAAGGGAAGGCTTGGATTGAGTTTGGGGGTGATGAATCATAAGGGGGTTCAAAAAATTGGGGGGGGGGGGATTTTTTTTTCCATTTTTTTCTTTAAAATTTTACTTTTTAAATTGGTTATTTCTGATTTATATATAAAAGCAAATAATAATTAAAAACCAATTGTTCAAAGAACAATTGAAGGTCTTTCCACATCAATTTTCTAAATAATTGATAGGAAGCTACTTCTGGTTTACTCAAAGTTACTAATAGCGTCAAAGTATAGATTTCTTCATACTGATTCAATAAATAAATGGTTTCTATATACTTTTGCCTGAAATAAGGGAGATAATTGCCAACTTCCAGTTTAGAAAAAGTCACTTCCGGTCTCATATGATAGCTTTATTCACACTGATTCCAAAAATATATAGGTTGTATATACTTATGCCTGTAATAAGGAAGATAATAGGCTACTTCCGGTTTATAAAATGTCACTTCCGGTCTCAAATGATAGCTTTATTCACACTGATTCCCAAAATATATAGTTTGTATATACTTATGCCTGTAATAAGGAAGATAATAGGCTACTTCCGGTATATAAAATGTCACTTCCAGTCTCAAATGATAGGTTAACCTATGATCATTAAAAAAATATATGGTTTCTAGGTACTTTTCCATGAAAAAAGTGCAAAAAATACTTCTTCCGGTTCACTTAAGGTCACTTCCGGTTTACTTTTTTCAAGGTCATATGTCAACCAACAGTTTGCAAAAGACCCTATGGCTTTATCATGTACCAAGTTGGAGTAATAATCAATTAACCTTAAATTGAATGATTTCAGGGACAATAACTCCTATAAGATATCATTGGATTGTTTCAGACCAAATGTTTCATATATTAATCACAATTAAGCAAACATTTTGCGCTAGTTCTTTAATTTGTAATTTTAAAAGTGACAGAGGAGATCAAATAACAAGGAAAAGTCAAAATTTAGAATATGACCTTGACCTTTGACCTTGGCCTCAATTTCATTTAAATGAACCAAGGAACTCAAATCCATATACCTTAGGTCTCTATCACTTACCATTCATGCTATACATTTATATATCCCTTATGTCAAATACAGAAGGGGAAATAACTCTCATATGGAGTTTACGTATCGCTTCCGTCAAAATTGGACAAAACATCCTGCGGATATAACAAGCAATTTGGTAAAGTAAATTTGTCGCTTTCTTTTACGGTTACGGAGGAGATGCACGCACAAGGAAAACAGTATTCGGGGAGATAACTCCTACAAAGAAAAGTATTCGGTTAAGCAGGGTCAATTTCAAAGGCGCATAAACTGTTCGATATCATATACGAAACATCTAAGCGACATCTTGCGAAACAAAAATTTATTGCGAGAACAAAATTTGGCGGAAGAAAAAAAAAAAAAAAAAATAATCAGAAGTAAACCAAGAGGTCTTTCCACAGAAAAGTGGAAAGACCTAATGATATGGTTTGAATAGGTAAATTAAAATTTTTTAAGTTCTTAGACCACATTCATTCTGTGTCAGAAACCTATGCTGTGTCAAATATTTAATTACAATCCAAATTCAGTGCTGTATCAAGCTTGAATGTTGTGTCAATACTTGCCCCAACTGTTCAGGGTTCGACCTCTGTGGTCGTATCAAGCTGTGCCCCAGCGGAGCATTTTATTATTTGTCTATATTGCTTTGCATGTGATTACAGCTGTATACTTTAATCTCCTTTTATAAATCTTGAATCATCTAGTTAAAGACGTGAAGAAATGAATATACTTTAAAATTAAACTTTGTTTAAGGTTATTCTAACCTTATGTCGGTTGTCATGTTGAAATAAAATAATATCAAAATTGATAAAATAATAAATAAAATGTTTTTATAATACATAACGATGTAATTTTTCACTAATATAATTACAAATAACAATTGAAATTAACAGCTAAAAGCATATTTTGTTATCAATTTTGTAAATGCAGATACTTTCTTTATTCATGCATGTAGAACCTTTATTATATCTTATTTTTACTGTTATATCTGTTATTTGTTTATATTCCTTACGGTATGGTTTAATGTGTTTATTTAGATAATGTAGATCGGATCATGGAAGTATTATACTTCCATGATAGGATTATAGTTAGTTTCAACAATTCATTAAATTGGAAGATACTATACGGCATTGAAATGCACAATTATTTATCTACATTACCACTATCAAGATATATGCAGCGTATTAGCAAAACTCCTTTTAATGTGATTAGTTTAGACACAAAAGTTAACTTTCACAATTGAAATAATACAAAAGAATATATTGTAAGAAATTGATGGTTTAAAAAACACTCTGATAACAACAAAATAACGACAAAAACGATTGCAAGTTAAATCATAAATGGCATTGCCTTTTTCTCTTTTCATTATGCCTAAAACATAACATTTTGTTAAAAAGACTCATTATTTTAGGCATTAAATTTTATAGTTGCTAACTTCTACGTCATTTGGTATATAGTAGATTTTTGTCGCATACTTTAATCTTTTTTTTTTATTTATGAATATTTTACAACAAAACCATACCAACAAGGAAAGGAAAACCAGGTATATCATATTGGTTCCAATTTTTTTTTATATAAGAAGTAAGGGATATTGTCGTCCTTATCATAACTTTTCTATTATGACATTTTTCTATTAAATATCTGTACTTTATATTGAATCCAATGGTTTCATACATATTGTGTCGACTATAGGTTTTTAACCGGATTTTCGAAGGAAATATCGGTTATTGATTTGGGGATGTACGGCGGGCGGCTGGGCATGCAGACGGACGGCTGCCAAACAGTGTCTATTCAATAACATGAAAACGCTGTGATGATTTGATTTCAAATTTAGATATGTTGTTTCTTGTGACTTAATGAAGATCTAGTTTAATTTTCACGGCCCTTGAGAAACACTCAGCATAATTAAGAATTTAGGAGTTCCTGCCTAGCAAGTCAAATAGCAACCTGTAGTGTGAGGAAGAACCTGCCTGCCCGACAATACGCCAGCCGGGAATGTGAAGCGAGGGGTCTCCACGAAGGGGATGAGACTAGGCGTCTCATCTGCAGCCAGGGTGTGCAAGGTCTGCATGGGGGATAGCCCATGTGGTGCTATTACAAGTAGTAAGTAGCAGGGTCTATCAATCTGGCGTTGGAATAAATTTGATAAAATTTGTCCCCGAAATGCTTGGGGATGAATGAAATTTTAGAAATGACCAGTGATAAAATTCCATCAAGGAAAACAAGTTATAAAATAAAAAAAAAAAAATATCACTGGTAAAAGCTGAGATGTTCCTCATGTCATGAACATTATTGAAGGTGTTTGGAAGGGGTTGGTGGGTGGTAAATTGAATTCTAGCACTGTAAAACTGTTAAGTTGAACTTAGTTTGACTGCTTTGAACCAAGAAACTGATTGCACAAGACCATGCATATGGCTTAACATACAGATTTTGGGTACATCAATCATCTAGTGGGAGGAGACTGAAACCACTGACCTTCAGTTTATATATACTAATTAATGTGTAATTATTTTTATGAGACTGAAATTATTCTGCCTTTCATCACATACAGTGAATAATTGTAATATGTATCTGATTAAGAATAGATTAGTATGTCCCCTGGTGAGATTGCAGTGTAACTTCAAAGTGTCAAATGCCTGAGAAATTAATCTCAAGATGTAGCAAATGGTCTGTGTATGTTAATTAAATGTATCCAAGATGTCAGCATGCTTACTGGAAAGATTAATTATCAAAGTTGGCTGGAAATATTGTTTGAATAAACAATACTTATATTACATATAAGTAACCTATTTATACCAACAATATTGTCTTTGTAGTTGTGTATGGTGTAAATTTTAATTTTGTGTTGTGTAACAATTGTTGTCCAATAATGTAAACATACATTTTGAAGGTTTTTATTGGTGGTGTTTTATCTGTAATTGTCTCCTGGTATGTAAATATGCATATAATTTTCTGTTTGTATGGTAATGGAACAAATCCTTATAGATCCAATGTTTTCTTATTTCTGATGTAACTCTCTTGATAGCCAAACTCAAATATAAATCACAATCCACAAAGTCCCAAATGGTGAGTTTTAAGTCAAAAGTAAATTGTAACAAGTCAAAATTTTATAAACTCACCATCAGTGAAATTGAGCATTATGGATCTAAACCAACTCCCTAATAATGAAATGTAAGCATAAGTGATAAAGGGGGTATCTGTGTGTAAACCAAAACATAGTCCCAATAAATCATACTGGCTCAAAGCAGACAGAATTTTCAAATGAATAATATTTATTAATACAATAAACTCAATAACAACATATTTTGGCCCTTGAGAAACACTCAGCATAATTAAGAATTTAGGAGTTCCTGCCGAGCAAGTCAAATAGCAACCTGTAGTGTGAGGAAGAACCTGCCTGCCCAACAATACCCCAGCCGGGAATGTGAAGCGAGGGGTCTCCACGAAGGGGATGAGACTAGGCGTCTCATCTGCAGCCAGGGTGTGCAAGGTCTGCATGGGGGATAGCCCATGTGGTGCTATTACAAGTAATAAGTAGCAGGGTCTATCAATCTGGCGCTGGAATAAATTTGATAAAATTTGTCCCCGAAATGCTTGGGGATGAATGAAATTTTAGAAATGACCAGTGATAAAATTCCATCAAGGTCCAAAAACTCAGATGGTTACAGATGAGTGCCCCCAAGGATTTTGGTTAATTATACGTTCAATAATGTCATGAGAGTTAAAAAAAAAAAAAGAAGAAAATATTAAAAATTAATGAAAAAGATAATATACATGTACACAACAAGACATGCTATTCACAATATAGTGTAAAAGAGATGCCATATAAAAAAAAATGATATTCAATATTCAAAGTTTCAAACATGATAATACTAAAAAAATGATATTCAGTATTCAAAGTTCTAACATGAGAATGCTATAAAAAGATATTCAGTAATTCAATGATGAGATTACTATAAAAATGATTATCAGTAATCCCGTGATGAAAATGCTATAAAAATAATTATCAGTAATTCAATGTTGAGAATGCTATAAAAATAAGTATCAGTAATTCAATGATGAGAATGCTTTGAAATGGTATTCAATATATCAAAGTTTTTGAACTGAGAGCTACACTAGATTGATTCATATAGATTTTGAACATCATGACAGATGCATTCAGTATTGTAATTCAGAGAGCAAAAAATTGCCTGTATGGCAATATGCCAGTTTGGGAATGTGGAGCGAGGGGTCTCCACAAGAGGCTGAGACTTGGTGTCTCATCTGTAGCTGTTAGTGTGCTAGGTCTGTATAAGGATATCACATGTGCTAGTAGATTAGCCAAGGTCTATCATAACTGGTACTGAAATACAGGCATGATAATGCTATAAAACTATATTTAGTATTCAAATATGATAATTTTTCGAGAAAGAATTTTGAAGAAAATGCCACTGTTCAGTTATGCAGTTAATATATAATTATTTCGAATGCCTGAAGCTCTCATCATTGAATACATGTTATATGCAGTTATATATTTAATGATTTTTTCGATGTGTTTGTCTAAAGTTCAAAGTACACAGCTATAAAGAACTGTTAGATTCTGGGGTGGTATTGACTGTTTGTATGTACTGCTGTCTCCAATGTGAACTTGGGTGTGTAAATATAAAAAGTTTGAAATGCATTTATACTATATAAATATCTTTAACAAAATAAGTTTCAACAGTAAAATCTCCACTGTGTATAGAGCAATAATACCTATGTACATACTGTCTCTAATATTGTAAAAAGCGGGAAAAAACACCTGTCTAAGACATAATACAATCTCTATAATATCTTAAAAGTAATAGGCAAACTGTACGGTTCCTTGGTTCATGTGGTTTGCTATATTTTAAATGCAAAGAAGTCTATTTAAAAAGTGTATGCTGTCAGATTGTAAGGATTCAAGTATGCTTGAAATATCAACGTAAGTAAGTAAGTTTACAATTTGGTTTGAAATCAAATACTTCTGGACTTGTTCGGCACTGATGAGGCTGTAGTGCTGCCTTGTAGTCAATATGCTAAACCGGGTATCCTCTGTTTGAATAGTTGGAGAAATAATGTCCACACAGATAACAAACCTGAACATACTCTTAGGTCCATGTCGAAATACAGAGGTTCTAGTATCAAAATGTGTTAGTCATGTCTGTTGTAATCCTGTTTACACATGAGAAATCCTGAACATGATAAATGTGAAACTAGTTGCTGATTGTGCTTTAAACCACAGATGAAAGATGAAATATTGTTAAAGATTATCCAACTGGTGATACTATGATTAGCATACTGCCAAAGTGCATGAGAATATATATGTATGACTGAGCTCCAGTTGAACAAAAGTTATAAGGCCTGTAAATAATGTTTGTCCCTTTGACATATAATTCTAGCTGTAGCCATCTCTTAGGTAAAATGAAGAACTTGATAGTGTCTTAAATGTCTTTGATTGTAAATCTGATGAACCAAATGTGCATACAGGAGGTGCAATCTGTCTCCATTTCCTCAGTGTTTAGATATGCAAATAAAGAAAAGAAGAAAGGTGTCAGTATAATAGGCGATAATTAGAATGCTGTACTTATGTTAAACTATAAATATATATATATAAATTTATATGTAAAACAAGCAAGTTACTGTTTATTCATTTAGAATCATTTGAAATCTGATATAAGGATGTAGTTAGATGAAATTAAGAGATCTTGAGTTTAAAATTTATACTATATTAACCAGAAATCATTAGTTAAGGGGAAAAAAAATAAGTTAAAATTTATATATAAAACATTGCATTATTTGGGTCTCAAATCGTAAGAAAAGAAATCTATGATCTGTTTCAATTTGGTAAGTAACCTTTAATGACCTATTGAAGTCGTATATACTAAGAAAGTAGGTGATATGAGGAAAATTATTTTACCCTGTATCATTGGAAACCCCAAGAAGTCTGAGCACCTGACAAAAATTTAAACTTGACATGACTACATCCTTAGATTACACTAAATGTCAACAAGTATTTCTCAACTTCTAAATCAGTAATGTATATAGAGATGCACAATGTCTGTAAAATGTATTTAAAATCTCCATATTATATACTTGATGCAAGGACTAGTAGTATTCAGCATGTTCAGCATATATAAAATATATTATTCTATGTGATTGTCAGAATTCTAAATTGAAAGAAAAAAAAAAAATATTAAAATTACTTTGCTCATTGTGGCAGCTATAGGGCCCTTAAATTTCTTTTATCTTAGCTATCTTTAGATCATGAATTAAACTACTTAATAATTATTCTGCATAGGTGGGGTATATGTTATGAGGACAACAAACAAAAATCTTATAAGAGACAAATGAACAAATAAATAAAAATAAAACATTTTATTCCAATAAAGATGATGAAAAGATTCCATACTTCGTATTTCATGAGGCTGTTTTCTGAATATGCGGTAAGATATATAAAAGAAAGTGAAAATTATATTATTTCCTTTATAAAAACCAGTTAAATCTAGTCTCTAGTTTGCCTTAAGTTTATAATTTTCAAAGAAAATCCCCAGCACAAATACATCAGTATATATGAAATAAAAGTTCAATACAAAATACTTGCCTAGAACAGTTGTATAGAAGGCAAAGCCAGTGCATAAGCACTCGATGGAATGATATGGAAATCTCCGTATGGTCACAAATACATATGGATCTGATGATGTTAGATTCTGCTCTTTCACACAATACTCTCCGACACAGTTATCGATGTTATAAACTCCACAAGTATAATACACACAATGCAATGCTGCTTTATGTAAGTCATCCAAATTCAGATATATCCAAATAAAAATGTGTACATGCATGTACTACACAAGTTTTTAAACATTGAAAACTCAGCTAAGTATAGGTTAATTAGATCCAAAGGTGAAAACAAAACAAAGATCATGTACAAAGTATTTCAAATCAGTATGGTAGCGGTTCAGTAATGCAGCCACATTGTGACAATGTTCAAGTTAAAAAATAAAAAAAATAAAATAAAGTCCAGTTGTAAAGTTGAAATAATAATAAATTGAATTCTAGCACTGTAAAACTGTTAAGTTGAACTTAGTTTGACTGCTTTGAACCAAGAAACTGATTGCACAAGACCATGCATATGGCTTAACACACAGATTTTGGGTACATCAATCATCTAGTGGGAGGAGACTGAAACCACTGACCTTCAGTTTATATATACTAATTAATGTGTAATTATTTTTATGAGACTGAAATTATTCTGCCTTTCATCACATACAGTGAATAATTGTAATATGTATCTGATTAAGAATAGATTAGTATGTCCCCTGGTGAGATTGCAGTGTAACTTCAAAGTGTCAAATGCCTGAGAAATTAATCTCAAGATGTAGCAAATGGTCTGTGTATGTTAATTAAATGTATCCAAGATGTCAGCATGCTTACTGGAAAGATTAATTATCAAAGTTGGCTGGAAATATTGTTTGAATAAACAATACTTATATTACATATAAGTAACCTATTAAAGTTTTTCTCCTTTTAGAGTTATCGCCATTTTTAATATCCAAAAGTGGTATTTTAAAATATTTTTCTCTTGTTATCATTTTATGACTCAGCATAATGTCTTATCTCACAATAAAAATTGGAGTGACAGATTTATTTGAAAATTTTCTGTTTCCTGATAAGATCTGTAGGACTGTATATATAAAGTTTGAAATTTACTAGTAGGACAGTATAAATGAAGTTTGAAATTTACTGTTCATTATTATACATTTTGTAGATAATTAAGTCTCCCTAAACCATATATATTCTTACCCCCACCCCCTTCAATTTGAGAATGTGCTTTTATCTTGTAAACAGTCGAGATCCCCACCCCTAAACCATATATATTCTTGTATGGGACAATAAAACAAATCAAATGAAATATTGGGGGAATCCCCGGGTTCACCCCACCCCCCTTCTTTTTGAAAGATTGTAAACGGTCAATATCCCCACCCTGAAACCATATATATTCTTGTATGGGACAATAAAAACTAATCAAATGAAATAAAAGGCGAGTCCCCTGGGGGCACCCCACCTCTTCCTGTTTGAGAACTTGTAAACGGTCGAGATCCCCACCCCTAAACCATATATATTCTTGAATAGGACAATAAAACAAATCAAATGAAATTAAGGGGAAGTCCCCTGGGGTAACCCCCAACCCCCTTCTTTTTGAAAACTTGTAAACGGTCAAGATCCCCAACCCAAAACCATATATATTCTTGTATGGGACTATAAAACAAATTAAATGAACTAAAAGGCGAGTCCTCTGGGGTCACCCTCACCCCATCCTGTTTGAGAACTTGTAAATGGTCGAGATCCCCATCCCCTAAACCATATATAGTCTTGTATGGGACAATAAATCAAATCAAATGAAAAATAGGGGAAGTCCATGGGGGTAACCCCTACCCCCTTTCTGTTTGATAACTTGTGAATAGTCGAGATCCCCACCCTTAACCATATATATTCTTGAATAAGACAATAAAACAAATCAAATGAAATTAAGGGGAAGACCCCTGGGGTAACCCCCACCCCCCTTTTTTTTTAAAATCTTGTAAACGGTCAAGATCCCCACCCCGAAACTTTATATATTCTTGTATACGTATGGGACAATAAAACAAATCAAATGAAATATAAGGTGAGTCCCCTCGGGTCACCCCCACCCCCTTCCTGTTTAAGAACTTGTAAACAGTCGAGATCCCCACCTCTAAACCATATATATTCTTGTATGGGACAATAACACAAATCAAATGAAATATAGGGGAAGTCCAGGGGGTCATCCCCACCCCCCTTCTTTTTGAAAACTTGTAAACGGTCTAGATCCCCACCCCTAAACCATATATAGTCTTGTATGGGACAATAAATCAAATCAAATGAAATATAGGGGAAGTCCATGGGGGTAACCCCTACCCCCCTTCTGTTTGATAACTTGTAAATAGTCGAGATCCCCACCCTTAACCATATATATTCTTGAATAAGACAATAAAACAAATCAAATGAAATTAAGGGGAAGACCCCTGGGGTAACCCCCACCCCCCTTTTTTTTTAAATCTTGTAAACGGTCAAGATCCCCACCCCGAAACTTTATATATTCTTGTATACGTATGGGACAATAAAACAAATGAAATGAAATAAAAGGCGAGTCCCCTGGGGTCACCCCCACCCCTTCCTGTTTGAGAACTTGTAAACGGTCGAGATCCCCACCCCTAAACCATATATATTCTTGTATGGGCCAATAAAACAAATCAAATGAAATAAAGGGGAAGTCCATGGGGGTAACCCCCACCCCACTTCTTTTTGATAACTTGTTAACGGTCGAGATCCCAACCCCTAAACCATATATATTCTTGAATGGGACAATAAAACAAATCAAAGGAAATTGAGGGGAAGTCCCCTGGGGTAACCCCACCCCCCTGCTTTTTGAAAACATGTAAACGGTTAAGATCCCCAACCCGAAACCATATATATTCTTGTATGGGACAATAAAACAAATCAAATGAAATATTAGGCGAGTCCCCTTGGGTCACCCCCACCCCCCTCCTGTTTAAGAACTTTGTAAATGGTCGATATCCCCACCCCTAAACCATATATATTCTTGTATGGGACAAAAAAAACAAATCATATGAAATAAAGGGTGAGTCCCCTGGGGATCAACCCCCCCCCCCCCCCCTCCCCATGTGTCAGGCGACCATGGGAATGACGAATTATTGGAGCTTTGTTTGGGAGACTTCATTACTGATAAGTTTTATAGATTTTGAAAAAACATTGTATTAATTATAAATAAAATTTTGGATTTTTTTCTTCTTTTCTTTGGTAAATTGTTTGAAGAATTTTGTGGCAAGTTTGTTTGTTATTCTGTAAAAACTGATTTTCTGAATGCTATATAATTTTTTTTATGAAGTCAACTCCTTTAAAAACTAAGCTTATATTGTCTATTAATAAACATATATTTAGATTTGTGATTTTGGGCCCAGTTTTCAAGTTGGTCCAAATCAGGGTCCAAAATTAAACTTTGTTTGATTTTAACATAAATTGAATATATATAGGGTTCTTTGAAATGCTTAATCTAAACCTGTATTTCTTTTCATTATTAATAAGATAATACCACATTGAGGTCCAAAGGGTCCTAAATTAAACTTTTGTTTAATTTCATCAAAAATTGAATTCTTTGGTTCTTTGATATGCTGATTCTAACAATGTTTGAGTGTTAAATCATATCTAAATTTAGAGAACTTAGTCATCACTGGTTGTTGTTATTATATTATTGATTATAATTTGAAAAAGTGCATCATATCTTATTTTAGAGAACTATTTATCCTGTTTGAGGTATTTCCCTTTGCACAGAAAATATTATGGATAAAATTAACCTGTGTTTCATTTCAACATAAATTAAATATATATAGGGTTCTTTCAAATGCTGAATCTAAACCTGTATTTAAATATTAGATTTTTGGGCCCAGTTTTCAAGTTGGTCCAAATCAGGGTCCAAAATTAAACTTTGTTTTATTCCACAAAAATTGAATTTATGGGGTTCTTTGAAATGCCGAATCTAACCATATGTATTGAGAGATTTTGGATTGTGGGCTCCTTTATCAAATTGGTCCACATTGAGGTCCAAAGGGTCCTAAATTAAACTTGTCTGATTTCATCAAAAATTGAATTCTTGGGGTTCTTTGATATGCTGATTCTAATATGTACTTAGATTTTGGATATTGGACCATAATAGGTATTTAAATGTCCAATTTCAAATATTTCAGTTCTTTGACCACATGTATTTTGTGTCACAAACCTATGCTGTGTCAAATATTCAATCACAATTCAAATTCAGAGCTGTTTTAAGCTTACCCTACAGAAAAAAAAGTTGAGGGCCAGTTGAGGGCCATGTGGCGGACAGTTGAGGGCTAGCTGTTTTAAGCAAAATAGTTGAGGGCTAGGTGTTGAGCATCTTAGCTCAACTCAAACCTGGCCAAGCACTGTATGTTTGATAGATGTTGCTCAACTGGCCCTCAACTGAAGCTGGCCATTAATTTGAGGAAAAGTTGAGCAATTGATCTTTGCTTTTCATATAGTTGAGCAAAAGTTGAGCATTCAGACTTTGAATTTTTTGTAGTTGAGGAAAAGTTGAGCATTCAGACTTTGATTTTTTTTGTAGTTGAAGAAAAGTTGAGCAATTGATCTTTGGTTTAACTTTTCATATAGTTGAGCAAAAGTTGAGCAATAAGAAATATGAGCTGGTGATATAAATGGTATGTGCCATCTGTGTTCCATTTATCTCTGTGTATAATGCAAGTAGACAGGAAGTACTATTATAAATGTACACAGAGTTTGAGGCCAAATTAAGGGAAGCACATGTTTTTATACATTTTTCTGTATTTTAACTTAACTATAACTCATAACATAAAGATAAATTAAAAAAAAAACAAACAGTATCTTTTTTATTATAAGATATATCAAATATTCATGATTTAGGTAATTAACAGTTATTATTAGGGGCAAATTTCAAAGGGATCACACTGTCAAAATACCCTAAACAACCTCAAACATTTAAAATTTTAACTGGGCTTGAGCATGTACATGGCAAGCAAAGATGTCTTCTAGCTATCATGAATAAAATATGAATTTTACAATGGATGTAGATCAAAAAGTTACAAATAACTGTATTGACATTGAATAGTGCAGTGTATTCTTCTGATGACATGACTCTTGGATTTAGGAAGATTGATGTTTTAACACATATTTATGGAAACATCTTTTGGTAAGTACATTGGATTAGAATTTCCACCATTTTGAATAAGTGTATATGCTCTTTTAGTTCAAAATAGTGATATTTAAAGTGTCTTCTTAACTTTTTAGAGTGAAGAAAAATTTTAGACAATATATTTATGCATTAGTTTATATATTATCAAAATGTGTAAGACAGGAGACATATTTATTTTATTATTAAGACAATTTGTTTTAGAAAGTATTACTAATAAAATAAGAATATTCTAATATGGCTGCAGGATTAACTAGATTTTATTTACTAGATAATAACTTTTAAAAAGCAAGGATAAAGCTGTCATGTAGTCTGTTGTGTGTTAAGATCTTTCAGCAGTATTTTGGCTATATAAAATACACAATTTGAATTTATTTTTTCTACAATGTGTAGTCATCAGTTTGCAATGACTAGATACATGTAATGCTCAACTTTTAAAGACCTGGTATTCAACTATTGGCCACCTAGCCCTCAACTTTTAATGACCTGGCCCTCAACTATTGGCCACCTAGCCCTCAACTTTTAATGACCTGGTCCTCAACTGTTGGGCAGGTAGCCCTCAACTATAATTGCTCAACTGTTGGACACCTAGCCCTCAACTATGATATTTTCTCAACCTTGCTCAACTAATTTGCATAAAGTTGACCATTTGATAGTTGAGGGCTACCTAATTTGCATGGCAAAAATCCAGGTAGCCCTCAACTGGCCCTCAACTATTTGCTCAACTGATGGCCAGCTAGCCCTCAACTATTTGTTCAACTGGCGGCCAGTTGAGCAATGCAGTTGGCCATCCTATAATTTTTTCTGTATGGGATATAATTATATATATAAATGTAGTGTCTATACTTGCTCATGTATCAACTGTTCAGGGTTCGACCTCTGCAGGAAAATCTGGTTTGCTGTCACTCTGACAGCCTCTTGTTTATAATTAATTAGTAATGCGTCTGTGGGAACGTACCATACACCAATAGATCGGTATAAACATAATGATGATTGTTTGATTTCTTTCGAATGTAAAATGATAGAAAGACAAACAATGAATGAGACGTATTTCAATGAAATATACAGGATGTACGATCATATATTAAATGTTCATTGGCTTTAACTCCTTCATAAACCAATATAAATGACCGTCTACAGAAACGGGAATTAAGCAAACCCATAATACTTAATTGTTTGATAATGTTGAAATTAAAAAATATTTAAGATATGTCAATCATGTATACTTATTTGAACATAAAATATATAAGCTTGAACTCTCAGACGGATCCACACATGTTGAGGAGGATCAAAACTGCTTTCATCCAAGTGAGTCTAATAAACAAATAAAGTTGTTGAAAAAAGAAATTTTCCTGGTACATGTAAGAATCCTAAAATAAAGCTTTGACTCTCTCATCTTGCAATAGTATTAAAACATTTGACTTTTCTACACTTTACACAAGTATTCCCCATTCCAAACTAAAAGACAAATTGAAAGAGTTGGTTTTTCTTTGTTTCATTAAAAAGAATGGCGAACGTAGATACAAGTATCTTGTCTTGGGGAGGGATAAATCCTACTTTGTAAAGAATCACTCTGATTCAAACAAAAAATTCTCTGAAACTGACATTATCAAGATGCTTGATTTCTTGATTGACAACATATTTGTTACGTTTGGAGGACGTGTTTTTCAACAGACTGTCGGAATTCCAATGGGAACCAATTGTGCCCCTCTTCTTGCCGACTTGTTTCTTTATTATTATGAGGCTGACTTCATACAGGAACTTCTTAGGAAGAAAGATAAGAAGTTAGCAATATCCTTTAACTCTACGTTCCGCTATATAGATGATGTTCTTTCACTAAATAATACAAAATTTAGTGACTATGTTGAACGAATCTATCCCATCGAACTTGAGATAAAGGATACTACAGATACAGTTAAGTCTGCCTCATATCTTGACTTACATCTAGAAATTGACAATGAGGGTCGGTTGAAAGCAAAACTTTACGACAAAAGAGATGATTTCAGCTTCCCAATTGTGAACTTTCCATTTCTATGTAGCAACATTCCAGCAGCGCCTGCATACGGAGTATATATCTCCCAATTGATACGATATTCCCGGGCTTGTGTTTCCTATCATGATTTCCTTGATAGAGGATTGCTGCTCACAAGGAAGCTATTAAGCCAAGAGTTCCAAATGGTGAAGTTGAGATCATCCCTTCGTAAATTTTACGGACGCCATCACGAGTTGGTTGACCATTATGGAATTACCGTTTCACAGATGATATCGGATATGTTCCTTATGTCGTAACTACAATACCCTTCCCTTTTCACGAATGTGACTTACCGAATTAGACTATTTACCGGATTTGTAATAACATAAGCAACACGACGGGTGCCACATGTGGAGCAGGATCTGCTTACCCTTCCGGAGCACCTGAGATCACCCCCAGTTTTTGGTGGGGTTCGTGTTGCTTAGTCTTTAGTTTTCTATGTTGTGTCATCTGTACTATTATTTGTCTGTTTGTCTTTTTATTTTTGGCCATGGCGTTGTCAGTTTGTTTTCGATCAATGAGTTTGACTGTCCCTCTGGTATCTTTCGTCCCTCTTTTGATTAATCAATCAATTCTAGATTTTGCATTATGGTTTTTTTTACCTACATTGGCGTAGCTTACTTTGAGGCAACCGAGGCAGTTGCCTCGGTAAAAAAAAAATAAAATAAAAAAAACCTTTTCTTTTAAACAATTTTCACAGCAGCAGACTCGCTACTAAACGTTAAAGTACCGACTTGTATCGTCTTGTTACCGTTATTGATGCATACCCTTTGCGAGTTCAAGACTTATGGAAACATTTTCCTCCTCTAATTGGAAATCCTGATCCCTTTGCGATAGTTTTCAGTAATCTCAATATGTCGAAGTCTAAGAAATCGACACAATTGAAGCTGGCACATCTATATAATCCTACCCCAATCAAAATCAGTAGAATAGATGATTACGCAACTCACAAGCCTTCTCCGATCGAATAACTTGACCATTCAGGTAAATTATTAATTTTTTGCAAGAATAATTTCTAGTATATGAGGGTCTGGGTGAGGTTTACAGAATACAGAAAAATATCCTGAAATTGATTTAAACTTGAAAGAATAGAGATTTGAATGGTGATAAATATAAAAGAAAGGACAATCACATTATGGACAAAAAGAATTAAAAATAAATATTTGAGGACGCCCATACCAACCCTCATATATAATTGGTAAAGTCTAAAATTGAAATTTCGTTGTGTGTTGACATTTCCCCCAACGTGTAATACTTCAGCTAGTACATTGAGTTTCACTTTGATACCAACTGAAATAAAAATTACTAATATTAATCAACATGCACAGAAAATAATTTGCTATGTTGTTCTAAAGTTTTATTCTCACCAAGGATTTGTATAGTATAATGTCTTACTATACATGCTATACAAATCCTTGTTATCACTATTTAAAATTTATAGTTTTTTCACTAGCAGGGAATTTTAAATAATTGAAGGAGTCATTAATTCCAGTGAAATAAATAATATATATTAGTTTCTATATAAAATTTTCAACCAAATACTGTTTTCATTTATTATGAAGACTTCAGAAAAAACGTAAATTTTTCCGTTAGTACTTCACCGGTTGTGATTTTCACAATGGGAAAAAGTTCAAAACTGTATAAGAATTTGAAAAACATCCAAAAAATATCAGGACAAAACACAACCAATAAAAGTGCTGTGGTGCATTTCACATGAAGCATGTGTTTATTTCCAAGTTAATCAAGAAATGCTGCAAGTGTGATGTCTGGTAATGTTTCTGGCATTAAAACCCGCTTACAGCAAATCCAATCAAGAGCATATATCTGCATTGCAAAGCGCACATTTTGAATCTTGTTGTTAATTTAGTCCACTATTCTGTAAGTCAGTTGATATGGTTTCTTTGAGGATTCTTAGCTGTATTGTTGACATGCTGTGTCATTAAAGTAAACCCCATACCCATTTCCTTTTATTTGTAAAGAATTTAAAATCTGGGACGTTCACTGGAAGGATTCAATTTGTAAAAAGTGGTAAATGTTATTGAGAACATTTATGTATTCATCTGAACATTGAAAATGTTGTAGGTACCAGCTGTAATCAACTCAAAAATCTGTAGTATAACTTAGTGTAGGGCATATTAACATTATTATGATGAAGTTAAATAAAACAACTGTTACTGCTTTTATTTTTAATAGATTCTTTTTTTTCAAATTGCAAAACTTCAACAGCTTCTGGGGGGCTGTGCCCCCCCAGACCCCCTGCCTCGATTAAAACAGAAGGCAAGCTACGCCACTGACCTACCTATGATTTAATGATTCCCTAAAAAATATGCAGTTGTCAAATTAATGGTTATAATGTAACGTTAAGAAGACCCATTCTTCACAATCTAAATAATAATCTAATCAGATAAAGCAGACACACTTCTGTATAATATCATTTATCTGACCAGCCTACAGTTGTTAAAATTATTACAAACAGATGTCTCACTATGCCTGTGATGTTGATTTAAAGGGGAATTAGTTAATGTTTTTGTCGTTATGAAATTGTTCATTATACATGTACAAATGTTTGACTAATAAATGATAAGACTGGATTCTGTGGGATGATTTGGAAAAAAATGAACACAGTATATAATCGATATAAATTATATGATCAATGATGATATATAATGTTAAAATTTATCTAGAAAAAAAAATGTTAAGCTCTTTACATGAACTTATTTTCAAATTCTTACTGATAATCTCATTTTTACAAAGCCTTACTTCTGATTGTTAACCACTGCGTGTTAAAGCACATCGGTCAATTCACTTTCATCGAAACTTCTAATATAGTTATAATTTCCCTATGCAAATATTATAAATTGAAAATAAGTCTGATCAGGTCTCCAAAATTTTATTTACAAAATCATTAAAAATAATTTTCATTTAAAATTGCTTTTAACAATCATTAACACACTAGAAGTTTTCTGGATTTTTACGATTCATATCAATTAGTTATTATTTATATCCGACAAAAAGACATGATGAAAAATCATTGATCTTGTATGTGTTCCAACGATGTTATAAAATTGTGTGCGTTTTATAAGCATAATAAGTGATTTAAAGCCTTTGAAGAACAAATATATCTGTCAGACTTTTTTTTATCATAAAACAAGTTGTCGGTGTGATGCATCATTCTTTTCATCACTTTTTGGAAAATGACGCTATCAGCGGCATGTTTCCGATACCATTGACCAGAACTTACGAAAGTCAATTATTGCCTCCGCCTACTGCACTCGGTTTCATATTTACTATTTTACATACTAACTGGAATCTGCTTGTATTCCCTTCCCTAGATTTTCCATCAAACATGATGGAATTTTGTGATGGAAAAAATGCCATCACATTCCATCATATTGATGGAGTATTGGAACAACTTTCCATCAACTTTCCATCAATGCTGGAAAATGGTTGATGGAAAAGGTTTGATGGAATTTGTGTTCATGTTGATGGAAAATTGATGGCATAATTTCCATCTGATGGTATTTTTGCCATCTGATGGATAATTGATGGTATTTTTGCCATTTGATGGAAAACTGATGGTAATTTTGCCTTCAGATGGAAAACCAATGCAATATTTCCATTACATGTAAAATGCATGGAAACTTGATGGAGAATTGACCATCAGATGGAATTTGATGGATGAGTAAGGAGAATGTCTTTAGAAAATCTTTCCATTTATGGCATTTTCTGTGATTTAATAAAACAATATTTGTTCTCTGTCGTCTATAGGTAGTCCTGTTACATGTGTGTATCTTTCCGTTCAGTGTCCCATTGAACTCGCTGTCCTTAAAGTTGAATTAGTTGATGGCAAATTCTGCAAAATAAAAGTAAAAGAATCTAGCATGTAAAAGAATAAGTTAACATTGTACAGATATAAAGTTAGTTAGTTACATTTGTTGTCAATTCTGAAATTATCAAATGAAAATAACACTTTTTGAAAAGATTTGTATTAATGTGTCACTTGCAGGGTCAATTTCTAAGAGTGTCAAATCCTTCTAGAAATTTAATATTCAGAGGTGGATTTAGGAAAGTGGGCTCCCCCTTTCTGAGCTTTAAAGCTACATAACTTATTAAATAGAAGTTTTATAAGTCTGACTCCTAATGTTGACTTAATTGCCACCACCACCACCCTGGTTCAGCAGCTGATATATAACTGTACAATACATTAAACCTCATGTCAGTACTAAATTATCATCATTATAATAAGTGACTGTCCCTAGAAATAAAGAGGTTGTCCTTTCTTTTTTGTTTAATATTTGTTTTTCATAATCATTGTACTATAACATAATGGGTCTTGCCCATGTTTTATATCATACTTTTGGTGGGTAGTGTATATACTATACATGTATATATAAAGATATATTATTTTACCATTTGTGGATATATAAATGTCATATTGTCAGTCACACCACAGATCTCTAATTTTATAGCAAAATTACTTTTTCAGAAGTACTATTTTATAAAACAAATAATGTTTTAAAATGATACAAAATATGACTCATGTCCTACACAATTTTATGATATGTATATGCATATTTTTTGTGTCATTTGGTCTCTTGTGGAGAGTTGTCTCATTGGCAAGCATACCACATCTTCTTTATTAATACTTTTTATAAATCTATGACCTTCTTTTTTTCTTGACTCTTAAAAGTTAATAAAACACTTTAAATGTCACTACTTTGAACTAAAAGGTCATGCACATATATTCAAAATTGTGGAAATTCTAATACATTGTACTTACCAAAAGATATAATCCAAAATATGTTTACACCTGAGACGTCCCAAAAATATATATAGGCGGTGCTCCTATCATTGGCGGTAACACTACACAGTTTTGTACATACACATGGCGACATGAAACACAATCGGAAATCCATTTTACGATATCAAATGTTTCATAATGGAGTGGAAAATATCGTGCGCCACGCGGCGCTTACATTTGTCACTCTATGCACCATTTCTGGTCGAAAAGGGCAATTGGCGCAAGGCGGACGTCCTTCCCGATAACTGTCTTTAATAATTTATTTAGACGGCTGTCAAGTTCCCATTAAAAAAAATTGACCTGTATTTATTTTAATGTCAGATCCTTAAACTCTTATCAAAATTAGATACTAGTACTTACTACTAGCAAACTTGTTGGCCATTTTTAATGGCTGCTTAGATTGTTAAATTACCAAAATTATCAAAATGGTTCCCAAACCAACCCCCTCCTCCTCATGTTCACTAATACCCTTAAGCATTTCATTGTCTTAATTCAATAATTGTATTTAGATACACATTGTTCACCATGGCTTAACGATGCTCGCTGTTCAGTTTCAAATATTATATTAGGCCTAAAATAAAATATTGTCTTGTTTCCCCAATCCCTACCGACCCTGCAACATTGTGCAAAAACGGGTCCGACTTATAAAATTTTATTGTCAAAACTAAGTCAAATATTATTTTATTCAGTTCCAATTATCAGGCTTGCCAGATCGACCAATATTGTTCCAGCTTTTTGGAAAAAATAAAATTATTTCCCTACCTACCTACCCACACCTGGCTTGGCGGTGTTGGATTGGGGAAACAAACAATATATTAATTTAGGCTTAATAAAAATCAGATATAAAGGATACATGTTAAGTTCTTCTCCTTTCTGTAATTAAATTTGCTGTCTCTGTACTTCCAACTAGTATTGCTGAGTAAAGGTAACTGGAATCTGCATGCAATCTGTTCACTATCAAAATTGGCAGCTATATTTTAAAATCATTAAATCCCCTAAAAGTAAAAAAAAAAATCCACAAAGAATCAATTGTTCAAGACGTTTTGAAGCAATAAATTCAATAGAAATATTATTGCATGTTTATACAGTACATTGGAAGCCATTTGGATTCAAATTAATTACCCTCCCCCTTTTTTTATCCCCTGAAGATTAAAAACCGGCGACTTATTATTTTCACCAAATAACCATTCACACAACTCAATATTTTTTTACATGTCTACCAGTTATGCCTGTTATGTGACAACAAGATTATTCATTGTCAAAAACTCATGTTAAAAATAAATATAATTTTCAGTTTATGATCTCAGACTTTCTGATGTTGATTTGCTCAAATAAAAACAATAAAAAAATCATAGTTCTTCAATGAATTATAATTTATAATCATAATATACACATGTTGAATTAAATTTCTAATGCACTTATCTGAAAACATCTGCATCGGATTTTCCAGCATCGGATTTTCAAGTTTGATCTCCATATCAGCGTAATCACATTTTGATGACGTGTTTCTGAAGTGCGCTAACGTCGAAGTGACAATCTCGCCCCATATTATATCGACCAGAAGTTGATCCGTTCCCGTACCGGTATTATGAAAATAGATCAAGGGTGTCGCATAAAAATATTACAACTGGCCAGTTTTAAATAAAAGAAAAAAAAACAACGTTAATTTAATCGGCACAGGGTGCATGCGGATGAACTATTGGCCGCATTATCTAGAACGGTATTTTCTAGGGTCGAACTGTTCAGTACAATTACAAAAAACACGTGGTCATGATTTGTTTACATTTTACACAAGTTGAGAAACCAATGTTTCACGATGTCGATCATTGATCTGATAATTAATAGAAACGCACTTATGTGAACTTGGGAGAAAATCAGAAACGCCCCAGCTTGTCTGGCAAAACAGCCGTTGGCGTTTCTCGAGTTCCCTGTCGTTTATATCGCGAAAATCTCGGCATTTTTCTTACTTTGAAATACAGTCAAACTGAAATTCGTAATTCTTCCATGAACAGGAAGTTCAGCTAGCTGTGTAAACTGTAAAATTAAGTGACCCATTAAGTGCATGGCTTCACCTGACAGCTTTGGTGTCAAACACATTGTTAATTAAACACCAATTATCTTTGCTTTATGTCAAAAACAATTTGTCTATTTCAAAAATGTTTGCCAAAAAAAAAAAAGAGTTACTTCCCCTTTTTTATCACCTTTTCGCAATATATTCCGTTTATTTATGGGTTTTTTTCGCAATTAAATAAATATAAAACAAATTGAATGCAAATGCATATTAGAATATTTCTTTTAATTATTTTTAACCTGAAAACACTTAGAATATAAATATTTTGAAACTGTTTTTTTTTCATCTTTACCTCCATTCATTGCTCTATCAAGTGCTTTAAAATAATAATTCAAATTGCTTTATTGTAAGTTTGCATAGGATCCTAAAGATGAGTAACTACCAGGTTAATTTTATGAAACTCATAAGCCACTAAATAATTAAATTCAGCTGCAGTGTGAACGTGTTATTAGTCACTATTAATGACCCGAGATTTTTAAAGCTAAACATAAAAAATTGTGCCAAAAGTATTGAATTTTATTACTCCCCTTCAACTGAAACTTGATTTTACCTTAGTGCATGAGTTTTATTTTAGTTTAATTGCCCTTTTTTCAATGACATTTTACGAATAAAATTGTCATTTTTCTGACTAGAGCACCCTGCCCTTTTTAAATCCTGGCTAGAACACTGTATCTTCATGTGAATGTGAATATATATATATTTAACAAACAATAGTTAATTTCAGTCCCAAAGATTTTCTTTTTTATTTGGTTGAATTTGTAATACAGATTATATTTTTTCTTAAGTCCCAATACCAGGAATAATCCAGGCCCTTTTTTTCCATTCAGATAGAATTTGTAAATGTCCTGAAAGTTGGATGAATGATGATCGAAAAGTCCTGATATATTCTGGTTTATATAATATGATTTTTGAAAGTCTTGAGATATCCTGAGAATTCCCCCAGTTTTAAGCTGCTTGATTTGAAAGTCCTGACATTTTCTGGAATTCTCCCATTAAGTTTTTTTTCTAAAAAAAGGACTTATAGCCTAACAGGATATTTTCAGGATATCCCAGGATAATCTTGAGATATCCTTATTACAAAAGTTGTCAGGATTTATTTCTGCAAGGGGTGTATGCATCATTTGATGGAAAATGTAAAAATAAAAGTATTGGTTACAGAACAGTCATATAAATGTGACAAAAAGTAATTTTAACAAAAAATAATATGTCACATTTAATAAGTTTACACTGGTTGAAATAAAAACCAAAGTATTCTTGAAATCCTTTCCTGTTACAAGATATATGCAAGGTATTGCACAGTTTAGGAAATTGTTTGTTGCAACTTTCTAGCAAACAAACTCTTTCTTGCAACATTGCAGAAAAATACTGCAACTTTCTCATGAACAAATATTATTTCAGTAACATTGAGAGATTATGTTACAAGTTACAGCTGCAACAACATGTAACTTTCTTGCTAGTACTTCTTGTAAAGAAATTTGTTTGCTCCAATATAATAGAAAACTTTTTACCTCAGTAAGGGATGTTAAATTTTCAGACACAATTATGCTGAAATTTTCTAAGTTTTTTTCCATCAAGCAAAATGACAGAGTTTAAATACCATCACACTTTCCATCAACAAAATATTCTAAGTCCAAATTCCATCTCACTTTCCATCAAAGAAAATGTTTAAGTCCAATTTCCATCAAACTTCCTTCATTTCCATCCTATTTTCCATCAGGTGGAATAAATGCCATCATATTTTCCATCAGAGGGTAAAAATGCCATCCAATTTTCCATCAGGGGTTAAAGATGCCATCAAATTTTCCATCAAAAGAATGGGGATGGAAATAAAATTCCTAATTTCCATCATCCTTTGATGGATTTTTTTGGTTTAGGATGGAATTGCATCAAGTACCATCAACTTTCCATCAATTGTCCATCAAGTGTTGATGGAAAATGAAGAAATTGATGGAAGATCTAGGGAAGGGTTACGCTACACTCGAACAAAGTGTTGTAGTCGGATGGGAACCAGTTTACATACTTTATTTTATTTACCAAAAAGATATCTGGACCTGTCCATATGTTTTTTGTTATTAAATGGTATTTGGAGCTATCCCTTTGTTATATTTTTCATATTTATTCAAGCTTTCACTTTTATGCACATGTTTTACAATCGTAAACAATCGGTATGTATACATGATAAATAGATCCGTTTTGTTATGGTGTTGGACTTTTTACCCTCCAATGATCAGCAATCACTAGACAAAATAGTTCTCCTAAATAATGTCAGCCTTTCATGCCATTTCAACTTTACAATCATTAAAAAAAGTGAAAATCGGAATCATTTTGATATCCATTGGATAGAAACTGGTCTTTATCCAGATTTACGAAGATTTTAAAAATTGGAAATAAGTAATACGGTTATACCCACGCGGTGCGTATGAATCTTTGTTTACAAAACAGGATTTCGGAACGTCTCTAGTTTTTAGATCGTAAGTCACGATAAACTCAAACTGAAAGTAAACAGTTGTTTATAAGACGCAGGTTTACTCACCATAAACAAGCTGAAACGTTCAGTATGGCATATATTTTAGGTTAAAGACGGTCCCATTCATTTAAAAAGCAATTTGAAAGTAGACAATGGGATTATTTCAGGTTTGGGGAACGAGTAAATTATCACAAAGTTCATTTCTTGACAACCTCATAATTTCATCATGTCGATGGTACAAATCGATTTTTACTGTTTACTGTCGCTTCTCATGTTTTGTATTTAAACGGTCGTTTATTTTTAAACCCGAACCAGGCATATGCATTCTGTAATTGTGGAAATCTTCGTTCTTTGGTCAATTGGCTTATGGATAGTTGTATCAATTTCAACTCTTACATTATTTTTTTTTAAAATATATTTGCATTACACATGCAATGGCAGTACCTTTCCAATTACTATTTATGTGTTGTGTCTAAATTAAAGTTGTAACACTTTATAGTGACTGGAAAGGGTAGAAAAATTCATCAGATGAGAAAAGGCTGAAGATACTCCAAACGGCACGGAATCATTAGATGGGTGCAGGCCGTTTCGTAACCTGGTCGTTTCGTAACTAGTCGATTCGTAACTTACTAGGTCGTTTCTCCATTTTGGTATTTTGTGATGCAGATAATTTGTCACAGATCTCGATGTCATTCTCTCCAATCTGTATGAAAACAAAGTCTGGTTTAAATTTCTTCACTATGTGGAGATCAAAATGTCAAGTACTTTGGGCTTATTTACTGTTAGTGACATATTTGGTGTTTATAGATGAATGAAAAGGAGTAAAAACTGCTATTATACCATTAAGTGAACGGATGAAAAATCAGGCTTTATGCCTGTATAAACATGCAAACAAAGGACAACATAGTGATGTATCTGAAAGAAAGAACAGAATAGAATAAGATAAATTGTTTTTATAAAAAACTTTAAACTCCGCCAACGCCGGTCCCCACCCTGGTGGAAAAAGATGGAGGGTTATGCAATTGCATGTAAAAGTGAAAAAAAAGGAGAATTATTATTTTTCTCGGGTCGTGTGCCATAGGTCGTGTGCCATTAACCTACTTAATCACTTTACACCTACTGTAATTACTTTTTATATGACCGCAAAAAAATTATTGTGGTCGTATATTGGTATGACGTTGGCGTCGTCGTCGTCTGGCGTTGTCCGGCGTCGTCCGAAGACACATTGGTTTTCGCACTCTAACTTTAGTTTAAGTGAATGGATCTCTATGAAATTTTACCACAAGGTTCAATACCACAAAAGGAAGGTTGGGATTGATTTTGGGGGTTATGGTACCAACAGTAAAGGAATTAGGGGCCAAAAAGGGGCCAAAAATAAGCACTTCTGTAACTTCCAGACATAACTTGTGTGTTAGTGTATGGATATCTCTGACATTGTACCACAAGGTTCCATATCACAAAAGGAATGCTGGGATTGATTTTGGGGGTAATTGCCTCAAAATTTTAGGAATTAGGGGCCAAAAAAGGGGCAAAAAACAAGCATTTTTCTAGTTTCATGACAATAACTTGTGTGTAAGTGTATGGATCTTTCTGAAATTGTACTAAAAGGTTCCATATCACAAAGGGAAAGCTGGAATTGAGTTTGGGGGTATGATGGAACTCCACTGGTATTTTCAGTGAAATCCCACTTTACATTTTCAGTAGGGTTGTCCTGCAGTTTTCTCAGAGCCTAATGCACCAATCTTAATGGTTGTTCACTATAACAAGGAACCCTGACTTACGAGTTGCAGTGCAACTTTGGCACTAAAAAAAGGATGCCATCACCATGGAAACCAAAGAAAGGTGAAAAAATAAAATTTTAGAGTTTGGTGGATTATTTGGATATGCATAAACTTAGAATCATGATATTTTAATACAATGTAGGTGCCCACTATATACTAGTTTTGGATGATTTTGGCAATCACTGGAACTACTATGTTGCTATGGAAACTACCCCAAAAAATTTCAAAAATATCAAAATGCTCAAAATTTAATGAAACTTCACAGTAATGATGAGCAACATTGGTAGATGTGGAATTTGGCGTTGGAATTTCAAAAATGTCTGCCGTTACCATGGAAACAATGCAAAACAGGTCAAAATGATCCAAAAATCTGAAAGTGGCATTTACTTTTCTTAAAATGGTATGTCAAATCCATTGAAATTTTAATGGTATGTTCCCTCCCATTTACCAATGTAGCACCTGTCATTAAATTTTGGGAATGGTCTCTGTTACCATGGAAACCAGCAAAAATGTCAAAAATTTCCAAAAATTACAAAATGCTCCAAACTTAATGAAACTTAAAATGATTCTTAACTGGCAAGTCTAGATGAGACTTTTGACTTTGGAATTTCCAAAATGGCCACCGTTGCCATGGAAGCTGCAAAAATGTCAAAAATTTTTAAATGATCAAAAATGCTCTAAATGTTCTAAAAATTTACAGAACCATGTATAGCTATGCATATATAAGCATCCATTAGTGGCAATGGGGTGAAGGGTAACATCCGCTATTGCTTGCAATGGCAAATCTAGTTATTATTTTTATTCATCCACACTTTTTGTCCACTGCAGTTCTCGGAATTGGATGGACCTATCTTGATGAAACTATGCTATAATGTAGACTACCATGTGAAGTTGTGCACCTGACTTTGGAATGTGCAAGATGGCCACGGTTACCATGGAAACTAAAAAATGTAAAAAAAATCAAAATTCTAAATCTTTTGTTATAAGAGTCAACCTATTGAAACTTTATGCAAATGTTGACAGTGGTGCCCTGAGGTACCAACAGTACATATATGCGTATAGTCCAAATACTCATATGGTCCGGAACAAATACATTGTCAAATTGCCTTTCAAAGTTCCTACATAAACTAGCTATAGGAACCTGCTACAAGAAAATAGCGACACCCTATCAGACTTCATGAGCCCATAGCAAGAGTATACGGAAAAGTCCAATGACGGTTAGATCCCCTGGCCTAATAAAGGAAACTGGCGAACGCATTGGCTTGTAGTTAAGTGAACATCTAAACCAGACATTTATACATGGGT
Organism: Mytilus californianus; assembly: GCF_021869535.1. Lineage (NCBI taxonomy): Eukaryota > Metazoa > Mollusca > Bivalvia > Mytilida > Mytilidae > Mytilus > Mytilus californianus. Next base: position 88,346,579 of record NW_026262701.1, read on the forward strand.
TGAGAAACTCTTCTTACAAAATATAAATGAATGGACACACGAACGCTAGAATGGGTAGGTTTTTTTTTTTATAAATATGATATAGCAATGGGATGCAATTTCATCCCAACTATATATCCAGTAAGCAATAATTGACCAAACCCCAATGATCGAGACATAACTTTCCATCTTCTGGTAAATGTTTACCATAATCTAACTAATATGATATGTGTTGAACTCTTTTTGAATTGTTATTAAATAATCCTTTTCACTAAAGTTTAATGTTGTATGAAAAAGTACTTCCTTGTAAAATATGTATGTTGACAGACATAAGCTAATTGTATGCTGATTGTTTAACGTTCATTGGCAAATATTTCACAAGTTTTGGGACAACAACACAGTGAAAACATTTTATGGATATAAAGAATACATTTGGAATCTTAAATCAATCACTTCTAGGACAATTTTTCTAAGTTAAATGAAGAAGATTGCAGTCATAATATTGCTGGTTACATGAATTATGAGTCTCCCAAACTTTAAAAGATATAAATATGAAGATGAGGTATAAGTGCCAATTAGACAACTCTCCATTCAAGTCACAAAGTATAAAATATTAACAATTATAGGTCAAAGTATGGCCTTCAACATGGAGCCTTGGCTCACACGGAACAGCAAGCTATAAAGGTCCCCAACATGACTAGTGTAAAACCATTCAGACAGGAAAACCAATGGTCTATTCTATAAAAAAAACGAAAAACTAGAAACACCTATGGATCACACCAACAAACGACATCCACTGAACAACAGGCTCCTGAATATGTTTTAGGGTGTGATAAAAAGATAATTATATGAACTCTTGGTGTATGTCCCCTGTATTATCATTTATAAAGACTTCCAATCATATTTGAATTTGTTAAAAAATATATATATATATATATATGTATACCTGCATGCCTTTGAAATTGAATAAAAGATAATCTTTAGACTGAACTAGTAAATTTATCGTGAAAATGTGAAAAGAATTCATCTCCAGATGCGGTTAGCTCGTAATGCATACGGTCTTATAATCCTCATGATACAGAGTCATTTGAGCGGACATGTCAGTTTTACTATATATTTTCATTTTGTCATTTTGGTGTTTTATGTGGCTTACCATATACATGCCCTATGGGTTTTGCTCATTGATGAAGGCTGCATAGATGACTGTTTAAGTTGTATACATATACGGTCAAAATATATGAACACATATGTAGTACATGGATGGAAAAACTATATAAACACTTATAAACATTGTGTGTAGACAAATTGTCATTTAGAAAAATGCACGGTATTTACATTTCAAATAAAAACCATATGAATCATTTTAAGCAGTTCATGTATATCTTCAAATCTTATTTCTTTTAAGTCTTTTCCTATTCCAATATAGTATATTATACTACTCTATAGAACCGCAGTTAGCATGTGTCACTGGTTTATATGTATACATTTTGTTAAATTATCAGGAAGTACATCTCTCCTACAGGTGCCTGCCGATAAAATTATCAACAAACACAGATGTGACCCAAAGAAAATCGTATTCCAAATTATCTATATTTACATTTTAAATTATAATATGATTAATATCATGTGACTATTTCTGCACAAATGTTTACTCTATTGTGTTGCCAAACCACAAATATGCATATGAAGAACGAATAAGATATGGTTGGTTTTTTTTTCTTCTTGTTTGAATACTTTTTTTCATATTGTTTTTTATACGACCGCAAACAAATTTTTGTGGTCGTATATTGGTATGACGTTGGCGTCGTTGGCGTCGTTGTCGTCGTCGTTGTCGTCGTCGGCGTCGTCCGAAGACACATTGGTTTTCGCACTCTAACTTTAGTTTAAGTGAATGGATCTCTATGAAATTTTACCACAAGGTTCAATACCACAAAAGAAAGGTTGGGATTGATTTTGGGGGTTATGGTTCCAACAGTAAAGGAATTAGGGGCCAAAAAGGGGCCAAAAATAAGCATTTTTGTAACTTCCAGACATAACTTGTGTGTTAGTGTATGGATCTCTCTGACATTGTACCACAAGGTTCCATATCACAAAAGGAATGCTGGGATTGATTTTGGGGGTAATTGCCTCAAAATTTTAGGAATTAGGGGCCAAAAAAGGGGCAAAAAACAAGCATTTTTCTAGTTTCATGACAATAACTTGTGTGTAAGTGTATGGATCTTTCTGAAATTGTACTACAAGGTTCCATATCACAAAGGGAAAGCTGGAATTGAGTTTGGGGGTATTTGCCGAAACGTTTAGGAATTGGGGGCCAAAAAGGGGCCAAAAATAAGCATTTTTCTAGTTTCCAGACAATAACTTGTGTTCAAGTGTATGGATCTCTCTGAAATTGTACTGCAAGGTACCATACCACAAAGGGAAGGCTGGGATTGATGATGGGGGTAATTGCCTCAATATTTTAGGAATTTGGGGCCAAAAAGGGGCCAAAAAACACATTTTTCTAGTTTCCAGACAATAACTTGTGTTCAAGTGTATGGATCTCTCTGAAATTGTACTGCAAGGTACCATACCACAAAGGGAAGGCTGGGATTGAGTTTGGGGGTGATGAATCATAAGGAGGTTCAAATAATTTGGGGGTGGGGGATTTATTTTTTCCTTTTTTTTCTTTTTTTCCTTTTTTTTTTCTTTTAAAATTAAGTTGGTTATTTCTGATTTATATTTAAAAGCAAATAATAATGATATGGTAGGAGATACACACCAAACAGGATGTGTAAATTATTATATAATAAGTATTGTGCAATAGCAAGAAATTTTCAATTGCACAGTATTGCACAATAGCAAGAAATCTTCAATTGCACAGTATTGCGCAATAGCAAGAAATCTTCAATTGCACAGTATTGCGCAATAGCAAGAAATATCCAATAGCACAATACTTCGCAATAGCAAGAAATTGTCAATTGTACAGTATTGCGCAATAGCAAGAAATATTTAATTGCACAGTATTGTGCAAAAGAAGATACTTCGTATAAATTGCTTATTTCTTGACCAATTTCAATGGGGTTTTATTCTTGAATTCTTGGGGTTCTTTATTATGCTGAATCTAACCGTGTATTAAGTTTTTGGATTTTGGGCCCCGTTTTTAAATTGGTCCACATTGAGGTCCAAAGGGTCCAAAATTAAACTTTGTTCGATTTCATCAAAAATTGAATTATTGATGTTCTTTGATATGCCGAATCTAACCGTGTATTTAGATTCTTAATTTTTGGTTCCGTTTTCTATTGGTCTACATTTAGGTCCAAAGGGTCCAAAATTAAACTTAGTTTGATTTTAACAAAAATTGAATTCTTAGGGTTCTTTGATATGCTGAATCTAAACATGTATTTAGATTTTTGATTATGGGCCCAGTTTTCAAGTTAGTCCAAATCGGGGTCCAAAATTAAACTTTGTTTGATTTCAACAAAAATTGAATATATGGGGTTCTTTGATATGCTGAATCTAATCATGTATTTAGATTTTTGATTTTTGGGCCCCGTTATCAACTTTGTCCACATTGAGGTCAAAAGGGTCCAAAATTAAACTTTGTTTGATTTCATCAAAAATTAAATTCTTGGGGTTCTTTGATATGCTGAATCTAACCATGTACTTAGATTTTGGATATTGGACCATAATAGGTGAATGTCCAATTTAAAATTTTTAAGTTCTTAGACCACATTCATTCTGTGTCAGAAACCTATGCTGTGTCAAATATTTAATCACAATCCAAATGCAAAGCTGTATCAAGCTTGAATGTTGTGTCCATACTTGCCCCAACTGTTCAGGGTTCGACCTCTGCGGTCATATCAAGCTGTGCCCTGCGGAGCATTTTATTTTTAATCTGAAATGACTACGAATTATTAAATTCTCTAACTTAAATTAAAATGAATGAAATCAAAACATGAAAATCATTTTAATTTAACAAATCCGTTACCAAAGTATCTGATACAAATGATGCCATGCTCTACCCGTCATCGACAGAAAATGACATCCCCATCACCCCTCCCCCCCCCCCCTCTTCCCCCTAATGGCAGTACTGATTTTCTCAGATCTTTTTCTGATTTTTTATGGTAAATCACGAGTAGTTTTGTTATTGAAAGTAGCTTGAAATATCAATTTGATAAAGATAATGTATTCAGTCTGGTCAGAAGTCATCAATACGTGATATCCTGAGGTGGGATTACCTTGAAGAGACATCATTCCTTATTCTCTGTTTTTAACTGATGTAACTGATTTTAGTCAATACTTTTAAGTTTTATCCTGCATTAACTTAAGCAAAAGTATAAAATCATTTTATGATTTTTTTTCTTATAGAAATATCTGACAAATGCATGTAGAAATATGCACATAATACTCATTTAAATGTACAAATAGTTTCTAATTTAACTGGAACGTAATGAACAAATTGTCTCCGATCAATTTGTGTTGAGTACAGATTTTCCCCAATAACAATAGGTTATTTACAAAATGTGTTTCTATCTCCATGAGCGTGTGCTATTAAAAAGAATGGAATATATAGATATTCTTTGTTGCAATTAATTGACTTTCACCCATAATTCTACAAATTTCATCTGTAAACTTTAATATTTTCTGATTTTCTGTATACTAACATATGCATGAAATATTATGGACATTGCTGTTACAGTCACAGAATCATTTGTGTGAATGAAAAAACAAGAAGCAAGTCTCAATTCTATTTATTTCTTAAAATTCATTTTGTTTTTAAGTGTTTAGTGGATTTGTTTTCTTTGTCAGATAGCCAATGTCCACCATGTTGGGATCAGTAGTTTGCTATGATGCAAAGAATAACTTTTCAACATGTTGTAATGTGAGATCTGCATCAATCGCATAGAAATGTTCATGCTGATTTGTACACAGGCTATTGACAGAACGTAATAATTATTGTCATAGTTATCAGTTTTTGTAAGGAACTCGATTGTTAATCTCCCGTTGTTAGAGTTCTAACAGATTTTACAGTGTTTTTAGAAACATGTTTCTGTGATTTTGCATAATTTGCGGTCTATAATTTGTTTACAGAATATATAAGCTGTACATAAATTCACAATTGACCTCCACATGCATGATTTGCTATGTCGTAGACTGATAAACTAGTAACAAATAAAATAATTCTTTCTTGTGCATTACACCCGACTTTAAATAATCTTTAGTCAAGTTTGATTTATCTACTCCTTGTGTGTAGTAATACTCGTAGTTCGAACCCAAATTAATAAATTCCTAAATGTGATTTTTCCAACATGAAATAACTATTAATCATTGAACATTGGTTATAAAACTATTTTCTGTTTAATTTTCAATTTTAAAGTTCAACTTAGGCATTCGGCTTCTATTTATTCTTCCTAAAGTCACTAAGATATTTAGAGACAAATTGTGTCAGCGATTGATGGATATTTATTTCTTAATGTCCAGTGGCAAATATTAAGGGTGAGGATTTGATTGTTCAAGACAAGCTATAAATTTAAACTAAATAGAAAAATGATATATCTTGGTATCAAATTATTATATTATATAACACTAGCAGGACGACGAGAAAGCCTATTTCAAATAAACTGTAAAGATATTTATCTATATATATGTAAATATCATTACTTCATCAACAATCAAATGCTGCAGTTAAAATATTAAAATAAAGATAGAATAACCCAAAACATTATTTCACAAATGACATAGTAATATTTTCTCAAGTAAGAAAAAAAAAGAGAAAAATCAATATATATTTTTGGAAAAAAAATGCTATAACAATAAAAATATTTAATTCTAATTTGGAAATCATTTAATTTTTGATGTACCACGTCTTTTGATTGGCTGAAAGTTTTTGTCTATTAGCTAATAGACATAATTTTTTTATGTGACTGTGACGTCATGAAATGGTTTTTATATTGGTATGACATTGGTGTTGTTGTCGTCGTTGTCGTCGTCATCCGAAGACACATTGGTTTTCGCACAATAACTTAATTTAGTTTAAGTGAATGGATCTCTATGAAATTTACCATAAGGTTGAATACCACAAAAGGAAGGTTGGGATTGATTTTGGGGGTTATGATACCAACAGTTAAGGAATTAGAGGCCAAAAATAAGCATTTTTCTAGTTTCCAGACAATAACTTGTGGAACGGTGTATGGATCTCTCTGAAATTATACCACAAGTTTCCATACCACAAAGGGATGGTTAGGATTTGCTTTGGGGGGGTTATGGCTCAAACCGTTTAGGAATTAGGGGCAAAAAAGGGGGAAAAACAAGGGTGTCCTGGTTAATGGACAAATACTTTAGTATAAAACATAATTTAAAGCAGTGTAAGGGAGGTAATTCAAATACATCATTTGAATTACCTCACTTACACTGCTTTTAAATTATGTATAAAGTAATGGTTAATGAACAATTAAGACAATTTAAAAGCAGTGTAATGGAGGTAATCCAAATACAACGTTTTGATAACCTCCCTTACACTGCTTTTAAATTATGTTTAAAAAAATGCATATTTATAAAGGAAGACCAGTAAAAATATCAGCAAATGTTGCATCTTTCTTTTTTTACAAAAAATTCCATATGAAAGATTTGAAACCATATTTTAAATTCTATTATAAAATAGATTAAGTTAGCACTATGGTAAATTTAAATGGGTAATTATGGTTGCAAACTCCATTGGAAATTAAAAAGAAAAATTCTTCAAAAAGAAAGTGTGTGTGTGTATGGGGGGGGGGGGGGGGGGGGGGGGGGTTAATATGCAACAGCATAGTGTATTGCACAAAAGCAAAAAAAAAAGGGGGGCAAATTTTTTAATTTTTTTTGTGGGGGGAGCCAATTCGCATCAGCAAAGTTCATTGCACAAAAGCAAAAAATTGAATATAAATTCAAATCATATAACCTGTTCTAAGTTTTTTGACTACAGTTATTCTGTGTCAGAAACCTTTTATGTGTCAAATATTTAATTACAATCCAAATTCAGACCTGTATCAAGCGCGAATATTGCGTCCATTTTTGCCCCAACTGTTCAGGGTTGGACCTCTGCGGTCGTATCCAGCTGCGCTCGGCAAAGCAATTTATTTTTCATGATTTACTCCTTAAAAAATAGAATTTTGAATTAAATTAAAAAGAAAGAATGCAATATATTTTTCTGTTTTTTTGAAATAACATCAAAAATGTGGTGCACACTTTCCAATAACCCGCTTCGTGAGTTGTTATTTCGTCATAGAAAGAAATAATATTACAGTCATTCCTTATATAATAATAAATTTATTAAACACAAACTGTTCTGTTACATTAATGGTGAATTTCACCAATAGGACTAGGGTGAAAGGATTATACATAAAAAAAACATACAATGACATTATTTGCGTATGGGACAACGAGATTAAACATTTAAAAACATGAATTTCCCATAACTTAGTTGAAGATTAAAATATTAATACAATATAATTGTGTTTCAAAATACATCAGCTAATTAGAAAATGAATACAATGACCATTATTTGCGTATGGGACAACGAGATTAAACATTTAAAAACATGAATTTCCCATAACTTAGTTGAAGATTAAAATATTAATACAATAAATTTGTGTTTCAAAATACATGAGCAAATTAGAAAATGAAGAAACGTAAACAGCATAGGAAAATGGGAGCTTGTTATACAAATTTCTATTTTAAATTATAACTTATTATTATAATGAGTTGTCTTCCTTTCAACTTCGTTTAAGACAAAAGTTGTTATCTCCATGTCCGTTTTGACAAGAAGCGTCTAAGAGAGACAACTTCACTTTGATCCTATATTTCAATAAAATTATGAAATTTCATAATATTACGGTATTTCCTAATTGCCTCGACTGTTTGAAGCCTGAGGTTATTATATTAAACAACTGTCAAAAGTTGACGTGATTATTTAATTGCTACACACCCATACTTAAAACTTAATTACCCCTTTAGATTACTCATGCTGGATGTCACACCTGTAGTTTCAGTAATGAAGTAGAACAGTTATAATAAATAAATAAATAAAATAAAAAAAAGTCTCAATATACAATAATAAAGAAAAAAACATATTTAAAAAAAAAAAAAAAAAAAAAAAAAAAAAAACTTAAATAAAAATCGAAAACCGTGTATAGTTGTGTATAGTATGCACCCACTGGTACCAACTACATATTTTGGGGGGAAAAGTGCTGACTTTACACTACCAGATACGGTACCTATTACAGATTTTTTTAATATTGAACAAAATTTACCTAAATCATTAACAGATAAACAGATAACAATTAACTGTATATATTTATATAAGTTGATGGTTTTTGCCAAAAATATTTTTTGATATATTGTTTTCTTACACCACTTTACCTGTTACATTCTAAAGTGAAATGGTATTCATCTTAAAACGATATTGCTATTGCACATAGTTCATAACCTATTTTCTCTATCTACATAGTAATATCTGCCTCTATATTGAGACTGTGGGCATATATACAATATTTATTTACATACAGACCTTCTAAAATTCAAACTGACTACAGGAATGATACACGTACAGACAATACACATACGGAGAATGGACAGTGAATGCACAATGAATGCATGTTGAATGATGCACTTCCTATGAGCGTTGAATGTTACATAAAGGATTAACGCATAATGAGTGATAAGCGTTATACACAGGTGATGAATGCACAATGAGTGATGAACATAACAAGGACGATGAGATTTGGGAAAGATTGGAGCAATCATTCCTATCAAATAATACATAAAACAGAGGGATGCAATTATGCCCATAGAAATAAAACTGAGATGACATGATTCAAATTCAGTAATACAAATTTATATTTCAGCCAATTTACCAACACGTGTAAGTATAGAAAATGTTGATTTGAACAAGAAATTAAATGGCAAAGAGGGACAAAATCTGCTAATAAGATGTTCTGCAGTAGGTGGAGACCCTACACCTGACGTGAAGTTACTGATATCAGAATCTGCCGTAGCAGTAGCCAATTCTCCTGTACAGTATACAATATCATCAGTAAACAGATCTTATGATGGTCAGAATGTTGAATGTGTGGCAGGGTATGAAGAGATTTCTTACTATCCACTGAATGATTCAGCAAGTATTTATCTTAAATGTGAGTAGATTTAATAAAAGCCTAGAATTTCTAATATAAAAAAGATAAGTAAAGAGTATAAAAGAAATATATAAACAACATTTATTCATCGCCATCACATGTAAAAGGAGGAGATACAATCTGAGGCCCAATTTGCATTAAAATCGAACATATTTTAAACAATATATAATTTCCAATAACAAAATGTTAAATATCTGTTCTCAAGACATAGTCTTGCAATTTTGGTTTTGAATGGGTTATGTAGCCAAAGAATGACAGAACATTCAACAAAACAGCGATTTACTCCAGCAGCGCCTGCATACGGAGTATATATCTCCCAATTGATACGATATTCCCGGGCTTGTGTTTCCTATCATGATTTCCTTGATAGAGGATTGCTGCTCACGAAGAAGCTATTAAACCAAGAGTTCCAAATGGGGAAGTTGAAGTCATCCCTTCGTAAATTTTACGGATGCCATCACGAGTTGGTTGACCGTTATGGAATAACTGTTTCACAGATGATATCGGATATGTTCCTTATGTCGTAACTACAATACCCTCCCTTTTCACGAATGTGACTTACCGAATTAGACTATTTACCGGATTTGTAATAACATAAGCAACACGACGGGTGCCACATGTGGAGCAGGATCTGTTTACCCTTCCGGAGCACCTGAGATCACCCCCAGTTTTTGGTGGGGTTCGTGTTGCTTAGTCTTTGGTTTTCTATGTTGTGTCATCTGTACTATTATTTGTCTGTTTGTCTTTTTATTTTTGGCCATGGCGTTGTCAGTTTGTTTTCGATCTATGAGTTTGACTGTCCCTCTGGTATCTTTCGTCCCTCTTTTACTCAAAATCAAGACTATTTGACAAGCAAATACTTAACATACCATATAGCACAACCAAAATTGATATTTAGACAGGAAATTTATTTTGTGTCTATCTATAAACTTGCATTTTACTAAAATTCTTAATAATAATTTTCTTATGACGTCACTTTTTGACGTCACAGACAAATTACAACATCATGCAATGCTTAGCAAATTTTTGCTCAATTTACAGTGCCAAATTCATTAAGGCAAGAGTAGTTAATAATGTTCAAATGTTATAAATTGATTAAGAAGGCAAATCAAGGTAACAAACAAAAACTGAGGGAATTGCATGAACTCCAAAAAGAGCAAGAGCGAATACGTCGACAGGGTAAGCATCGTCTATTAGCATGCATCACTCACAGTATGAATTAAATAATTCCAAAAAGCCCTTAAATGTACTTTGTCCTTTGCTTTTTAAACCTTTACAGATCTTTGTATATATGCAAATATTTAATCAGATTTTTTATGCCCCACCTAGGGGCATTATGTTTTTTGGTCTGTGCGTCCGTTCGTTCGTCCGTCTGTCCCGCTTCAGGTTAAAGTTTTTGGTTAAAGTATTTGGTCAAGGTAGTTTTTGATGAAGTTGAAGTCCAATCAACTTGAAAATTAGTACACATGTTCCCTACGATATGATCTTTCTAATTTAGAGTTTTTACTCCAATTTCACGGTCCACTGAACATAGAAAATGATAGTGCCAGTGGGGCATCCGTGTACTATGGACACATTCTTGTTTACACATGTATTTGTATGGTGGAAAGACTGATTGCATGGATTTTCTTTTGAGAAACCCATTAGGAACAAACACTTCAGATATATATTTTTACAAATGAAGGTTAAATTATTATTTTTTTTTAGATGGATAGCACTTTCCTCACTTTTTTACAGAAGAAATTACACTGTTATATTTCATGACATTTTCTTTCACAAATGAAAATATGTCGATCTTCTCAAACAGTCATTTATAGATTAATCAAAGCGTGAATGCGCTGTAAAGGCAGTTCCCTACAGGTCTGGTGGACTATCAGTCCCCGAGGGTAACATCAGCTCAGTAGTCAGTACTTCGGTAATAACAAACCTTTCTAAATTTGCCCGTTTATAAATTTTGAGGAACAATGTTTTTCTGGTTTTCAGACAAATACTTAAGTATAAGTCAATGGATCTCTATGAAATTGTACCACAAGGTGCCATACCACATACAGAAGGTTGGGGTCCATTTTGTGGGTTGTGGCTTTAATCGTTAAGAAACTAGAGGCCAAATAGGGGCCAAAAACAAGACTTTTCTAATACTGGCTAAGCTTGTTCTAACATAAATTATTTCTGATCTATAGAAAGAAACAACAAATACTGGTATGACAGGAGATACACACCAAACAGGGTGTGTAAATTATTATATTTAGTTTGTAAACAGATTTACTAAGTATTGCCCAACAGCAAAGTATTGCACAACAGCAAGAAATCTTCAATTGAAAATAAATACAATTCTTTCAACCAATTTCAATGAGGATTAATTTAGAGTCTTGAATTGTTTTAGGTTTTTACCATTTATTACTATATTGGATATTTGGACATTTTTAAATAGGTCTACATTGAGGTCCAAAGGCTCTAAAATTATACTTTGTTTGATTTCATCAAAAACTGAATTCTTGTGGTTCTATGATATGCTGAATCTAACTGTGCATTCAGATTTTGAATTTTGGGCCCTGTTTTCAAATAAGTCCATATTAAGGTACAAAGGGTCCAAAATTAAACTTTCTTTGAATTCATGGAATTTTGTTTATATGCTGAATCTAACCATGGAATTAGATTTTGGATATTGGACCATTAAGTAGATTAAATGTCCCATTTCAAATTTTTAAGTTATCTGACTACATTTATTCTGTGTCAGAAATCTATAATGTGTCAAATATTTAATCACTATCCAAATTCAAAGCTGTATCAGGCTTGAATATTGTGTCCATACTTACCCCAACTGTTCAGAGTTCGACCTCTGCAGTCGTATCCAGCTGCTACAGGCGGAGCACATTTTTTTTTGTATAGTTCTACAACTGTTTCGGTTTTGTACATTATTGGCTTTCAATAGTTTGGCTTTGAGCGTTCCTGATGAAGTTAAATCCAGAAAAGCGCTTGGGAGTTGGGACGCATTACATTTACAACGTATTGTTTTCATTTTTTAATGATTTTTTAGTCCAGATTGATTATAATCAAACATATTACTTTTCAGGAAAGGCTTATAACATCACAGATTTAGACTTTTTTAATTTTATGGCATATGGAAATGGTAATTCTGCATTGCATTTCCAAAGAACATATTATTGCATGAGTTTATTAAAGCACTATTATATTTTAAATTAAAATTTTACTGTCTACAGAGGAACTTAGGATTGACTTTTTAGGTCACCGGGGCCTTCGGGCCCCATGTGAGCTTATGCCATCACTTGGCGTCCGTCGTCGTCTGTCGTCGTCGTCTGTCGTCGTAAACTATTTAAAAAATCTTCTCCTCTGAAACTACTGGACCAAATACCTTCAAACTTTAATTAAATGTTCCTTAGGGTATCTAGTTTATAAATTGTATCCGAAGTTTTGATCCATTGACAAACATGGCCGCCATGGTTAAAAATAGAACATAGGGGTCAAATTTTTTGGCTTATATCTCAAAAACTAAAGCTTTTAGAGCAAATCTGACATTGGATAAAATTGTTCAGTTGGTCAAGATCTATCAGCTCTGAAATTTTCAGACGAATCAAACAACCCATTGTTGGGTTGCTGCCACCAAATTGGTAGTTTAAACAAAATTTTGCAGTTTTTTGTTATTATTTTGAATATTATTATAGATATATATAAACTGTAAGCAGCAATAATGTTCAGCAAAGTAAGATCTACAAAAAAGTTAATATGACCATAATTGTCAATTGACCCCTTAAGGAGTTATTACCCTTTAAAGACAATTTTACACTATTTGTTCATCAAGTTTGCCCAATTTAAAAATCTTCTCCTCTGAAACTACTGGGCCAATTACCCTCAACTTTTAATTAAATGTTCCTTAGGGTATCTTGTTTATAAATTGTATCCGAAGTTTGTATCCATCGACAAACATGGCCGTCATTGCTAAAAATAGAACATAAGGGTCAAATGCAGTTTTTGGCTTATATCTCAAAAACTAAATCTTTTAGAGCAAATGTGACATGGGGTAAAATTGTTCAGTTGGTCAAGATCTATCAGCTCTGAAATTTTCAGACGAATCAAACAACCCATTGTTGGGTTGCTGCCACCAAATTGGTAGTTTTAACAAAATTTTGCAGTTTTTTGTTATTATTTTGAATATTATTATAGATATATATAAACTGTAAGCAGCAATAATGTTCAGCAAAGTAAGATCTACAAAAAAGTTTATATGACCAAAATTGTCAATTGACCCCTTAAGGAGTTATTGCCCTTTAAAGACAATTTTACACAATTTGTTCATCAAGTTTGCTAACATTTAAAAATCTTCTCCTCTGAAATGCAGGTGAGCGATTCAGGCTCTTGAGAGCCTCTTGTTCTAGAAACCAATTGATTTTGGTTTATAATTAACAGAGTGCAATTGAATATTTTGGGTCAATTTTGGTTTTCACTAATTGTGGTTATTCACATCTTGAGTTTAAAAAAACACATTCTAGTTCATCGTGATGGCTTGGTGTGAATTTATCTCAAAAACATTGATTTATATGATGGAGTTGTGGCCCCTAACTTAGGTAATGGGTCTGTGAGTAGCTCAGCAAAAAAATAGTTTTTGGTAACATTTCTCTTTGAATATTGAAAGGAGATTATTGAAAATAGGAAAGACTACAAACATTGATGACTATTCACTTGTAAAATTGCATTTGCAATCTTAAAACTACAAAGATATCTTGGTAAACATGACCAAATCAGATACCCAAGAAGAATCCAATATGGCGTCGTATGCCGAAGCATTTAAAAGAGGTCCTAAATCTGAAAAATCTGAATCTCTGTCCTCGGTAAAGCCAGTGTTTGTGGAAGAATCAGATGTCTTTGGTCATCTCCCCAAAGAAGCTACTAAAAATTTATTAATAACCATAACTGAAATGTACCAGGCTGTAGGTGCAGTCATGCCAGATAGATCAGTTTTGGGCCTTTAGAGAATTAAAGGTCTACGGAGAATCTATCTCGATACAGAAAAAGACTAAGAATGTCTCCTTTCAGATGGTCTTGAAATTCGAGGCAAATCCATCTCTATATACTCTAGAAATCCAAGAGTTTGCATACAAGAAAATTCAACAGATGTGAAAATTTGTATTAAAGATGTACCACTCTCGGCTGATGATGGACAGATTTTGAGAGCCTTAGAGGGGTACAATTGTGTAATTTTGAAGCACTTAAGAGAAAGATTACGCTACAAAGGCATGATAACTAACTGTCAAACTGGTGACAGAATAGTGTACTGTGAAGTTCCATTGATCTCTGCTATTCCAAAGTCTATTTTAATTGGGAAATATAGAGCAACGGTCATTTACAGAGGTCAACAAAATGATAACATTAAATGCAACAAGTGCATGGAACTTGGACACAAAACCAAAAATTGTGAAAATGATTGGAAGTGTAGAAACTGTGGTGAATAAGGCCACAGGCAAAATGAATGCACTAGTGAAATGTTTACTGAGCAGGATCAAGAAGGTGCTTCAAGCACACATAATGAAAATCTTTACGAGCTGGGCAATGTTAACACACAACAGCAAACAGACAATAATGAGAATCTAGATGATATGCAACCAACTGAGAATGTAGCACATGCAGAAAATGATTCTGCTTCAAATTCAGTCACTCACGATGATTCAATAAAATCACAATCAATCTTGACTGAGAACCTGAGCTCGAGCCCTATAAGTGAACAACAAAATGATTTACCTCCGGCAGTCAGACTGAAAATAAAACCCAGTCGCAGGGAAATGAACAAACCCTCACATACATCCAGTGAAGCTACCAACAGAAATTCCTGTGGTCAATCACAAATCATCAGTTTCATTTCAGGTCCAAATCAGTCTCTACGTAAAAACCAACATCAAGATACTCCAGTCAAAACAACAACTAACAAGCCTTAGGGTTTAGAGAAGTCTCCAGTGACTCCTACAGATCTAGAGAAACTACATGACGGTGCCAGTAACAACACAAGTAAAAGATCAAAAACAACAAAAACCTTTCTTCTGTAGCTATCATTGAAATTAACACTAAACTATTTCGATTTATATTATTTAGTTGATATTATTTTTATCATATAACAAAAAGAAAAAAAAAATGTCGCTGTATATAATACTTTTCACTTTTTCTTTTCTCATTGCTTGTATATATTTAGAATGTCGTCCACTGTATTCAAACTTTTTGATTTTGGCAAGTGATACCCACTCTGGCTTAAAAAGCAAAGAAACTGTAAAATACAAAGCATTTAATTGGCACCAAACTGCATTTTTCAAACAATCATTATCAAGCATACTGTTAAATGTTTCTAATAAAGCTACATTGAAAAAAATCCAATTTTTATTGATCTGGTCACATTCCATCATTCAAAACCAGTCGGAGCTGTCTTCTTATCCTAAAAATAAAAATATGTTATTTTTAACGCTCAGGAAAATCACAATTAACTTATCAACATTGACATCATCACCTTGTACCAACTGTATGTATATACTGTACAATTGATTTAAAGATGGATAAGCGCATATGTATGTATATAAATATTGTTCTTAATCTTTTTTTAAAACTTGATTTGAATATGTATTTCAATATGAAACGCATATATAATTTCATTTTTATTTGTTTAACAAACACTGAGTGTGCTAAAATATGTACTCAAATTATGATGCACATGTCAATGTCTGTTCTTGAAGTCACATGGATGACCCAATTAATGTCCATGGGGTAAAAGAAAACAATAGATTTTACTTATCTTTGAATGTAACTTGTAATTGTATGCCTTTAACAGAAACAAACTGTGCCAAAGCTTTACTTGTGAATACATGTAAAACCATTCAAACGAAATATGTAGGATGGCTATTTCATCCATTTTGTGAAAAGGTTGTAAATACAAATACAGGTAAAAAATTAGCACTGTTTATAAACATTATTTACAAAGATGACAAAAGTAAAAATTGTATTAATTACAAAAGAAACAATTTGAGGTTCAAACATAAAAGAATAATTAATAGCTAATGCCTATTTATAAGACAAAGTAAAAGTCGATTCATAAATAAATGCCCCAGAACAGAGAACAGTGATAAAAATAAAACAACTGAAAAGATGTCTATTTATAGTCTCGAGCTCTGTGAAGGTCAACTTAAGTGTGACCTAATTGTATCACTCAACCGGGATTTACCTATGTTTACTTAATACACATAAAACCGTAAAATGTGTTACAGATAAATTAATTACTCACCAACCATGGTATTTAACAAACATCTTCACATCTGTACTGTTAACTGTAAAGTCCTACAACAACCTGATAAAAGAAAAAGATTGATTGAATGGTCAAAATCACAAAAATGTGACATTCTTCTTGTGCAAGAAACACACTTTACAGATAATTTGATAAACAATCTATATACTGAATTTGAAGGCAGACTTTTACTAAGTAATGGTTCAAGCAATTCAAGAGGTATTGCCATATGGCTGAAAAAAAATCTAAACTTTAAAATAATTGATGACTATAAAGATAAATAAGGAAGACTTGTACTTGGTAATATTGAAATAAATGATACTATAATAACAATAGTTAATATTTATGCACCAAACAATCCAAAAAGCAGAAATATTTTTTTTAAAACTGTCCATGCACTAATAGAAGAAAAAAGTTTTGGTCAACTTATTCTAGGAGGAGATCATAATGAAATTTTATCCCAAATTGATCCAAAGAGTCAAACTAAGCAACAAAAAAATAGAAAAAAAGTTCACAACTTAAATAAACTTATAAAGTCCTTAAAGCTCAATGATGTGTGGAGAATCAGAAATCCAAATTAAATTCAATTTACAAATAGAAAATATAAGAAAAGAAAAAATTAAAGGGAAAATAATTCGATCAAGAATACAATGGGTAGAAGAGGGTGAAAAACCTACTAGCTATTTTTGTGGGCTAGAATCAAAAAATTTTACAAATAAAAAATACCAAAAGTAGAAAAAGAAAATGGAGATGTAATTTCAAAACAAAAAGATATTTTAAAAGAAGTGAAATCTTTTTATGAAAATTTATATAAGAATAAAGATCAGTCAAAAGGAGATAAATTCAGTAAACTTGAAAAAGGATTGAAAGATATAAAGTTTAAGAAATTAACTGATGATGAGAAAAATAATCTTGAAGGCAAAATAACAATTGAAGAAGCTGATTTGATATTGAAAAATATGAATAATAATAAAACACCAGGATCTGATGGTTCTCCACAGAGTTCTTTAAATTTTTTTGGAAAGATTTGAAAACAGTTTATAAAATTGGCTCTGGAGTAATAGTAAAACGCTTTAAAACAGTTTTAGATAAACTGATAGATTTCGATCAAACGGGATTTATTAGTGGGAGATATATCAGAGAAAATCTTCGATATATTGCAATTTACTGAGGAAAAAGACATTCCAGGACTGTTATTGCTCATAGATTTCGAAAAGGCGTTTCATTCAATTTCTTGGGAATTTTTAACCAGTGTCTTGAAGTTGTTCAATTTTGGAGAATCAATAATTAATTGGGTTAAAGTTTTTTATAACAATATTAATTCAGCTGTTAATCAGGGAGGACATCTTTCAGAATTTTTTTCTATAGAACGAGGCTGTAGACAAGGTGATCCCTTGTCGCCTTATATTTTTATTCTCTGTGCTGAGATATTAGCACTAAAAATACGAAATAATGATAAAATAAATGGCATTACAGTTACTCAAGCTGAGCACAAACTTTCACAATTTGCAGATGACACATCTCTTATTTTAGATGGTAAAGAAGAATCTTTGAATGAAGCATTAAATGAATTAGATTGGTTTGGAAATATATCTGGTATAGGTTGCAATTCTGTAAATACAGACAATGCAATTTCCCATAGGAACTCCCTTTGCGGCTAAAACTGTGACACTTTTACTATGAAGTTTCGTGAAAAACAATATCCCAGAACGGAAAGTTTATATGCACTACTATTTTATTCAAAGGTCAAAATATAGGGCTGTGCGGCATATTTTCAACATTTATATGCCCTGAACTTCTAAGAGTTTAAACTTATACTAAAATTCTATACTACCCTTACCTCCATTTTTTGACCTCCTAAGAATTAAAATTTAGCCGCTACCATGTTTATCTATACTGGTTACATTCCCAAGTGATGTCTCTATGAGATGAAACACAGAGATCATCAATGGGAACCAGTACGTTAACAAATTAACATACCTATGAATATTAAATATCTCCCCAAAAGAGGCGTGGTTTGAGAAACAGCTGTATTTACAAAGTGCAACCTATACAAACATTTATTCAAATAGAAAACTCTCTAAAAACACTTTTTCTCACAACAATACTCATTTATCAGAATTATAGCCTTAAAGAAATCACTGCATATACTCTAAGTCTCCTTTTACAGTACATTTTATACCCCTACCCCTGTTTCAATTTTTTAAAGATTTTGAAAACAAGACTCTAATTATTGCCAGCTTACCCTATGTGCATGTTTTCTGACATGAACTGTCTAAAACCTGTTTGAAACTATTCTGATAACAAATTGAAAGCATTTTAGAATACTATAAATGCTTTGTTTAGTAGTTAAGCATTCCAACATTCAAGATTAAACAAAGTATCCAATCCTGCCTGTGTCTCCAGTCCACATCTTACTGTATGCCTATTTGTCAATGAAAATCACAATTTCTGCCTCAAATGGTCAGTTTAGAATTCTTGTCACAACAGTATCATCCCTAACCATATATCTAACATAAGTTAGTTAATATATGTCCTAGAAGTGTTTAAACAAAGGCATATTTGCAAAAGTTGTATTTATGAAGATATCAGTCTGGTGCATAAATTCACTAAAAGTTTGATTGAAATGACTGCTTACATCTGATTTTTGCATAACTTCCTAGCACAGTTATTGTTTACTTTATAAAAGACCTTTAAAATAAAAAAATCATAGCATTTACAAGTTAAATTATCTGTTTTATGACTCAGGGGTAGGCATTTTCCTCTGTTTTTTGCCCCTGGGGCCTCACATTTCCTAATTTTTTTCCCTGTTTCTAGCAATGTGAAATATTTACTACATATTTAGGATAGAACACGCACTATTGTAAGTTTTACTGAGGTCTTTTTGTAATTCTAGCTTGTACTTTTTTATGCCGCAGTCACAAAAAAGCACATTTAGGCGTTACGGCTTACTTTTGGGTTATCGACAGGACAAAAACACCCCACCAGAAATATTTAGGAAGGATCAATGAGTTGCAATTACTGCGAAGAGTAAATATAAGCACTTCTAAACAATTTAAATTACAAATAGGCATATATTATGAATTTATTTTGAATTCAGGGCTTTAAGTAAACCATGCATACTGTAAACTGTGAATTTATGCTGAGTCATCATAGTTAAGGCCCAGGATTTTCTCAATCTTCATGAAATATTTATAAAACTTCATATTTGAGTTAAATTCTTTAAAATCTCTGAGATAAACCAGATTTTGTGAAATTCTGTATGTTCTATTTTTAACCCTATATAGGTTGCAATTCTGTAAATACAGACAATGCAATTTCCCATAGGAACTCCCTTTGCGGCTAAAACTGTGACACTTTTACTATGAAGTTTCGTGAAAAACAATATCCCAAAACGGAAAGTTTATATGCACTACTATTTTATTCAAAGGTCAAAATATAGGGCTGTGCGGCATATTTTCAACATTTATATGCCCTGAACTTCTAAGAGTTTAAACTTATACTAAAATTCTATACTACCCTTACCTCCATTTTTTGACCTAAGAATTAAAATTTAGCCGCTACCATGTTTATCTATACTGGTTACATTCCCAAGTGATGTCTCTATGAGATGAAACACAGAGATCATCAATGGGAACCAGTACGTTAACAAATTAACATACCTATGAATATTAAATATCTCCCCAAAAGAGGCGTGGTTTGAGAAACAGCTGTATTTACAAAGTGCAACCTTTAAATATTAATTTTTCTAAAACACAAGTTATTTGGATAGGAAATAAAAAGTATAGTAATGAGGTATTATGCCAAAATAGAAACCTTACTTGGGGAGAAACATGTTTTAAGTTATTAGGTATAAGCTTTGATGTTAATCTTGATAGAATTGTAAAAATTAATTATGATGAAAAAATTGTACAAATAAAATGTGTAATTAAACAATGGTCAACATGAAATCTTACTGTTATTGGTAGAATTACTGTTGTAAAGATATTGATATTGCCTATTTTAAATCATTTGTTTATATCCTTACCAATCCAAGTGACGATATTTTAAAAAATGTTATTGAACTTATGTACAATTTTATATGGAGTTCACCAATTGATAGAATAAAGAGAGATGTTTTCAAAATGATATTGAAGAAAGTTGACTCAAAATGATAAATCTTAGTGCATTTATTTTAGCACTGAAGTGTACATGGATAAGGAGATCATTTAAAACAGACAACAAATGGCAGAATGTTTTTTTGTCAAATGTTTCATGTAGAACTTGAAAAATTTTATGGTTGTGGAAGTGTTTATATACAAAAATTACAACAAAATATCAAAAATAAATTTTGGCAAGTTGTTCTGAAAGCATGGCAGCTCATGGCAGCTCATGGCACTCATCAAAAATTAGAAGAAATGTATCAGATAAATGTGAATTTCATGAGATATAATAGTATTATATCTGCTATACATCAAGCATCAAAATCATTTGTGGGAAAAAAATCACAAATTAGAACTACCATTAATTCCATCTGCTATTAAAAGACTTGTTAAAAGTTCAAAAGGATCTAAAGATATGTATATTGTTTTAAATAAAAATAAAAGTGTTCCCACTAGTCAGTTGAGATGGACTGAAATTTTTGGCTTAGATCAAAATCATTGGAAAAAAAATGTTATTGAACTTATGTACAATTTTATATGGAGTTCACCAATTGATAGAATAAAGAAAGATGTTTTTCAAAATGATATTGAAGATAGTTGACTCAAAATGATAAATCTTAGTGCATTTATTTTAGCACTGAAGTGTACATGGATAAGGAGATCATTTAAAACAGACAACAAATGGCAGAATGTTTTTTTGTCAAATGTTTCATGTAGAACTTGAAAAATTTTATGGTTGTGGAAGTGTTTATATACAAAAATTACAACAAAATATCAAAAATAAATTTTGGCAAGTTGTTCTGAAAGCATGGCAGCTCATGGCAGCTCATGGCACTCATCAAAAATTAGAAGAAATGTATCAGATAAATGTGAATTTCATGAGATATAATAGTATTATATCTGCTATACATCAAGCATCAAAATCATTTGTGGGAAAAAAATCACAAATTAGAACTACCATTAATTCCATCTGCTATTAAAAGACTTGTTCAAAGTTCAAAAGGATCTAAAGATATGCATATTGTTTTAAATAAAAATAAAAGTGTTCCCACTAGTCAGTTAAGATGGACTGAAATTTTTGGCTTAGATCAAAATCATTGGAAAAAAATTTATAAAATGCCTTTTGTTGTCACAAATAATAACAAAGTTACAGTGGCTACACTATAGATTCAATCATCGAATCTTAGCTACAAACAAATTTTTTCATAAAATTAAGATTTATGATAATCCAAATTGTACATTTTGTAATAGAGAGTTGAAACATTACAACATTTATTTTGGGAATGTGAACATACACAATTATTATTAGAACAGATTGAAAATTGGTTTCTGACCAATGGGATTAGTGTACCATTTACAAAAGAAGTTTTTTTGTTTGGTAACATTGCAAAAATATCAAAAGGCAATGCAGAAAATACTCTTTTTCTTACCATAAAGCAATATGTTTAAAGTACCAGATGTTTTAAAAAAAAAACTGTCAATAAACTCAGTAAAAGAGAAGATGAAATATGTTTATGCAATTGACAAAAATATTGCTATGAAAAACAAATGTGAACATCAGTTTCTCAGAGAATGGAATATTTTTGATAGATTACTTAGTTAAGTACAAAAATGTATATACTTTACATTTAATATTATACATGTTATAAATGAAAATGCTGTATTTACTATACTAAAATAGAATTCAATGTCTAGATGAATTGTATTGAAAACTCACCACACTATTCTCTCTCATTCTCTTTCTCTCTCTATTTCTCTCTCTATCTCTGGTGTTCAGACTGCTTTACTCTTTATCTTATATTTGTATATTTGAAAAAAAAATTGCTTCCTAATAAAAAGATGTATTTGATTAGATAATATCAATAGATTTATATATTATATATTGTTATTATTTGTGTATATTATGTTGTAAATTAGAAGTTATAAATAATAAAAATAAAAAAAAAAAATTTACATTGAGCAGAAAAGATAGGTCCGAGTCAACAAGAATAGATTATTATGCCCCCGCCGTAGTGGAGGGGGCATTAAGTTTTACCCTTGTCCCTCTGTTCATACTTCCGTCTGTACGTCCGTCCGTAGGTCAGTACGTCCCACAATTGGTTTCTGTTCTCTAACTTGAGTTTGCCTCAACCAAATGTTATGAAACTTATACACAATGCTTATTACAACAAAACACAGATCAAGTTCGAATTTTGGTGGCGTCACTTTAACCATTCTAGAGTTATGCCCCTTTATAAATGGAAAAATTGCAAAATTTTTAGTTTCCGTTCTCTAACTTAAGTTTGCCTCAACCAAATGTTATGAAACTTATACACAATGCTTATTACCACAAAACACAGATCAAGTTTGAATTTTGGTCGCGTCACTATAACTGTTCTAGAATTATGCCCCTTTATAAATAGAAAAATTGCAAAATTTTTATTTTCTTCTAAATATCAAGTAATTTTTATACGACCGCAAAAAATTAAAATTTTTTTGGTCGTATATTGGTATCACGTCGTCGTCGTCGTCGTCGTCATCAGGGTCGTCCAAAGACATGGTTTCCAGATAATAACTTTAGTACAAAATGTATTAGTAATTAGAAATCAATAAATTTTAACACAAGGTTTATAACCACTAAAGGAAGGTTGGGATTGATTTTGGGGGATATGGTCCCAACTGTTTAGGAATTAGAGGCCAAAAAAGGGGCCCAAATAAGCATTTTTGTAGTTTCCAGACAATAACTTGTGTTAAAGTGTATGAATCTCTCTGAAATTATACCACAAGTTTCCATACTACAAAGGGATGGTAAGAATTGACTTTGGGGGGTTATGGCTCAAACCATTTAGTAATTAGGGGCAAAAAAGGGGATAAACAAGGGTTTTTCTGGTTAAAGGACAATTGAGACAATTTAAAAGCAGTGTAAGGGAGGTAATCCAAATCAATTTAAAGAACACTGTTTGATTACCTCCCTTACACTGCTTGTAAATTATGTATTAAGAAATGATGATTGTCTTGAAGTGATTAGCTGTCAATTTATTTTTAGCAGTTACTATTAATTAATATTAATTTTAGCCATGACTATGTAGGTCATTTTATATTTTAAAACTTTTATGATGTATTTAAATTCGCAACAGCATAGTGTATTGCACAAAATCAAAAAATTGAATATAAATTCAAATCATATAACCAATTTGAAGTTCTTTGACTACAGTTATTCCGTGTCATAAACCTATTATGTGTCAAAAATTTAGTTACAATCCAAATTCAGACCTGTATCAAGCGTGAATATTGTGTCCATTTTGGCCCCAACTTTTCAGGGTTGGACATCTGCGGTCGTATCCAGCTGCGCTCAGCGAAGCAATTTATTTAAATTGGAGTTATCTTACTTCGTCTATAATTATAGTTGAATCAACTACAATCAATGCTTTATACAATGCAATGTTTAATTTTGACTTCCACTGATAAAACACATATCAAGCAGGGCTTCCAAAAAATATTTTAGCCAATCGGACATTTTTTTTTGTCTTATCCCGATTTTATTCCCATCAGACTTAGTAATCAAAGGCAACCATAGTGAACATTATCAGTTGGGCATCATATAAATTATGATCGACACCAAAATGATATTTTACATGATTTTTAGCTGACATGGCCCAAAGGGCCATGTGAGCTTTTCTCATCACTTGGCATCCGTCGTCCGTCGTCGTTTGCTATTACAAAAATCTTCTCCTCTGAAACCACTGGGCCAAATTTAACTAAACTTGGCCACAATCATCATTAGGGTATCTAGTTTAAAAAATGTGTCCGATGACCCCGTCAACCAACCAAGATGGCCGCCATGGCTAAAAATAGAACATAGGGGTAAAATGTAGATTTTGGCTTATATCTCTGAAACCAAAGCATTTAGAGTAAATCTGACATGGGGTAAAACTGATTATCAGGTCAAGATCTAAAAATCCTGAATTTTTCAGACAAATCTGACAACCTGTTGTTGGGTTGCTGCCCCTGAATTGGTAATTTTAAGGAAATTTTGCAGTTATTGGTTATTATCTTGAATATTATTATAGATAGAGATAAACTGTAAACAGCAATAATGTTCAGCAAAATAAGATCTACAAATAAGTTGTCATGACCAAAATTTTCAGTCGACCCCTGTAGGAGTTATTGCCCTTTATAGTCAATTTTTAACAATTTTTCGTAAATTTTTGTAATCTTTTACAAAAATCTTCTTCTCTGAAACTACTGAGACAAATTTAACCATACTTGGCCGTAATCATTATTAGGGTATCTACTTTAAAAAATTTGTCTGATGACCTCGCCTTCCAACCATCATGGCCGACATGGTTAAAAATAGAACATAGGGGTAAAATGCAGTTTTAGGTTTATATCTCTGAAATTAAAGCATTTAGAGCAAATCTGACAAGGTAGCAAAAATGTTCATCAGATTTAGATTTATCTGCCCTGAAATTTTCAGACGAATCCGACAACCCGTTGTTGGGTTGCTGCCCCTGAGTTAGTAATTCTACAGAACTTTTGCAGTTTTTTGTTATCTTAGATATCATTATAATATCTAATATTTAATACTATTAATTATGATTTTAACCATATTTTACATGATTTCCAAAACATCAGTAAATACAGGTGAGCGACACAGGCTCTTGAGAGCCTCTAGTTTTATATATGTTCGATGTTCTGGTATTAACTGTTAAATTGACAGTGCACCATTCTAAGTGTGCAACATCAGCATACTAATACCTGCCTTAGACTCTTTATTTGTGCAAAAATACGCTGTCAATAACTTCACTTTTGTTTTTAAAAAGTACATTTTCCTAATACCGGATGTTGACTTGACAATGGTAAAACACGGACCAGAGACGGATACGTAAAATCCCTGTACGTTTACAAAGCACGATTGAGTTTAAGTTACTCTTTCCGCGCTATTTCTTCAGGAAAATACTTGAAATGAACGTTAGATAAAGGTATCAATGATATTTTTAGCCTTTTTGAAAATTCGGATGCATAATTAAATCTCACACCTGCGCACATGTGCACGAGTGCACTAGTTCAAATAACGTGGTTCTGATGATTTTTCACTTAAACCCTTTTATTACTACCTTTTTAAATTTTCATCAAATCATATTTATGTACGTTTTCTGATAATCTAAATTTTTTTGACTAAATTAATTAGATGCAAACTGCTGAAATTTAAGAAAATAACTTTCAATAGACCGATCAATTACCGGTACAAAATAGTTTACCTGTCGCCTGAACAGGTAAATTTCAGCTGTCAGAGAACTAATTATTACCTTGATTTTAAAGTAGGGTTTGTTTTGATAGTAATTATTCATCATGTCACTTATATGACCGGAAATGTATGGCTGTTTATGGCAAAAGGTCAGGTCAAAAAGATCGCAGAAACTTCAATTTTTTTTTCTGATCGAACAATGTTAAAATGTCCATTTCAGCATCGGTCAAGTCATTTGTATAATTTATTGGACAAGTCCGGAAAATACAACCGTTTTGGAAGCTCTGATATCAAGTTGAATTTGGGTAGTGTCACTTTAACCATTATTGAGTTATGCCCCTTTATAAATCGAAAGATTGCAAAATTTTTAGTTTCCATTCTGTAACTTAAGTTTGCCCCAACCTAACATTATGAAACCTATACACAATATTCATTAACACAAAACTAAGATCAAGTACAAATTTTTTGTTTCCGTTTTCTAACTTAAGTTTGCCTCAACCAAATGTTATGAAACTTATACACAATGCTTATTACTACATAATACAGATCAAGTACGAAATTTGGTGGCGACACTTTTACCATTCTTGAGTTGTGTCCCTTTATAAACATAAAAATTGCTGAATTTTTCGTTTCCGTTCTCTAACTTTAGTTTGTCTCAACCAAATGTTATAAAACTTATACACAACCGTTCTAGAGTCATGCGTGTTTACAAATAGAAAAATTGCTGAATTTTTAGTTTCTGTTCTCTACTTAAGTTAGCCTCAACCAAATGTTATGAGACTTACACACAATGCTTATTACCACAAAACTCAGATCAAGTTCAAATTTGGGTAGCGTCACTTTTTCCGTTCTTCAGTTATATTCCTTTATAACTATATGATATGCAAGCGGGGGCATCATCTGTGTCCACATGTGGACACTATCCTTATTTATTTCATTTTTGCCTATTATCTTGAAAACTATAGTAGATGAAGAGAAACTTTGAAATGCAAAAATGATCAGCAAGACATGGTTGAAATCTTCAGTGGACTCCTTATTACAATTATTGCCCTTTGATGACGATTTTTACCAATTTTTTGCGTTTTTGCTTTATATCTTAAAAATTATAATAGATAGATAGTAACTTAAATTAAATGCAAAAATGATCAGAGAGACAAGATCTACAATTAAACAATATGGAGGAAATTGTCTGACCACTCATTATTGGAGTTATTGCCCTTTAATGACGATTTTTACCACTTTTTTTGCGTTTTGCATTATAGGTATGTTAAAAATTATAATAGATAAATACCGGTAAACATTAATAAAGTTAAAACATCCTGTCTTCTCACTAGATAAGACTCCTGTCTGGTTTAATTTTTATACGCCTGTCAAAATTGACGGGACGTATTATGGTATACAAATGTCCGGCGTCCGTCTGTCCATCTGTCCGTCTGTCTGTCCGGCGTAAACATGTCGCACCGTAACTTGACAACAACTTATCCAAATTTCATGAAACTAAACATAGTTGTTTCTTATGATGGTCAAACGATCTGTATACTTTTTGGTGAAAATAAGATTAAAACTTTTTGAGTTACTGGACTTTGTCCCTAAAACAGGGGTGTGTTTTTTTCACATGTCGCGCCTTATCTCAAAAACGATTTATGATTATTGCTTAAAACTTTACACACTTCTTAGTTATATTAATCT
This sequence comes from Mytilus californianus, assembly GCF_021869535.1. Classification (NCBI taxonomy): domain Eukaryota; kingdom Metazoa; phylum Mollusca; class Bivalvia; order Mytilida; family Mytilidae; genus Mytilus; species Mytilus californianus. Next base: position 88,374,041 of record NW_026262701.1, read on the forward strand.
TAAGATCTGTATACATTTTGGTGATGATTCAAAATTTTATTTTAGAGTTATTGAGTTTTTGAAAGAAAAGAGGGGGTTTTCATATGTCGCGCCATATCACAAAAACGATTTATAATTATTGCTTAAAACTAATTACACATTTCTTAGTTATATTAATCTTAAGATCTGTATACTTTTTGGTGATGATTCAAAATTTACTTTTAGAGTTATTGAGTTTTTTGTAGAAAAAAGGGGGGTTTTCACATGTCTCGCTGTATCTCAGAAACTATTTATGATTATTGCATAAAACTTCACACACAAAACGATTGGCGTATCATGCGCTCGTGGCGCAGCTGTTTATTTTTTACATGTGGATGAAAAATAAAAGTCACAAAACATTAACTAGGCAGCAATTGCTTTAACAGCCTTGAAGGCTTTGATTGATTTGTTTTAATTTCAGAACTACTAAGTCTAATTGAAATACAGCATCTTCAATGCATAGGTTTATAGCTTGATCAAATTGTGAGGCTTTTGACACTGTAAACTTGCTACATTTCAAAAATCCATTAAGTGCTATAATGCATGCAGTTCTAAATTTTTTTTAAATATATGGTTTCAAAGAATTTTTCCCTGGAATTAGTGCAAGAAATGGCGACTTCTGGTTTGTACAAGGTCAACTCAACTATTACAAAGAAAATTATTTGGTTTAGCAGGATCAAATTTAAAAGGGCATAAACTGTACAATTATATTCACAAAATATTGAAGGGACATGTTACGAAACATAAATAACATGCAAGAAACAAATTTGGAGAACTTAAATAAAATAATAATCAGATCAAAATCAAACGGTCCTTCCATATTATAGCGTAGGTAGTTAAGAATTGTCATTCAGGGTTCACCTTTCCGAAAGTACAATATCATTTCATGAATTAGTCAACTCGTAATATTTCGCATAGATTATTAATATTAGTAATCTTTATTGTCATAAACTCCTTTGAGTTTCTGTAGAGCAAACTCAGAGATCCTAGTGCAATAATGTCGCTCATATCGCCTGGTATGGTGACCCCTGAATTAAAGCATGAACAGAGCTGCTATACTTTTTTTCATTAAAAAAAAAAATTATACAAAGAAGAAAATGTTAAAGTTTTAAATGTACAAGTTTGTCTTAATTGTAGAAATCACCATGAATCATGATAGAAACGGGTAAAGATGCTCAGTGTGTCAAGAAATTGTTTAAAACCTACTTTCTATTTGACTATAAAATTAAACGATGTACAGGAGATATTTTTACTAATTTTCATGTTTTTATATGACCGCAAAAAATTTTTTGTGGTCGTATATTGGTATGACGTTGGCGTCGTCGTCCGGCGTCGTCGTCCGTAGACGCATTAGTTTTCGCACTCTAACTTTAGTTTAAGTGAATGGATCTCTATGAAATTTTACCATAAGGTTCAATACCACAAAAGGAAGGTGGGGATTGATTTTGGGGGTTATGGTACCAACAGTTAAGGAATTAGGGGCCAAAAAGGGGCCAAAAATAAGCATTTTCTAGTTTCCAGACAATAACTGTGGAATGGTGTATGGATCTCTCTGAAATTATACTACAAGTTTCCATACCACAAAGGGATGGTTAGGATTTGCTTTGGGGGGTTATGGCTCAAACCGTTTAAGAATTAGGAGCAAAAAAGGGGGAAAAACAAGGTTGTCCTGGTTAATGGACAAATACTTTAGTACAAAACATAATTTAAAGCAGTGTAAGGGAGATAAATCAAATACATCATTGAAATTATCTCCCTTACACTGCTTTTAAATTATGTATAAAGTAATGGTTAATGAACAATTAAGATAATTTAAAACAGTGTAAGGGAGGTAATCCAAATACAACGTTTTGGTTACTTCCCTTACACTGCTTTTAAATTATGTTTAAAGAAATGCATATTTATAAAGGAAGACCAGTAAAAATATCTGCAAATGTTGCATCTTTTTTATTTACAAAAAAATCCATATGAAAGATTTGACACTATATTTTAAATTCTATTATAAAATAGATTAAGTTAGCACTATGGTAAATTTAAATGGGTAATTATGGTTGCAAACTCCATTGGAAATTTGAATTGAGATTATGACCATATCTTGAGGGAAAGAATTTTTTGGGGGAAAAAAGGGGGGGGGGGGGGGGTAAAAAGAAATTGTGGGGGGTCAATTTTTTCTCATTTCAGATTTCAGAAATTAAAAAGAATTATTCTTCAAATATTATTTTTTTTTCAAATTTCAAATATTGAAAAATTTCAAGAAGTAATCTTTAATTGCACAGTATGGCGCATTAGATTTGTAAAATTAATGACCACATTTAATTATTTGTTATGCCAAATCTAACCGTGTATTTAGATTTTTAATTTTGGGTCCAGTTTTCAAATTGGTCTACATTAAGGTCCAAAGGGTCCAAAATTAAACTTTGTTTGATTTTAACAAAAATTGAATATATGGGATTCTTTGATATGCTGAATCTAAACATGTATTTAGATTTTTGATTTTTGGCCCAGTTTTCAAGTTGGTCCAAATTGGGGTCCAAAATTTAACTTTGTTTGATTTCAACAAAAATTGAATATATGGGGTTCTTTGATATGCTGAATCTAACCATGTATTTAGAATTTTTAATTTTGGGTCCCGTTTTTTAAATTGGTCTACATTAAGGTCCAAAGGGTCCAAAATTAAACTTAGTTTGAATTTAACAAAAATTGAATTTTTGGGATTCTTTGATATGCTGAATCTAAACATGTGTTTAGATTTTTGAATATTCGCCCAGTTTTCAAGTTTGTCCAAGTTGGGGTCCAAAATTAAACTTTGTTTGATTTCAACAAAAATTGAATATATGGGGTTCTTTGATATGCTGAATCTAAACATGTATTTAGATTTTAGATTTTTGGCCCAGTTTTCAAGTTGGTCCAAATTGGGGTCCAAAATTAAACTTTGTTTGATTTCAACAAAAATTGAATATATGGGGTTCTTTGATATGCTGAATCTTACCATGTATTTAGAATTTTTATTTGTGGGCCTGCTATCAAATTGGTTCATATTGAGGTCAAAAGGGTCCAAAATTAAACTTTGTTTGATTTCATCAAAAATTGAATTATTGGGGTATCTTTGATATGCTAAATCTAACCGTGTATTTAGATTGTTAATTTTGGGTCTCGTTTTTTAAATTGGTCTACATTAAGGTCCAAAGGGTCCAAAATTAAACTTAGTTTGATTTTAACAAAAATTGAATTTTTGGGGTTCTTTGATATGCTGAATTTAAACATGTGTTTAGATTTTTGATTATGGGCCCAGTTTTCAAGTTGGTCCAAGTTGGGGTCCAAAATTAAACTTTGTTTGATTTCAACAAAAACTGAATATATGGGGTTCTTTGATATGCTGAATCTAAACATGTATTTAGATTTTAGATTTTTGGCCCAGTTTTCAAGTTGGTCCAAATTGGGGTCCAAAATTAAACTTTGTTTGATTTCAACAAAAATTGAATATATGGGGTTCTTTGATATGCTGAATCTTACCATGTATTTAGATTTTTTATTTGTGGACCCCGCTATCAAATTGGTTCATATTGAGGTCAAAAGGGTCCAAAATTAAATTTTGTTTGATTTCATCAAAAAATGAATTATTGGGGTTCTTTGATATGCCAAATCTAACCGTGTATTTAGATTTTTAATTTTGGGTCCCGTTTTTTAAATTGGTCTACATTAAGGTCCAAAGGGTCCAAAATGAAACTTAGTTTGATTTTAACAAAAATTGAATTCTTGGGGTACTTTGATATGCTGAATCTAAACATGTGTTTAGATTTTTGATTATGGGACCAGTTTTCAAGTTTGTCCAAATTGGGGTCCAAAATTAAACTTTGTTTGATTTCAACAAAAATTGAATATATGGGGTTCTTTGATATGCTGAATCTAACCATGTATTTTGATTTTGGACATTGGACCATAATAGGTAAATTAAAAAAAATGAAGTTCTTAGACCACATTCTTTCTGTGTCAGAAACCTATGCTGTGTCAAATATTTAATCACAATCCAAATTCAGAGCTGTATCAAGCTTGAATGTTGTGTCCATACTTGCCCCAACTGTTCAGGGTTCGACCTCTGCGGTCGTATCAAGCTGCGCCCAGCGAAGCATTTTATTGCCTATTGGTTTAAAATCTATAATAGATAGGTAGAAACTCAGACGATGGAAAAAATGATCTGCAATGAAAGATCTACATCAATGCCAATATCATGACTAGCCATTGGATGACTCCTCACACAATTGGTCAATATTTTGTATTTTGATGAAATTTTGTATGCATTTAGAACATATTGAACTGCTTCTGAATATCGAATAAAATATTATTTGTAGCATTTATAATTCCAGGGATATAATCAATTAAAAACCAATTCTGTTTTAATGATGAAAATAAAAGTATTAAAGTTAATAAAGTGCCGAGTATGAAATTGTATAATAGGTAGAGGCTTTTGAACATTGTTGAAAGTAAAATGTCATTTTACCAATTTGAAAAAAAAGTATTTTGCTAATGTTACTGGATTTTTATACTGTAGTTATTTCATTTTATTATTATTTTTTTTACAGTAAAGTCATATACTCCTACATTCAGCTCTGACTCAGTAACTACAGAGGAGACCAATTCACTAGTAATATCCTGTACATCAGCTGGAAGCCGTCCCATGGCTTCAATATACTGGTTACTTGGAGATGATAAAACTGATATCACAACCAATGCAACACAATTACCATTCGCTCATGATTCAGCGACTGACACATATAATGTAACATCTAAATTAACTTACATTGTTGAAAGGATACATAATGGGAAAAAACTTATTTGTGGAGCTAGAAATGAGGCCACATCTGGAACTGGTGAACAGACTTCAAAAACACTAAATGTTACCTGTAAGTTAAGTATATATATTATAATGAGAGTATCCCTTCCCTAGATTTTCCATCAAACATGATGGAATTTTGTGATGGAAAAAATGCCATCACATTCCATCATGTTGATGGAGTATTGGAACAACTTTCCATCAACTTTCCATCAATGCTGGAAAATGGTTGATGGAAAAGGTTTGATGGAATTTGTGTTCATGTTGATGGAAAATTGATGGCATAATTTCCATCTGATGGTATTTTTGCCATCTGATGGATAATTGATGGTATTTTTGCCATCTGATGGAAAACTGATGGTAATTTTGCCATCAGATGGAAAACCAATGGAATATTTCCATTACATGTAAAATGCATGGAAACTTGATGGAGAATTGACCACCAGATGGAATTTGATGGATGAGTAAGGAGAATGTCTTTAGAAAATCTTTCCATTTATGGCATTTTCTGTGATTTAATAAAACAATATTTGTTCTCTGTCGTCTATAGGTAGTCCTGTTACATGTGTGTATCTTTTTGTTCAGTGTCCCATTGAACTCGCTGTCCTTAAAGTTGAATTAGTTGATGGCAAATTCTGCAAAATAAAAGTAAAAGAATCTAGCATATAAAAGAATAAGTTAACATTGTACAGATATAAAGTTAGTTAGTTACATTTGTTGTCAATTCTGAAATTATCAAATGAAAATAACACTTTTTGAAAAGATTTGTATTAATGTGTCACTTGCAGGGTCAATTTCTAAGAGTGTCAAATCCTTCTAGAAATTTAATATTCAGAGGTGGATTTAGGAAAGTGGGCTCCCCCTTTCTGAGCTTTAGAGCTACATAACTTATTAAATAGAAGTTTTATAAGTCTTACTCCTAATGTTGACTTAATTGCCACCACCACCACCCTGGTTCAGCAGCTGATATATAACTGTACAATACATTAAACCTCATGTCAGTACTAAATTATCATCATTATAATAAGTGACTGTCCCTAGAAATAAAGAGGTTGTCCTTTCTTTTTTGTTTAATATTTGTTTTTCATAATCATTGTACTATAACATAATGGGTCTTGCCCATGTTTTATATCATACTTTTGGTGGGTAGTGTATATACTATACATGTATATATAAAGATATATTATTTTACCATTTGTGGATATATAAATGTCATATTGTCAGTCATACCACAGATCTCTAATTTTATAGCAATCTCTAATTTTATAGCAAAATTACTTTTTCAGAAGTACTATTTTATAAAACAAATAATGTTTTAAAATGATACAAAATATGACTCATGTCCTACACAATTTTATGATATGTATATGCATATTTTTTGTGTCATTTGGTCTCTTGTGGAGAGTTGTCTCATTGGCAAGCATACCACATCTTCTTTATTAATACTTTTTATAAATCTATGACCTTCTTTTTTTCTTGACTCTTAAAAGTTAATAAAACACTTTAAATGTCACTACTTTGAACTAAAAGATCATGCACATATATTCAAAATTGTGGAAATTCTAATACATTGTACTTACCAAAAGATATAATCCAAAATATGTTTACACCCGAGACGTCCCAAAAATATATATAGGCGGTGCTCCTATCATTGGCGGTAACACTACACAGTTTTGTACATACACATGTTGACATGAAACACAATCGGAAATCCATTTTACGATATCAAATGTTTCATAATGGAGTGGAAAATATCGTGCGCCACGTGGGCGCTTACATTTGTCACTCTATGCACCATTTCTGGTCGAAAAGGGCAATTGGCGCAAGGCGGACGTCCTTCCCGATAACTGTCTTTAATAATTTATTTAAACGGCTGTCAAGTTCCCATTAAAAAAAATTGACCTGTATTTATTTTAATGTCAGATCTTTAAACTCCCATCAAAATTAGATACTAGTACTTACTACTAGCAAACTTGTTGGCCATTTTTAATGGCTGTTTAGATTGTTAAATTACCAAAATTATCAAAATGGTTCCCAAACCCACCCCCTCCTCCTCATGTTCACTAATACCCTTAAGCATTTCATTGTCTTAATTCAATAATTGTATTTAGATACACATTGACATTGTTCACCATGGCTTAACGATGCTCGCTGTTCAGTTTCAAATATTATATTAGGCCTAAAATAAAATATTGTCTGTTTCCCCAATCCCTACCGACCCTGCAACATTGTGCAAAAAGGGGTCCGACTCATAAAATTTTATTGTCAAAACTAAGTCAAATATTATTTTATTCAGTTCCAATTTTCAGGCTTGCCAGATCGACCAATATTGTTCCAGCTTTTTGGAAAAAATAAAATTATTTCCCTACCTACCTACCCACACCTGGCTTGGCGGTGTCGGATTGGGGAAACAAACAAAATATTAATTTAGGCTTAATAAAAATCAGATATAAAGGATACATGTTAAGTTCTTCTCCTTTCTGTAATTAAATTTGCTGTCTCTGTACTTCCATCTAGTATTGCTGAGTAAAGGTAACTGGAATCTGCATGCAATCTGTTCACTATCAAAATTGGCAGCTCCATTTTAAAATCATTAAATCCCCTAAAAGTAAAAAAAAAATCCACAAAGAATCAATTGTTCAAGACGTTTTGAAGCAATAAATTCAATAGAAATATTATTGCATGTTTATACAGTACATTGGAAGCCATTTGGATTCAAATTAATTACCCTCCCCCTTTTTTTATCCCCTGAAGATTAAAAACCGGCGACTTATTATTTTCACCAAATAACCATTCACACAACTCAATATTTTTTTACATGTCTACCAGTTATGCTTGTTATGTGACAACAAGATTATTCATTGTCAAAAACTCATGTTAAAAATAAATATAATTTTCAGTTTATGATCTCAGACTTTCTGATGTTGATTTGCTCAAATAAAAACAATAAAAAAATCATAGTTCTTCAATGAATTATAATTTATAATCATAATATACACATGTTGAATTAAATTTCTAATGCACTTATCTGAAAACATCTGCATCGGATTTTCCAGCATCGGATTTTCAAGTTTGATCTCCATATCAGCGTAATCACATTTTGATGACGTGTTTCTCAAGTGCGCTAACGTCGAAGTGACAATCTCGCCCCATATTATATCGACCAGAAGTTGATCCGTTCCCGTACCGGTATTATGAAAATAGATCAAGGGTGTCGCATAAAAATATTACAACTGGCCATGCAGTTTTAAATAAAAGAAAAAAAACAACGTTAATTAAATCGGCACAGGGTGCATGCGGATGAACTATTGGCCGCATTATCTAGAACGGTATTTTCTAGGGTCGAACTGTTCAGTACAATTACAAAAAACACGTGGTCATGATTTATTTACATTTTACACAAGTTGAGAAACCAATGTTTCACGATGTCGATCATTGATCTGATAATTAATAGAAACGCACTTATTATGTGAACTTGGGAGAAAATCAGAAACGCCCCAGCTTGTCTGGCAAAACAGCCGTTGGCGTTTCTCGAGTTCCCTGTCGTTTATATCGCGAAAATCTCGGCATTTTTCTTACTTTGAAATACGGTCAAACTGAAATTCGTAATTCTTCCATGAACAGGAAGTTCAGCTAGCTGTGTAAACTGTGACATTAAGTAACCCATTAAGTGCATGGCTTCACCTGACAGCTTTGGTGTCAAACACATTGTTAATTAAACACCAATTATCTTTGCTTTATGTCAAAAATAATTTGTCTATTTCAAAAATGTTTGCCAACAAAAAAAAAAAGAGTTACTTCCCCTTTTTTATCACCTTTTCACAATATATTCCGTTTATTTATGGTTTTTTTTTTCGCAATTAAATAAATATAAAACAAATTGAATGCAAATGCATATTAAAATATTTCTTTTAATTATTTTTAACCTGAAAACACTTAGAATATAAATATTTTGAAAACTGTTATTTTCATCTTTACCTCCATTCATTGCTCTATCAAGTGCTTTAAAATAATAATTCAAATTGCTTCATTGTAAGTTTGCATAAGATCCTAAAGATGAGTAACTACCAGGTTAACTTTATGAAACTCATAAGCCACTAAATAATTAAATTCAGCTGCAGTGTGAACGTGTTATTAGTCACTATTAATGACCCGAGATTTTTAAAGCTAAACATAAAAAATTGTGCCAAAAGTATTGAATTTTATTACTCTCCTTCAACTGAAACTTGATTTTACCTTAGTGCCTGAGTTTTATCTTAGTTTAATTGCCCTTTTTTCAATGACATTTTACGAATAAAATTGTCATTTTTCTGACTAGAGCACCCTGCCCTTTTTAAAACCTGGCTAGAACACTGTATCTTCATGTGAATGTGAATATATATATATTTAACAAACAATAGTTAATTTCAGTCCCAAAGATTTTCTTTTTTATTTGGTTGAATTTGTAATACAGATTATATTTTTTCTTAAGTCCCAATACCAGGAATCATCCAGGCCCTTTTTTTTCCATTCAGATAAAATTTGTAAATGTCCTGAAAGTTGGATGAATGATGATCGAAAAGTCCTGATATATTCTGGTTTATATAATATGATTTTTGAAAGTCTTGAGATATCCTGAGAATTCCCCCAGTTTTAAGCTGCTTGATTTGAAAGTCCTGACATTTTCTGGAATTCTCCCATTCAGTTTTTTTTCTAAAAAAAGGACTTATAGCCTAACAGGATATTTTCAGGATATCCCAGGATAATCTTGAGATATCCTTATTATAAAAGTTGTCAGGATTTATTTCTGCAAGGGGTGAATGCATCATTTGATGGAAAATGTAAAAATAAAAGTATTCATGGTTACAGAACAGTCATATAAATGTGACAAAAAGTAATTTTAACAAAAAATAATATGTCACATTTAATAAGTTTACACTGGTTGAAATAAAAACCAAAGTATTCTTGAAATCCTTTCCTGTTACAAGATATATACAAGGTATTGCACAGTTTAGGAAATTGTTTGTTGCAACTTTCTAGCAAACAAACTCTTTCTTGCAACATTGCAGAAAAATACTGCAACTTTCTCATGAACAAATATTATTTCAGTAACATTGAGAGATTATGTTACAAGTTACAGCTGCAACAACATGTAACTTTCTTGCTAGTACTTCTTGTAAAGAAATTTGTTTGCTCCAATATAATAGAAAACTTTTTACCTCAGTAAGGGATGTTAAATTTTCAGACACAATTATGCTGAAATTTTCTAAGTTTTTTTCCATCAAACAAAATGACAGAGTTTAAATACCATCACACTTTCCATCAACAAAATATTCTAAGTCCAAATTCCATCTCACTTTCCATCAAAGAAAATGTTTAAGTCCAATTTCCATCAAACTTCCTTCATTTCCATCCTATTTTCCATCAGGTGGAATAAATGCCATCATATTTTCCATCAGAGGGTAAAAATGCCATCCAATTTTCCATCAGGGGTTAAAGATGCCATCAAATTTTCCATCAAAAGAATGGGGATGGAAATAAAATTCCTAATTTCCATCATCCTTTGATGGATTTTTTTGGTTTAGGATGGAATTCCATCAAGTACCATCAACTTTCCATCAATTGTCCATCAAGTGTTGATGGAAAATGAAGAAATTGATGGAAGATCTAGGGAAGGGATACTCCAGTGAACTGAGTATGTAGGTTCTGGGTCAGTATAAAAAAGTGTTGAAAATTCTCAAGAGGTTATCATTATCCCTACGGGCCAGAAAATACTACCGTTCCATCATAACCATATTAACTGGTATAAATATGATTTACACTAAATTAATTGAGGTATTTTTTTATCTATTAAATTTGTAAATTTTGATTAAGAGTAACTCGAATTCAGGGGATAAAATTGTTTGTTACAACTCACTAACCCAGGACTTATTTGTAGCAGGATTTTACTGGTCCTGTTGAGTGTTGAAAGCTGCAAGCCCAGCAAAACAGACCGACTAGCCAGGGCTTCCAAAAAATATTTGAGCCAGCCAGACATTTTTTTCTTATTCCGATTTCAATCCTGGAAGACTTAGTAACAAAATGCAATCAAAGTAATAATTTGGGCATCATAACAATGATTGACATAAAAATAAAATGAAGGTTTATGACCCCTTCTGCAGCTCAGTGTATTACGAAATTTTCAAAGTGTAATAATATCAAGACAGCAAAAAAAGAATAAAAGAGACATACCATTTTGAACATACATGTAAACCAAAGGGAAGCTTGTTTCCAGAAACTATATCTATTATCTGATTGCTTTTAGTAGAAAATGTGGATTTTGTGTCACCTCAAGCCAAAATTTTTACAGAAAATTTACATACTTTATTACAGAAACTTTCATTGTAATATTTAAATCCTAGATTACTCACTAGTTTATCAGTGGTGTGCTCACGTTTATTTTTTACAAAAAGTCTGAAACAACCTTAACAATCCAAAAAACCTCATGCTCAAACCTTTGACGAGTTTGAAAATCAGTGCTGATCAATTATTTTTAAAAGAGTTATGCCCCTTGGAAACATAAATTATATAGAAAACCAGAACACACCCGCGACATCGCTGATCCGTGACTGAATTAAAGTACCTACGCCTTATTTTGAATCTGGATTTTTAGTATTCGTATTGTCATCTGATAAAATCATGCTGATTATAAGGTGCACAGTTTTCTCTGCTTTTAAAATCTTTACTTGAACCTGTCCTGGTTTTCTTACTACTGTTTTGGGGAGGTTAACTTTCTGGTAGTAAGACATGTCACGGCCAGGCTTGAAAACTGGGTAGGCAAATGCTCACAATAAATATGCACCAATACAATGTGTTTAATGTCCTCCTTTACACCCTAACCCATGATGGTGCTCCTATTAATGGAGGGAGATACAGAACATACTTACATACATACAACCAGAAACTATATGTGACATATACTATTCGTATCAGTATCGGATTCGACCCGGAACTTGTTAATTATTGGTAATATCTATTATGTGGAAAACAAAAGGGCCTGGAATGGTTTAATTTTTAATCAACACACCATTGTCCTATATTAGTTATATATAAAGTTAAATTCTTTGATTCGTCGTTTTTAGGTCATGCCGGCTAACAAATTGGACCTCGTTATTTTAGTAGTGTAGATTGCATCGTTAGCACTCTCACGTGTACAATTCTTGCCAGATTTTTATGAAACTTATGTCATAGGTTTATATCAGCAATGTCTCGGACAAATTGGAAAATCATTGCCGATCAATTATTTTTAAAAGCGTTATGCCCCTTGGAAACATTAATTTTATGGAAAATTGCATTGTAAGCACTCTCATGTGTTCAATTCTTGCCAGAATTTTATGAAACTTATATCATAGGTTTATATCAGCAATGTCTTTGGGGAGCTCAAAAATCAGTGCTGATGAATTATAATTTTAAAAGAGTTATGTCCCTTGGAAGTATTGATTATATGGCAAATTGCATTGATAGCGCTCTCATGTGTTTCAATTATTTGTAAAAGAGTTAAGCCCCTTGGAAACATTAATTATATGGAAAATTGCATTGTTAGCGCTCTCATGTGTACAATTCATGCCAAAATTTTATGAAACTTATTTGATAGGTTTATATCAGCAATGTCTTGGAGGAGTTTGAAAATCAGTGCTGATCAATTATTTTGAAAAGAGTTATGCCCCTTGGAAAATTAATAATATAGAAAATTGCATCTTTAGCACTCTCATGTGTACAATTTTTGCCAGATTTTTATGAAACTTATATCATAGGTTTATATTAGCAATGTTTCAAACAAGTTCGAAAATCAGTGCCGGTCAATCATTTTTAAAAGAGTTATGCCCTTGGAAATATTAATTATATGGAAAATTGCATTGTTAGCACTCTCACGTGTACAATTCTTGCCAGATTTTTATGAAACTTATGTCATAGGTTTATATCAGCAATGTCTCGGACAAATTGGAAAATCATTGCCGATCAATTATTTTTAAAAGCGTTATGCCCCTTGGAAACATTAATTTTATGGAAAATTGCATTGTAAGCACTCTCATGTGTTCAATTCTTGCCAGAATTTTATGAAACTTATATCATAGGTTTATATCAGCAATGTCTTTGGGGAGCTCAAAAATCAGTGCTGATGAACTATAATTTTAAAAGAGTTATGTCCCTTGGAAGTATTGATTATATGGCAAATTGCATTGTTAGGGCTCTCATGTGTTTCAATTATTTGTAAAAGAGTTAAGCCCCTTGGAAACATTAATTATATGGAAAATTGCATTGTTAGCGCTCTCATGTGTACAATTCAAGCCAAAATTTTATGAAACTTATTTGATAGGTTTATATCAGCAATGTCTTGGAGGAGTTCGAAAATCAGTGCTGATCAATTATTTTGAAAAAAGTTATGCCCCTTGGAAAATTAATTATATAGAAAATTGCATCGTTAGCACTCTCATGTGTACAATTTTTGCCAGATTTTTATGAAACTTATATCATAGGTTTATATTAGCAATGATTCAAACAAGTTCGAAAATCAGTGCCGGTCAATCATTTTTAAAAGAGTTATGCCCCTTGGAAATATTAATTATATGGAAAATTGCATTGTTAGCACTCTCATTTGTACAATGCTTGCCAGATTTTTATGACACTTATATCATAGGTTTATATCAGCAATGTCTTGGACAAGTTTGAAAATCAGTGCCGATCAAATATTTTTAAAAGAGTTATGCCCTTTGGAAACATTTATTATATGGAAAATTGCATTGTTTAAGCTCTCTCATGTGTACATTCCTTGCCAGAATTTTATGAAACTTATATCATAGGTTTATATCAGCAAGGTCTTTGACACTTTTGAAGATAAGCATACATGTGATGGACTGTGAAACTCAGATCAGGAGATTGGGAAATTTTGGTCAGGAGATAAGGACTCAGATCAGGAGGTTTTTAATTGACTTAAATTTTGTCGTAAATGTAACCGTGTGCTGTAGAAATTGTCTTTTAAAGTGTTTTTTCTTCAACTTTCCATCCGAATGTATTATGTTTATAGTACCCTTGTACTTATAAATTTTCTCTATCTTTATTCAACATGTTCAGTCTAACATTCTTTTTTTTTTTTAGTATGTTCTATTTAATGTTTTTTTTATCATTATTCTTTGGAACAACCACTGCATTCAGAACATTTGTTTAACAATCACACTGTGTCTAAACTACCCCGGCAAAAAATGTTTGGACTCGATAGTATCTAATGTCCGGTACGGTGACGGACAATCAACAGACAGAGAAAAGGTAGAATTTCTGTTTATTTATTTGTTTTTTAATGACATTGAAGAATAAACATACACATATAACTATTTTCGATTGTGTGATGTGATATTTTCTACAACCGTTCTAGATTAATGGAGAAATAAGTAAAAAGACACATGAAAATGGTGAATTGAGTGAACCTTGCTACGAAATTGTTTAATTTCTTTTTAAATTGTGCACATTGTACGGAAAGAAAAGTACGGAAAGAAAGATATTAACACAGAGATTGCATGGCTAGTCACTATGAGCACCTCAATATTTGCATTTCTGTGCATGGAACGGAAGAAATGGGTCATGTCGAAATGGAAGGACCCTGTTTCGTCAATGTTGTTTATTACACAAGGACCCTGTTTTGTCTCAGTATAGGACCCGGTTTTGTTTTGTTTTGAAACCACAAATTTATGAAAAGCTACGTTAGCACGGATCTGGACATTGCCCATCGGAAGAAATTAAATATTTGAGTCAAAAAGATGTTATACAGATGTTATTGCAATACAAACATGTGTTAAAATATATTTCAAACTGGAACTTTTCGAAATAGGGAGTAGACATTTTTGAATGCTATACGTATACCTTATTGATCTTATCTTTGAACTAAGTTTAAATGGAAATGAATACTTTATATCATGTACTTACATTAATTCCTTATGATAGAAAAAAGAAGATGTGGTGTGATTGCCAATGAGACAGCTCGTCACAAGAGATCAAATGACACAGAAATTAACAACTGTAGGTAGCCGTGCGGCCTTCAACAATGAACAAAGCTCATACAACATACAGCTATAAAAGGCCCCGAAATGACAAGTGTAAAACAATTCAAAGGAGGAAACTAACGGCATAGTTTATGTACAAAAAAAAAATGAACGAAAAACAAACATGTAATACAGCAACAAACGACAACCACTGAAATACAGGCTCCTGGCTTGGGACGGGATCCCAACCCTCGCCCTAACCTGGGAAATTGGTGTAACAGTAGAACATAAGAACGAACTATAACAATCACTTGAAAAAGGCTTCAGTCATCAGATGGATACAAATAGAAATACATCTCAAAAATGTTTGTTTGTTTTCTATACTACTGTAATGATGTAAAAATAAGAAGATGTGGAATGATTGTGTTACCATATCAATTTATCAAAAGAGTAAGGATAGTATGCTTTACTACACTTTACGCTATGTTTACAATATATTTACTCATTCGTTCATCCATTCACGGACAGTGAGAGAAAAAGCTCCGTTTTGAAGGCCGTACTTTGACCTATAATGGTTTACTTTTACAAATTGTGACTTGGATGGAGAGTTGACTCATTGGCACTCATACCACATCTTCTTATATCTATTAGAATGTTTTGGATATCTCAAATCAAAATGGTTGCCTTTCGAACGTGTATTTTATGTCCGCTTCGAAATACACAAGTTCTAAACTTCCCCATTAGAAACAAAATAATTCTATCATGCCATGCTCTACGCTCATTTTAACATAGGTAGGCATTATATTTGTCAATATTTTATACCTGGCTAACGCTTGGTTTGAAAATTTTAGCAAATATAATGCCTTCCTATGTTAAAACGAGCATTGAGCATGACATGAAAGAATTATTTCTTTTTATAAATAAAAGTTGGTTTGCAACATTATAACGTCTAATATCTTCGTCTTCGTAGAACAACCTCCAAGGCAATTTAGCCCGTGAAAAATGACAATGAGACAGCTTTCCATCAGAGACCAAATGACGTAAAAGTTAACAAATATAGAACACCGTATGGCATCCAACAATGAGAAACGCCCATACGGCATAGCAAGCTAAAAAGGCCCCGAAATGAAAACTGTAAAAAAAAACTAATGTGAAAACTAACGACCTCGATTTATGTACAAAATAAAAAACGAATAACAAATACATGTATGAAATACAGCAACAAAAGACAACAACCGATTTACAGGCTCCTAGATTCGGTACTGGCACATACAGAATCACGGGGTTGAACGTGTAAGCCCCCCGCTCCCCCTCCAAAAAAAACAACAAAAAAAACTGGTATAACAGCACAACATATGAACAAACTATAAAATTCAGTGAGTTGAAAAAGGCTTAACTTATTTGATTACAGAGCCCCTGTAGTAAATATGCGATTGGCGGCTGTCTCTGTTTTTTCGTCTTTTATTAAATTTTATGATGGTATACGATATAGTTACATTATATCAGTGGCGGATCTAGGGGAGTAGAGGGAGAACGCCGACCCCCCCCCCCCCCCCCCCTGTTGGTGGCTAGAAATAATTATTTTATCATGTTTTTTACGATTTATATATGATTTTTTATTTAGCATAAAATCGTTAAAAAAAGTTCCCCTTGCTATGCTTGACGGTATAAAATCCGTTTATGAATACGCCCCTTTAAAAAATCATGGCCTCGGTCCGCCCTTGCATATTGACAATTTTAAACTTGACCAAATTGCTTAAATTGCAGAACATTTGTCAATGTACGATGATCATTATACAATGAAGAGATAAACCTATATATAATAGTTGTACTATATAGGGCAGTTGTTAACAACTTGATACTAGTGCATTAAAGAACTTGTTAATGTTAAAAGAAAAAAGAAAAAAAAGAGAGATAAAACATCGTTTATTTATAAAAATTACTAATCAAATAATCATTATTGCAATTTCCAGATGGCCTAAGACTTTTATACTAATTTATACTTAATATTATTGTAACAAGGAGGGGTAAACAGATTTTTAACGCACTATTATTGTAATCCTTTGCGCCGCATGGAAATTCCTTTTCTTGGGCGATTCTGCATGCACATACATTTGTCTTATTCTCTTGCTTTATAATGAACATTTAGTTTCAGAATATTTATTTTCAAACGACTATACTGTCTTCCCTTTAAGTAGAGAGGACACTAAGATAACCATCTTGTTGTCCCAGAAAATCCCATATCAAATGTGCGTCCTTAAATTTCCAAAGCCATACGCTAATTAAGTTTGAACACTTAAATTTCCATAGATGATATAAAAAAATCTAATTCCGTTTCAAAACCTTCATTTCTTTTTAATTTTTCCTTCTTTTTTTTTATACAAAACAAAATTGAAATTTGCTTTGTTCTAATATAGCAGGAATTCAAGTGTTTACGGATTCAAAAAGGTTATAAGTTATCCTCTGAAAGAAAATGTTTTTCAACGATCCCTCAAACTGCTGTTGAACGCCATATTTTAATTTTCGTCATGCGATTATGCATTATTTTCTATGACAAAACCGGGTCTGCTTTGTGAAATTTAAGGACAAAACCGGGTTGTACACATTGACAAAACCGGGTGCTTCAATTTTGACATGACCCACTTCTTTCATTCCATGCACAGACATGCAAATATTGAGGCGATCATAGTGAAAAGTCTTGACATCTCCGTGTTAATATCTTTCTTTCCGTACCTTTCTTTCCATACAATGTGCTCAATTTAAAGAGAAATTAAACAAATTCGAGGCAGGGTTCACTCAATTCACCATTTTGATGTGCCTTTTTACTTATTTCTCCATAAATCTAGAACGGTGGTAGAAAATATTACATCACACTATCGAAAATAGTTATATGTGTATGTATATTCTTCAATATCATTAAAACAACATATAAATAAACAGAATTTCTACATTTCTCTGTCTGTTGATTGTCCGTCACCGTACCGGACATTAGATACTATTGAGTCCAAACATTTTTCGCCGGGGTAGTTTAGATACAGTGAATCAGCAAATAAATCTTTTTTGCATGTTAAGATCTGCTTTGAAAATTAAGGAAGTGGTCATAGTTATTATATAAATTTTTATTTAAGCCTTGAAGGGAAGTATAGAACCCTCAAATAATTTTCAAATTATTATTTATTTCTATGTCCTAAGACATTTAAAATCATTTAATTATCATCCTTTAATGATTATTTGTTCAATTTATATTTTATTTATATTCTT
Source organism: Mytilus californianus (assembly GCF_021869535.1). Taxonomy (NCBI): domain Eukaryota; kingdom Metazoa; phylum Mollusca; class Bivalvia; order Mytilida; family Mytilidae; genus Mytilus; species Mytilus californianus. Next base: position 88,392,143 of record NW_026262701.1, read on the forward strand.
TTAAAAAATTTACATTATTTAAAGGAAAATAACTTAAAACAGGATAAATCAAGGGAAGTAACCAAAAATTCATTTCAATTATTTTTAAATACACAAAGTTTTTATTACACAACGGCAGGTAGCCTGAGGTAAAAATCGTTGTTTACCAGTATGTTTGACACCCAAGCTGACAAATTTCATACACAGGATTTTTTTCTCTTCAATGGGAGGTTGGGAGGAGACCCCTGAAAACAGGATTATTGTACTCCCGTCGGGAGGTTCACATGTATGGATAAGTGCTGATCAAATATTTTTAACAAGTTAGGCCCCTTGGAAATATTAATTATATCGGAAATTGCGTTGTATTTGCGCTGAAGCCTTCATTCCTCTAAGATATTTATATAAAGTTTTTAAAGAACAAAAAAAGAGTGTTTTTTTTAGTTACTGTCCTTGCATGAATAAAATATGTGGAATGTGGGCGACATTGGAACTCTGTTCTTTTATTTCAAAACTTGTTTTAGGGAAACATTGCTAGCACTGTTTATCTATTTAGTACATAATTGCCAAATATAAGAGTATTCGGTGAAAGTCTGTGGCTTTACTATAACATTTCCATATGTTTAGCATTTGAAAAACAAAGGGTACATTATCCTTAAACTTCAGACTTTTAATGATTGGTTAAAAATTACACCATTCCAAGCTCTTTTGTTTTCCATACACTTAATATTACCAATAATTAACAAGTTTGAAGTCGAATCCGATATCGATACCAATAGTATGTATCACATGTAGTTTCCGGTTGTATGTATGTTCTGTATTCCTCCTTATATATAGGAGCACCACCATGGGGTATGGTGTAAAGGAGGACATTTAACACTCTGTATCGGTACAAATTTAATGTGAGCATTTGCCTACCCAGTTTCCAAACCTGGCAGTGACGGATCTTACTACCAGAAAGGTAACCTTCCCCAAAAACAATAAGTACAATGCAATAAAACATACGAACATACACTCACCTGGTTTGCTCATCTTCAAAATATAAAAACAATTGTATACAAAATAAAGAATAAGGTTGTAGTGAGAAAACCAGGACGGGTTCAAAAAGAAAGATTTTGAAAGCAGAGAAAACTGTGCACCTTATAATCAGCATGATTTTATCAGATGACAATACGAATACTAAAAATACAGGCTAAACATAAGGTGTAGGTACTTTCATCACTACAAAAGTCAAAAAGTCTGAAAAAGACCAGTTTTTGTCTGAATTTGCATGAATTTTTACTCGACATTCTTAATTTGTCTGAATAATTTTTAAAAATTCTTGACATAGTATGAATTTGTCTAATAAGGTTCTTGATTTTTCTTGACAAGTGTCTTGACAGTATGAACATTGTCTTAAAATTTCTCGACACTTCCTGTATCATCTGATAAGAGTCTGGATTAGTCTCGACCAATTCTTGACTGTCTTAAATTTGTCTCGATCCGTCTGGACATATTCTTGACATTCTTAATAATGTCTGAATATGTCTCGACATATTCTTGACATTCTAAATAATGTCTGAATATGTCTCGACACATTCTTGACAGTCTTAAATATGTCTTGACACTATCTCAACAGTATAAATTTCGCCTGAAATGTGAACAGACTTATTCTGCACTGTTTATGACATTCTATTGCTGTTATATACTCCTTTTTATTATTTTATTAATTTTGATTTTTTATTAAACATTTAAGTAATTGTTTTCACTTAGAATATAAGTAGAAGGTATTGACAAACAGCATTTAGATTTTTGTCGTTCGCAAAACTGCCAGTCAAATTTGCTTTACTAAAATAGGTGTCTTGTATCTCTTTTGGACCCCACAATTCATCTTTTGGGTTTGTGTAGCTAAAAAAAGAGGGGGTGGGGCTTTCGTTTAGGTCAAAGAATTTGTTCCCATCTTGATTCAAAAACCTTATTCATTTTTTAGAACAATCCAAAAACATTTTTTATTCATATTTGAGTGTTTAATTTTATAATTTTTTATCAAAAATAAATATTAATAAATAATAAAAAAAACTCCTTCCTGAAAAGAAAAAAATGTTTAGATCTATATTATGCATGTCTGTTTGAGAACCATTTCTATAGAAATCATTGATGGGACCCATTATCAATACATTTTTTTTATTATTCCTGGAGTAGATAATAATTTTCTTTTAATCTTTGGGAATTATTCAATTTGTTTTTATTCCTGGAGTAGATAATAATTTTCTTTTAATCTTTGGGAATTATTCAATTTGTTTTTATGTTAAAATAATTAACGTCATAATTTTGATGAAGAAAATCCATTTCAATTCAATTTTTTTTCATCAAAATGATGATTTTCATTTTCATCTATCAACAAACTTTTTAAATTGTAGTGGCATGGTCGGTCAACTGATAAGTTGTATGGCTGATTACAGGTAAAGCAATAACTTCTATTTGACAGTTGCGTGTACTCTGGGGTGTTGAATACCTTAATTTTATGGGGAACATCCTGTCCATGTGTAATACTTAATATATTCCAACAGATGACATTACACAAATTTTTCTTCTGTTAAATGAATGATTTGTATATCATCATAATTTGCTATTTATATAAACCACATTTTGGTATAATAATTATTTACCATATCAACATTAAATATTATGAATGTAGAATGAAATATGTCTACAGTATGATTGGTTTGAATCATTTAATTTATAAGATTTAGGAATCAAAATTTGTAATTATTTAAAAACCCACAACGAAATTGTTTTATATCAACACAACCACATTTGAATTATTTTATACTTTAGATTTCATAGCCATATTTGCATTTGTAAAAATACAAATGTATTTATATACCCAAATTTTCAATTATTTTACATGCCCAACTTTTATTTTTGTTGTAAAGAAGTGTAACTTGAAACAACAGTATATCATATAAAGAGAAATAAAGATTAAAGTAATATCATGAATATTGGTCATGATTTGTAAAACTCAGAACTGTCAAGTAAATTTAAGACACGATTCAAAATGTTCAGAATATGTCAAGCCATACTGAGAAAAAATAAGAATGTCGAGAATATGTCGAGAAATTTCAAGACAGTATTCAAATGTCAAGAATTTGTCAAGAAATTTTAAGACTATATTCAGAATGTCGAGAATATGTCGAGTAAATTTCATACAAATTTAATATAAATGAGAATTTGTCAAGAAAAATTAAGACACAAGTCATACTTTTGGAGAATGTCGAGTAAAAGTTCATGCAAATTAAGACAAAAACTGGTCTTTTCAGACTTTTAGACTTTTGTAGTGCATTCAGTCACGAACCCGCGTGGTGTTCTAGTGTTTATAAAGATAGCAGAAAAAGTAAACGGTCATCATACATATTCAAATATTATAATGAAAGTACTTCAGTAAACTGTGTATGTAGGTTCTTGGTCAGTGTTAGAAAGTGGTGAAAATTCTAAAAAGGCTATCCTTATCCCTATGGCCCAGAAAATACTACCATTCAACCTTTGATACAAGTGTATTTAAGTCAACTGAGGTAGTAGTTGCCTTTCAGAATCTTGTGTTAGTACTGCGCATTAAAGCTAAGAAATAGTTGTGGCTGCTATTATTGTTGTATTGTTGAGCATACTAATCTTATTTTCATGACAGATGCCCCAGACATTACAGTAAGCAGTCCTACATATACACAGAGTGATGATATCAGAATAGTTGAATGTAATCCTACTGGTAATCCAAACATTTACACCTACAAGAAATGGCAACACAAGTCCAAATATGGTGATATAATACGAGAGTTAAATGGAAATCAAACCTTAAGGTTACCAAATGTTACAATTTTAAATAGATATCAGGACACTGGAGAATATGTTTGTACAGCTAGTAATGGTATAAAAGGCAGAAATAATAGTTTTGAACAGACAGGTTCTGGATTAGTTACTGTGAATGGTAATTGAAATTAATTATTATTAAGAACATATAAAGCTAATTATGTTACCTTCACCTATTTTATGAGTGATAGCCTACCACCTAAAATACTCTTAGCACTTATTAACAACTTCTTGTCCAATCAAACTGCTTGAAATTCTTGTCATAAGTTTCATAGTAAATACTTTTTCTTGTACTTACTAAATATGCATAGATAACCACAAGGGTAAGATACCCACCCTTTCTCGTCCGATGGAAAATGGGCATTTTGCCTTCTATTTTTCATAGTACATGGATTTCCATGCACTATACAATGCAATATATGAATGACTTTTCATTGTAGATTAATTGTGATGGTGAACTCTCAATTACTGCACTAATAAAAAGAACAAACCCCTGAGGTACTTTCTATAGAAAAAGAGCAAAAGAAAAAACATTATGTGTTCTGTTGTTTGTCTAAATATTATAAATGAAAACAAGTTAAGGATGTAGTTAGGTGAAATTACAAAAAATGTATAATTTTAAATGTATATTATAAGTCAGAAGAGAATTAGTTAAAGAACAAAATAAGCTAAATATATTGATAGGTTATGGAACTCCTTTTTGAGATATTTTATTTTTAGAAAATGGTGGGAAAAGGCTGGCTCTGACTTATATAGATATCAGAAGATGTGGTATGAGTGCCAATGAGACAACTCTCCATCCAAGTCAAAATTTATAAAAGTAAACCATTATAGGTCACAGTACGGTCTTCAACACGGAGCCTTGGCTCACACCTAACAGTAAGCTATAAAGGGCCCCAAAAAATAACTAGTGTAAAACCATTCAAACGGGAAAACCAACGGTCCAATCTATATAAAAAACGAGAAACGAGAAACACTTATGAACCACATCAACAAACGACAACTACTGAACATCAGATTCCTGACTTAGGACAGGTGCAAACAAATGCAGCGGGTTTAAACGTTTTAATGGTACCAAACCTTCACCCTTTTTCTGAAACAATAGTGTAACATCACAACATAGAAAGACACACTATAAAATATCAACTGAAATAGCTTAACTCAATCAAAGGACATATTAACACCATTGAACATACACTGAACAAATAAATTTGACCTATGACACAATGTAAATACAAAATAAATAAACTAAGGGATGAATAATAAAAGTAACATGTTATATCAGTAAGAAATGTTAAACAATTAAAGAAAAACAATATGCTCGAACAAAAATACCATCCATTTGCAATAACTTTAAACACAGGTAAATGAAAATAATTTTGTTGTTAGGTATACGTGTACAGTACCAATAGAGAAAGGAAATATTTTTACAAAATAAATAATTTTGAATACAAAATAAATAAACTAAGGGAAGAATAATAAAAGTAACATGTTATATCGGTAAGAAATGTTAAACAATTAAAGAAAAACAATATGCTCGAACAAAAATACCATCCATTTGCAATAACTTTAAACACAGGTAAATGAAAATAATTTTGTTGTTAGGTATACGTGTACAGTACCAATAGAGAAAGGAAATATTTTTACAAAATAAATAATTTTGATGTTCATAGTACGAAGTGAAAATTTATAGTTATACCAAACACTTATCAAAGCTGGTATATAGACCAGATATAACCCTGAATAACATTAAATAACAAAAAAGCAATACAATTAGTATCAACAGGTCAAATAAACAAGAAAGTACGATTTGAGAGTACTCGCAGTTACTGACAGCTAGTTAAAAGCCAAAACAATTAATAATAAAAAATCATGCATCAGAGACTAAAATCAACTAAAACACATCCCAGGGATTTAGTATTTTAACGTCATGGACAGTCAAAAAAGACATGACTAGTGCAATACCAAAAATAAATGTATCGACAGACAGTAGGATAGTTAGGAGTTTAACCTCTTTATAGATCTAAACGAACGTGGGTGTGTCTTTATACATCCCACTTGAAAAAAATTTAGCATTGGCATTATTTGGGTCTCAAATCATAAGAAAATAATCTAGAATCTGGTTAAATTTTGGTAATGACCTTTTTATGAGCTATTGAAGTCTTCTATGAAAAGAAAAGTGGGTGATATGGGACAAAATATTTTACCTTGTATCGTAGGGAAAAAACCAAGGTGTCCGAACAACTAACGAAAATTCCTAAATCCTTAATAGAATTATAAAAACATTTTCAATTGAGCTTGAATATTGCAACTTTACATATGGGTAGGTTCATATATATGGAACGACCAAAAAAAAAAGAAAAATTGAAAAGGGGTTTAACATGTGTAGGTAAATTAATATTTACCTACACATTAGATTTACCTAATCTAATTTATATACCAGTCCTCAGACTAGACAGAGTCAATAGTTTTTAAGAAACAATGACTGTTAATATGTAAAGCAAAGGCAATTTTTGAAGAAGAAAAAAATACAATACATTCATCAATAAAAGTAAGCAATACTCATGTTGGAACGATCATAATTTTACTTATTTATTGAGTAGTTTAATCATTTGAAAAAGATGTATACAAGTTTCAAAAAGCTGATTTTTTTAACATTCAATGTGTTATTTTTTTAAATGAAGGAATTTGAGATATATAATTATTAAACTTTAGCTGAAGCAGAAAAAAAATCCATTTTTGTCTCGCCTTGACGGAGTCAAAAAGCGAGACATAGGTATGCTGTTTCCGGCGGCAGCGGTGGCGTCAACAATGTATTAGTTTGTGATTAGGTCTAGTTCATGGTGAACCACTAGAGGTAGGCAAATGATATTTGGTATGCAGTTGTATTAGCATTGGCACATCTCATTACCATGGAGATTATTTGGCCCTGCCCCCTCAGTCAAGGTCTATTGACTTTGAAACTTTTCATAGTTTACATGTATTAGTTTGTGATTAGGTCAATTTATGGGGAACCACTAGTGGTAGGTCAATGATATTTGATATGCAGTTGTATAAGCATTGGCATATCTCATTTCCATGGAGATTATTTGGCTCCGCCCCCTTAGTCATGGTCTATAGACTTTGAAAATTTTGCTAAGTTAACATGTATTAGTTTGTGATTAGGTCAGTTCAAGGGGAACCATTAGTGGTAGGCCAATGTTAATTGGTGTTCAGTTGTATAAGCATTAGCACATCACATTTCCATGGAGAATATTTGGCCCCGCCCCCTCAGTCATTATCTATTGACTTTGAAACTTTTGCTTACTTTACATGTATTAGTTTGTGATTAGATCAGTTTAAGATGAACTGCTAATGTTAAGTCAATGATATTTGGTATGCAAATGTATTGGCATTTGCAAGTATCGTTTCCATGGAGATTATATAGCCCCTCCCCTGATCATGGTTCATTGACTTTGAAACTTTTACATAGTTTACAAGTTAATGTTTGTGTTTAGGTTTGTTTAAAGGGAATGACTTATAATAAGTCAATGGTATTTGGTATGCAGTTGTATTAGCATTGGCACATCTCATTCCATATAGATTGTTTAGCCATGTACCTTCAGTCATGGTTCATCGACTTTGAATATTTGCATAACTTACATGTTAAAGTATTGCTATTTTAATTTCAACATTTGCATTATCAAAATTACAAAAAGGCGAGACATATCTCTGTAATAACATTTATTGAACAATTCAGCCTTTTTGTACCAAAAAAACAAACACAGTGCTATTTCATTCAATCTATTGAAATGGCCATTAAATATGATTTTCATCCCTTTTATTAACCATGTTAACATTTAAAATGAACTCATATTAAGGTTTGATTATAACAATTGTAGAGTATTATTTTGTAATGTCCCTCAAATGTTTGAATATGTTCTAAATTGGTCAGACAATACTTGGTCATGTTTTATGAACATTTAAAACCCTGGGCTACCCCACGGGTTAGAAATATTCATAAAACGTGACCAATTTTTGTTTAACCTATAAGTATTCAGTTATGAAGATATATTAAAAAATAGTGCCACTGGCTTTTTGTCGAGCCTTCGACTTTTGTTGAAAGAGCGAGACATAGCGATCCGACATTCCGTCGTCGTTGTCGTCGACGGCGGCGGCGTCCACAAATATTCACTCTGTGGTTAAAGTTTTTGAAATTTTAATTACTTTCTTAAACTATCCTTGATTTCTACCAAACTTGGACAGAAGCTTGTTTATGACCATAATGACCATAAGATAGTATCCAGAACAGGGCTTCCAAAACGGTCATATATTCCGGACTTGACCGAAACTTTCATAAAAAGTCCGGCTGCTCTCAGCCTCAAACGGTCAAATAGAATTGGTTTGCCACTTTTTGTTATTCAAGGCATTTTCATAAAACAATCATTTAAATTTTTACCAACTATCGATCGATAAAAATGTCCGTTTGGGGCTTTGGGCATGTCCGTTTGAGCATTTTAGTTTATAATTGTGGCAATCTATTTCACAAAGATATTTCGGTCATAATTGGGTTTAATAAAACAGATGCAGCATATTTCAGATACTTTGAAGTGTCTCAGTTAGTCTAATCCTCTGGGTACATAAATGTACCGCTTGGTCTTTAGCTTGTGTACATCAATAAAAAGTAGAAAAAACACGTTTTCTTTTATTTAAATAACAACAAGCTGTCAAACAATTATCCCTTCAATAAGTTATATTGAAGTCATAAATCATTCACTGATTACAGGTTTGTAACCTTTGATGAGGTGTCCTTAGCTTGTCTTTATCAATAGAATTAATGATGCATAACACTGTACATAAAGGTGATCAGGTAAACGAGGTCAAACATGTAAGCGTGTATGGAACAACATCCTATTTAATTACGCTTTATAGATATTATTTTAAATGAGCATTCAGTTTAAAAAAGTATCCTGATATTTAAAAGTTATTCTTCAAATAAGGATATTTATAAATGAATAAGTATGATATATATTATTTTATTTAACACTGTACATCGTGTTAAATACTGGGGTACTCTAAAGGGGAAAATTTATTGAAATATATAGGAAAAACACCGAGAATAGCTGAGTTGTCCAATAAATAAGGGGGGCGTTCTCTATTCTTGTTTTCATATTAATAACTGTTTTTATAATTGAAATCATAAAGAAGAATATCCAATCATGACAATCTCCGACTGTTATAAAGACTTTGTCTCAAATTGAACTTTACAAATCTGCCATCATGGGCAAACGTAAACGTGACGATTCCGATCAAAATTCGAAATCTGCTAAAAATGCTAGAAGCTATATTCATAAATGGTTACAACTGTTTTTATGGTTAAGATTTGACAGTATGCTAAATGCCATGTTTTGTGACATTTGTCAAAAACATAAACTTAAAAATAACTTTTCGAAAGTCAGCCGTTGTAGAGCATGCTAATAGCAATGACCACGTTCAAGCTCTTAAATTAGAGACAGCTTCCAAAAGTAATCCAATTGTATCAGTATTTGAGAAAGACTGACAATGCAATGTGCACCTTGTTCCGTAATGCTTACTTTATTGCTGAATAAAATTTACTAATGGACAAATTTCAGTCAATAAATGATTTTTAACTAAGTTAAATGGTGCCGTGATCACTTCTAAATTACATCAAGAGAACAATGCCTGCTCCGAATTTATTCAGACAATTTCCGATATTATAGAGAAAGAGGTGATGTCCGACGTAAAGTTAAGTCCCGCCGTGGGAATCAACTGATCTGGCTACGCAAAAACATTTAATTTTGTACTTATCATACCTCAAAGCTGGTGAACTGAAAATTAGTTTAAATTATTTATCAACTGAGTATGTTTTTATTTATTCTTCTTATTTTCTAAATCAGGTTGGGAAATTGTACAAAGAAAAATGTTGTTACTGTTCAGTAGATTTTACACGGTTTAAAACAATATCCTTCATTGGGCCTCCTCTGGGATTCCAGAAGTAAGTTTTGTAAAAAAAATATCCTGTTTTTCCGTATTTTACTTATAAATGGACTTAGTTTTCTGCCAGGAAACATTACATTCACTCTGTGGTTAAAGTTTTTAAAATTTTAATAACTTTCTTAAACTATCCTGGATTTGTACCAAACTTGGTCAGAAGCTTGTGTAAAAGCTAGTATCTAGAAGGAAATTTTGTTAAAATTTTGTACCTGTTTATCCGTATTTTACTTATAAATGGACTTAGTTTTCTGCCAGGAAACATTACATTCACTCTGTGGTTAAAGTTTTTAAAATTTTAATAACTTTCTTAAACTATCCTGGATTTGTACCAAACTTGGTCAGAAGCTTGTGTAAAAGCTAGTATCTAGCAGGAAATTTTGTTAAAATTTTGTACCTGTTTATCCGTATTTTACTTATAAATGGACTTAGTTTTTCTTCCAGTTAACACTACATACAGTCTGCAGTTAAAGATTTAAAACATTTATTAGATTCATAAACTATCCTGGATTTTTACCAAACTTGGACAGAATTAAGCTTCATACAATCAAAAGATTGTATTGAAAGGAATATTGTTATTATTTTTTTTCCTCATTTTTGTTGAGCCTGCGATTAACAGCAAAAGTAGGTGAGACACTGGGTTCCGCGGAACCCTTACAAATTTTTTGGAATTGAAATTTGTGTCCTAAATTAGATTAATGTAATAGTTTTGACAATTATTTAAAAATAGTTATTGGTTATAAAAAATAATTAAAAAAACAAGATTATGAAGATAAATAAGACAGAAAATTATTGCTGTTAACAATGCTATCTTATTATTGGGCATCCATGAAGTTACAGAAACAGGATGTACCATGAACTTTGTGGAGGGAAGTTTAATCAATTTTAATTGACGAGAAGTTTTATAATTTAATATACTTGAGAAAAAAATCATTAAAAAATCATGTAAAAAGATTATGATGACAATCAATTTGATTTAAAACTTTTATAGGAACTTGATCCCTTTCATCATAAATTGAAGCACTGTGATAATGTCTGAAAGAAAATGTACAACTATATTGATATTTTAATAAATAAAAATAGTTTTTGTTTTACTGTGAAATAAAAAAAGTTTTCCAGACATGTATTTTTATAATAAATATATTGATTGTTGAGTTTTGAATTCCCATGCCACTAGACTATGAGCTACAATTATCTATATTTTGATAACTTTATTGTCCACGTGCAACGCTTTACTGGGACATAGAAATACCGGGTGTCTTTCCGTCTGTCTGTCCATCCGTGCGTCCGTCTGTCCGGTCTTGTTAGCACTCTCACATGTACAATTCTTGTCAGATTTTTATAAAACTTATATCATAGATTTATATCAGCAATGTCTTGGATGAGTTTGAAAATCAGTGCCGATGAACTATTTTTTAAAAGAGTTATGCCCCTTTGAAACATTAGTTATATGGAAAATTGCATCTTTAGCGCTCTCATGTGTGCAATTCTTACCAGATTTTTATGAAGTTTATATCAGCAATGTATCGAACGAGTTCGAAAATCAGTGCTGATTAACTATTTTTAAAAGAGTTATGCCCCTTGGAAATATTAATTTTATGGAAAATTGCATTGTTAGGGCTCTCATGTGTACAATTCGTGCCAGATTTTTTTTTGAAATGTATATTGTAGGTTTATATCAGCAATGTCAATGTGTTGGTCGAGTTCGAAAATCAGTGCCAATCAACTATTTTAAAAAGAGTTATGCCCCTTGGAAAAATTAATTATATGGAAGATTGTATTGTTAGCGCTCTCATGTGTACAATTCTTGCCAGATTTTTTTTGAAACTTTATTATAGGTTTATATCAACAATGTCTCGTAAGAGTTTGAAAATCAGTGCTGATCAATTATTTTTAAAACAGTTATGCACTTATTATTAATATTAATTATATGGAAATTTGCATTGTAAGCGCTCTCACATGTACAATTTTTGCCAGATTTCTATCAAATTCATATCAAAGGTTAATATCAGCAGTATCATGAACAAATTTTGAAAATAATAGCCAATAAAATATTTTTAATGAGTTATGCCCCTTGGAAATATTATATGAATCTCAATTCTTCAACTCTCTAAGATAATTTTAAAAAAGTTTTGAAAAACAAAATAAATTTTTTTTTTTAGTTATTGCCCTTGAACAGGTAAAATATGTGCAACAAGGGGGACATTGGAACTCTGTTCTTTTATTAGCATAGTTTTAGTTTTACTGTGATATAAAAAAAAAGTTTTGGAATCTCTCTATTTATCTATTTCTGATTTAGTTCAATTTATTTTGTTCTCTAAACATGTAAGGAAGTAGATATCTCTTTATCTCAATATATACACAGCAACATCAGCAGCTACCATCTTTTTCATTCTATAGCTAAGGACATTTTAAAATCAACAATGTTTAAATTTGATTGATATTTAAACCATTGCAGCATTTACAAACTCGTGAGTAGATTTTACATAATAATTAGTTGATAAAATTGTTTTATTAGCTCCTTTCAGCAAACGCCTGTGATTAGAACATACTCATCCATTCTCGTTCAATGGAAATTCAGTATTTTCCCTTCTATTTTTCATAGTACATGGCTTTCCATGCACTATAAATGCTACACATGAATGACTTTTCATTGTAGATTAATTGTGTGAGTGAACTCTTAAAAATTGCACTAACGATGTGTACAACCCCCCCTAAGGCAATGTCCAAGGGAAAAGAGCAAAAGAAAAAATCATGAGTACTGTTGTTTGTCTAATCACCGGGTATTATAAATGAAATCAGGAGAATAGAACTACTGAAGCATTTTAAGTTGAGGTTGCAAAATTGTAATGATGGTACATATATAGACCCCTGAAAAAAATAGAATTGAAAAGGGAGCAAAGGTATAGGTAAAGTACATGTGATATTTAATCCAGTTCTTATACCAGACCTCAAACTCAATGTTTCAAGAAACAATGACTGATGATAAAAAAATCAAAGAAAGTTTTTTTAGAAAAAAATCAATGCATTCACCAATTAAAAAAAAGCAAGCATCTGATGTTGAAACGATTGTAAATTAAAATTTTTATGATGAAGTTTTGTCCTTATTTAAAATTATACAGTTTTAGAGAAGCTGATTTACATAACATTTTGTGCTTTTTAAAATGAATGAAATTTTAGATATATATAAGATTTAATTGTACCTGAAGCAGAGGAAATCTCCATTTTTTAATAATTTATCCTTTTTTTGTTATCACAAAACCATTTAATTGCTCTTTCATTCCATCTGTTTAAATGGTCATTATATGATTTACATCCCTTTTTAGCTCACCTGACCCGAAGGGTCAAGTGAGCTTTTCTCATCACTTGGCGTCCGTCGTCCGTCGTCGTCGTCCATCGTCGTTTGCTTTTTACAAAAATCTTCTCCTCTGAAACCACTGGGCCAAATTTAACTAAACTTGGCCACAATCATCATTAGGGTATCTAGTTTAAAAAATGGGTCCGATGACCCCGCCAACCAACCAAGATGGCCACCATGTCTAAAATTAGAACATAGGGGTAAAATGTAGATTTTGGCTTATATCTCTGAAACTAAAGCATTTAGAGGAAATCTGACATAGGGTAAAACTGATTATCAGGTCAAGATCTATCTGCCCTGAAATTTTCAGACAAATCTGACAACCTGTTTTTGGGTTGCTGCCCCTGAATTGGTAATTTTAAGGAAATTTTGCAGTTTTTGGTTATTATCTTGAATATTATTATAGATAGAGATAAACTGTTAACAGCAATAATGTTCAGCAAAGTAAGATCTACAAATAAGTTGTCATGACCAAAATTGTCAGTCGACCCCTTTAGGAGTTATTGCCCTTAATAATCAATTTTTAACAATTTTTCGTAAATTTTTGTTATCTTTTACAAAAATCTTCTTCTCTGAAACTACTGATACAAATTTAACCATACTTGGCCATAATCATTATTAGGGTATCTAGTTTTAAAAATTTGTCCGATGACCCCGCCAACGAACCAAGATGGCCGCCATGGGTAAAAATAGAACATAGAGGTAAAATGCAGTTTTTGGTTTATATCTCTGAAACTAAAGCATTTAGAGCAAATCTGACAGGTGCCAAAAATGTTCATCAGATTTAGATTTATCTGCCCTGAAATTTTCAGACAAATCCGACGACCCGTTGTTGGGTTGCTGCCCCTGAGTTAGGAATTTTACCAAAATTTTGCAGTTTTTATACGACCGCAAAAAAATTTTTGTGGTCGTATATTGGTATGACGTTGGCGTCGTCGTCGTCGTCGTCGTCGTCCGGCGTCGTCGTCGTCGTCGTCGTCCGGCGTCGTCGTCCGAATACACATTAGTTTTCGCACTCTAACTTTAGTTTAAGTAAATGGATCTCATTGAAATTTTACCATAAGGTTCAATACCACAAAAGGAAGGTGGGGATTGATTTTGGGGGTTATGGTACTAACAGTTAAGGAATTAGGGGCCAAAAGGGGCCAAAAATAAGCATTTTTGTAACTTCCAGACATAACTTGTGTGTAAGTGTATGGATCTCTCTGACATTGTACCACAAGGTTCCATATCACAAAGGGAATGCTGGGATTGATTTTGGGGGTAATTGTCTCCAAATTTTAGGAATTAGGGGCCAAAAAGGGGCAAAAAACAAGCATTTTTCTAGTTTCATGACAATAACTTGTTTGTAAGTGTATGGATCTTTATGAAATTGTACTACAAGGTTCCATATCACAAAGGGAATACTGGGATTGATTTTTGGGGTAATTTCCTCCAAATATTAGGAATTAGGGGCCAAAAAGGGGCAAAAAACAAGCATTTTTCTAGTTTCATGACAATAACTTGTTTGTAAGTGTATGGATCTTTATGAAATTGTACTACAAGGTTCCATATCACAAAGGGAAGGCTGGGATTGATTTTGGGGGTTTTCCCTCAAAATTTTAGTAATTAGGGGCCATAAAAGGGCAAAAAAAACATGCATTTTTCTAGTTTCAGGACAATAACTTGTGTGTAAGTGTATGGATCTTTATGAAATTGTACTGCAAGGTTCCATATCACAAAGGGAAAGCTGGAATTGAGTTTGGGGGTAATTGCCCTAAACGTTTAGGAATTTGGGGCCAAAAAGGGGCCAAAAAACAAGCATTTTTCTAGTTTCCAGACAATAACTTGTGTTCAAGTGTATGAATCTCTCTGAAATTGTACTGCAAGGTACCATACCACAAAGGGAAAGCTGGGATTGAGTTTGGGGGCGATGAATCATAAGGGGGTTCAAAAAATTGGGGGGGGGGGGGGGGGAATTTTTTTGTTCCTTTTTTTTCTTTAACATTTTCCATTTTAAATTGGTTATTTCTGATTTATATATAAAAGCAAATAATAATGATATGGTTTGAATAGGCATACATGTGAACCTCCCGACGGGAGTACAATAATCCCGTTTTCAGGGGTCTCCTCCCGACCTCCCGTTGAAAAAATCCCGTGTATGAAATTTTTCATGAATGAAAAATTTCTGCCCAACATAACATCTCAGGCATCTGGTGTAACTGACATTACCTGAAGTTATATCTTACCTGTAAATCAATTTACATGCATAATTATATGGCTTCACTTGTCAGCTTGGGTGTCAAACATACTGGTAAACAACGATTTTTACCTCAGGCTAACTGCCGTTGTGTAACAAAAACTGTGTATTTATTGGGTTACTTCCCTTGATTTATCCTGTTTTAAGTTACTTTCCTTTTAATAATGAAAATTTTTAAAAGAATATAAATAAAATATAAATTGAACAAATAATCATAAAAGGATGGTTATTAAATGATTTTAAATGTCTTAGGACAAATAAAAAAATAATAATTTGAAAATTATTTGAGGATTCTATACTTCCTTTTAAGGCTTAAATTGAAATTTATATAATAACTATGACCCTAACTTGACAGATAGAATGAATTTCTGAGTTTGCAAATAAAAACTATTTGCAAGAGAAAAAATAAAAAAATAAAAACTATTTGCGGACAGCTAAACAAATGTTCTGGTTGCAATGATTGTTTTATAGAATATGAAGTAAAAAATTTAAAGAACATATTGGAAAAAAACAATGTTAGATTGAACATGTAGAATATAAAGATGGAGAAACTTTATAAGTACAAGGGTACTATAAACATAATAAATTGGTTGGAAAGTTAAAGAAAACACACTTTAAAAGACCATTTTTACAGCACACGGTTACATTTACAACAAAATTAATGTCGATTAAAAACCTCCTGATCTGAGTCCTAATCTCCTGACCAAAATTTCCCAATCTCCTGATCTGAGTTTCACAGTCCATCACATGTATGAATAGGTAAATTGAAAATTTTTAAGTTCTTAGACCACTTTCATTCTGTGTCAGAAACCTATGCTGTGTCAAATATTTAATTACAATCCAAATTCAGTGCTGTATCAAGCTTGAATGTTGTGTCCATACTTGCCCCAACTGTTCAGGGTTCGACCTCTGCGGTCGTATCAAGCTGCGCCCCAGCGGAGCATTTTATTTGTTATTATCTTAGATATCATTATAATATCTAATATCTAATACTATTAATTATTATTTTAACCTTATTTTACATGATTTCCAAAGCATCAGTAAATACAGGTGAGCGACACAGGCTCTTGAGAGCCTCTAGTTATATGACCGCAAAAATTCGTATAATGCTATCATGTCGTCGTCGTCCAAAGACACATTTGGTTTCCGGACAATAACTTTAGTTAAGTGAACGGAACTCTATGAAATTTTACCAGAAGGTTCAATACCACAAAAGAAAAGTTGGGATCGATTTTGGGGGTTATTGTGCCAATAGTTTATGAATTAGGGGCCAAAAAGGTGCCAAAAACAGCATTTTTGTAGTTTCCAGACAATAACTTGTGTGTAAGTGTATGGATATCTCTGAAATTGTACCACAAGTATCCATATCACAAAGGGAAGTCTGGGATTGAGTTTGGGGGTAATTGCCCCAAACTTTCAGGTATTAGGGATAAAAAAGGGGCCAAAAACAAGAATTTTTCTATTTAACAGACAATAACTTGTGGTTAAGTGTATGGATCTCTCCAAAATTGTACTACAAGGTTCCATACCACAAAAGGAAGGCTGGGATTGAGTTTGGGGGTAATTACTCCAAAGGGGGGGGGGGGGGGGTCCAAAAATTGGGCGGGATTTATTTTTCCAATTTGTTTGGGGGGGTTTATATTTAAGTCTCCCAAACGAAGTTTGAAGTTTGGGAAGACATTGTTTTTGCTCAGTTCTTATTATTAAGTGGCCAAAACAGAGTTTTGGGGACTTTATGTTTTTGTCCCGTTTCTTCTTCTTATTATTATTATTATTATGTCACCCGATCGACAATGTCGGGTGACATATTGCTTTTCCTCTGTTTCTTTATTATGGCACCCTCAACGGAGGTGGGGTGACATATTGTTATTCTACGTTTCTTTTTTTCTTATTAAGTTGCCAAAACGGAGTTTTGGGGACTTTATGTTTTTGTCCCCTTTCTTATTATTATTATTATTAAGTCGCCAAAACAGAGTTTTGGGGACTTTATGTTTTTGTCCTGTTTCTTATTATTATTATTATTATTATTATGGCACCCTCAACGAAGTTGGGGTGACATATTGTTATTCTACGTTTCCTTTTTTTTCTTATTATGTCACCCATACGACAATGTCGGGTGACATATTGCTTTTCCTCCGTTTCTTTATTATTATGTCACTTGTACGACAATGTTGGGTGACATATTGCTTTTCCTCCGTTTCTTTTTTAGCTCACCGGGGCTTTAAGGGCCCCATGTGAGCTTATGCCATCACTTGGCGTCCGTCATCGTCCGTCGCCTGTCGTCCGTCGTCGTCGTCTGTCGTCGTAAACTAATTAAAAAATCTTCTCTGAAACTACTGGGCCAAATACCTTCAAACTTTAATTAAATGTTCCTTAGGGTATCTTGTTTATAAATTGTATCCGAAATTTTGATCCATCAACAAACATGGCTGCCATGGCTAAAAATAGAACATAGGGGTGAAATGCAGTTTTTGGCTTATATCTCAGAAACTAAAGCATTTAGAGCAATTCTGACATGGGGTAAAATTGTTCAATTGGTCAAGATCTATCAGCCCTGAAATTGTTGGGTTGCTGCCACTAAATTGGTTGTTTTAAGGACATTTTGCAGTTTTTATACGACCGCAAAAAAATTTTTGTGGTCGTATATTGGTATGACGTTGGCGTCGTCGTCGTCGTCGTCGTCGTCGTCATCCGGCGTCGTCGTCCGAATACACATTAGTTTTCGCACTCTAACTTTAGTTTGAGTGAATGGATCTCAATGAAATTTTACCATAAGGTTCAATATCACAAAAGGAAGGTGGGGATTGATTTTGGGGGTTATGGTACCAACATTTAAGGAATTAGGGGCCAAAAAGGGGCCAAAAATAAGCATTTTTGTAACTTCCAGACATAACTTGTGTGTAAGTGTATGGATCTCTCTGACATTGTACCACAAGGTTCCATATCACAAAGGGAATGCTGGGATTGATTTTGGGTGTAATTGCCTCCAAATTTTAGGAATTAGGGGCCAAAAAGGGGCAAAAAACAAGCATTTTTCTAGTTTCATGACAATAACTTGTGTGTAAGTCTATGGATCTCTCTGACATTGTACCACAAGGTTCCATATCACAAAGGGAATGCTGGGATTGATTTTGGGGGTAATTGCCTCCAAATTTTAGGAATTAGGGGCCAAAAAGGGGCAAAAAACAAGCATTTTTCTAGTTTCCACACAATAACTTGTGTGTAAGTGTATGGATCTTTATGAAATTGTACTACAAGGTTCCATATCACAAAGGGAAAGCTGGAATTGAGTTTGGGGGTAATTGCCTCCAAAGTTTAGGAAAAGGGGCCAAAAAGGGGCCAAAAATAAGCATTTTTCTAGTTTCCAGACAATAACTTGTGTTCAAGTGTATGGATCTCTCTGAAATTGTACTGCAAGGTACCATACCACAAAGGGAAGGCTGGGATTGATTTTGGGGGTAATTCCCTCAAAATGTTAGGAATAAGGGGCCATAAAAGGGCAAAAAAATTTACAAGCATTTTTTCTAGTTTCAGGACAATAACTTGTGTGTAAGTGTATGGATCTTTATGAAATTGTACTGCAAGGTTCCATATCACAAAGGGAAAGCTGGGATTGAGTTTGGGGGTAATTGCCCTAAACGTTTAGGAATTTGGGGCCAAAAAGGGGCAAAAAAACAAGCATTTTTCTAGTTTCCAGACAATAACTTGTGTTCAAGTGTATGGATCTCTCTGAAATTGTACTGCAAGGTACCATACCACAAAGGGAAGGCTATGATTGAGTTTGGGGGTGATGAATCATAAGGGGGTTCCAAAAATTGGTGGGGGGGATTTTTTTTCCCTTTTTTTTTCTTTAAAATTTTCCATTTTAAATTGGTTATTTCTGATTTATATATAAAAGCAAATAATAATGATATGCATACATGTGAACCTCCCAACGGGAGTACAATAATCCCGTTTTCAGGGGTCTCCTCCCGACCTCCCGTTGAAGAGAAAAAAATCCAGTGTATGAAATTTTTTCCCCAACATATCATCTCAGACATCTGGTGTAACTGACATTACCTGAAGTTATATTTTACATGTAAATCAATTAGCATGCATAATTATATGGCTTCATTTGTCAGCTTGGGTGTCAAACTTACTGTTAATCAACATTTTTTACCTCAGGCTAACTGCCGTTGTGTAATAAAAACTTTGTGTATTTATTGGGTTACTTCCCTTGATTCATCCTGTTTTAAGTTTCTTTCCTTTCAATAATGTAAATTTTTAAAAGAATATAAATAAAATATAAATTGAACAAATAATCATAAAAGGATGGTAATTAAATTATTTTAAACGTCTTAGGACAAATAAAAAAATAATAATTTGAAAATTATTTGAGGGTTCTATACTTCCTTTCAAGACTTAAATTGAAATTTATATAATAACTATGACCCTTGATTCTAGATCATATATATATGTTTCTTAATATGCAAATGTAAACTAATTGCAATTGCTGATAGTTAAACAAATGTTCTGAATGCAATGATTGTTCTATAGAATAATGATATAAAAGACATGAATTAAAAAATTTAAAAAAGATAGAGAAACTTTATAAGTACAAGGGTACTATAAACATAATACATTCGGATGGAAAGTTGAAGAATACACACTTTAAAAGACAATTTTTACAGCACACGGTTACATTTACGTCAAAATTTATGTCGACTAAAAACCTCCTGATCTGAGTCCTAATCTCCTGACCAAAATTTCCCAATCCCCTGATCTGAGTTTCACAGTCCATCACATGTATGGATATGGTTTGAATAGGTAAATTAAAAATTTTTAAGTTCTTAGACCACTTTCATTCTGTGTCAGAAACCTATGCTGTGTCAAATATTTAATTACAATCCAAATTCAGTGCTGTATCAAGCTTGAATGTTGTGTCCATACTTGCCCCAACTGTTCAGGGTTCGACATCTGCGGTCGTATCAAGCTGCGCCCCAGCGGAGCATTTTATTGGTTATTATCTTGAATATTATTGAAGATAAAGATAAACTGTAAACAGCAAAAATGTTCAGCAAAGTAAGATCTACAAAAAAGTTTATATGACCAAAATTGTCAATTGACCCCTTAAGGAGTTATTGCCCTTTAAGTACAATTTTACACAAGTTGTTTTATGTTTTTTAACTTTAAAAATCTTCTCAAATGAATCTAGTATAAATTTTGTACTTCATTTCCTTGTATGTCAAGAAACAGAGACACTATGGCTAAAATGGAACATATGGGTAAAAGCAAAAATAATCATTGATGAAAGATTTAAGCAAAAAAAAAACAGGTGAGCGATTCAGGCTCTTGAGAGCCTCTTGTTTTATTATGGCACCCTCAACGGAGTTGGGGTGACGTATTGTTATTCTAGATTTATTTTTTTTCTTATTTTTCTTCCATTCATTTTGTCCGTGCGAGTTCTTGGAATCCAATGGACCAATGTTGATGGAACTCTACTATAATGAGGACCCCCATGTAAAGTTGTGCACCTTGCTATGGAATTGTAAAAAATGGCCGCCGTTTCCATGGAAACAGTAAAAATGCAAAAAAAAATCAAAGTGTTCCAAACTGGAACAAACATAGGAATGGTAACTGACATGTGCTGATTTGCAGTTTGACTTCGGAATTTCAAAATGGCTGCCGTTACCATGGAAACAGCTAAATATAAAAAATTCTAACTCTTTCGTTATAAGACCCAACTGGATGAAACTTTATGAAAATGTTACCCAGTATGCTAAGATGTCAAGACAATATTTGGATAGTCCAAAATGGGTGCCGTTGTCATGGAAACTGGGGGCAAGTTTTACATTGACCCTTTAGGAAAATGCATAAAATCAGCATTTTCTTAAAGAGTATTTGACCAAAGTCAGTGAAACTGTATTGATATATAACATGACATGTGGCAATGAGATGACTGCTTTTAGAATTTTGGAATTATCCACTGTAACCACTTACCATGGAAACAGCAAAAATGTTCAAAATTTCAAAAAAAATCAAAATGCTGCAAACTGGATGAAACTTTACAGAAATGGTAACTGGCATGAGCAGAGTTGCATTTTGAAGTTGGAATTTTCAAAATGGCTGCCGTAACCATGGAAACAGCAAAAAAGTTCAAAATTTCAAAATGCTCTAAACTTGATGAAACTTTACAAAAATGATAATTTGCAAGTGTAGATGCACTCTTTGACTTTTGAATTTGCTAAATAGCTGCCGCTCACCTGGCAATGGGGGAAAGGTGCCATCCGCTATTGCTTGCAATGGCAAATCTAGTTATGGCACCTTCAAGTGAGTTGGGGTGAGGTATTGTTATTCTACGTTTCTTTTTTTTCTTATTATTATGTCACCCGATCGACAATGTCGGGTGACATATTGCTTTTCCACTGTTTCTTTTTCCCTATTATTATAATAATTATGTCACCCGATCGACAATGTCGGGTGACATATTGCTTTTCCTCTGTTTCTTTTTCCCTATTATTATTATTATGTCACCCAATCGACAATGTCGGGTGACATATTGCTTTTCCTCTGTTTCTTTGTTATTATTATTATTCTTCCAATGATTTTTGTCCGGCAGTTTTTTTGGAGCCAATGGAACCAATCTTTATGATAGTTCACTATAATGAGGAACACAAAATTTCGGGTTGCAGTAGGTCTTAAGAACATAAAAAATGGCTGCCATTACCATGGAAACGGAACAAATGTGAAAAAATCCAGTTTTTATACGACCGCAAAAATTAAAAATTTTTTGGTTATAAGACGGCAAAAATTAAAAAATTTTTGGTCGTATATTGGTATGACGTTGGCGTCGTCGTTGTCGTCGTCGTCGTCGTAGTCTGGCACTCTAACTTTAGTTTAAGTGAATGGATCTCCATGAAATTTTACCATAAGGTTCAATACCACGAAAGGAAGGTTGGGATTGATTTTGGGGGTTATGGTACCAACAGTTAAGGAATTAGGGGCCAAAAAGGTACCAAAAATAAGCATTTTTGTAACTTTCAGACAATAACTTGTGTGTAAGTGTATGGATCTCTCTGACATTGTACCACAAGGTTCCATATCACAAAGGGAAGGCTGTAATTGATTTTGGGGGTAATTGCCTCAAAATTTAAGGAATTAGGGTCCAAAAAAGGGGCAAAAAACAAGCATGTTTCTAGTTTCATGACAATAATTTGTGTGTAAGTGTTTGGATATTTCTGAAATTGTACTACAAGGTTTCATATCACAAAGGGAAAGCTGGAATTGAGTTCGGGGGTAATTGCCTGAAACGTTTAGGAATTGGGGGCCAAAAAGGGGCAAAAAATAAGCATTTTTCTAGTTTCAAGACAATAACTTGTGTTCAAGTGTATGGATCTCTCTGAAATTGTACTGCAAGGTACCATACCACAAAGGGAAGGCTGGGATTGAGTTTGGGGGTGATGAATCATAAGGGGGTTCAAAAAATTTGGGGGGGGGGGGATTTTTTTTTTTTTCTTTTTTTTTCTTTTTTTCCTTTTTTTTTTCTTTTAAAATTTTCCATTTTAAGTTGGTTATTTCTGATTTATATTTAAAAGCAAATAATTATGACATGGTAGGAGATACACACCAAACAGGATGTGTAGATTTTTATATAATAAGTATTGTGCAATAGCTAGAAATTTTCAATTGCACAGTATTGCACAATAGCAAGAAATCTTCAATTGCACAGTATTGCGCAATAGCAAGAAATCTTCAATTGCACAGTATTACGCAATAGCAAGAAATATCCAATAGCACAATATTGCGCAATAGCAAGAAATTGTCAATTGTACAGTATTGCGCAATAGCAAGAAATATTCAATTGCACAGTATTGTGCAAAAGAAGATACTTCTTATAAATTGCTTATTTCTTGATCAATTTCAATGGGGTTTTATTCTTGAATTCTTGGGGTTCTTTAATATGCTGAATCTAACCGTGTATTTAGTTTTTGGATTTTGGGCCCCGTTTTTAAATTGGTCCACATTGAGGTCCAAAGGGTCCAAAATTTAACTTTGTTTGATTTCATCAAAAATTGAATTATTGGGGTTCTTTGATATGCGGAATCTAACCGTTTATTTAGATTCTTAATTTTTGGTTCCGTTTTCAAATTGGTCTACATTAAGGTCCAAAGGGTCCAAAATTAAACTTAGTTTGATTTTAACAAAAATTGAATTTTTAGTGTTCTTTGATATGCTGAATCTAAACATGTATTTAGATTTTTGATTATGGGCCCAGTTTTCAAGTTGGTCCAAATCGGGGTCCAAAATTAAAATTTGTTTGATTTCAACAAAAATTGAATATATGGGGTTCTTTGATATGCTGAATCTAACCATGTATTTAGATTTTGGATATTGGACCATAATAGGTGAATGTCCAATTTAAAATTTTTAAATTCTTAGACCACATTCATTCTGTGTCAGAAACCTATGCTGTGTCAAATATTTAATCACAATCCAAATTCAGAGCTGTATCAAGCTTGAATGTTGTGTCCATACTTGCCCCAACTGTTCAGGGTTCGACTTCTGCGGTCGTATCAAGCTGCGCCCTGCGGAGCATTTTATTGGTTTTGTTGAACTATTTGGATATGCTTAAACTTAGAATCATTATATTTTAATACAATGTAGGTGCCCACTATATACTGGTGTTGGATGATTTTGGCAACCATTGGAACTACTATGTTGCCATGGAAACTACATGAAAAATTTCAAAAAAATCAAAATGCTCCAAACTTTATGAAACTTCTCAGTAACGATGAGCAACATTGGAAGATGTAGCATTTGGAGTTAGAATTTCCAAAATGGCTGCTGTTACCATGGACACAATGCAAAAAGGTCAAAATGCTCCAAAAACTTCAGGGTTTGTTGAAGAATTTTGGTATGCTTTAACTTAAAATCATCAAAATTTTATACAACATAGTTGTCCATTATATACAGGTTTTGAATGATTTTGACAATCATTGGAACTGTTATGTTACCATGGATACAGAAGCAAAAATTTCAAAAATTTCAGAATGCTTCAAACTTAATGAAACTTCACAATAGTGTTGACTGTCATGTGTGGAAGTGGCAATTGGCGTTGGAATTTCCAAAATAGCTGCAGTTACCATGGAAACAAGGCAAAAAGGAAAAATTATGCGTTTAATTTGTAAATCCGCTAAATGTTCTAAAAAATGACAGAAAGATGTATAGCCATCATTATATATGTGCATTCACTGTTTAAAATTTTAAAACTGGCTGCAATCTAGTGGCAATGGGGGAAGGGTGACATCTGCTATTGCTTGCAATGGCAAATCCAGTTATTAGGTCTTTCCACTTTTCTGTGGAAAGACCTATTGTATTTGTTCTGATTATTATTTTTTTTTTTTTTTCCCGCCAAATTTTGTTCTTGCGATAAATGTTTGTTTCGCAATATGTCGCTTAGATATTTCTCATATTGTATCGTATAGTTTATGCGCTTTTAAATTTCACCCTGCTAAGCGGAACCATTTTCTTTGCAAGAGTTATCTCCCTATTCACTGTTTATCATCTGTGTGCATCTCCTTCGTAACAAAAAAGATATCGACAAAATTCTTTTTCTAAATTGTTTGTTACATCCTCAGGAATTTTTGCCTAATTTGGATCGAAGCGATCCAGTGAGATCTTAAAGGAGTTATCTGCCTTTACCAAATTAATTTGTCGTTATGTTTTTGTAACACGTAAACCGTAAGCCGTATAAAAAAAATTTGACCAAAATGTTAGTCGCGACATGATATAACTGGAAAGTTTTTGTCAAAATGGTACGCGTCATTGTTTTAGGGGTTCCATGCCACTGAAATAGTAAAATGAACAAAATGAACTAATTATAGCCTCAAACTTTGCAGCTATCATGATGTATCCAATTTCGCCTTGATGTTCAGTCCAGTTTGACTGTAAAAATGCAATCCTTCTGTTGTACAAACTTCTTAAATAGAAAAATAATTCCTGTAAAAATCGGCTCCAATTCATACTCCCGCTAGACGCGGTCCGCTTGATTGAGAAATAAAATTCAATGACGTAGAAAAATCGTAATATTGCTGAAATCCTACAATCAAATTTTTTAATCATGCATTGAAATACAAATCTGTGCTCCCGTAAACATGTGTACGTAAGATGCATGCATGATCCGTCATCAATGATCTGTAAATAATAAAAACAATAGTTATCGTGATTCTTTGATCAATACACATGTGCTCTGTTCAACGGTCTCCCCTGAAAAGAAATTAATATTCTAACTCCAGACATATATATTCGAGGGTCACGTGACTTCACAACACCATCTCGCGCGCGGACCTAAATTTAGAATAAAACATTGCATATCCAAATAAAGAAAAAGTGCCATGCATGCAATCAATCAATCAATCAATCAATCAATTAATCGACCGACTGACCGACCGACCGACCGACCGACCGACCGACCGACCGACCGACCGACCAACCAACCAACCAACCAAAAAACCTAAAAACCAATTAATCATATTTCAGAGGGGAAAGACCGTTTAACAATTGTTTTTAAAACAATTGATTTATATTTATTATTTTTTTTTTCCGCCTAAATATTTGTTTCGCAATATGTCGCTTAGATATTTCTCATATTGTATCGTATAGTTTATTCGCTTTTAAATTTCACCCTGCTTAGCCGAACAATTTTCTTTGTAAGAGTTATCTCCCTATTCACTGTTTATCAAGTGTGTGCATCTCCTTTGTAACAAAAAAAGATATCGACAAAATTCTTTTTCTAAATTGTTCGTTGGATCCTCAGGAAGTTTTGGCTAATTTGGATCGAAGCGATTCGATGAAATTTTATAGGAATTATCTACCTTTACCAATAAAATTTGTTAGTATGTATTTTTAACTCATAAACCGTTAACCGTATAACCCTAGAATGTTTTTATTTGAGACCCCTAGGTCCTAACTTAGAAAATGAAGTCAAGGTCAAAGGTCAAGGTCAAGTTCTCAATTTTGAGTTTTCCTTGTTTTTGCATTTTCTCCAACACTTTTAAATATATCTATAAATGAACAAGTGCAAAATGTTTGCTTAATTGTAATGAAGATATGTTATATTTGGTCTGAAACAATCTAATGGCATCAAATAGGAGTTAGTGCCCCTGAAATTTCCAATTATGAGGTTAATTGATTATTACTTCAACATGGTTCATTATAAAGCCATATGACCTTTTACAAAAGGTTGGGTGACATATGACCTTGAAAAATGACAACCGGAAGTGACCTTGAGAAAACCGGAAGTAGCCATTTTTGCACTTTTTTCATGGAAAAGTACTAGAAATCCATATATTTTTTGAAAGGGCATACATTAACCTATCATATGAGACAGGAAGTGACATTTTATAAACCGGAAGTAGCATATTATCTCCCTTTTTACAGGCATAAGTATATACAAACTATATATTTTTGGAATCAGTGTGAATGAAGCTATGATATGAGACCGGAAGTGACATTTTCTTAACCGGAAGTAGCCAATTATCTCCCTTTTTACAGGCAAAAGTATATATAAATCATATATTTCTGGAATCAGTGTAAATAAAGCTGTTATATGAGACCAGAAGTGACATTTTCTAAACCGGATGTTGGCAATTATCTCCCTTATTTCAGGCAAAAGTATACAGAAACCATATATTTATTGAATCAGTATGAAGAAACCTATGATTGGACGCCAATAGTAACTTTGAGTAAACCAGAAGTAGCTTCTTATCAATTATTTAGAAAATTGATGTGGAAAGACCTTCAATTGTTCTTTGAACAATTGGTTTTAAATTATTATTATTTTTCTTCCACCTAATTTTGTCCGCCCGCTTTCTCAGAGCCAAAGCTACCAATCTGAATGATGGTTCACTATAACAAGGAACCCTGACTTTCCAGTTGCAGTGCAACTTTGGAACTAAAAAATGGCTGCCGTTACCATGGAAACTGAAAAATGGTGAAAAAATATAATTTTGGAGTTCGGTGAATTATTTGAGAATGCTTAAACTTAAAATCATTAGATTTTAATACAATGTAGGTGCCCACTATATACTGGTTTTGGTTGATTTTGGCAATCATTGGAACTACTATGTTGCCATGGAAACTACACCAAAAATTTCAAAAATATCAAAATGCTCCAAATTTAATGAAACTTCACAGTAACGATGAGCAACATTGGTAGATGTGGAATTTGGCATTGGAATTTTGAAAATGTCTGCCGTTACCATGGAAACAATGCAAAACAGGTCAAAATTCTCCAAAAACCTAAAAGTAGCATTTACTTTCTTAAAATGGTAGGTCAAATCGATTTAAACTTTGATGGTATGTTCCCTCACGTGTTCCAATGTGGCATCTGTCATTAAATTTTGGGAATGGTCTCTGTTACCATGGGAACCATAAAAAATGTCAAAAATTTTAAAAGTTTCAAAATCCTCCAAAATTCATGAAACTTCATATAATTGTTGAATGGCAAGTCTGGATGAGACTTTTGACTTTGGAATTTCCAAAATGGCCACCGTTGCCATGGAAACTGCAAAAATGTCAAACATTTTCAAAATGCTTCAAACTTAATAAAACTTGATATTATTGTTAACTGGCAAGTATAGATGAGACTTTTGACTTTGAAATTTTCAAAATGGCTGCCGTTGCCATGCAAAAATGTGATTTTTTTTAATGCTCTGAATGTACTGAAAATTTACAGAAAGATGTATAGCTATGCATATATGTGCATTCACTGTTAAATTTTTTTGAAATGGCTGCCACTTAGTGGCAATGGGGGAAGGGTGACATCCGCTATTGCTTGCAATGGCAAATCTAGTTATTATTATTTTTCTTCCACCTAAATTTGTCCGCCCGTTTTCTCAGAGCCAGAGGAACCAATCTAAATGATGGGGCACTATAACAAGGAACCCTGACTTTCGAGTTGCAGTGCAACTTTGGAACTAAAAAATGGCTGCCATTACTATGGAAACAGAAAATATGTGAAAAAAAAATAAAAATTGCAAATCCATTAAATCTGTCATTATGAGACCCACCTGGATGAAACTTTAGTGGAATGTAGCCTGGCATGCCAAGATGTGTTGATCATATTTAGAAATTCCAAAATGGCTGCCATTACCATGGAAACTGGAGAAACATTTACCATTAGCCCTTATGGGAAATTCTTAAAAGTAGCATTTACTCACTTATAATGGTAGGTCAAATTCCATGATTCTTTCATGGTATATTCCTGGTCATCTGCCAAAGTGGCATCTGTCTTTAAAATTTTAGAATCGGTCACTGTTACCATGGAAACAGCACAAATTCAAAAATGTTCAAAAATTTCAAAATGCTCCAAACTTGATAAAACTTCACAGAAATGTCAACTGAGATGTGCAGAGTTGCTATTTGTCTTTGGAATTTTCAAAATGGCCGCCGTTGCCATGGAAACAGCAAAAAAAAAAAAAAAACATAAAACACCTCGTAAATTTGAGGCAAAATTCTGTAATCAAGAGTATGTGCATACGATCAAATACAAATCTGTACTACAAAACATCTTCTAGAATATGCTAGAAGAAAAAAATATATAATTTAACGTGCTTCTATTCTATACAAAAATCGTGCTTTGAAGAGAAAATCGCCACCGAGAGAGAGAGAGAAACACTAAGAGTACATATTAGTGACATTTCTGTACTTGCATTAAAGTACACATCCGTGAATCACACACCTGCTAAAATATACACATTTGCTGAAATCAATCGATGAACATGTAATTTAATTGTACAAGATAAGATACATGTATCGTGTGATACGCGAGCTTTTGAAGAACAAAATGAACAGTTAGTATGCCGCTCCGTCAATATATACACATTTTGTGTGTCCAAGGTCCCCTCTAAAAAGAATATAAATGTGCTAAGTCCACGATAATATACTTGCGCATCACGTGACGCCACGTTCTTCCTCGCTCGTGGGTCTATTTTTAGATTATAAAGAATTCCCAAACTATGTATAGAACTCAAACGTTTTCTACGGGAAGAGAAAAAAAAGAGGGGGGGGGGGGGGGGGGGGGGGGGGGGGGGGGGGGGGGGGGGGGGGGTCAAAGACATGCCAATTTCAGCATGTATAATAGATGTGCCATTTGACTTTGGTACACTCAAAATGGTTGCTGCTACTGTGACAATGACCAGTACAGGGTGACATCCTCCGCTATTGCTTGCAATAGTAAATCTAGTTAAGTCACCAAAATGGATTTTTGGGGACTTTATGTTTTTGTCCCGTTTCTTATTATTATTATTATTATTATTATTATTATTATTATTCTTAACCCTAATTTTCCGACCATTTTCTTCCAAGCCTTAAATGATGGAAACTTGATATTTGGTATGATGTTGGGGTAGTATCCCTAGAGGTGCATTCGCTATTTTTTATTTCAAATGGGGGTCATCTTGGCACTATTTGGGGGCCGGAACATGGGTGGGGTCATTTTTTAACTATGGATTCGCTACTGGTAGAACCTTTAAGTTTTGTGTAATACAAGAGACCGATGTCTAGGTGTCCATTCCACATTTTTTATTTCAGCCCGGGGTCATCTTGGCATTATTTTAGGGAGTCAATTTTCATGGAGCATTCTAGAACAATAGTCATGTGATAGTGTTGAATTATTCCTATGTACTTTTTATGTTATATAATGATAGATTATTACAGGTAGCACCATATGTAGCTGTAATTCGACTTTGGAATTTTTAAAATGGCCCCCGTTACCATGGAAACTGCAAAAATGTGAAAATTTATTTTAAATGCTTCAAATTTAATGAAATTTTACAGAGATGTTAACGAGTGTATGTAGATTTGGAATTTGACTTTGGAATTTCCAAAATGGCCGCCGTTGCCATGGAAACAACAAAAATGCGAAAAATCTAGATTTGGACCAATCTTTATAAAACTTGACAGTAATGTGACCTGTCATGTGTAGATGTGCCATCCGACTTTGGAATTTTCAAAATGGCTGCCATTACCATGGAAACTGCAAAAATGTCAAAAATTTCAAAATGCTTCAAACTTAATGAAACTTTACACAAATGTTGACTGTCTTATGTAGATGTGGCATTTGACTTTGGAATTTCCAAAATGGCCACCGTAACCATGGAAACATGAATGCCTAAATTTGAAAATTGGTCCAATTTTTATGAAACTTGTAAGTAATGTGACCTGTCACGTGTAGATATGATATACGACTTTGAAATTTAAAAATGGCTGCCGTTACCATGGAAACAGCAGAACAATGGTTGGGGGCCGTTTTGGCGACTTTTGTGTTAGCATCCTAACACAGGATTACTTGTTATTATTATTATTATTATTATTATTTTTTTTCCACCTAATTTTGTCTGCCAGTTTTCTCAGAGCCAAAAGAACCAATCTAAATGATGGTTCACTATAATAAGGAACCCTGACTACCGAGTTGCAGTGCAACTTTGGAACAAAAAAATGGCTGCAATCACCATGGAAACTGAAAAAAGGTGAAAAAATAAAAATTTTGAGTTTGGTCAATAATTTGAGAATGCTTAAACTTAAAAACGTTAAATTTTAATGCAATGTAGTTGTCCACTATATGCAGGTTTTGGCTGATTTTGACAATCATTGGAACTACTTTGTTGCCATGAAAACTACACCAAAAATTTCAAAAATATCAAAATGCTCAAAATTTGATGAAACTTCACAGTAACGATGAGCAACATTTGTAGATGTGGAATTTGGCATTGGAATTTCCAAAATGGTTGCTGTTACCATGGAAACAATAAATAAAGGTCAAAATGCTCCAAAAACCTTAAAGTAGCATTTACTTTCTTAAAATGGTATGTCAAATCCATTGAAATTTTAATGGTATGTTCCCTCCCATGTACCAATGTAGCACCTGTCATTAAATTTTGGGAATGGTCTCTGTTACCACGGAAACCAACAAAAATGTCAAAAATTTCAAAAATTTCAAAATGCTCCAAACTTAATGAAACTTTATATGATTCCTAACTGGCAAGTTTAGATGAGACTTTTGACTTTGGTATTTCCAAAATGGCCACTGTTGCCATGGAAACTGCAAAAATGTCAAAAATTTTAAAATGATCAAAAATGCTCTAAATGTTCTGAAAATTTACAGAAACATGTATAGCCATGCATATATGAGCATCCCTGTTTAAAATTTTCCAAATGGCTGCCACTTAGTGGCAATGGGGGAAGGGTGACATCCGCTATTGCTTGCAATGGCAAATCTAGTTATTATGTCACCCAATCAACAATGTCGGGTGACATATTGCTTTTCCTCTGTTTCTTTTTCCCTATTATTATGTCACCCGATCGACAATGTCGGGTGACATATTGCTTTTCCTCTGTTTCTTTGTTATTATTATTATTCTTCCAATGATTTTTGTCCGGCATTTTTTTTGGAGCCAATGGAACCAATCTTTATGATAGTTCACTATAATGAGGAACACAAAATTTCGGGTTGCAGTAGGTCTTAAGAACATAAAAAAATGGCTGCCGTTACCATGGAAACGGAACAAATGTGAAAAAATCCAGTTTTTATACGACCGCAAAAAAATTTTTGTGGTCGTATATTGGTATGACGTTGGCGTCGTCGTCCGGCGTCGTCGTCGTCGTCGTCGTCGTCGTCCAGCGTCGTCCGGCGTCGTCCGAAGACACATTGGTTTTCGCACTCTAACTTTAGTTTAAGTGAATGGATCTTTATGAAATTTTACCACAAGGTTCAATACCACAAAAGGAAGGTTGGGATTGATTTTGGGGGTTATGGTAATAACAGTAAAGGAATAAGGGGCCAAAAATAAGCATTTTTGTAACTTCCAGACATAACTTGTGTGTTAGTGTATGGATCTCTCTGACATTGTACCACAAGGTTCCATATCACTAAAGGAATGCTGGGATTGATTTTGGGGGTAATTGCCTCCAAATTTTAGGAATTAGGGGCCAAAAAAGGGGCAAAAAACAAGCATTTTTCTAGTTTCATGACAATAACTTGTGTGTAAGTGTATGGATCTTTCTGAAATTGTACTACAAGGTTCCATATCACAAATGGAAAGCTGGGTTTGAGTTTTGGGGTAATTGCCCTAAACGTTTAGGAATTTGGGGCCAAAAAGGGGCCAAAAAACACATTTTTTTCTAGTTTCCAGACAATAACTTGTGTTCAAGTGTATGGATCTCTCTGAAATTGTACTGCAAGGTACCATACCACAAAGGGAAGGCTGGGATTGAGTTTGGGGGTGATGAATCATAATGGGGGTTCAAAAAATTTTGGGGGGGGATTTATTTTTTTTTTCCTTTTTTTTCTTTTTTTCCTTTTTTGTTTCTTTTAAAATTTTCCATTTTAAGTTGGTTATTTCTGATTTATATTTAAAATCAAATAATAATGATATGGTAGGAGATACACACCAAACAGGATGTGTAAATTATTATATAATAAGTATTGTGCAATAGCAAGAAATTTTCAATTGCACAGTATTGCACAATAGCAAGAAATCTTCAATTGCACAGTATTGCGCAATAGCAAGAAATCTTCAATTGCACAGTATTGCGCAATAGCAAGAAATATCCAATAGCACAATATTGCGCAATAGCAAGAAATTGTCAATTGTACAGTATTGCGCAATAGCAAGAAATATTTAATAGCACAGGATTGTGCAAAAGAAGATACTTCCTATAAATTGCTTATTTCTTGACCAATTTCAATGGGGTTTTATTCTTGATTTCATGGGGTTCTTTAATATGCTGAATCTAACCGTGTATTTAGTTTTTGGATTTTGGGCCCCGTTTTTAAATTGGTCCACATTGAGGTCCAAAGGGTCCAAAATTAAACTTTGTTTGATTTCATCAAAAATTGAATTATTGGGGTTCTTTGATATGCCGAATCTAACTGTGTATTTAGATTCTTAAATTTGGTTCCGTTTTCAAATTGGTCTACATTAAGGTCCAAAGGGTCCAAAATTAAACTTAGTTTGATTTTAACAAAAATTGAATTCTTAGGGTTCTTTGATATGCTGAATCTAAACATGTATTTAGATTTTTGATTATGGGCCCAGTTTTCAAGTTGGTCCAAATCGGGGTCCAAAATTAAACTTTGTTTGATTTCAACAAAAATTGAATATATGGGGTTCTTTGATATGCTGATTCTAACCATGTATTTAGATTTTTGATTTTTGGGCCCCGTTATCAACTTTGTCCACATTGAGGTCAAAAGGGTCCAAAATTAAACTTTGTTTGATTTCATCAAAAATTGAATTATTGGGGTTCTTTGATATGCCGAATCTAACCGTGTATTTAGATTCTTAATTTTTGGTTCCGTTTTCAAATTGGTCTACATTAAGGTCCAAAGGGTCCAAAATTAAACTTAGTTTGATTTTAACAAAAATTGAATTCTTAGGGTTCTTTGATATGCTGAATCTAAACATGTATTTAGATTTTTGATTATGGGCCAAGTTTTCAAGTTGGTCCAAATCGGGGTCCAAAATTAAACTTTGTTTGATTTCAACAAAAATTGAATATATGGGGTTCTTTGATATGCTGAATCTAACCATGTATTTAGATTTTTGATTTTTGGGCCCCGTTATCAACTTTGTCCACATTGAGGTCAAAAGGGTCCAAAATTAAACTTTGTTTGATTTCATCAAAAATTGAATTCTTGGGGTTCTTTGATATGCTGAATCTAACCATGTATTTAGATTTTGGATATTGGACCATAATAGGTGAATGTCCAATTTAAAATTTTTAAGTTCTTAGACCACATTCAATCTGTGTTAGAAACCTATGCTGTGTCAAATATTTAATCACAATCCAAATCCAAAGCTGTATCAAGCTTGAATGTTGTGTCCATACTTCCCCCAACTGTTCAGGGTTCGACCTCTGCGGTCGTATCAAGCTGCGCCCTGCGGAGCATTTTATTGGTTTTGTTGAACTATTTGGATATGCTTAAACTTAGAATCATTATATTTTAATACAATGTAGGTGCCCACTATATACTGGTGTTGGATGATTTTGGCAATCATTGGAACTATTATGTTGCCATGGAAACTACATCAAAAATTTCAAAAAAATTAAAATGCTCCAAACTTTATGAAACTTCACAGTAATGATGAGCAACATTGGAAGATGTAGCATTTGGAGTTAGAATTTCCAAAATGGCTGCTGTTACCATGGAAACAATGAAAAAAGGTCAAAATGCTCCAAAAACTTCAGGGTTTGTTGAATAATTTTGGTATGCTTTAACTTAAAATCATCAAATTTTTATACAATATAGTTGTCCATTATATACAGGTTTTGAATGATTTTGACAATCATTGGAACTATTATGTTACCATGGATACAGGAGCAAAAATTTCAAAAATTTCAGAATGCTTCAAACTTAATGAAACTTCACAATAATGTTGACTGTCATGTGTGGAAGTGGCAATTGGCGTTGGAATTTCCAAAATGGCTGCAGTTAACATGGAAACAAGGCAAAATAGGAAAAATTATGCGTTTAATTTGTAAATCCGCTAAATGTTCTAAAAAATTACAGAAAGATGTATAGCCATCAGTATATAAGTGCATTCACTGTTTAAAATTTTAAAACTGGCTGCAATCTAGTGGCAATGGGGGGGGAGGGTGACATCCGCTATTGCTTGCAATGGCAAATCTAGTTATGTCACCCGATCGACAATGTAGGGTGACATATTGCTTTTCCTCTGTTTCTTTTTCCCTATTATTAGTATTATTATTATTATTATTAAGTCACCTGATCGACAATGTCGGGTGACATATTGCTTTTCCTCTGTTTCTTTAAATTTGTTATTATTATTATTCTTCCAATGATTTTTGTCGGGCAGTTTTTTGGAGCCAATGGAACCAATCTTTATGATAGTTCACTATAATGAGGAACACAAAATTTCGGGTTGCAGTAGGTCTTAAGAACATAAAAAATGGCTGCCGTTACCATGGAAACGGAACAAATGTGAAAAAATCCAGTTTTTTGTTTTGTTGAACTATTTGGATATGCTTAAACTTAAAATCATTATATTTTAATACAATGTAGGTGCCCACTATATACTGGTGTTGGATGATTTTGGCAACCATTGGAACTACTATGTTGCCATGGAAACTACATGAAAAATTTCAAAAAAATCAAAATGCTCCAAACTTTATGAAACTTCACACTAATGATGAGCAACATTGGAAGATGTAGCATTTGGAGTTAGAATATCCAAAATGGCTGCTGTTACCATGGAAACAATGCAAAAAGGTCAAAATGCTCCAAAAACTTCAGGGTTTGTTGAATAATTTTGGTATGCTTAACTTAAAATCATCAAATTTTTATACAATATAGTTGTCCATTATATACAGGTTTTGAATGATTTTGACAATCATTGGAACTGTTATGTTACCATGGATACAGGAGCAAAAATTTTAAAAATTTCAGAATGCTTCAAACTTAATGAAACTTCACAATAATGTTGACTGTCATGTGTGGAAGTGGCAATTGGCGTTGGAATTTCCAAAATGGCTGCAGTTACCATGGAAACAAGGCAAAAAAGGAAAAATTATGCGTTTAATTTGTAAATCCGCTAAATGTTCTAAAAAATTACAGAAAGATGTATAGCCATCATTATATATGTGCATTTACTGTTTAAAATTTCAAAACTGGCTGCAATCTAGTGGCAATTGGGGAAGGGTGACATCTGCTATTGCTTGCAATGGCAAATCTAGTTATTATTATTATTTTTCTTCCACCTAATTTTGTCCGCCCGCTTTCTCAGAGCAAAAGCTACCAATCCGAATGATGGTTCACTATAACAAGGAACCCAGACTTTCCAGTTGCAGTGCAACTTTGGAACTAAAAGATAGCTGCCATCACCATGGAAACTGAAAAATGGTGAAAAAATATAATTTTGGAGTTCGCTTAATTATTTGAGATTGCTTAAGCTTAAAATCTTTAGATTTTAATACAATGTAGGTGCCCACTATATACTGGTTTGGGATGATTTTGGCAATCATTGGAACTGCTATGTTGCCATGGATACTACACCAAAAATTTCAAAAATATCGAAATGCTCCAAATTTATTAAAACTTCACAGTAACGATGAGCAACATTGGTAGATAAAGAATTTGGCGTTGGAATATCGAAAATGTCTGCCGTTACCATGGAAACAATGCAAAACAGGTCAAAATGCTCAAAAAACCTTAAAGTGGCATTTACTTTCTTAATATGGTAGGTCAAATCCATTGAAATTTTGATGGTATGTTCCCTCCCATGTACCAATGTGGTATCTGCCAATAAATTTTTGGAATGGTCTCTGTAACCATAGGAACCATCTAAAATGTCAAAAATTTAAAAAATTTCAAAATGCACCAAAATTTATGAAAATTAATATGATAGATGACTGGCAAGTCTGGATGAGACTTTTGACATTGGAATTTCCAAAATGGCTCCTGTTGCCATGGAAACAGAAAAAATTTCAAAAATTTCAAAATGCTCTAAATGTTCTGAAAATTTAGAGAAAGATGTATAGCAATATAATTATTTGCATTCACTGTTTTAAATGTTTCGAAATGGCTGCCGCTTAGTAGCAATGGGGGGCAGGGTGACATCCGCTATTGCGTGCAATGGCAAATCTAGTTATTATTATTATTATTATTTTTCTTCAACCTAATTTTGTCCGCCAGTTTTCTCAGAGCCAGAAGAACCATGCAACTATATGATGGTTCACTATAATAAGGAACCCTGACTTCCGAGTTGCAGTGCAACTTTGGAACTAAAAAATGGCTGCAATCACCATGGAAACTGAAAAAAGGTGAAAAAATAAAAATTTTGAGTTTGGTCAATAATTTGAGAATGCTTAAACTTAAAATCGTTAAATTTTAATACAATGTAGTTGTCCACTAAATGCAGGTTTTGGCTGATTTTGACAATCATTGGAACTACTATGTTGCCATGGAAACTACACCAAAAATTTCAAAAATATCAAAATGCTCCAAATTTAATGAAACTTCACAGTAACGATGAGCAACATTTGAAGATGTGGAATTTGGCATTGGAATTTCCAAAATGGCTGCCGTTACCATGGAAACAATAAAAAAAAGGTCAAAATGCTCCAAAAACCTTTAAGTAGCATTTACTTTCTTAAAATGGTATGTCAAATCCATTTAAATTTTAATGGTATGTTCCCTCCCATGTACCAATGTAGCACCTGTCATTCAATTTTGGGAATGGTCTCTGTTACCATGGAAACCAACAAAAATGTCAAATATTTCAAAAATTTCAAAATGCTCCAAACTTAATGAAACTTATTATGTTTCCTAACTGGCAAGTTTAGATGAGACTTTTGACTTTGAAATTTCCAAAATGGCCACTGTTGCCATGGAAACTGCAAAAATGTCAAAAATTTTAAAATGATCAAAAATGCTCTAAATGTTCTGAAAATTTACAGAAACATGTATAGCCATGCATATATGAGCATCCCTGTTTAAAATTTTCCAAATGGCTGCCACTTAGTGGCAATGGGGGAAGGGTGACATCCGCTATTGCTTGCAATGGCAAATCTAGTTATGTCACCCGATCGACAATTTCGGGTGACATATTGCTTTTCCTCTGTTTCTTTGTTATTATTATTATTCTTCCAATGATTTTTGTCCTGCAGTTTTTTTGGAGCCAATGGAACCAATCTTAATGATAGTTCACTATAATGAGGAACACAAAATTTCGGGTTGCAGTAGGTCTTAAGAACATAAAAAATGGCTGCCGTTACCATGGAAACGTAACAAATGTGAAAAAATCCAGTTTTTGGTTTTGGTGAACTATTTTGATATACTTAAACTTAGAATCATTATATTTCAATACAATGTAGGTGCCCACTATATACTGGTGTTGGATGATTTTGGCAATCATTGGAATTACTATGTTGCCATGGAAACTACACCAAAAATTTCAAAAATATCAAAATGCTCCAAACTAAATGACACTTCACAGTAACGATGAGCAACATTGGAAGATGTGGCATTTGGAGTTAGAATTTCCAAAATGGCTGCTGTTACCATGGAAACAATGAAAAAAGGTCAAAATGCTCCAAAAGCTTCAAGGTTTGGTGAATAATTTTGGTAGGCTTTAACTTAAAATCATCAAAGTTTTATACAATATAGTTGTCCATTATATACAGGTTTTGAATGATTTTGTTACCATGGATACAGGAGCAAAAATTTCAAAAATTTCAGAATGCTTCAAACTTAATGAAACTTCACAATAATGTTGACTGTCATGTGTGGAATCGGCAATTGGCGTCGGAATTTCCAAAATGGCTGCTGTTACCATGGAAACAAGGCAAAAAGGAAAAAATATGCGTAAAATTTGTAAATCCGCTAAATGTTCTAAAAATTTACAGAAAGATGTATAGCCATCAGTATACAATGGTATATATGTGAATTCACTGTTTTAAATTTTAAAACTGGCTGCAATCTAGTGGCAATGGGAGAAGGGTGACATCCGCTATTGCTTTCAATGGCAAGTCGAGTTATTATTATTATTCTTCTTTACCCTAATTTGTCCGACCATTTTCTTCCAAGCCTTAAATGATGGAAACTTTATATTTGGTATGATGTTGGGGTAGTATCCCTAGGGGTGCATTCACTATTTTTTATTTCAAATGGGGGTCAACTTGGCACTATTTGGGGGCCGGAACATGGGTGGGGTCATTTTTATACGACCGCAAAAATTACAAATTTTTTGGTCGTATATTGGTATGACGTTGGCGTCGTCGTCGTCGTCGTCTGGCGTTGTCCGGCGTCGTCCGAAGACACATTGGTTTTCGCACTCTAACTTTAGTTTAAGTGAATGGATCTCCATGAAATTTTACCATAAGGTTTAATACCACGAAAGGAAGGTTGGGATTGATTTTGGGGGTTATGGTACCAACAGTTAAGGAATTAGGGGCCAAAAAGGGGCCAAAAATAAGCATTTTTGTAACTTTCAGACAATAACTTGTGTTTAAGTGTATGGATCTCTCTGACATTGTACCACAAGGTTCCATATCACAAAGGGAAGGCTGTAATTGATTTTGGGGGTAATTGCCTCAAAATTTTAGGAATTAAGGGGCAAAAAACAAGCATTTTTCTAGTTTCATGACAATAACTTGTGTGTAAGTGTTTGGATATTTCTGAAATTGTACTACAAGGTTTCATATCACAAAGGGAAAGCTGGAATTGAGTTTGGGGGTAATTGCCTGAAACGTTTAGGAATTGGGGGCCAAAAAGGGGCCAAAAATAAGCATTTTTCTAGTTTCAAGACAATAACTTGTGTTCAAGTGTATGGATCTCTCTGAAATTGTACTGCAAGGTACCATACCACAAAGGGAAGGCTGGGATTGAGTTTGGGGGTGATGAATCATAAGGGGGTTCAAAAAATTTGGGGGGAGGGGATTTTTTTTTTTTCTTTTTTTTTCTATTTTTCCTTTTTTTTTTCTTTTAAAATTTTCCATTTTAAGTTGGTTATTTCTGATTTATATTTAAAAGCAAATAATAATGATATGGTAGGAGATACACACCAAACAGGATGTGTAAATTTTTATATAATAAGTATTGTGCAATAGCAAGAAATTTTCAATTGCACAGTATTGCACAATAGCAAGAAATCTTCAACAAATTTGAATATATGGGGTTCTTTGATATGCTGAATCTAACCATGTATTTAGATTTTTGGGTCCTGTTATCAACTTTGTCCACATTGAGGTCAAAAGGGTCCAAAATTAAACTTTGTTTGATTTCATCAAAAATTGAATTCTTGGGGTTCTTTGATATGCTGAATCTAACCATGTATTTAGATTTTGGATATTGGACCATAATAGGTGAATGTCCAATTTAAAATTTTTAAGTTCTTAGACCACATTCATTCTGTGTCAGAAACCTATGCTGTGTCAAATATTTAATCACAATCCAAATTCAGAGCTGTATCAAGCTTGAATGTTGTGTCCATACTTGCCCCAACTGTTCAGGGTTCGACCTCTGCGGTCGTATCAAGCTGCGCCCTGCGGAGCATTTTATTGGAATATGGATTCACTACTGGTAGAACCTTTAAGTTTTGTGTAATACAAGAGACCAATGTCCAGGTGTCCATTCCACATTTTTTATTTTAGCCCGGGTCATCATGGCATTATTTTAGGGGGTCAATTTTCATGGAACATTCTAGAACAATAGTCATGTGATTAGTCATGTGATAGTGTTGAATTATTCCTATGTACTTTTTTATGTTATATAATGATAGATTATTACAGGTAGCACCATATGTAGCTGTAATTCGACTTTGGAATTTTTAAAATGGCCGCTGTTACCATGGAAACTGCAAAAATATGAAATTTTTTTAAAATGCTTCAAATTTAATGAAATTTTACAGAGATATTAACGAGTGTATGTAGATTTGGAATTTGACTTTGGAATTTCCAAAATGGCCGCTGTTGCCATGGAAACAACAAAAATGCAAAAAATCTAGATTTGGTCCAATCTTTATGAAACTTGACAGTAATGTGACCTGTCATGTGTAGATGTGCCATCCGACTTTGGAATTTTCAAAATGGCTGCCGTTACCATGGAAACTGCAAAAATGTCAAAAAATTCAAAATGCTTCAAACTTAATGAAACTTTACACAAATGTTGACTGTCTTATGTAGATGTGGCATTTGACTTTGAAATTTCCAAAATGGCCACCGTAACCATGGAAACACGAATGCCTAAATTTGAAAATTGGTCCAATTTTTATGAAACTTGTAAGTAATGTGACCTGTCACGTGTAGATGTGATATCCGACTTTGAAATTTCAAAATGGCTGCCTTTACCATGGAAACAGCAGAACAATGGTTGGGGGCCATTTTGGCGACTTTTGTGTTAGCATCCTAACACAGGATTACTTGTTATTATTATTATTCCACCTTTTTTTGTCCGCCCGTTTTCTCATAGATTAATGGACCAATTCTATTGAATGAGTACCACAATGAGGACTACCAACTCTAGTTATGCACGACACCTTTGGAATTTTTTAAATGGCCGCCGTTACCATAGAAACAGAAAAAGGTGAAAAAATAAAAATTTAGGGTTTAGTGATTTATTAGGGTATGCTTAAACTTAAAATCATCAAATTTTAATACAATGTAGTTGTCCATTATATACAGGTTTTGGATGATTTTGACAATGATCGGAACTACTGTGTTGCCATGGAAACTGCAGCAAAAAATTCAAAATGCTTCAAACTTGATGAAACCTCACAGTAATAATGAGCAACATTTGTAAATGTGGTATTTGTCGTCGGAATTTCAAAAATGGCTGCCGTTACCATGGAAACAATACAAAAAAGGTCAAAATGCTCTAAAAACCCTTCTAAAAACCTTTAAGGAGCATTTCCTCTCTTAATATGGTAGGTCAAACTCAGTGAAACTTTAATGGTATGTTCCCTCTCATGTACCAATGGGGTACCTGTCATTAAAATTTTGGAATTGGTCACCGTTACCATGGAAACAGCAAATATGTCCAAAATTTCAAAACGCTCCAAAGTTACTGAAACTTATTATGTATGTTAACTGGCAAGTGTAGATGAGACTTTTGACTTTGGAATTTCCAAAATGGCTGCCATTGCCATGGAAACAGCAAATATGTGTAAAATTTCAAAATGCTCCAAATGTTCTGAAAATTTACAGAGGATGTAAAGCCATGCATATATGTGCATTCACTGTTTCAAATTTTCAAAATGGCTGCCGCTTAGAGGCAATGGGGGGAAGGGTGACATCCGCTATTGCTTGCAATGGCAAATCTAGTTATTATCGCACCCTCAACGGAGTTGGGGTGACATATTGTTATTCTACGTTTCTTTTTTTTTCTCATTATGGCACCCTCAACGGAGTTGGGGTGACATACTGTTATTCTACGTTTCTTTTTATGGCACCCTCAAAGGAGTTGGGGTGACATACTGTTATTCTA
Source organism: Mytilus californianus (assembly GCF_021869535.1). Classification (NCBI taxonomy): domain Eukaryota; kingdom Metazoa; phylum Mollusca; class Bivalvia; order Mytilida; family Mytilidae; genus Mytilus; species Mytilus californianus. The sequence continues at coordinate 88,434,533 of NW_026262701.1, forward strand.
CGTTTCTTTTTTTTCTTATTTTTCTTCCACACATTTTGTCCGTGCGAGTTCTTGGAATCCAATGGACCAATGTTGATGGAACTCTACTATAATGAGGACCCCCATGTAAAGTTGTGCACCTTGCTATGGAGTGGTAAAAATGGCCGCTGTTTCCATGGAAACAGCAAAAATGCCAAAAAAATCAAAGTGTTCCAAACTGGAAGAAACTCCACAGGAATGGTAACTGGCATGTGCTGATTTGCAGTTTGACTTCGGAATTTTCAAAATGGCTGCCGTAACCATGGAAACAGCTAAAATATCAAAAATTCCAACTCTTTCGTTATAAGACCCAACTAGATGAAACTTTATGAAAATGTTACCCGTTATGCTAAGATGTCAAGACAATATTTGGACAGTCCAAAATGGCCACTGTTGTCATGGAAACTGGGGGCAAGTTTTACATTGACCCTATGGGAAAATGCATAAAATCAGCATTTTCTTAAAGAGTATTTCACCAAAGTCAATGAAACTGTACTGATATATAACATGACATGTGGCAATGAGATGTCTGCTTTTAGAATTTTGGAATTATCCACTGAACCATGGATGCAGCAAAAATGTCCAAAATTTCATAAAAAATCAAAATGCTGCAAACTGAATGAAACTTTACAGAAAAAGTAACTGGCATAGGCAGAGTTGCATTTTGAAGTTGGAATTTTCTAAATGGCTGCCGTAACCATGGAAACAGCAAAAATGTCCAAAATTTCAAAATGCTCCAAACTTAATGAAACTTTACAAAAATGATAATTTGCATGTGTAGATCCACTCTTTGACTTCGGAATTTTCTAAATGGCTGCCGCTCGCCTGGCAATTGGGGAAGGGTGCCATCCGTTATTGCTAGCAATTACAAATCTAGTTATGTCACACGATCGACAAAGACGGGTGACATATTGCTTTTCCTCCGTTTCTTTTTATTATTATTTTTCCTCCACCTATTTTGTCGGAAGCGTTTCTGGGACTTTAGTGGACCAAGCCTATTGAATGGTTAACATAATGAGGTCCACCATCTAAAGTTGTGCAGGACATCTTTGGAATTTTTAAAATGGCCACCGTTATCATGGAAACAGCACAAATGCGAAAAATAGGAAAGTGTTCCAAACTTATTGAAACTTGACAGAAATGTTAGTTGGCAGATGTAAATGTGGCATTTGAAATTGGAATTTTAAAAATGACCGCCGTTGCCATGGAAACGGGAGACAAAGTTTTAACATTGGACCCTATGGGAAAATTCTTAAAGTAGCATTTACTCACTTAACATGGTAGGTCAAATACCATGATTCTTTCATGGAATGTTCCCTGTCATGTGCCAATATGGCATCCATCTTTGAAATTTTGGAAACGATCACTGTTGCCATGGAAACGGCACAAGTTCAAAAATGTCTAAATATTTCAAAATGCTCCACATTTACTGAAACTTAATATTAATGTTAACTGGCAACATGGGCAAGTAAAGATGAGACTTTTGACATTGGAATTTCCAAAATGGCTCCTGTTGCCATGGAAACAGCAAAAAAGTGAAAAATTTCAAAATGCTCTAAATGTTCTGAAAATTTATAGAAAGATGTATAGCAATATATTTATTGGCATTCACTGTTTAAAATGTTTCGAAATGGCTGCCGCTTAGTGGCAATGGGGGGCAGGGTGACATCCGCTATTGCTTGCAATGGCAAATCTAGTTATTATTATTTTTCTTCCACCTAATTTTGTCCGCCCGCTTTCTCAGAGCCAAAGGAACCAATCTGAATGATGGTTCACTATAACAAGGAACCCTGACTTTCGAGCTGCAGTGCAACTTTGGTACTAAAAAATGGCTGCCATCACCATGGAAACTGAAAAATGGTGAAAACATATGATTTTGGAGTTCGGTAAATTATTTGAGAATGCTTAAACTTAAAATCATTACATTTTAATAGAACGTAGTTGCCCACTATATACTGGTTTTGGATGATTTTGGCAATCATTGAAACTACTATGTTGCCATGGAAACTACACCAAAAATTTCAAAAATATCAAAATGCTCCAAACTTAATGAAACTTCAAAGTAACGATGAGCAACATTGGTAGATGTGGAATTTGGCGTTGGAATTTCGAAAATGTCTGCTGTTACCATGGAAACAATGCAAAACAGGTCAAAATGCTCCAAAAACCTTAAAGTAGCATTTACTTTCTTAAAATGGTAGGTCAAATCGATTGAAACTTTGATGGTATGTTCCCTCCCATGTACCAATGTGGTATCTGCCATCAAATTTTGGGAATGGTCTCTGTTACCATAGGAACCATCACGAATGTCAAAAATTTCAAAAATTTCAAAATGCTCCAAAATTGATGAAACTTAATATGATTGTTGACTGGCAAGTCTGGATGAGACTTTTGACTTTGGAATTTCCAAAATGGCCACCGTTGCCATGGAAACTGCAAAAATCTCAAAAATTTTCAAAATGCTTTGAACTTAATGAAACTTGATATTATTCTTAACTGGCAAGTAAAGATGAGACTTTTGACTTTGAAATTTTCAAAAATGGCTGCCGTTGCCATGGAAACGGCAAAAATGTGAACATTTTTAAAATGTTCTCAATGTACTGAACATTTTCTGAAAGATGTATAGCCATGCATATATGTGCATTCACTGTTAAAATTATTTAAAATGGCTGCCGCTTAGTGGCAATTAATTAATGGTGGAAGGGTGACATCCGCTATTGCTTGCAATGGCAAATCTAGTTATTTTTATTATTCTTCCACACATTTTGTCCACGCTGTTTCTCAGAATTGAGTGATACAATGTTAATGGAACTTTACTATAATGAGGACCCCCATATGAAGTTGTGCATCTGACTCTGGAATTTTTAAATATGGGCGCCGTTTCCATGGAAACTGCCAAACAGTGAAAAATTTTCAAAACTCTAAATCTTTCATTATAAGACCTAGCTGGATGAAACTTAATGGTAATGTTCCTTGGTATGCCTAGATGTTGTGACAATATTAGGAAATTCCAAAATTTTCAAATATTTCAAAATGCTCCAAAATTGATGAAACTTTACAACAATGTTAATAGACATCTGTAAATGCGCTCTTTGACTTTGGAATTTTCAAAATGGCTGCCGCTCACCTGGCAATGGGGGAAGGGTGCCATCCGTTATTGCTAGCAATTACAAATCTAGTTATTATTCTTCGTCTTCCGCTGCTTTTTTTAATGAACTTGTCCGCACCATTTCTCCAAAACCGCTAGTCAGATTTACTGAAGGTTTCACAATATGTTAGATTAACATGTCTAGTGGTGCAATCAGGGTTTCGTTTGTGCATTGGGGTCTAAAAAGGGGTACTTTGAGGGGCCAAAAGAAGGGAGGGGTTTACTATAGAACCCTATGGGATTTAGTTTTTTTTTTTTTTTCAAATGATTATAACTTGAAAACCGTTAGTGATAAACACAATCTTTATAATTGAAAATGTTCTACATGATACAGCACATCAAATGAAATAAGCGTTTTGTCCCCAGGGGTCACCCCCACCCCCTGCCATTTGACAAAGTTCTAATAGCTTGTAAGTTGTCAAGATCCCCACCCCTAAACCATATATATTCTGGTTTGTCATGATAAAGCACATCAAATGAAATAAAGGGCAAGTCCCCAGGGGTCACCCCCACCCCCCGCCATTTGAGAAATTTCTAATATGTTGTAAGTTGTCAAGATCCCCACCCCTAAACCATATATATTCTTGGTTTTCATGATACAGTCCATCAAATGAAAAAAAAGGATTAGTCCCCAGGGGTCACCCCAACCCCCTGCCATTTGAGAAAGTTCTAATATCTTGTAAATGGTCGAGATCCCTACCCCTAAACCATATATATTCTAGTTAGCCATGATACTGCACATAAAATGAAGTAAAGTATTAGTCCCCAGGGGTCACCCCTACCCCCTGCCATTTGAGAAAGTTCTAATATCTTGTAAATGGTTGAGATCCCCTCCCCTAAACCATATATATTCCTGTTCGTCATGTCACAAAGATTCGAATGATATATAGGGTCAGTTCCCAGGGGTCCCCCACCCCCAATGATCTAATATCTCGTAAATGGTCAAGATCCCCACCCCTAAACCATATATATTCTTATTCATCATGTCAAGAAGATTTGAATGATATATAGGGTCAGCCCCTAGGGATCATCCCCACCCCCTGCCATTTGAGAAAGTTATATTATCTTGTAAGTTGTCAAGATCCCCACCCCTAAACCATACATATTCTTGTTTGTCATGATACAGTCTATCAAATGAAATAAAGGATTAGTCTCCATGGGTCACCCCCACCCCCTGCCATTTTAGAAAGTTCTAATATCTTGTAAATGGTCGAGATCCCTACCCCTTCACCATATATATTCCTGTTCGCCATTTTGCAAAGATTTGAATAATATATAGGGTCAGTCCCCAGGGGGTTCCCCCACCCCCAAATGGTCTAATATCTTATAAACGGTTAAGATCCCCATCCCTTAACCATATATATTCTGGATTGGCATGCCAAGATGATTTGAATGATACACAGGGTAAGACCCAAGGTGTCATCCCCACCCCCTGTCATCTGAATATGTTCAAATAACTTGTAAATGGTCGAGATCCCCACCCCTAAACCATATATATTCTGGTTAGTCATGATACAGCACATCAAATGAAATAAAGTATTAGTCCCCAAGGGTCACCCCCACCCCCTGCCATTTGAGAAAGTTCTAATATCTTGTACATGGTCGAGATCCCAACCCCTAAACCATATATATTCTGGTTAGTCATGATACAGCACATTAAATGAAGTCACGTATTTGTCCCCAGTGGTCACCCCTACCCCCTGCCATTTGAGAAAGTTTTAATATCTTGTAAATGGTTGAGATCCCCTCCCCTAAACCATATATATTCCTGTTCGTCGTGTCACAAAGATTCAAATGATATATAGGGTCAATCTCCAGGGGTCCCCCCACCCCCAATGATCTAATATCTTGTAAATGGTCGAGATCCCCACCCCTAAACCATATATATTCCTATTCATTATGTCAAGAAGATTTGAATAATATACAGGGTCAGTCCCCAGGGATCACCCCCACCCCCTGCCATTTGAGAAAGTTCTTATATCTTGTAAATGGTTGAGATCCCCACCCCTAAACCATATATATTCCTGTTCGTCATGTCACAAAGATTCGAAAGATATATAGGGTCAGTCCCCAGGGGTCCCCCACCCCCAATGATCTAATATCTTGTAAATCCCCACCCCTAAACCATATATATTCTGGTTTGTCATGCCAATATGATTTGAATGATATAACTTTACTGGACCAAACCAATTTTCACTGGACTTTGCCCAATGTCAGGCGACCCTGGGAATGATGAATTATGGGAACTTCGTTTGGGAGACTTCGTAACAGCATCCTGTTACAATCATTTCTTGTTTTTTTTTTAAATTTAAAATTTTTTGAAAAGCTTCAAGAAGAAATCTTCAATTGCACAGTATTGCGTAATAACAAGAAATCTTCAATTGCACAGTATTGCGCTTCAGCACAGTATTGCACAATAGCACAGTATTGCACAATAGCACAGTATTGCGCAATAGCACAGTAGCTGTAGCGGTGGGGGCATTAAGTTTTACCCTTGTCCGTCTGTACGTACGTATGTACGAAAGTACGTCCCAAAATTGGTTTCCGTTCTCTAACTTGAGTTTGCCTCAACCAAATTTTATGAAACTTATACACAATGCTTATTACCACAAAACACAGATCAAGTTTGAATTTTGATGGCGTCACTTAAACCATTCTAGAGTTATGCTCCTTTATAAATGGAAAAATTGCAAAATTTTTTGTTTCCGTTCTCTAACTTAAGTTTGCCTTAACCAAATGTTACGAAACTTATACACAATGCTTATTACCACAAAACACAGATCAAGTTTGAATTTTGGTGGCGTCACTGTAACCGTTCTAGAATTATGTTCCTTTATAAATGGAAAAATTGCAAAATTTTTATTTTCTTCTAAATATCAAGTAATTTTTAGAATTGGAGTTATCTTCCTTTGTCCCTGATTATAGTTGAATCAGCTACAATCAATGCTTTATACAATGCAATGTTTAATTTTGACTTCCACTGATAAAACACAGATCAAGTTGAATTTGGGTAGTCATGGATTTTTCTAGCATTCCACAGGGTCCGGTATTCGGACCCATTCCCAATGGCAAAACCCCGACATTTTTTCCCAATTTTGGGAGAAAAATTCCCAAACGATATCAAAATTCATTTTCATCTTTATTATTCATGACAGAGATATTCATTTTGTTCAACCACTAGCTTTATGCAGAAAATCGCAAACAAGTAATGTATAAATCCGAGTAAAAACATATTTGACTGAAAACAACAACATTGACAAACAATGGCTGCCATAAACCAGAAATGTAGACAATACAATATATACCAGATTAGATTCCGGGAGCTGATAAGGGTAATTCCGGGTTTGCCGATAAAAAACAATACATAAATAAAAACAAAAAATCCAGGCAGGTGACTAAATATAGCTATGAAATATAAACACTAGAATTGAAAACCAAAAGGTATATGAAAAAGAAAGAAACAGGAAATATTTTATGCAGAAACTCAAAATTAATAGTTCACAAATTTTCATGTCAAAATCTGATAAAATTTTGAAGGGCCAGTAAAAATCTGGAAGAGCAAGTGAATTTAAAAAAGTGTTAGCCTGCTTGGCCAGTTAAACTACATCTTATTTCTGTCCCTGAATTATTTATTATATTAACCATGTTAGCTGTTACTGTCTATGAAGATAAAAAAAGGCGGTAAATTTTTATCACATGTGTGCTTTAAGAACTACAATATTTTGATACTAAAATAAACTTGAGTGTCTTGTGTTGTTAAGTTTAAAAACAAAAAAGAACAGAAAATAAAATTGTAAATAGCAATCATGTAGTTTCTTACTCTATTTTCACAAAAAAGGATATTTTTTAGTGAACTAAACACACTAAAACTCACATCTGGTATATTTGTTGTTTTCCCAATTTCATTGAAAATCGCGTAAAATAAATTCTCCAAACTGGCCAGGGTCCTTTTTCCCAAAATACCCAGAAAAACCCCTGGTAGTGTCACTTTAACCATTATTGAGTTATGCCCCTTTATAAATCGAAAGATTGCAAAATTTTTAGTTTCCATTCTGAAACTTAAGTTTGCCCCAACCAAACATTATGAAACCTATACACAATATTCATTACCACAAAACTAAGATCAAGTACAAATTTTTTGTTTCCGTTTTCTAACTTTAGTTTACCTCAACCAAATGTTATGAAGCTTATACACAATGCTTATTACTACATAATACAGATTAAGTACGAAATTTGGTGGCGACACTTTTACCATTCTTGAGTTATGTCCCTTTATAAACATAAAATTGCTGAATTTTTAGTTTCTGTTCTCTACTTAAGTTAGCCTCAACCAAATGTTATGAGACTTACACACAATGCTTATTACCACAAAACTCAGATCAAGTTCAAATTTGGGTAGTGTCACTTTTACCGTTCTTCAGTTATGTCCCTTTATAACTATATGATATGCAAGCGGGGGCATCATCTGTGTCCACATGTGGACACTATCCACATTTATTTACCTATTATTTTAGCTATTTATCATGAAAACTGTAAAAGATAAAAAGAAACTGTAATCTTGCAGGACAAAATGACAAATAAGTCAAAATGGTATAAATTGTCAGTCAACTCCTTCAGAGCGAGGGTATACTGTTTAACCTCTGTCTATCTGTCCGTCCCATGAAATTTTTATTGCATTTTTCTCTGGAACTACAAATCAGAGCTGCCGGACATTTGTTATCAACCTTCATTTGAACATACTAAACCATGTGATGGGGTTTCAGATTCATCGATCATCAACTTCTTGTTTACCTAATACTTATTCATTCCAATATTTAACACCTATAAGCCATGTATGAAATTTTTCTTCACATTTTCATAGAGAACTACCAAGTCGGAGCTTCCTGAAATATTTTATCAGTCTTCATGTCAACATTCTGTACTGTGTACTGTTTTTCAGATTCATTGCTCACCAACCTCCTGTTGCGCAATTGCTTATATATTTTAACACATAAAGACCATGCATGAAATTTTTGTCATATTTTTCTAGGGAACTGCAAGTGGCCATTGTTGAATATGCACAAAGATAGAGGTGGATGACACAGGATCTTTAGAGCTTCTAGTTTGCAATTATTATCTCTCAAACTAAAAAAGACAGAGAGAAACTTTAAGAAGCAAACATAACTAGCAAGATGAGATCTTCAATTTAACAAAATGAATTGCTCTTAAATAACATTCTTTAAAACTTGTTTTTGCTTTTTATATGACCCCAAAATTTTTTTAGTCGTATGATGGTATGATGTTGTCGTCGTCCAAAGACATTTGGTTTCCAGACAATAACTTGATTAAAAGTGTATTGATCTCTACCACAAGGTTCCATACTTCAAAAGCAAGGTTGGGATTAATTTTTGTTATTATTATCCTATTTTTCAAAAAAAATAAAAAAATCTTCAGTTCATTATAATAAAAGTCTATTATCCTTTTAACTTAGATATAATTTTATTCTGCATTTTATTTCCACTACATCATACATTTCTAAAATTGCTAAATCATCAATATTAATTTTTATATGGTAACAGTTTAACAATGTCAAATAAACATCAACCCCTATACATATCCATCTGTACCACACTTGTAGCAATATATATATATATATATATATTAAAACACCAAAAACTTGATAAATAATTTAAATACAATCCAAATTCAGAACTGTATCAAGCTTGAATGTAGTGTCCATACTTGTCCCAACTGTTCAGGGTTTGACCTTTGTCTTGGGGTTCTTAGATATGCCGAATCTAACAGTGTATATAGATTTGATCAGGGGCCCAGTTTTCAAATTTCATCCACATTAGGGTCAAAAGGTTCCAAAATTAAATTTGGTTTGATTTTAACAAAAATTGTATTCTTGAGGTTCTTTGATATGATGATTCTAAAAATGTATTTAGATTTTTGATTTGGGATCAGTTTTCAAGTTGGTCTAAATCTGGGTTCAAAATAAAACATCGTTTGAACAAACATTTGATATATATGGTGGTCTTCGATATGCTGAATCTAACCGTGTATTTAGATTTTGGATTTTGGGCTCTTTTATCAAATTGGTCGACACTATGGTCCAAAGCGTCCAAAATTAAACTTTGTTTGATTTCATCAAAAATTGAATTCTTTGGGTTCATTGATATGCTGAATCTAACTATGTATTTAGATTTCAGACATTGGACCATAATAGGTAAAAGTCCCAATTTCACAAATTTTTAAGTTCTTAGACCACATTCATTCTGTGTCAGAAACCTATGCTGTACGTGTCAAATATTTAATCACAATTCAAATTCATGTTCTGTCCATACTTGCCCCAACTGTTCAGGGTTTGACAACGGCAGTCATATCAAGTTGTGCCCTGCTGAGCATTTTATTAGAAGTTATTATAGATAAAGAGAAATCACCAAAATGATTAGCTAGATAAAATCTACAAATAATCAAACATAACTGATTGCAATATAGTTGAAAATAAATATCTAAATGGCATATTTAATGCAAGATGAGCTGATCAGGCTTTTATGAGCCTCTAGTTTGTGTATTTGCAAGATAGAATAGTTGACAGGGAGAAACTATAAATAGGCAAAAAGGATCAACAAAATGGAATCTACAAAATTGGTTCTGAATGATATAGCTGCAGGATAAGTTCTACTTTAATGTCAACATGGCCAAAATCATCATGCAGTCAACTCCTTATAGTATTTGTTACCTTTTAATTAGTTTCTTTACCATTTTTGTGTTGGTTTTTTACTCGCCTGCACGGAAAGCGAGACATAGGGATTGCTTTTCTGGCGACGGCTGCGGTGACGGCGTCAACAATTGTTAAGTTTTCTGCTTAAGTTAGATTGATAGGAACTACTTGTAATAGATCAATGATATTTTGTATGAAGTTGCATTACTATCAGTACATATCAGTTTGACAACAATTTTGAGGCCCTGCCCCCTAGGCCATGATCCAGTGACTTTGATTTAATTAGCCATTTTCAATGTTAGGTTTTCTGCATAAGTTAGTTTGATAGGAACTACCTACAATAGTCAATATTTTATATAAAATTAAATTGCTGTCTGTACATCTCAGTTTGTCAATCATTGCGAGGCCCTTCCCACTAGTTGGTCCAGCGACTTTGAATTAATTAGCAATGTTGCTGTCCATCGGATTGTCTTTTTCTGAATTTTATGCTGACAGGCCAGACATGTCTGTGTAAACAGTTTTTTTTTATGGAAACTTCAGTAGAAAAAGAGAAACTGTACAAAAAATTACCAGCAAAATTAGATCCTCAAATAAATCAACATGGCTGAAATCGGCAGCTTTCCTTTTATTTGTGCTACAGGACAGAAGTAGATAAATAACAGGTTCATCTTAATGGAGGAAAATGTTTTATTGCTCATCTGTTTGAAAGTGTATCTTTTATGATATCAAGACGGAAACTGGCTGCCCTAAGCCTGTGCCAGCAATTTCCATGTTTTCTGTGAATATTGCACTCTGACATCCTTATACCCCAGTAATGATGTATAGTTCATCTGTTTGAAAATAGATCTTTTATGATATCCAGACAGTAACTTACTGCCCTAAGTGTAGGCAATTTCCTAGTTTTCTATATTTACTTCTTTCTGACATCCAAGGCAAAGCAAGTCCCAGATATACCATCAGACATCAGAACAATCTTGTGTTCAGTAATGGTAAAAATAAATATCAAAATGACATATTTTTGCCAGGTGAGGGATTCAGGTTGTACCATCATCTAGTTCTTTGGCTTGATGCCTATACTCATTTGTAAGAGAGAGGCAGAAGATACCAAAGGGATATTCAAACTCATAAATTAAGACAAACTGACAACTCAAATCCAAAAAACATAAAACAACCACAAGACAAGCAACAGTCTACAAAACACAACATAGAAAACTTAACAAGACTGAGAAACCCCACCAAAAACCTGGGATGATCTGAGGTGCTCCAGAAGGAAGAAACTAGTGTTTGCTCTTCATCCTCTTGTGTCATACTGGGTAACTTTGGTACAGCTTGCACAGTCTGCGTACTGAGCTATAGACATGTTTTATTCTTAAACTTTTCACTAATACAAATGTCCATGTATTGTTTCAGCTCAGCCAGTGTTTACTTCTGACACCATTGACAAGGTAAAACAGTTTGGTGAAATCGATAAAGCAGTTGATATATATGTTAATGTGTATAGTATTCCAAAATTCAACAGTTTTATATGGTCTCGTGATGGAACACCAATAACACAAAATTCAGCAAAATATGAAACATCAAGTTCTCCTACTATTGTTAAGGATATGATTCATGGGAAGGAAGTACAACTGGATGGTTATAATATTACACTGACCATACGTGAAGTGAAAGTAGAGGACTTTGCTAATTATACTGTAACACTTAAAAGTGGAAACTTTATAGAAGTACAATACTCTATTGTATTAGAATCTGCCAGTAAGTATCTTGGTTGATAATAACTAAATATTTAAAAAAATTCTATGAAGTTCAGTTTTTTTTCTCCTCCATTCATCAATTCATTTATGAAATTTTCATTATGAACTCTTCTTTTTTGGGCACAGGAATTTAAGGAATGTACACCCTCTAGATCTGTAATTTTGCAAGGAGGTAATAAATTTTTATCCAGGTTTTCCTTTGGAAATTGAGTTATTAATTTAGGTGTGAATGGCAGTGGGATGGACATTTAGACATTCAGCTGTTTGTGCTGGGGGCAGCTACAGTTGTTTCCGTGCATTGACTTATAAATTGTTCGAACAATGCTTTTGAAAATTTAATATGTTGATGCTGAAATTCATATGTCAAGTTCAATATTGACAATTTTTAACCGGATTTTCGAAGGAAATATCGGTTATTGAAATGGTGATGTACGGTGGGCGGCTGGGCAGATCTACGGGCGGCTGCCAAACAGTGTCAGCACAATAACATGAAAACGCTTTAACAAATTTTTTTCAAATTTAAATATGTTGTTTCCTGGGACTTAATGAAGGTCTTGTTCAATTTTCAAGATTTTAGTATATCTCCTTTGTGAGTTATCGCCATTTTTAATATCCAAAAGTAGAATTTTAAAATATTTTACTCTTGTTATCATGTTATGATTTGTCTTGTCTCAGAATAAAAATTTGAGTGACAGATTTATTTGAAAATTATCTATTTCCTAAGTGGTAATGATTATAAGCTATATCATTAGACATTTTGAAGATTATTACATTATTAATTATGTTAGAGTACTATGTTAAACAACCATAGTTCTGTTCAATTAGATATTAGAAATATTTTAGCATATGATAATGATTTATTTTCATTATTAATTAGATCTTGGAAATATTTTAGCATATGATAATCATTGGAGTGACAGATTTATTTGAAAATTTTCTGTTTTTTGATAAGATCTGTAGGACTGTATATATAAAGTTTGAACATTACTAGTAGGACTGTATAAATGAAGTTTGGAATTTACTGTTCATTATTAGACATTTTGTAGATAATTAAGTGTCCATTAATCATATATATTCTTGCCCCTACCCCCTTCAATTTGATAATGTGCTTTTATCTTGTAAACGGTTGAGATCCCTACTCCTAAACCATATATATTCTTGTATGGGACAAAAAAAAACAAATCAAATGAAATATTTGGGGAGTCCCCGGGTTCACCCCCACCCCCTTCTTTTTGAAAACGTGTAAAAGGTCAAGATCCCCACCCTGAAACCATATATCTTCTTGTACGGGACAATAAAACAAATCAAATGAAATATAAGGCGAGTCCCCTGGGGTCACCCCCACCCCTCCTGTTTAAGAACTTGTAAACGGTCCAGATCCCCACCCCTAAACCATATATATTCTTGTATGGGACAATAACACAAATCAAATGAAATATAGGGGAAGTCCATGGGGGTCACCCCCACACCCTTTCTTTTTGAAAACTTGTAAACGGTCAAGATCCACACCCTGAAACTATATATATTCTTGTATGGGACAATAAAACAAATCATATGAAATAAAAGGCGAGTCCCCTGGGGTCACCCCCACCCCCTCCTGTTTGAGAACTTGTAAACTATATATATTCTTGTATGGGACAATAAAACAAATGATATGAAATAAAAAATTCTTTGGTTCTTTGATATGCTGATTCTAACAATGTTTGAGTGTTAAATCATATCTAATTTTAGAGAACTTAGTCATCACTGGTTGTTGTTATTATATTATTGATAATAATTTGAAAAATTGCATCATATCTTATTTTAGAGAACTATTTATCCAGTTTGAGTTATTTCCTTTTGCACAGAAAATATTATGGATAAAATTAACCTGTGTTTCATTTCAACATAAATTAAATATATATATAGGGTTCTTTCAAATGCTGAATCTAAACCTGTATTTAAATATTAGATTTTTGGGCCCAGTTTTCAAGTTGGTCGAAATCAGGGTCCAAAATTAAACTTTGTTTGATTCAAAAAAAAAATAAAATTATGGGTTCTTTGAAATGCTGAATCTAACCATGTATTGAGAGATTTTGGATTGTCGGCTCCTTTATCAAATTGGTCCACATTGAGGTCCAAAGGGTCTTAAATTAAATTTTTGTCTGATTTCATCAAAAATTGAATTCTTGGTGTTCTTTGATATGCTGATTCTAATATGTACTTAGATTTTTGATATTGGACCATAATAGGTATTTAAATGTCCAATTTCAAGTATTTCAGTTCTTAAACCACATTCATTTTGTGTCACAAACCTATGCTGTGTCAAATATTCAATCACAATCCTAATTCAGAGCTGTTTTAAGCTTAAATGTAGTGTCCATACTTGCTCAACTGTTCAGGGTTCGACCTCTGTAGGAAAATCCGGTTTGCTGTCACTCTGACAGCCTCTTGTTACTTTTGTCATTCTTTATTGAATGAAAAATGGTACTTTTTGTCATAACATGCAATAACTTAGAGATCTGTTTAACCAATACTTGTATATTATATAGAAAATTATATTTTTATATGACAGCAAAATTTTTACGTTTCGTATTATGTTATGGTGATATCTGCGTTGTCATTCGAAGACATTTGTCGTCCTAAGAAGTGTGGTTTAAAGACATTTTGGTTCACAGACAATAAGTTGAGTATAAGTGTATGGATCTCTGTGAAATTTTAGCACATGGTTCCATACCACAATAGGTATAGAACCACTAATTCGGGCCCGGTCGGAAAGAACATACAAGAAAGTAGTACATATTTTAAACAAAATAGTTCCTATGCATAGCTGTATTTTTGTCAATAGGTGAACTATTTGGGTAGTTTTGGTACCAAATGAAAGCTTGGGGACTTGGGATCACTGTAAAACCCTTGTTGAAAATTTCTTTTGAATAATAAACAAGTATATGAAATTATAATAGGAGGGCACGTTTGCCATTAATACTTGAAATTGCAGAATTTAACATAGAAAGCAATGGTGCTATGAATTAGTGGTTTTATACCTATTACTGAAAGGCGTGTGAAATTCAAATTTTAGAAATCATACCCATTACAATGAATATTGTTCACATTTGTTGTTAATAATCATGTTACATTAATTTTTTTATGTGAGAATTATTTTGGTGTCAAATTACAGCCCTCAAATTGCTACAATAAGGTATTTCAGCCTTTTTTGGTAATTTAGCATGCATACAGTTAAGACTTTACCTGAAGTTTAAATTTTTGAATTATCTAAGACTGAAACTAACGAAACATGTATATTATGACTGGTTTATAGTGTGAATATAGCTTTTGGTTAAATTATCTAGTGACTGTTCATGTTTAATTGGGTTTTTTAGTGTATCATTTCTTTCAAAAGAAATTGGTGTATACTTATATAGGAATTCCAAAATCTCACTTGAAATGCAATTTATAACCAGCTTAGCAAGTTGTCTAGCTGGGAGATACATAAATTGCTCGTGTTGATCCATGTTTTTACATAAAAGTATGATTTTTACCAAATCACTCTCCTTTTTCAACATGTAGAAAAAAGGGAGGACAAAATTATCAATTATATTTTATGTTTGGACCACTATATTTACATTCAAGGAACAGCCTCTGCTAAAAATAAGACATATATGTTAGAACTATTCATAGTTCTATTTTTTTTATGTTCAAACTTAGATTAGAAAGAATTTCTTTCATAAGTTTATTCATGAGTATATCACAGATTTCCGGGCTTGGCACTGCTATCACGGCGCCTATTTTTTGCTTATAAAGCTGTCCTTTAAAATCAAAAATGTTGTTCTCTAAAATTGATCTGAGGAGATAGATTAAATCATCCGTAGGTGGGCATTTGATTTTGTAATCTGATTTATCAAACTGATCATTCGAAATTCTAACTGCCGATAATAATTCATTAATCAGGCAATTAGTGTACATTGATACTACATCAAAGCTACACAGCCAGCAATCTGCAATAGGCTTAATCTAACCATGTATTTAGATTTTGGATATTGGACCATAATAGGTGAATGTCCAATTTAAAATTTTTAAGTTCTTAGACCACATTCATTCTGTGTCAGAAACCTATGCTGTGTCAAATTTTTAATCACAATCCAAATTCAGAGCTGTATCAAGCTTGAATGTTGTGTCCATACTTGCCCCAACTTCAGGGTTCGACCTCTGCGGTCGTATCAAGCTGCGCCCTGCGGAGCATTTTATTCTTATACTGTATGCAATAGGTCTACTATATTTGGTGTATGGAATGATTGTAAGGTGTACATGTCTAGCTGGCAGGTGTCATCTGACCTTGACCTCATTTTCATGGTTCAGTGGTCAAAGTTAAGTTTTTGAGTTTTGGTCTTTTTTTCTAATACTATATATGTAATAGTTCAACTTTATTTGGTGTATGGAAATATTTTATGATCTATTTGTCAGTCAAGCAGGTTTTTTTTACCTTGACCTCATTTTCAAGGTTCATTGCTCAGTGTTAAGTTTTTGTGTTTTGGTCTGTTTTTCTTAAACTATAAGCAATAGGTCAACTAAATTTGTTGTATAGAAGAATTGCTAGCTGTACATGCCTGCCTAGCATGGTTCATCTGACCTTGACCTCATTTTCATGGTTCATTGGTCAATGTTTAGTTTACTTGGTTAATATGTTAAGTTTATGTGACAGTTGTAATAAAGCTTTATATTTAGGACTATCAACATAATATCAATGATTAGTAAAGAAGGCGGGACATTTCAGCGTGTGCACTCTTGTTTTCAAATTTAGAAATGTTGTTTCTCATGACTAAATGAAGGTCAAGTTCAATTTTCACTATTGTAGTATTTCTCCTTTTTGAGTTATTGCCATTTTTAATATCCAAAAGTGGTATTTTTAAATATTTTTCTCTTTTAATCATTATGGTAAATGTCTTATCTCACAATTATAATTGGAGTGACAGTTTTATTTGAAAATTTTCTATTTTCTGAATGGTGATGATTATAAGCTATATTATTAGACATTTTGAAGTTAATTACATTACTATATAATTATTATATATGTAATGTTAGAGTACTATGTTAAACCATAGTTCTGTTCAAAGGGAAATAAACCTTCAGATTTGCAAGTATGATTTTCATTATTAATTAGATCTGGGAAATATCTTAGCATATGATAATAATTGGAGTGACAGATTTATTTGAAAATTTTCTGTTTCCTGATGAGATTTGTAGGACTGTATATATAATAAAGTCTGAAATTTACTAGTAGGACTGTATAAATGAAGTTTGAAATTTTCTGTTCATTATTAGACACTTTGAAAATAATTACAGATAAGTTTTATAGGTTTTTAAGAGATAGACATTTTGAAGTTTATTACATTACAAATAATTATATATGTAATGTTAGAGTACTATGTTAAACCATAGTTCTGTTGAAAGGGAAATAACCCTTCAGATTTGCAAGTATGGGTTTCATTATTAATTTTTCTTTTCTTTGGTAAATTGTTTGAACAATTTTATGGTGTGTTTGTTATTCTGTAAAAACTAATTTTCTGAGTGATATATGTATATAATTGTTTTGTTGTGTTGTTAAAAATTAAGATAAGAGAAGTTGCAGATCTATATTAGTATATGTTACAAATGAAAGAAAAAATATTGGGAACTATCAACTATATATATAAAGTTTGATTACACTAAGTGATAAGATAACACACATCTGGTAATTGTCAATGCAATCACCCAATTATAATTGGAGTGACAGATTTATTAGAAAACTATTAATTATATTTGATTATAATTTAAAAATAAATATAACATCATATCTCTTTACATCATATCTAATTTTAGAGTCTATGGTTAAATCATATTTAATTTTAGATTTACATTATTGGTTCATGGAAATAAAGTTTGAGTTATTTCCATTTGAACAGAAATGGTTTAACTAACAAATTCAGAGCTGTTTTAAGCTTAAATGTTGTGTCCATACTTGCTCAACTGTTCTGGGTTCGACCTCTTCAGGAAAATCCGGTTTGCTGTCTCTCTCTGAATATTGCTGAATATGTCTTAAAAAATGGCTGAATATTTCTTAAATAATTTATCATTTAAACCATAAATTTTCTGAATATTTCTTAGTTTCAGAATATTTCTGTTTCTGAATACTGGCTGAATAGTCCGAAATTCAGTAAATATTCAGAAATAGACACAAATACAACATTCAGACATATTCAGACGATTTTCAGATATAATTCAGAAATAATTAAGACAATATTCAGCCACCAATTTTCCATGACAGCCTCTTGTTACTTTTGTTGTTGTTTTGTTTAAAATTTAGATATGTTGTTTCCTGTGACTAATTGAAGGTCAAGTTCAATTTTCATGAATTTAGCTGTTCTCTTTGTTGAGTTGTAGACTTTTCAGTAGCAAAAGTGATTTTTATACGACCGCAAAAATTTTTTTGGGTTCATATAATGGTATGATGTCGTAGTCGTCGTCCGAAGACACATCTGGTTTCAGGATGATAACTTTAGTTTTAGTGAATGGATCTCTATGAAATTTTATAAGAAGGTTCAATACAACAAAAGGAAGTTTGGGATTGATTTTTGGGGTTTTGGTACCTACAATTTAGGAATTAGGGGCCAAAAAGAAGCATTTTTGTAGTTTCCAGACAATAACTTGTGTGTAAGTGTATGGATCTCACTGACATTGTACCACTAGGTTCCATAATACAAAGGGAAGGCTGGGATTTAGTTTCAGGGTAATTGCCCCAAACATGCAAGAATAAGGGGTCAAAAAGGGGCCAAAAACAAGCATTTTTCTTGTTTCCTGACAATAACTTGTGTTTAAGTGTATGGATCTCTCTAAAATTGGACTACAAGGTTCCATACTTCAAAGGGAAGGCTGGGATAGAGTTTGGGGGTTATTGCTCCAAATTAAAGGAGGGGGGGGTTCCAAAAAATTGGGGGGATTTTTTTTTTCAAAATTTTTCAAATTTCAAATTTTTTGAAAAGTTTCAAGAAGAAATCTTCAATTGCACAGTATTGCGCAATAGATTTTTAAGATCTATGACCACATTTGTTTTGTGTCAGAAACCTTTATTATGTCAAAAATTTGATCACAATCCAAATTCAGACAGAATCAAGCTTGAATATTGTGTCCAAATTTGCCCCAACTGTTCAGGGTTTCGGCCTCTGCGGTTGATGAGGCTGTGCTCAGCGAAGTGTTTTATTATTATAAAATTTTGAGTTATTTCCCTTTGAACAGAAATTGTGTAATAAATAAGTAATTTCTATGACATTTGGTCTCTTGTTTATTTAGAGTTATTTCCCTTTGAACAGGAATGGTGTAATTAATAAGTATTTCATCAAAAATTGAATTCTTGGGGTTCTTTGATATGCTGATTCTAACAATGTACTTAGATTTTGGATATTGGACCATAATAGATAAATGTCCAATTTCAAATTTTTCAATTCTTTGACCACATTCATTTTCTGTCACAAACCTATGCTGTGTCAAATATTCAATCACAATCCAAATTCATAGCTGTTTTAAGCTTAAATGTAATGTCCATACTTGCTCAACTGTTCAGGGTTCTACCTCTGCAGGAAAATCCGGTTTGCTGTCACTCTGACAGCCTCTTGTTAGATTTATAACTGAAATTATTTTGTAAAGTAAGCATTTTATATTTCAAACTAATATTTATTTTAACATAATCTAGTTTTAAATGTGCATAGATACTTTATAAATGGTTAATAGATTAAAGAATTGTCTAACATCTGTTCTGTTGTACTGCATATTGTATGAATATACGTAATTATGTACTGACAATCACTTATTTATGTTCAAAGTTGAATGTACTTATAGTATTAGTATTAATACTAGATTGACAGCATTTTGGAAGTACAGGAGTAACTGGAATGTAAATTTGTGTTAATTTGTTATTATCAATCAAATAAAACACTTTAATGATATCATTATCCAGCATGATATATGCTAATAACCTCCCCTTCATGAGACAAAATTTCATGACAATCCGTCTATGAAATATTGTCTCAATACACACAAAATATAACCTCCCTTTTACAGGACAAAATTTCATAGTATTCATCTATGAAATATTGTCTATTTACAGACAAGATTTCACAATGAAAATTTGTCCTTCTCTGGACAATTTTTCATAGATGAGGACAATATTTCATGATACATAGTCATGAAATATTGTCTTGAGGGACAACATTTTATAGGACAATATTTTGCTTTACACATGTACTACCTCTGTACCTTTGTCTTTCTCAAACACATATACTAAGTTTAGCTTCTAAAGACCCCTCATCTTGAATCTGGGCAATCTCCTACTATATAGTGAGAATTTCTCCTCACAATCGATAGGGATTTTTTTTGGGGAGGTCAAACTTTTGAAGCTATGTGGTTAGGGGGGTTATTATGCGGTTCATAAAGTGTGCCAACAAAACTTTTTAATGTGAAAAAATTTAACCGACCCCGTCAGCTGATAAATAATGACTGTTCCCTAAGTCTAAGACTAAAGTTTAGCTTCTACAGACCCCTCATCCGTGTAATGTCCTTCTATAGTGAGAATTTCTCCTCGCGTAAGGTTCCAGTTCTCATATTTAAATCTGACTGAAAACATATGAAAAAGCATTCTAATTTGCCTTTTCTTTGATGCAGAATATCCAAAAGAAATGATAAAATGTCCAGCTGATGATATACAATGACCTAATTTTGAGAGAAAATATAAAATAGAGAACTCTAACTCTATCAAATTTCACGGAGCTGAATTTCCGGATTATATAAATCGAATGTTCTGGAAAATTTCTCAGGTGTCCCACACAAAACAAAGGTGTCAAGTTAAGAATTTTGAAACAAAAACATCAGTTCAGCGATACAGGTCTAATTTATATGAATATTTATGTGTTTCGTGTCAACCCGTATAACAAATTGAAAGTTTTCAAATAAAACACTTCTGCCCGCCATGATCAAGTAAATATATATTTTGTTATAAGAGTAGTTAAAAAACAATAAATTTTAACTTTGTCGCTTTATTTTAGTTATATAAGAGTATATTTTGTTACAGAAGTGTGCCTACATGCAAAGTGGTAATAAATAAAGAGTTACATGGCTATTTTAGAATTACACCTTTCATAGTATCTTAGCTTCGTGTGTGTAGTAACTGTAGTTTAAGGTTTTAGCAATATTAAAATGGCTTCTTTCTAACACCACAGACAACAAAGTTAAAACTACCTGAAGGTTTATCAAAACTACGATATTGTTCGTTAATAAATTTTGAAATTATAAAGAAACTAAAGTTTCAACTCCCTGAGGCAAAGTTGACCTTAGGTGGATTTGGCTATAGTTTTATGTCCTTTTTGGTCATATAGCTCTTCAACTGTTTCGGTTCTTACACATCCTTGGCTTTCAAATATTCGGCTTTGAGCATTCCCGATGAAGGTGAATCGAGAAAAGCGCTTCGAACACATGAAATCTATAACGTATTGTTTTCATAATTTTAGTAGATATATTTATAAAAAAAAAACAAGAATCACATATTTAACAAAAAACCTAAATTATGTAGGTAGTAATTAATAATCTATATATTGTCTTTTATATATTAGATACATATTATCTTTTACATACATATTATTTTATTTTAAATCTAATGATGTGCTTTCAATACAAACCCTACTGAAAATGTAAAGTGGGATTTCACTGAAAATACCAGTGGAGTTTCATCAGAGTTCCATTGGAATACCACTGTATTACCACTGGGAAATTTGGTCGGGATTTTCATTGGACATTCATTGTTTTCCATTGGGATATCAGTGGAATATCCAGTGGGATTCTGGTGAATACTCGAGTGGAATACAGTGGAAATTCCGTTGGAATACCAGTGAAAACTTCGTTGGAATACCATTGTTTTCCCACTGGACATTTATTGTTTTCTACTGGGATACCAGTGGTAATTCCATTGGAAATTGTAACAATCAACCAAAGAAAACCAGTGATATTTCAATGGAAATTGACAATTCCACTGAAATGTTAGATATCATTTTGCATGCACTGCTTATTTTTGAATGAATTAATAAGAAAACTTGAAATAAGACAATAACCATTTTAATGCAAGTCAACAATTAAAGAAATTACATCAGTTTATACATCATCCACATTTAAGACCTTTTAAACGAAAAGATCAACCTCTTTAAAATATTAACGTTGATAAATTATCATTTTTTAGGCAAAGATGTATTTACTTAATTGTACATGTAAATCATTTTTCTGGTTAAATCATTCATAAGTCCATGGTTACTTTTGGTCCTCTTGAAATCTTTCAAATGGTTTTAATTTTCAATTTTACAAATTTGTTTATTGTGCATTAAACAAACAAAAATGTCCAGTTAACATGCATACGAAATACTTTGTCAGTTTGGTCAGTTTTCTTCATCATCCATTGATATTATTCATGAATTAAGTCCAAAGTTTCTGCATTCCAATCCTGTTCCATTAAGTCTTCATTGATTAATCTGAAAGAAAAAAAATCATACATCATAACATGCATAGAATTTTGAATTAGAATAACATTACAAATACAAATACAAATACAAATATTTTATTAGCACAAACTCATCAACAATAAATGGTTAAGGCTCATGGTATATTAGTTACATAGTTGATCATACATAATAAGTATTGCAAATAATGACTATATTAATATGTAATATTATAAACAATGATTATGAATTAGACATAATGACAATTTTATAGAGTTTGTTCTGCTTTACGCAGGTTCAGACTGTCTGAAATGAAAGAGGAAGTCAATTTTAGGATTGTGTATGAATTATTATTTAATAAAAAGATTACATTATTTTCATTTTTTTGAAATTTTGTAGGATCAACGATTATGTTTGAAACTTTTTGGTAAAATATGGCCCTTTTAGTTGAGTATTTTTCACAATGTAAAAGAAAATGTTTTTCATTTTCAATTTGACCAGAATTACATACAGAGCAGTATCTTTCATTTCTGGGAATATTTAGATGTCTCCCTCTTTCAATCATCAGTATATGAGCGCTTATACGGATCTTACATATTGCAGCTCTGTCACTTCTGTTTTTCAATATATCAACATAGGGTGGTCTTCTGCCCATTATGTATACACTCTTGAAAAAGTCTAACTTTTTTGATTCAAATATATTTGCATTTTGAACTTGCAAACATTGGTCATTAATTCTTTGTTTAATGGAATTTAAATTACCTTTAACATAATTAAAGTTATTGATGATATAAGACATTCCAAGTCCATTCAAAAGACTCTTGACCTTTATGACCCAAGGGTTTGAATCTACAGATTTAGTGAATATATCATATGCCAAAGATACCATGCTCCAGTCTGCAATTATTCAAAAATATATGTTACTGGCATATTTTATTTGTGTTTGTGTGTAATTTATTCACAACATTTATACACTAAGAGCAATTTAGACACATGTATGTCTATTGTTGAAGACTATGTGTTCTCTAGATATCTTTGGCTATAGTTGTTGGGTTGCTGTCTCTTAGACTTATAACACACATCTCTTTTTATCAAAATAGACTTTTATTGTTCATGGATCAGGTGTCTATCAAAGCCAAATAAAATAGTATGTGTGGTTCCAGTTACGGTACATTTAAAAAAAATTAGGGTAGGTAGGTAAGAATTTTTTTTATTTTATGGGATTTTTTTTACATTGAGTCTATCATGTCTATGGGAGCAACATTCTGACTTAAACAGTACTTACTGAAAAATGACAAAAAAATCTTTAGGGTAGGCTATTGTTAAAGACTAAAAAAAAAGGTAGGTAAGGTAATTGGAACCACGCAAATATTTTTATTTAGCCTCATATTATCTTTCCCTTTGTGTTGTGTTTGTTGTTGGTTTACTATCTGGTTGAAGCATACCAGACACCTCATTTTGTTCACATAATAGCCATGATTAACCATTGTGCATGATGATCAGATCAATGTTTTTGAGATGTGTTTACAGCTTATAGATGTGAATGATTAACATGATTAATGTATTTTTATTTCAAGTGTGGGAAGGATGAAAAAATAATTCAATAAGTACCTTTCAATAATCTTATACTCAAATTTCTTTTCTGCTGCTGGTTCGTTTGTTTTCATCGTGTTTTCATATTATTGAGTGGATATTGATCGATGCAGAGTCATCATTTTTGCAGCTTTGTACCTTCACCATGATCAATCCCTTTTAATATATGGACAACCTAAAAAAAAATGTAAAAACATTTTATTAATAACTTTTAATTCTGGTCATGACCTGTATGCCTCATATATTACTGATATTTATCATACAATGTACATATATAATTAAGAAGCTTCTTTCAGTTAAGTATAAATACTCTAAAACACAATATTAACCTTTAGGGATTTTTTGTGTTGCATGTCCATCAAAATCAGAACATGACAAAATTAAGTTGAATGTGCCTGACATTGTGTAGTAAACTGTAAACATCTTTCCTTGATTGTGAAGGCACACAATGTAATTCAATATTGAATAATAAAATTATTATTACATTCCCACCTCCCCCTTTTCAGAACACCAAATGGTCATCCTCAAAGTGTGAACTAACAGAGCCCATGAATGAAACTAAAGGGGGTGTATATCTTTTTTTTTAACTTTAATTAAAAATATTCATGATGTAAAAATCAAATGTAAAATCTCTTAAAAATTACCTGTATCTGCTGTACGTCTGCCCTACATCAGCACATCGTCTCATCGTAAATTCTTGGTTCAACAGCTAATGTCATACCTAAATGTTCTGTCTTTAACGTCTATTTCTTTATTTATCGAAGGTTGTTGAGTATTAATTATTATCAACATGATTAATGTAACCACAGCTGGACAATGCTGGACAGGATACATACTCGTACAATATTTTTAGTTTCAAATTTGAACACATTCCGTGTATTAATGATAACGACTATCTGATTGGCCGATCGGAAATCCCGGAAATAGAGTTATCCAATCAAATCAGCGGTTATATATATAGTCTGGTAGAAAAAAATGGCAGCCTCCATGAATGTAAACATGTGTGTTGAAAAACAACATTATAGACTACAGTTTCACGAATTTTCTGCTCAAATTATGCCAAAACACTGACATTTAGCGTACAATTGATTGGAGCGGATTATATGTAAAATGTTTCTATAGATTAACTTATATGACCCGAGTTCCAGTGCCGAGTTCAGGACATGAAAATGATGAAAAATTCATCACACCGACAAAGTTAAGATACCGAAACAGTTTATAGAACAATGTGGAAAATGAAAGCCGTTCACTTTACTTTTCTCAAAAGAACAGTAGACCAGTAACAGTTAATGAACATGATGAAGTCAAAGGAGAAATAATTATATTATTGTATACATGTAGACTGTAGTGCAGGGCAGTTTGCCAGTACGGTCACTTGAAGAAAAAAACGGAGTTATCCTAACAATTCGTACAGTCTGAAGATAATTTCTGCAACAGATCTGTTTAAAACGGCCCTTTTAAGAGCCATGCACATTTTTCAAAAAGAATCTTAATTGTTTTTGTTCGTTAAATCAAACAGAATCTTATTCTCAACCCAATTTGATATAAAATATTCATTTCTTTATTTATATTATCTGATTATTGCACATTTAATTTTATTTCTTAATAGTTAAAATGTATCCTTTCCTATCCTAATAAATGATTATTTTCATTTGTTACTAGGCAAGTGATTTGAATTATAGTTATCTCGTACTATTGCAAACTCGTACTAATGTCAACACGTACCACTGAAAACAAACTCGTACCACGGTAAATTCATACCATTGTATACTCGTACCAACTTATTTAAATGCATTCAAATGGTGTGTAAATAAAGAATTATATATACCGAGTGTAACGGTACTCTTTTCCTGGCACTGCTATTTTACTGCTTTTAATAATTTGGTTAGGATATATATGCATTCCTGATTTAAGGTACAGTCAAGTATTTGTATTTAAAAAAAAGTTAGCAAACAATATTTATTTTTCAATTTGACAAAAACTGGGTCATGATCGTTCATTGGATGTAACCTTGTTCAACCATGCAAGACAATGTAAATAAAGCAATCAGCTGTCAACATGGTTAATGTACGTCCCTTGAGATGGGACATTACATTTGATCTAAAAAATTAGAAAACGTCTGCTGACATTCCTTTGGAACACTAGAATGTATTTTTAATGGAACGAGTTTGCAGTGGTACGAGTTGTGAATGGTATGACTTTAAAGTGGTACGAGTTTACGTTGGTACGAGTTGACTTTTAGTGGTACGAGTTGACGTGGTACGAGTTTGCAATGGTACGAGTTAACTTGCTTCCAGTGATTTCATATCACATTTAACCATGCAACATTTTTTGAACAAATGTTTCATATACATGTATATATGTAGGTTTATGAAATATTCATTACATCCCATATATTATCATGATTATAATATTTAATTTCTTATCAGGCCAGCAAATTATATGTTACAAATTAAATCCTTTATATAATAATCATGCACTTAATTATTTGAAAAATTTAAATTAGAAGTATATATTCCTTTAAATTTCTAAGTCCAAAATTCCACTGGAATATTTGCATTAAATCAAAACTCCACTGAAATATAAACAATAATATTCCACTGGAAATTAATTGGAAAATCTTTGGAAGTTTCATTGGAAATTTCACTGATTTTCCATTGGAATTACAGTGTGAAAAATATTCCAGATGTTTTGGATGAAATTCTAATGGGATTCCATCGGAATATTTTTTTCCACTGAATACCAGTGTAATTTCACTGGAAATCCAGTGGAATCCCATACTCATTTTCAGTAGGGAAGTTTTACAAAAACATGTAAAATTTGGAATTTTGTATCAAAATGCCTTCAACAACATTTTGTTGAATTAAATTTTGATTTCCTGAAATTAATGTGTAAAATTGATGGTAGAGATATGAAATTCCAGTATGATTTGGCAAATTTAAGATTTTGACTCTGTGATTATGAAACTATGACAGCTGAAATTGGCATCATTATAAGATTTAGACTTTGTGAGTGAAACAATGACAGCGCAAATTGGCTTTTTTTTTTTACCGATTTTGACTCTGTGGTCTGAGTGTAACAATAACAGTGGAAATTGGCATTATTATAAGAGTTTGACTCTGTGAGTGAAACAATGACAGCGATAATTGGCATTATATTGATATTTTGACTTTGTGAGTGAAATAATGACAGCAGAAAAATTGGCATTATTATAAGACTGACTCTGTTAATGTAACAATAACAGTGGAAATTGGCATTATTATAAGATTTTGACTCTGTAAGTGAAACAATGACTGCAGAAATTGGCATTATTATAAGACTTTTACTCTGAGGTCTGAGTGTAACAATAACAGTGGAAATTGGCATTATTATAAGATTTGACTCTGTAAGTGAAACAATGACAGCAGAAATTGGCATTATTATAAGATTTTGACTCTCTGAGTTAAACAATGACATCAGAAATTGGCATCATTATAAGATTTCGACTCTGTGAGTGAAAAAGTGACAAGGGAAATTGGCCCTTTTATAACTTATCTCTGCCCATTTTAAGGCTTGGATTATTGATTCCTAGTTTACTCATATACTATCAGACAAAAAAAAATAATCTTTAAAATTTGATTTAACAAATATTCGATAGATAAATCTTGTTCAGTTGAAATTGAATGTTTACAATGTTAACCTGTCATATTTATGCATATGTTCATATGCATTATATGTCTCTGATAACTAGGAAAGAAGTTTTTTTTTGTATGATATAATAAGAGTGCACAAGCAGAAATGGCTCGCCTGCTTTACATATTCATGATTGAGTTTATGTTGAAAGTCTGTAATATAAAGGTTTTACTACAAGTATCACTTAAACAACACTATCAATGATCCATGTAAATGAGGCCAAGGTCAGACCAACCCTGCCAGACAGACATGTACACCTTGCAATCATTCTATACACCAAATATAGTTGAACTATTGCTTATAATATCTGAGAAACATACTTTACCATGAAAACTAAACATTCTAAGGTTAAAGTTTTCCAAACTTCAATAATGTTGTAAAATCTTCATGATTATTTCCTCAGAATTTTGCGAGCTCAAAGAGTTAACTTTTTAAAATGAAAATATATCTTGTAATTCCTTTGTGAAATAGTATTGAAATAACATCGATAACTGTACCAATTTTCTGCACAAGATGCACATTTCGACAATAAATGTTCCTTCAATGATGCTCGAGGCCAAAATATTTGAAAATACAAAACTTCTTATAAAAAAATGAAGAGCTTAATTATAAACAAAACAGGACAAAAAGTATAGCCAAAGCAGGGCATGGAATTCGAGCTTTGAATGAGGAACATGTATTTCTTAATTTAAAATAATATTCCAAATTTTGAAATGGCAAATTGTACAAACACAATATCTGTATTTATATGTCAGTTCAGAAAATGACTTCAAGTTCATACTGTTGATGTTCTATGTTTCAATTATTGTGTTGTCTGTTTTATTTGGACTTTTCATTGTTGATTGCCCCTTGGTATTTTTTATGCCCCCCGCCGTAGCGGAGGGGGCATTAAGATTTACCCTTGTCCATCTGTACGTACATATGTCCAAAAATTGGTTTCCGTTCTCTAACTTTAGTTTGCCTCAACCAAATGTTATGAAAATTATACACAATGCTTATTACCACAAAACACAGGTCAAGTTTGAGTTTTGGTGGCGTCACTTTTACCTTTCTAGAGTTATGCCCTTTTACAAATGGAAAAATTGCTCAATTTTTCGCTTCCGTTCTCTAACTTTAGTTTGCCTCAACCAAATGTTATGAAACTTATACACAATGCTAATTACCACAAAACACAGATCAAGTTTGAATTTTGGTGGTGTAACTTTTACTGTTCTAGAGTTATGCCCTTTACAAATCATTTGCAAATGGAATAATTGCTGAAATTTTCGTTTCTGTTCTCTAACTTGAGTTTGCCTCAACCAAATGTTATGAAACTTATGCACAATGCTAATTACCACAAAACACAGATCAAGTTCGAATTTTGTTGGCGTCACTTTAACCATTCTAGAGTTATGTCCCTTTACAAATGGAAAAATTGCTGAATTTTTCATTTCCGTTCTCTAACTTAAGTTTGCCTTAAATAAATGTTATGAAACTTATAAACAATGCTTATTACCACAAAACTCAGATCAAGTACAAATTTGGGTAGCTGCACTTTTACAGTTCTTGAGTTATGTCCCTTTATAACGTTATATGCAAGCGGGGGCATCATCTGTGTCCCATGGACACATTCCCCATTTATTGTTATTTAAATTTTCAGTATTTTACTGATAAAGAGCGAATTTACTTTGCAGTAAACAATAAATTTTTCAGGCATCAATAATATGTCAAACTTTCATGGAATTTTATGGACAAATGATTCTTTTTTTTAGCAGTAAACATTTACATACAGTCAGGGTTTAAAGTTATTTTAAAGGGGGGGGGCTGGGCTGGGCTGGGCTGGAACTGAGGGTATGACAAGGGGATGCGGGTACCTTTTTTGGGAAATCAGCTTCTACTGTTTTCAACCCAGAGCCATGAAACTTCACAGGATGATCATATTGCCCATACTACAGCATAAATTAATCTATCAAAATCTTCTTGAATACATATGTATTTCAAGTTTATATATTTTCAGGTGTACCAGAAACTCCAGGTAATTTTAGCAAGAAAGCATCATCAGCTACAAGTATAACAGTGCAATGGGATCCGAAATCGGGTGGTGGATATAAACAAATATTTTATATACAGTACAGAGTCCAAGGAACATTGCAGTGGGCAAATGTATCAGCTGGTGAGGAAAATATAAGCCAAAAAAAGAGACGAAGAACATATGAAGTAAAAAACTTACAGGAAAAGGAAGCCTATGAACTGAGAATGTTTGCTGAAAATACAGCAATGAAAAGAAGTAATGTCACAGAAGTGTTGATTGCCTTTACTGAAAGTTCAGGTACGAACTACATTATTAATGCAAAACTACATTATTAAGAAGGAACTACATTATTAAGAACGAACTACATTATTAAGAAAAAATTCACACACCTAATGGAATGGGCATTTAAAAAGTCGGAATGTGAATATATATGTTCAAACTCTTTTAGGTCATTTTTTAGTAGCAATAAACAAAAAAACTATGTCAATTGGACATGCTTTGATACTATATATGCCCTTGAATTTTTACTAGATAACATTTTTGTTTGCTTTGGAGATTCTGTATATCGTCAGGTTATCGTAATTCCAATGGGGACTAACTGTGCACCACTTATTGCGGACCTTTTTTTGTATTGCTATGAGTTACAATTTATGACAAAAATCAGCAAAGACCCATCAAAACAACATCTGATACACAAATTTAATAATACTTTAAGATATTTAGATGATGTTTTGGCTCTCAATAATGACGACTTCAGTATGTATACTAAAGAAATTTATCCTGTTGAACTTACTTTAAATAAAGCTAATACTAACAATGACCACTGCCCTTTCCTCGATCTTGATATCTATATCATTAACGGAAAGCTTAATACAAAAATATATGATAAAAGAGATGATTTTTCATTTCCTATCGTTAATTATCCATTTTTAGATGGTGACGTTCCCTTGTCACCATCTTACGGTGTTTATATATCTCAACTTGTACAATTTGCTCGTGTATGTAACAATGTTGTAGATTTTAACGAGAGAAATTTAGGGTATTACTGAAAAATTATTACACCAGGGTTTTCGATATCACAAACTAGGCAAAACATTTACTAAATTTTATCATCGGTATAAGGACATCATTCGTAAATATAGCTCAACATGCAGACTTCTTATACGTTCAGGTATTTCACATCCAATTTTTTATGGAAATATTCTTTATAAAGCACAAAAATGTCAGTATTCACCTCTGAAGCTAACAAAACCTTTAAATAGACTTATTAAGAAGGGATATAGTTACGATACTGTTGTCAGGTCATTAAAGATAGCATATTTTGGCGTTAATATTGATTCACTTATAGGGTCTTTGCATCGGCACTAAACACATTTATTTAAAAACCAGTTGTTGGCATGACACGGGTTATATTCTTCTCACATATGTTATGATGGTATGATACTTAACCCCTAACGGGAAGGATTGTGCCTGATATTCATATGATGAAGACATAATCTTTCAATCAGTTTAATTGAAGTCTGGAGCTGGCATGTCAGTTAACTGCTAGTAGTCTGTTGTTATTTATGTATTATTGTCATTTTGTTTATTTTCTTTGGTTACATCTTCTGACATCAGACTCGGACTTCTCTTGAACTGAATTTTAATGTGCGTATTGTTATGCGTTTACTTTTCTACATTGGCTAGAGGTATAGGGGGAGGGTTGAGATCTCATAAACATGTTTAACCCCGCCGCATTTTTGCGCCTGTCCCAAGTCAGGAGCCTCTAGCCTTTGTTAGTCTTGTATTATTTTTAATTTTAGTTTCTTGTGTACAATTTGGAGTTTAGTATGGCGTTCATTATCACTGAACTAGTATATATATTTGTTTAGGGGCCAGCTGAAGGACGCCTCCGGGTGCGGGAATTTCTCGCTGCATTGAAGACCTGTTGGTGACCTTCTGCTGTTGTCTGTTCTATGGTCGGGTTGTTGTCTCTTTGACACATTCCCCATTTCCATTCTCAATTTTATTAAAATAATAAATGATAAGTGCAAAGATGCAAAAACCCCGTAATTTTCACTTTGTCTGTTCATTAACAAATTTTTATAAGTTTGAATTCTTCTACACTATTGTGTAGACCTTTTACTTTCAGATTTTCCTGAATTTCATAAGGTAACTTTAATGGGAATTCCTTTTTACATAATTGGGATAATAGTGCCAAGATTAGGATTTGATTAGCACAAATTTTCCAATAATATTGCTTGGATTTGTTTGAAATTTTTGTGCAGAGATTGTTTATTTTACATTTCTGTTGTTTTTATCTTTAAGGCCTTAATGTGGGCCAATTTGAAAACCTGGCCCAAAATCAAATATCTAAATACACTGTTAGATTCGGCATATCAAAGAACCCCAAGAATTAAATTTTTTATGAAATCAAATAAAGTTTAATTTTGGACCCTTCGAACCTCAATGTGCATCATGGTACATAGTGTGGACCAATTTAGAAACCTGCCAAAAATCTAAAAACACGGTTATATTCAGTATATTAAAGAACCCCAAGAATTACTTTGAATTGAACCCCTTTGTAATTGTTCAAGAAATAAGCAATTTATACAAAGTATTGGAAAAGTATTCTTTTTGGACCCTTTTTCCTAAAACCCATAACCCCCCAAAATCAATTCCAAACTTCCTTTTGAGGCATGGAACCTTGTGCTAAAATTTCATAGAGACCCATACACTTATACTCAAGTTTTGTCTCTGAACCAGAAAAAAAAGTTTTGGGCTCCTGTTTGGCCCCTAACTACTAAACAGCTACGACAATAACCCTCAAAATCAGTCCCAACCTTCCTATTGCGGTAAGGAACCCTGTGCTTAAATTTCATTGAGGTCCATACACTTATATTTAAGTTATTGTCTGTGAACCAAGATATTGTCTATGAACTGTTGCCCCTTTTTTGCCCCCAATTCCAAAACAGCTTCGACAATAACCCCCTAAACCAATATTGTGGTATGGAACCTTGTGCTTAAATTTCGTAGAGATCCATACACCTATACTCAAGTTATTGTCTGTGAACCAAAATGTCTTCGGACAACGACGCAGACATTGCCATAACATAACACGAACACAAACATTTGCAGTCGTTTAAAAATGAAAAATTCATGTCTTCCTTTCTTGAGTACATGAACATGTATTACTGAAAAATTATTACACCAGGATTTTCAATATCACAAACTAGTCAAAACATTTACTAAATTTTATCATCGGTACAAGGACATCATTCGTAAATATAAATCAACATGCAGACATCTTATATGTTCAGGTATTTCACATCCAATCTTTTATGGTAATATTCTTTACAAAGCACAAAAATGTCGTCATTCACCTCAAAAGCTAACCAAACCTTTAAACAGACTTATTCGGAAAGGATATAGTTACGATACTGTTGTCAGGTCATTAAGGATTGCATATTTATGGCCCCGCAACAAAGTTGTTGGGGCCATATAGTTTTACCCTTGTCCGTCATTCCGTCATTCTGTCATTCCGTCATTCCGTCATTCTGTCATTCAATCATTCCATCATTCCGTCATTCTGCAACAAACCATTATACAGACTTTTTTCTAAACGCCTTCTGATATTGGGCTGATTTTTGGTATGTGAGTTAACCATGATGAGTTACAGATCAAGTTTAAGTTTAGTTCGGCTCCGCTGATTTTTGCCGAAATTAAGGGTTAAACACTTTGAAAATTGTTGAAAATCAAAGTTATACAGACTTTTTTTCTAAATGCCTCCAGTTTGAACTGATTTTTGATATGTGAGACTATGAAAGGCCGTTCATGTCAAAAACCCGATAAAGTAACGCGTTAACATTTAAATAAAATCACATTTAACGTGATAAATACAGTTTTAACGCGTTAAAACAAGATTTTAACTGTTAAGAAAAATCAATATATTTAACGCGTTAAACTTTGCATTGATTAAGTTTGAGATTTAACCCAGAAGTGAAAAAAGACGTTTATCGCGATAAACTACCCGTCGCACTTGCCACATGTGTCATAATGAAGTACATTTAACGCGTTAAATTCAACACAATTACATAACTACGTTACATTACTTTAACACGTTAAAACATCATTTAGCTCGATAAAACATTGTTTAACGCGTTAAAATTTCGTTTAACGTGTTAAAACATTGTTTAACGCGTTAAAACATCGTTTAACGCTTTAAAATATTGTTTTAGCGTGTTTAAACGTAGTTAGGTGGAAGTATGGAATAATGATGTTAACGAATACTATGATCTGTTCGCATTTTTTGGAAATCGTGGTGTCCTGGATATCACAGACGAGGAGGATATGAAGATATTACATTTTGTCTTCCTCCAAAGATTAAACCATCCTCTTTAGCAAACCAGATTTCAAAATAGCAACCACGGTTTATCTACGGAAACTATAAAAGTCCTAATGTCCTATTTGTAACAGGAATCTTAAACAACATGAACTCTGAATGCATCGCTTTGTGCGATTGTCTATCAGAACTTAACACAAGTGCTGCAAATGAAAATATACCACCACAAACACAAGAAGATGACACCAATGAAGATGACAACATTTTAGCACACTCAGGAATGAATTACGTGTGACAGAAGATATTAATGACGTGCTGCATAGTAGTGATTTGTACGTACGGGCGAGGCAAATCTTTCAGAGGGTCCTACGAGACTAGACAACTTGTGTGTATGTGCGCAGATGACAAAAATTGAAAAAGGATGATTTCGAAATATGTGGTTTTTGTATGCCTAAATAGATATAAGAAGATGTGGTATGAGTGCCAATGATACAACTCTCCATCTAAGACACAATTTGTAAAAGTTATCCATTATAGGTTAAAGTACGATCTTCAACACGGAGCCTTGGCTCACACCGAAAAGCAAGCTATAAAGGGCCCCAAAAATGACTAGTGTTAAACCATTCAAACCGGAAAACCAACGGTCTAATCTATATAAAAAAAGAGAAACGAAAAACATTTATGAACCACATCAACAAACGACAACCACTGAACATCAGGTTACTGACTTAGGACAGGTGCAAACAAATGCAGCGGGTTAAACATTTTAATAGATACCAACCTTCACCCTTACCTGAAACAATAGTGTAACATCACAACATAGAAAGACACGCTATAAAATATCAATTGAAATGGCTTAACTCAATCAAAAGACATATGAACACAAACAAGTGAACGATTAAATTTGAACCATGACACAATGTAAATACAAAATCAATAAATTAAGGGGTGAGATAATAAACAATTTCAGAAAGTCAACCATATCTTCGGACGGACAAACGGACAGACAGAGAGACAGTCTCTTTCAGCTTTGCAGGTAGGGCACTAATAATGGGGCCCATTTCAGGGGAAAAAAATAAATAATCTGTTCCCCGTACATGCCATATTACAGAACAACGCAGTATTTAGATGTAAAAAATGTCGAAAATAAATGATGGCGCGGAGAAAAAAAAACCGACTTAGTAAGAAGTGAAAATAAAGAATAAAATCTTCCCCCTCCCAGGAATATCAAATGGTCGTCCTCTTACACCTATTACTGGTGAAACTTTTGGCACAGATTCATAACCTTATTGGGCATGGTTTACTAGATGCACGTTTCAGGCTCTTGTTTTATACATGTTTACAATTCACACAAGATTGCTAACTGGTATGTCCTCGGTTATCCGACTGACAGCCGTGTTACAATTTCCGATGGAAATATTTAACTGAGGTCTGGTTGATAAATAAAGTATAGATATGTCACATTGTCACCATATTCAGAAGAAAAAAAACTTCACTTGCAGAGACTTATGTAAATATACGTCAAACAACCCTAGTTTATGGTGAACCCCTAAGGTTAGATACATACATCTAAAGATGAAAAAAGATTGAGTGAAGTATCCGAAAACCTGACCTATAAACAAAATTTATTCAAGATGGGACGTAAAGACAGGTTGACAAAGGTTAATCTAGATGACCATTTTTTCAACGTAATCAGTGCATATATATATATACATTAAAAGTAAACTTAAATTTAATTAAACGTTGCTTTAAACGCATACAAGCTATTTTTATACAACCGTTAAAATTTTTTTGGGTGTGTATAATGCTATGATGTCGTCCTCGTCTGCATCGTCGTCATCATCCGACGACACATTTGGTTTCCTGACAATAACTTGAGTTTAAGGGCATACGATACAGTTTCGATCCCATGATCAATTATTTACGAAAAATTTGCATACAAGATATTTTTTCACCTAAGCAATTCAAATATGTAACAAATAATATACCTTCATGTACTACTTTAAGGTGGTACCAAACACCTTGACTAAAATTAATTTGGCTCGTTTAATTTTCATAAAATTTTGACAAAATATTTACTTTGATCCTTTAACAAAAATATAAAAATTTCAAAAAACTTGAACCACACACTTTATCGCAAAAATGTCATTGGATATATAGCAGTTTGACAAACACTAATTTTGATCATTGAGAAGCTTAATATTTCCTTAACAATAGGACGTGATTAAAGCGTTCAGCTGATTTTAACAGAGTTATTTCCCTGTAGTGTTATGTACCACCTTAAGAGACAAAGGGGTTGAAATTTTAGACATTTACTCAAAATTTTGGTTTATTGGACATTTCAACAGATAAACACAAGCGGATTTTTGTAGAAACATTATGAACATCTTTTTAACATAAATATACTCTTAATATGTACAACCGTTCTTTGGAAATAATTGATTTTTAACCAAGTTTCAGGATTTTAGGAAAAAAACGTAATTTTTTGCGTTATATTTATCAAATTTAAAAAAAATAAATTTTGACTTTTTCATTAAAATTGGTACAAATAATCTTCATGCGTAATCAAACCTAATTCCATTTAAAAAAGAGGGGTCCGTGTACTCGTTTTCAAGTTAAATCAGTTTAAATCATAAAAAACAGTCGAAAAATTACCTTTCACAGTTTGACGTCGCGAAAATAACATTTTACGTTTGCAACGTCATTACCTCCCCTGTAACTCTATCGTATGCCCTTAAAGTTGCTTTTAACGCATTTAATGTGCTTTTAACACGCTAAAGGAGCTTTTAACGTGTTAAAGTTGCTTTTAATGCGTTAAAGTTGCTATAAAACGCGTTAAAGTACCTTTTAATGCGTTAAAGTTGCTTTTAATGTGTTAAAGTAGCTTTCAACGCGTTAAAGTAACTTTAAACGCGGTTAAACCCTCTTTTAACGCGTTAAATCTTATTTTAACACGATAAATCTAATTTTAACGCGACAAGTAATTAATGACGATAATATTTAAATGAGCAGAAAATCTGTAAACATTATGGCGTTAGTTGACAAATATATGATACATGCGGCCAATTAATTAAGTAGGTTTCGAGTAAAATATGACGCCTTAAAATGTTGTTAAGGCGAAAGTAGAAAGTTTTTTGGTCATTTTTTGTAGTTAAGTAGTTAACGCGTTAGATAATTAAATAACGCGTTAAAAATGATTTTAATGCATTAAAACTGTATTTATCGCGTCAAATGTGATTTTATCGCGTTAAATATTAACACGTTACTTTATCAGGTTTTTGACATGAATGGCCTTTCATATGAGACTACCATGATGAGTTACAGATCAAGTTTATGTTTCGTTATGCTATACTGATTTTCATGTCTTTCAACACATCTTGTTAGATCTGCAGTACATCCACTTCCTGTTTGCTGATAGTTTGAAATTTATTTACTCATTGATCAAGGAAATTTTTCTTCAAACTAGTATTGGTCTTGAGAGCTTGATACTATCCATGCATGTTTGTGTCCACATGTGTTGATGAAATTGCAGATTTTTCAACTTTTTGAGACGGGGCCATTCGTGTGGTTCTGACACATCTAGTTTCACTACAAACCAGTAAAAGTCTGAAATGGCCTATATCTGTACTAGACTGTACTGATTTTTACTCGACCAGTCTGAATTGGTCTGAATTTTACTCGACATTACTCGACCCCAGTCTTAACCATACTGATTTGTACTTGACCCTTATATTTGCCATTGAAAATTGTCTGAACTATTACTCCACCATTCTGAAACAGTCTTAACCCATTCTCGACCTGTACTCGACCAATTTTTTCAGTCTAAACCATACTCGACCAAAGGTCTGAACAATACTCGATCACTCTGAACCATACTTGACCAAAAAACCTATAATTTTTTTTAATTTTAGCTGTTAAAATTAATTTCTTTTTTTCTGACATGACAACAGCCACAATAAAATAAAGATATATATAAAAACATATTTTTACATCCTTACATGATTCTCAGATTTATCAAATAGAGATAGTTAAATTAAGTTATCTTATATAATAATTTAATCATATTAATTTTAAAGTTTTAGAGTTTTGTTAAAAAAAAGATTTTCTTTTAACTATAAACCACACCTTTACTGAGGGTAATAAAACCTTATTTAGGTGCTTCTTGTTTGGCATGTGTTTTTTTTTTTTTTTAACTTAATTTTCCTAAATTCCTAAAGAAAAACTATAAAGGTTTCATGGTTACATACAATAGTTATATAATTATCTTTTTAATGAGGTAACAACAGCCAAAAAATCACTGAAATTGTTTAACCTTATATTAGAAATATATCTATTCTTATTATAATTTGGGATCTATTTTATATAATATATATCAAAAAGGGATAAAAAAATTAAAGAAATAGATAAAATTTTTCTTCTGATTAGTGGTAAAGTATAAAGTAATACCTCCTGCTTAGGGCAAAATCATTAAAAAGATCACACCTGGTCAGAGAGTATTAATTTCTAATTAACATTCATTAAAAATTGCAACATCCTTTAAAACTTAAATCGCAAGGCCTTTTGAATTCACTAGATAAGTAATACATGAGTTTAAGAAAAAAAGGGCTTTCTTTTTACCTGTAAAACACACATGCACTGAGGTAAATAAACCTTATTAAAGTGCTTCTTGTATGCCATGTCTTTAATCTTGACAAAAGTTATTTAAATTTAATTGAAATAATTGTTTTCTGCAACTTTGGAACACATTTCCTTTTTTAAATGGTTATCAAGGATTGTTATGGAAGTTCTATTATCATGATTATATTAAATTCTTGGTTTTACAAAACAAAGGTGTGATTTTTAAAATTTATTAAGTTGCTTTATATACAATTTTAAATATATTTTAATAAAAAAAATGTTCACTGCATTATTAACTAAACTCAACTGACACCATAAATCTATACAAGGCTCAAGTAAATGGTGAAAATTGTCCAGTAACCATAAAATATATCTGTAACATTCAAAAAAATTTGAATAACATTGAAAATATTAGTCACAATTCAGTTTTGAGATTATTTGATCAGCTTGTTTTATTTTTATTTTAAAGGTGATATATATATGTAAGTGTTGATAAATATGGTGTTGAATTTATATTATGTTTATTGTGAAATTTTGGTTTCAATGCCATATTGAATACATTTTAAATTTCAAATTTTTGTTCAAATTTCTAGCCAGGGGAAATAGCTGTTAAAAACAGTTCCTAAATTGATGAAATACAATAGATAGATACAAAAATTAGGTCCAGGTTGGTTAAGACTTAGTCGAGTATGGTTCAGACTAGGTCGAGTATGGTTCAGACTAGGTCGAGCACGGTTCAGACTAGGTCGAGCATGGTTCAGACGAAAAAAAATGGTTAAGTACTCGTCGAGTAAAGCTCGAGTACAAGTTCAGACTGTTAAGTATGGTTCAGACTACAGTCGAGTATTATCAAGTAAATTTCAGACCAATTCAGACTGGTCGAGTAAAAATCAGTACCGTCGAGTACAAATATAGGCCGTTTCAGACTTTTACAGGTTTGTAGTGTTTGGTATTAATATTAATTCACTCATAGGGTCTTTGCATCGGAAATAAACACATTTATTCTAAAATCGGTTGTTGGCATGATACGGGTTATGTTCTCATATATTTTATGATGGTATGATACTAAACCCCTAATGGGAGGGATTGTACTTGATTTTAATATGATGAAAACATAATCTTTCAATCAGTTTAATGGAGGTCTGGAGCTGGCATGTCAGTAACTGCTAGTAGTCCTTTGTTAACTTATGTATCATTGTCATTTTGCTTAGTTTCTTTTGTTACCTATTCTGACATCGGACTCAGACTTCTTTTAAACTGAGTTTTACTGTGCATATTGCTATGTGTTTCTTTATTCTACATTGGCTAGAAGTATAGGGGGAGGGTTTA
The DNA here is from genome assembly GCF_021869535.1 of Mytilus californianus. Classification (NCBI taxonomy): domain Eukaryota; kingdom Metazoa; phylum Mollusca; class Bivalvia; order Mytilida; family Mytilidae; genus Mytilus; species Mytilus californianus. Next base: position 88,474,189 of record NW_026262701.1, read on the forward strand.
GATCTCACAAAACATGTTTAACCCGCCGCATTTTTGCGCCTGTCCCAAGTCAGGAGTCTCTGGCCTTTGTTAGTCTTGTATGTTTTTTAATTTTAGTTTTGGAGTTTAGTATGACGTCCATTTTCACTGAACTAGTACACATTTTTAATCGGATTTTCGAAGGAAATATCGATTATTAAAATGGGGATGTACGGGCGGCTGCCAAACAGTGTCTCCACAATAACATGAAAACGTTTTTACAAATTTTTTTCAAATTTAAATATGTTGTTTCCTGGGACTTAATGAAGGTGTAGTTGAATTTTCAAAATTTTAGTATTTCTCCTTTTTGAGTTATCGCCATTTTTAATATCCAAAAGTGGAATTTTTAAATATTTTTCTCTTGTAATCATGTTATGACTTGTCTTAACTCACAATAAAAATTGGAGTGACAGATTTATTTGAAAATTTTCTATTTCCTAAGTGGTGATGATTATAAGCTATATCATTAGACATTTTGAAGTTCATTACATTATTAATTATTAATTAGATCTGGGTTATATCTTAGCATATGATGATCATTGGAGTGACAGATTTATTTGAAAATTTTCTGTTTCCTGATAAGATCTGGAGGACTGTATATATAAAGTTTGAAATTTACTAGTAGGACTGTATAAATGAAGTTTGAAATTAACTGTTCATTATTAGACATTTTGTAGATAATCAAGTCTCCATAAACCATATATATTCTTACCCTCACCCCCTTTCAATTTGAGAATGTGCTTTTATCTTGTAAACGGTCGAGATCCCCATCCCTAAACCATATATATTCTTGTATGGGACAATAACACAAATCAAATGAAATATTGGGGGAGTCCCTGAGTTTACCCCCACCCCCCATCTTTTTGAAAACTTGTTAACCGTCAAGATCCCCACCCTGAAACCATATATATATTCTTGTATGGAACAATAAAACAAATCAAATGAAATAAAAGGCGAGTCCCTGGGGTCACCCCCACCCCCTCCTGTTTGAGAACTTGTAAACGGTCGAAATCCCAACCCCTAAACCATATATATTCTTGTATGGGACAAAAAAACAAATCAAATGAAATATAGTGGAAGTCCGCGGGGGTAACCCCCATCCCCTTCTTTTTGATAATTTGTAAACAAACGAGATCCCCACCCCTTAACCATATATATTCTTGAATGGGACAATATAACAAATCAAATGACTTTGAGGGTTAGTCCCCTGGGGTAACCCCCACCCCCCTTCTTTTTGAAAACTTATAAACGGTCAAGATCCCCACCCTGAAACCATATATATTCTTGTATGGGACAATAAAACAAATCAAATGAAATATAAGGCGAGTGCCCTGGGGTCATCCCTACCCCCTCCTGTTTAAGAACTTGTAAACGGTTGAGATCCCCACCCCTAAACCCTATATGTTCTTGTATGGGACACTGACACAAATCAAATGAAATATAGGGGAAGTCCATGGGGGTCACCCCCACCCCCCATCTTTTTGAAAACTTGTAAACCGTCAAGATCCCCACCCTGAAACCATATATTCTTGTATGGGACAATAAAACTAATCAAATGAAATAAAAGGCCAGTCCCCTGGGTTCACAACCACCCCCTCCTATTTGAGAACTTGTAAACGGTCGAAATCCCCATCCCTAAACCATATATATTCTTGTATAGGACAATAACACAAATCAAATGAAATATAGGGGAAGTCCATGGGGGTCACCCCCACCCCCTTCTTTTTGAAAACTTGTAAATGGTCAAGATCCCCACCCCGAAACCATATATATTCTTGTATGGGACAATAAAACAAATCAAATGAAATAAAAGGTGAGTCCCTGGGGTCACCCCCATCCCCTCCTGTTTAAGAACTTGTAAACGGTCGAGATCACCACCCCTTAACCATATATGTTCTTGTATGGGACACTGACACAAATCAAATGAAATATAGGGGAGGTCCATGGGGGTCACCCCCACCCCCCATCTTTTTGAAAACTTGTAAACCGTCAAGATCCCCACCCTGAAACCATATATTCTTGTATGGGACAATAAAGCTAATCAAATGAAATAAAAGGCAAGTCCCCTGGGGTCACAACCACTCCCTCCTGTTTGAGAACTTGTAAACGGTCGAAATCCCCACCCCTAAACCATATATATTCTTGTATAGGACAATAACACAAATCAAATGAAATATAGGGGAAGTCCATGGGGGTCACCCCCAACCCTTATTTTTGAAAACTTGTAAACGGTCAAGATCCCCACCCCGAAACCATATATATTCTTGTATGGGACAATAAAACAAATCAAATGAAATAAAAGGTGAGTCCCTGGGGTCACCCCCATCCCCTCCTGTTTGAGAACTTGTAAACAGTCGAGATCCCCACCCTTAAACCATATATATTCTTGTATGGTACAAAATACAAATCAAATGAAATATAGTGGAAGTCCATGGGGATAACCCCCACCCCCCTTCTTTTTGATAATTTGTAAACGGTCGAGATCCCCACCCCTAAACCATATATATTCTTGAATGGGACAATATAACAAATCAAATGAAATTGAGGGGAAGTCCCCTGGGGTAACCGCCTACCCCCCTTTTTTTTAAACTTGTAAACGGTCAAGATCCCCACCCTGAAACCATATATATTCTTGTATGGGACAAAAAAACAAATCAAATGAAATATAGTGGAAGTCCATGGGGGTAACCCCCACCCCCCTTCTTTTTGATAATTTGCAAACGGTCAAGATTCCCACCCCGAAACCATATATATTCTTGTATGGGACAATAAAACAAATCAAATGAAATAAAAGGTGAGTCCCTGGGGTCACCCCCACCCCCTCCTGTTTGAGAACTTGTAAACAGTCGAGATCCCCACCCCTAAACCATATATATTCTTGTATGGGACAAAATACAAATCAAATGAAATATAGTGGAAGTCCATGGGGATAACCCCCACCCCCCTTCTTTTTGATAATTTGTAAACGGTCGAGATCCCCACCCCTAAACCATATATATTTTTGAATGGGACAATATAACAAATCAAATGAAATTAAGGGGAAGTCCCCTGGGGTAACCGCCTACCCCCTTTTTTTTTAAACTTGTAAACGGTCAAGATCCCCACCCTGAAACCATATATATTCTTGTATGGGACAATAAAACAAATCAAATGAAATATAACGTGAGTCCCCTGGGGTCAGCCATACCCCCTCCTGTTTAAGAACTTGTAAACTGTTGAGATCCCCACCCCTAAACCATATATGTTCTTGTATGGGACACTGACACAAATCAAATGAAATATAGGGAAAGTCCATGGGGGTCACCCCCCCCCCCCATCTTTTTGAAAACTTGTAAACCGTCAAGATCCCCACCCTGAAACCATATATTCTTGTATGGGACAATAAAGCTAATCGAATGAAATAAAAGGCGAGTCCCCTGGGGTCACAACCACCCCCTCCTGTTTGAGAACTTGTAAACGGTCGAAATCCCCACCCCTAAACCATATATATGCTTGTATAGGACAATAACACAAATCAAATGAAATATAGGGGAAGTCCATGGGGGTCACCCCCACCCCCTTCTTTTTGAAAACTTGTAAACGGTCAAGATCCCCACCCCGAAACCATATATATTCTTGTATGGGACAATAAAACAAATCAAATGAAATAAAAGGTGAGTCCCTGGGGTCACCCCCACCCCCTCCTGTTTGAGAACTTGTAAACAGTCGAGATCCCCACCCCTAAACCATATTTATTCTTGTATGGGACAAAATACAAATCAAATGAAATAAAGTGGAAGTCCATGGGGATAACCCCCACCCCCCCTTCTTTTTGATAATTTGTAAACGGTCGAGATCCCCACCCCTAAACCATATATATTCTTGAATGGGACAATATAACAAATCGAATGAAATTGAGGGGTAGTCCCCTGGGGTAACCGCTTACCCCCTTTTTTTTTAAAACTTGTAAACGGTCAAGATCCCCACCCTGAAACCATATATATTCTTGTATGGGACAATAAAACAAATCAAATGAAATATAAGGTGAGTCCCCTGGGGTCAGCCCCACCCCCCTCCTGTTTAAGAACTTGTAAACGGTCGAGATCCCCACCCCTAAACCATATATGTTCTTGTATGGGACACTAAAACAAAGCAAATGAAATATAGGGGAAGTCCATGGGGGTCACCCCAACCCCTTCTTCTTTTTGAAAACTTGTAACGGTCAAGATCCTCACCCCGAAACCATATATATTCTTGTATGGGACAATAAAAGAAATCAAATGAAATAAAAGGCGAGTCCCCTCGCGTCACCCCAACCCCCTCCTGTTTGAGAACTTGTAAACAGTCGAGATCCCCACCCCTAAACCATATATATTCTTGTATGGGACAATAAAACCAATCAAATGAAATATAGGGGAAGTCCATGGGGGTAACCACCACCCCTTCTTTTTGATTACTTGTAAACAGTTGAGATCCCCACCCCTAAACCAGATATATTCTTGAATGGGACAATAAAACAAATCAAATGAAATTGAATGGAAGTCCCCATGGGTAACCCCCACTCCCTTTCTTTTTGAAAACTTGTAAACGGTCAAGATCCCCACCCCGAAACCATATATATTCTTGTATGGGACAATAGAACAAATCAAATGAAATATAAGGCGAGTCCCCTGGGGTTCCCTCTCCCCCCCCCCCTTTTGAGAACTTGTAAACGGTCGAGATCTCCACCCCTTAACCATATCTTGGATTTGAATGACATACAGGGTCAATCCATAGGCGTCACTTATGCATATCACAAACCAATTTGTACTGGACTTTGCCCCATGTCAGGCGACCATGGGAATGACGAATTATTGGACCTTTTTTGGGAAACTTCGTAACAGCATCCTGTTACAATTATTTCTTGTTACAGATAAATTTTAAAGATTTTGAAAAGACATTGTATTAATGATAAATAAAATTTTGGATTTTTTTCTTCTTTTCTTTGGTAAATTGTTTGAAGAATTTTGTGGCAAGTTTGTTTGTTATTCTGTAAAAACTAATTTTCTGAATGCTATATTTTTTTTTGATGAAGTGAACTCCTTTAAAAACTAAGCTTATATTGTGTACGTATTAATAAACATATATTTAGATTTCTAATTTTGGGCCCAGTTTTCAAGTTGGTCTAAATCGGGGTCCAAAATTAAACTGTGTTTGATTTCAACATAAATTGAATATATATAGGGTTCTTTGAAATGCTTAATCTAAACCTGTATTTCTTTTTTAATTATTAATAAGATAATACCACATTGAGGTCCAAAGGGTCCTAAATTAAACTTTTGTTTAATTTAATCAAAAATTGAATTATTTGGTTCTTTGATATGCTGATTCTAGCAACGTTTGAGTGTTAAATCATATATAATTTTAGAGAACTTAGTCATCACTGGTTGTTGTTATTATATTATTGATTATAATTTGAAAAATTGCATCATATCTTATTTTAGAGAACTATTTATCCAGTTTGAGTTATTTCCCTTTGCACAGAAAATATTATGGATAAAATTAACCTGTGTTTCATTTCAACATAAATTAAATATATATAGGGTTCTTTCAAATGCTGAATCTAAACCTGTATTTAAATATTAGATTTTTGGGCCCAGTTTTCAAGTTGGTCCAAAATATCAGGGTCCAAAATTGAAGTTTGTTTGATTCAACAAAAATTGAATTTATGGGGTTCTTTGAAATGCTGAATCTAACCATGCATTGAGATATTTTGGATTGTGGGCTCCTTTATCAAATTGGTCCACATTGAGGTCCAAAGGGTCCTAAATTAAACTTTTGTCTGATTTCATCAAAATTTGAATTCTTGGGATTCTTTGATATGCTGATTCTAATATGTACTTAGATTTTGGATATTGGACCATAATAGGTATTTAAATGTCCAATTTCAAATATTTCAGTTCTTTGACCACATTCATTTTGTGTCACAAACCTATGCTGTGTCAAATATTCAATCACAATCCAAATTCAGAGCTGTTTTAAGCACAAATGTAGTGTCCATACTTGCTCAACTGTTCAGGGTTCGACCTCTTCAGGAAAATCCGGTTTGCTGTCACTCTGACAGCCTCTTGTTATTTAGTTGCCAGCTGAGGACCACCTCCGGGTTCAGAATTTTCTCGCTGCGTTGAAGACCCATTGGTGGCCTTCGGCTGTTATCTGCTCTTTGGTTGGGTTGTTGTCTCTTTGATATATTCCCCATTTCCATTCTCAATTTTATTGTTTGTTATTCTGTATAAACTAATTTTTTTTTAATGCTATATATATATTTTTTGATGGAGCAAACTCCTTTAAAAACTAAGCTTATATTGTCTATTAATAAACATATATTTAGATTTCTGATTTTGGGCCCGGTTTTCAAGTTGGTCCAAATTGGGGTCCAAAATAAAACTGTGTTTGATTTCAACGTAAATTGAATATATATATAGTTCTTTGAAATTCTGAATCTAAACCTGTATTTATTTTCATTATTAATTAGATAATACTACATTGAGGTCCAAAGGGTCCTAAATTAAACTTTTGTTTGATTTCATCAAAAATTGAATTCTTGGGGTTCTTTGATAAGCTGAATATAACGATGTACTTAGATTTTGGATATTAGACCATAATAGGTAAATGTCCAATTTCAAATTTTTCAGTTCTTTGACCACATTCATTTTGTGTCACAAACCTATGCTGTGTCAAATAATCAATCACAATCCAAATTCAGAGCTGTTTTAAGCTTAAATGTTGTGTCCATACTTGCTCAACTGCTCTGGGTTCGACCTCTTCAGGAAAATCTGGTTTGCTGTCACTCTGACAACCTCTTGTTATATTCTGGTGTATAAAATATATTTTAAAATTTTGTGCAATTTTTAGGACCAGGACCCTCGGTTGCAGCTGTCATAGGAGGTATAGCTGGAGGTTTGCTAGCAATCATCATTGTACTGCTGGTAATATGTTTTGTTCAAAAGAAAAGAAAAGGTAAAATACTGTATTATAAAGCATGCCGACTTTTTATAACTTTATTGCATTTTATTACTTAAAGAGCGAGCTTGACATATTTTTAAATAGTAATTGGTAAAACACATTGCAATGGTAAAATTATGGATCTGAATTCAATTAATTATGTTTATTATTGTCTTTTTTCTCATCCCTACAGGTTGCACTTTGTAAATACAGCTGTTTCACAAGCCACGCCTCTTTTGGGGAGATATATAATATTCATAGATATGTTATTTTGTGAACGTACTGGTTCCCAGATATGATCTCTGTGTTTCATCTCATAGAGACATAACTTGGGAATGTTACCAGTATAGAAAAACATGGTAGCGCCTAAAATTTAATTCTTAAGAGGTCCAAAAATGGAGGTAGGGGTAGTATAGAATTTTAGTATAAGTTTAAACTCTTAGTAGTTCACGGCATATAAAATATATATAAAATATGAAAATATGCTGCACAGCCCTATATTTTGACCTTTGAATAAAATAGTAGTGCATATCAACTTTCTGTTCTGGGATATAATTTTTCACGAACATTCACAGTAAAAGTGGCACAGTTTTAGCCGCAAAGGGAGTTCCTATGGGAAATTGCATTGTCTATATTTACAGAATTGCAACCTACAAGTCGCAGCGGTTTGCTGTGTTCTGCCTCAGCTTTAGTGACATCAACATTTTTTTCAAGTGGTTAGGACACTTGAAGAGGAACCACTCATGTTGAGACAATGATATTTGGGGTGCTGTTGGATTAGAATTAGCTATTACATTTCTATGGATATTATATAGCTCCATCCCCTCATTCATATATAGTTTGTAGAATGAACACATCTCAATATAGGCACTATACTATCAAAATTACACACTGCTGTGTCAACATAAATAAGAAGATGTGGTATGAGTGCCAATGAGACAACTCTCCATCCAAGTCACAATGTGTAAAAAGTAAACAATTATAGGTCAAAGTACGGCCTTCAACACAGAGCCTTGGCTCACACAGAACAGCAAGCTATAAAGGGCCCCAAAATGACTATATAGCTAGTGTAAAACAATTCAAGCAGGAAAATCAATTTATTTTTAGAATTGAATAATCCTAAAATATCGTTTCAAGGAAAGATTAAAACTAGATATCTCTTGTCTGAATGATGGTTTTACAAAAACTCCCCATACATATTTTCCTGCAACAGATTTAAAATATCTTACAGAAGATGAATATTTTAAAGTCAAGTTTATGTGAAATGAAAAAGACTTTTGATAATTATTTTTGTACATATTAGTTATTTAACGACATAATATTTTAAATCATTTACTATTTTATTTATGCATGATTTCACCATTTGGTTGAGTCCACTTTATTTCCTTAATGTATAAATGCTTTGTTTTTATATTTAGTTGACCAACTTTTATGTTTGCCTTGCAGAAAGTGGTACCCCTAGCCCAAAATTGAGGTACATGTTTTATGTTTATTTTATGTCTACTTATTTATGCACTTCAAAATTGAACTACCAGTAAATGTACACTTATTTGATAGTGTATTGAGGTTTGAAATCAATGCATTTGAAGAGGACCAACAAAGCACTATTTTTTTACATGCTTATCAAGATATAAAGACACGATTTGAATATACAACAACATTATGAGAATCTGTCCACATTTTTTGTTTTGGTTTTAGGTGCACTTAAAATGTCTCTTGAGACCCTCTTCCCCAATGGTAAAAAATTTATAAAAGCATTTACACTACTTTAGCTATTTATAATGCTATAGTAAGTATCTAGAATGAAAAACATATGTTTGAAAAGATTTTATAACACTTTTTCTCAGCCATGGCATTTGACCCCTACCATAGAAAATTGAACCACCTATCCTGATAGGTCAAAATTTAAATTTATGAAAGCATTTAACTAGTTACAATTCTGTAATTAGTTATTAAAAAGAAAAACATATGTTTGAAAAGATTGTATAACACTTTTTCTTAGCCAGGTTATATTCACCCCTACTATGGAAAATTGAATGCCCCATCAGATGTCAGAATTTCTATTTATGCTATCATTTTAACTACTAAACCATTATTTTGGGTTCCAATTAGTATCTTGAATAAATAAACCAGGAGTATGTTTAATTTTCCATACAGGAGGGTTAAATTTTCACGGGGTTTTAAATATTATATGACTCTTTAATATATTTTAGATTTACCATTCAAATGACCTATTTTAAATTTACCATTTAAATGACCTATCAACTAATCCTCTTCAGCTTTCGATATCAACCTCTAAACACATATTAAAACTATATCAGTGTATTGCTTCACTTTTCAGCTCACCTGGCCTAAAATTCAATATTCTTTTGCCTTCACTTGGCGTCCTTCGTCCTTCATTGTCCAACGTCATAAACGTAAAAAATACTTCTAAATAGAAAATTTGTTGGATCATTTTCTGGGCTAATTTTGATTAACAATAAAACTGAGGGTATATGGATATGAAAACCGAAAAATAGTAAGATAAGGTAGCAGGGATTAATTGGACAAATAAACCAGTTAAAGCATTAGGAATATATTTTGGTCATAACAGAGAATAATGTGAAAAATTAAACTGGGAGAATAAAATTGAGAAAATGAAAAAAATTATTTCATTTGTGCAGGCAACGTTATTGAATTTCAATTGGGAAAATACTTATTATAAAAACTTTAGTTTTAAATGTTATAAGTACATCTGGGATGGTTAACCAGATAAGGTTAAAAGGTATAACTCCACTAACATGACTAATTCGGGCCCGGTCAGAAAGCACATACCAGAAAGTAGTACTTATTTAACGCAAAATAGTTCCTGTACACATGGGTGTGGCTTTCAAAATATGTAGAAAATTTTGGTAATTTTGATATCAAATGAAACTGAATGACTGGTGATCATTGTAGAACACTTTTTGACTCATAATTTTGAATAATAAAAAAATTGCTTGAAATTTAAAAAAGCAGGGTACATTTTGCCTGTTTGTCAGATCTGAAGTATGTGTTTTGGTACATCAGAAGTTTGGGGAACCAGTTCTCTCTTATATGCAATTAAAGGTATGTTGATTTTTTCAGCACTAGACACCATAAGGTGTTGCTTTGACATGCAAGGATTGTCACTTTATTTGAACTTAAGACAAAAGAGCTGTGCCTGCTTGAAATTGAGGAATTTAACATAGAAAGCAATGGGACTATGAATTAGTGGTGTACTTCCAAAAGAAATACTATAATTTAGTCATATGAAGAGGGAAGATTACTAACGATTGATATACAAAGTTATATATATAAATATATAATTCAACATTAGTAATATGGGTATGCAGTGGAATTTTACAGGATACATCAAGAGGAGCTTGGACTCTCAATGTAACAATGTAACAAGCATATTTGATGAATAAATATATAAGTTTTAAAAACATTCTCTGAAAATACTTAGCTAAATATTACCAAACTTTACCTAAATGTTCCTAAGGGTATCTTGTTCTAAAAGTGTATCCAGGGATTTGATACATTGACAAACATTGCCACTGTTGCTAAAAATTGAACAAAGGGGTAAAATGTAGTTTTTATACGCCTGTTTACGAGACGTATTATTTTATACCTATGTCCGTCCGTTCATCCGTTTGACGTCCATCGTCAATTTGTCGGACAGTAACTCAAAAACGCTTTCATTAATTTTCATGAAACTTTGGTGAATTGTTTATATCTATTGACTTGAGCTCCCTTTCAATTTTTATAAATTTTAGATTTTACGTCTTGGAGTATTGGGACTTAATTCATAAAAAAGGGGGGATTTTCTAGTATTTCTGGCAATAACTCAGAAACACTTTTAGCAGTTATCATGAAACTTTGATGACCTCTATATATCTATTGAAATAAGTTCCGTTTTGTTTTTTTATATAAATTTCTGATATGACATTGCAGAGTTATGGAACTTTATTAGTTGAAAAATTGTCGAAAATTGTCCAGTTTGCGACGGGCGTATCATGCCCTCATGGCGCAGCTCTTTATTGGCTTATATCTCAAAAACTAAATCAGTGAGAGCAAATCTGATTGTGTTAAAAATGATCAGCAGGTGATGGTCTATCACCTACAAAATTTAAGAAAAATTGGACAATCTATTTTGAAGTTGTTGTCAATTTTAAGAAAATACTATTTTTTTTGGCTTATATCTCAAAAACTTTTATTTGGCATCAGCATATTACTTCTTTATTGTTGGCATTAATAAAAAATATTCTATGATACAGACAATTGTATTTACCCTGTTAAAAATGAATTTCCTCTATTGAAAGGATTTTTCATTATGTAGGTTACATATTTTTATTTTATAAAATTGTCATAGTTTACACTTATCAATTGATGATAAGGGGAATAGCAAGTTTTTTATCTTCTGAGATGCAAATCATTGCTCGGGATGATGGGGAGGCAATAGTCTTGTTGGACTATTTTATTGATATGCCTTAGTAATAGTTTAGTAGAGTTGATACATGTATAAAAGCATATAATGTATGAGTAGGCAATTTTTATCCTTGTGTAATTATATGCGAATATGCGATTAACTTTATTAATAACCAGGGATTCTTGTGTATGTATGTAATTGCTGGTAAGGTCAATTAAAATTAATTGCTAGATTTTCATCCTGCCCTCCCCAAATATTTGTATGCCGCGCCGTAGCGGAGGGGGCATTACGTTTACCCTTGTCCGTCTGTACTTCCCTCTGTACGTCCGTACGTCCCAAAATTGGTTTCTGTTCTCTAACTTTAGTTTGCCTCAACTAAATGTTATGAATCTTATACACAATGCTTATTACCACAAAACACAGATCAAGTTTGAATTTGGGTGGCGTCACTTTTACCATTCTAGAGTTATGCCCCTTTACAAATTGAAAAAAATGCTGAATTTTTCGTTTCCGTTCTCTAACTTAAGTTTGCCTCAACCAAATGTTATGAAACTTATACACAATGTTTATTACCACAAAACACAGATCTATCACTATCACTTAAATATGCTTTGAATAATTTTCATGAAACTTTGTTGATAGGTATATATATATTGACATAAGTTCCCTTTTGATTTTAAAAAATTCTGATTTTACATTTTGGAGTATTGGGACTTTATTCATAAAAACGGTGGTGATTTTCCAGTTTTCCAACAAAAAAATCATAAACGCTTTGAGCAGTTTTCATGAAACTTTGGTGATTTCTTTATATCTCTTAAGATAAGCTATCTTTTTATGCCCCCACCGTAGAGGTGGGGGTATTAACTTTTTCCCTTGTCCGTCTGTACGTACGTCCGTACGTCCCAAAATTGGTTTCCGTTCTCTAACTTGAGTTTGCCTTAATCAAATGTTATGAAACTTATACACAATGCTTATTACCACAAAACACAGATCAAGTTTGAATTTGGGTGGCGTCACTTTTACCATTCTAGAGTTATGCCCCTTTACAAATTGAAAAAAATGCTGAATTTTTCGTTTCCGTTCTCTAACTTAAGTTTGCCTCAACCAAATGTTATGAAACTTATACACAATGTTTATTACCACAAAACACAGATCTATCACTATCACTTAAATATGCTTTGAATAATTTTCATGAAACTTTGTTGATAGGTATATATATATTGACATAAGTTCCCTTTTGATTTTAAAAAATTCTGATTTTACATTTTGGAGTATTGGGACTTTATTCATAAAAACGGTGGTGATTTTCCAGTTTTCCAACAAAAAAATCATAAACGCTTTGAGCAGTTTTCATGAAACTTTGGTGATTTCTTTATATCTCTTAAGATAAGCTATCTTTTTATGCCCCCACCGTAGAGGTGGGGGTATTAACTTTTTCCCTTGTCCGTCTGTACGTACGTCCGTACGTCCCAAAATTGGTTTCCGTTCTCTAACTTGAGTTTGCCTTAATCAAATGTTATGAAACTTATACACAGTGCTTTTTACTACAAAACACAGATCAAGTGTGAATTGTGGTGGCGTCACTTTAACCGTTCTAGAGTTATGCCCCTTTATAAATGGAAAAAATGAAAAAATTTTAGTTTCCGTTCTCTTACTTAAGTTTGCCTCAACCAAATGTTATGAAACTTATACACAATGCTTATTTCCACAAAACACAGATCAAGTTTGAATTTTGGTGGTGTCACTTTAACTGTTCTAGAGTTATGCCCCTTTATAAATGGAAAAATTGCAAAATTTTTATTTTCTTCTAAATATCAAGTAATTTTTGAAATTGGAGTTATCTTCCTTTGTCCATGATTATAGTTGAAACAACTACAATCAATGCTTTATACAATGCAATGTTTAATTTTGACTTCCACTGATAAAACACAGATCAAGTTGAATTTGGGTAGTGTCACTTTAACCATTATTGAGTTATGCCCCTTTATATATCGAAAGATTGCAAAATTTTTAGTTTCCATTATGTAACTTAAGTTTGCCCCAACCAAACATTATGATACCTATACACAATATTCATTACCACAAACCTAAGATCAAGTACAAATTTTTTGTTTCCGTTTCATAACTTTAGTTTGCCTCAACCAAATGTTATGAAACTTATACACAATGCTTATTATTACATAATACAGATTAAGTACGAAATTTGGTGGCGACACTTGTACCATTCTTGAGTTATGCCCCTTTATATATCGAAAGATCGCAAAATTTTTAGTTTCCATTATGTAACTTAAGTTTGCCCCAACCAAACATTATGAAACCTATACACAATATTCATTACCACAAAACTAAGATCAAGTACAAATTTTTTGTTTCCGTTTCATAACTTTAGTTTGCCTCAACCAAATGTTATGAAACTTATACACAATGCTTATTACTACATAATACAGATTAAGTACGAAATTTGGTGGCGACACTTGTACCATTCTTGAGTATTGTCCCTTTATAAACATAAAAATTGTTGAATTTTTCGTTTCCGTTCTCTAACTTTAGTTTGTCTCAACCAAATGTTATAAAACTTATACACAACCGTTCTAGAGTTGTGCGTGTTTACAAATAGAAAAATTGCTGAATTTTAGTTTCTGTTCTCTACTTAAGTTAGCCTCAACTAAATGTTATGAGACTTGCACACAATGCTTATTACCACAAAACTCAGATCAAGTTCAAATTTTGGTAGCGTCACTTTTACTGTTCTTCAGTTATGTCCCTTTATAACTATATGATATGCAAGCGGGGGAATCATCTGTGTCCACATGTGGACACTATCCACATTTATTTTTATATAAGTTTCTGATATGACATTGCGGAGTAATGGAACTTTATTTGTTGAAAAATCGACGAAAACTGTCAATTTATAACACTTTGGACAGTTATAGTACTTTATTCGTTCAAAAATCAAGGCCACAAACTTAGTTTAACTTGAAATAGCCTTAATAATGCCAAATTATTCATGTTTTGTGCCAATGGGTACCACTGTGTGTGTATGTCTTTTTTTTAGGGGATGGGGCGAGTGTATTTGAGCAGTGCTCACAGTATTTCTAGTTGATCATATGAATTCATTTAAATTATAAAGACGAGCAAAAAGGGTGATGGGCGTATAATGTGCTCATTGCGCAGCTCTTTATTGAGTATCTTAACCAGAATAATTAAGTTGAACTACGATAGCTAAGTTACATTGCAACTTGAAATATTAGGGAAATGATTAATTAGCAGTGTCAAAGAACACAAACCGCGGTACATCACCAATTTAATGACAAGAAAACCATGGATTCTTTATTATACAATCCTGTGCCATGAAATTTTTACCACAAACCCCCGTGAATGATATACAAAGCCCAACAATTATGGCACACATTGGTATGGAAAACAAGTTATATTACAAACATGTGCGATGTATTACACTTTTTTGGCCTGTATACAAAATTGGCCAGCGTATATAACTAGATTAACTTCCAAATTATCCTTTTATGTTGTTAAATACCCAAGATCATTTAGCCCCAGCGACACAATAAAGTCATCAAACAACTTCCTCTATTGGTTCAGTTCAAGTTTTAGGCAGTTGATGGATCTTGCATAAGAATCTTCAAACTGCCATCAACCCTAGTATTTTCAACACCGTGTGCCGTGATACTTGTTCTTTGAGCATCATTCATGGGGTTTATCAATCTGATCGTGATCGTTATCACTGCAAATTAGCTGGCAGGGCCCATGGTGTTAAAAAAAAATTGACGCAAGTAGTCTTGACGAGAGCATCCTTCCACATTTTTGCTGCTGATTGAAAATTGGTTTCTAAAGCAATTAGAATAATGTTTGCCAATCAGATATATTATTTACATTCAGAATTCAGAAATAGTTGAAAAAGTATGCAGAATTCTATATATAAGCTATTATTACTCTAACACACGAAGAACACACTGCAAAATGGTTTCAGAGGAAATACAAATTAAAAATAAAATCGTCCCACCCACCACAACTTTTTTCTAAAAGATGGATGAAAATCTACTAAGTAATTTTAGTTGGCCTAACTAAAAATATTATTGCTATGCACAAAAGTATTCACAGATGTCAGGAAGTTGACAACAGACCCATACCATACATTTGTTATGTTGAGTTCTCTAGATATGTTAATTTTCTTTTAGATTGTTCATGTCTTTTTATACGACCACAAAATTTTTGCGGTCGTATAATGTTATTACGTTGTCAGCGTGGTCGTCGTTGTCTGAAGACATTTGGTTTCCAGACAATAACTTTAGTTAAAGTGTATGGATCTCTATGATATTGTAGCACAAGGTTCCATACCAAAAAAGGAAGGTTGGGATTGATTTTGGGGGTTATCGTCCCAGCTGTTTAGGAATTACAGACCAAAAACAAGCATTTTTTTTTTTCCGGACCATAACTTGTGTATTAGTGTATGGATCTCTATGAAATTTTACCACAAGGTTCCATACCTCAAAAGAAAGCTGGGATTGCCTTTGGGGGTCATGGCCAAAACTGTTTAGGAAATAGGGGCCAAAAAAATGGCTAAAACTAGGATTTTCTGGTTTCCGGACAATAACTTGTGTTTAAATTGATGGATATCTGTTAAATTGACCACAAGGTTTCATACCAAAAAATGAAGGATGGGATTGATTTTTGGGGTTATGGCCCATAATGTTAAGAAAAAGGGACCGATAAAACTTTGTATAAATTGCTTATTTCTTGACCAATTTCAATGGAGTTTAATTCAAAGTCTTGAATTCTTGGGGTTCTTTAATATAATGTGTATTTAGATTTTGGACTTCGGGCCCTGTTTTTGAATTGGTCCACATTGAGGTCCAAAGGGTCCAAAAATTGAATCATTTGGGTTCTTTGATATGCTGAATCTAACTGTGTATTTAGATTGTTTGATTTTTGGCCCCATTATCAAATTGGTTCACATTGAGGTCCAAAGGGTCAAAAATTAAATTCTTTGGGTTCTTTGATATGCTGAATCTAACCATGTATTTAGATTTTGGATATTGGACTATAAAGGGTAAATGTCCAATTTCAAATTTTTCAGTTCTTAGACCACATTCATTCAGTGTCAGAAACATATGCTTTGTCAATTAGTCAATCACACACAAACCAAATTCAGAGATGTATTGCACAATTAATAGAAATTGAAAGTAGATTCATAATTAAAAATAGATACAGTATCATATTCTAATTTTAGAAGTAACGTATAAATCTAGTTTGAAAGGAGTATGCCTGATAAGACCCCTTTTCGGCCCTAAAATAAAGGGTTTTTACAATGTAGTTAAAAATGCCACGTTGAGCTATTTATTGGAAAGTAGAATACTTTTGTTACATAAATATGGGCGATTTTTGAAAATACAACGGACATGCATCAGGTACTAGCATCATTATTTCATGCAAAAATACTGAAATCTTCAGCATTTGTGCTAATTTTATGACGGTTTTTGTCTAAAATGGAAGTGGCCGCACTTGAGTTCAGTCTTAATATTTGAATATACACGTTAAAAGGCTTGTATAGTCAGCGGTTTTATTCTCCAAAATTGAACCTGCCTGTATTTAATGATTATACATAACATATATAAATGTTGAGACTGAACACGAATGCGGCCACTTCCATTTTAAACGAAAACCATCTGAAAATTGGCGTTTAATGGCATATTTGATAGATTTTTCATATTTAAGCTTGAATTTGAGCGTCTTTAATGACCAAATCAGTTCAAATCTTTAACATAAACTAATTGAATCGACTGAAGTGGACACTTGGGTGTTTAAAAAATGTCAAAAACTTTTCATCAGATGTACTTCGAATTTTAGGCCAAAATAAGCCCTTACCGGACCTTTTCCTTTACTGTTCATTATTAGATTTTTTGAAAAATAAAGGTAAGTTTTATAAATTTGTTGAAGACATTGTATTAATGCATGTTAATGATGATGATTTTTTTGGAAATTGTTTTTTGGGGTAAATTGACTGAGGAACTTCGTAGTACATTTGTTTGTTATTCTGTATAAACTAATTTGGAGAATGCTATATATAAATTATTTTTTTCATGAAGCGAACCCCTTTAAAACTAAGCTAATTTTGTCCAGCAATAAATTAATGAATTAAATTCTTGGTGCACTTGGATATGCTGAATGTAGTTTTTTTTAGATTTTGGATATTGAACATAATAGGTAAAAAGTATAATTTCAATTTTTTCAGTTTTTTGACCCCATTCATTCTGAGTCAGAAACCTATGCTGTGTCAAACATTTAATCACAATCCAAATTCAGAGCTGTGTCAAGCTTGAATGTAGTGTCCATACTTGCCCCAACTGTTCTTTGTTTGACCTCTGCCGTCGTATCAAGCTGCGGCCAGCGGAACATTTTATTCAAGTAATATATTAATTTGAATTCAGACTTTCAGGATAAAGAGGGTTATCTGACATACCGTATATTGATTTTCAGTTATTCTACCTCTCAGTGTATTTTCTAACCATGCGAAATAGTTCAAGCTACACGAATAGTCAATGGCCTCATTTTTGTCAAATGAAAAAATATGAATAATAAAAGTTAAGAAATATGATTGCACAATTATAAATGTGATATTGTCTTTGAAACTGTTTACTGTCAAATAGTCTTTTAAATGAGTTTTTAGGCAGTTAAACTGCCTTATGCTAGCACTCTAGATTTGTTTTTTAACTTATCTAGCAGGCTGATAGGTTATGTATAACTAATTGGACACTTTTTTCATGCTTTTAGTTATGTATAGAATAACCTTAAATGATCGTCGAACAACCCAAAATTAATGACGTTGCACATTGGAAATAGTGCTCAATGGGAAGCCTTACATTGTTTTTTTATCTTCTGTGCTTTTGATAACGATGTTAAAGAACAATTGTATGAAATATTTCATCGCCGAAATTTTCTATATACAAGTCGTTTACATTTGCAAAATGACAAAATGTGCATGAATATCGTTTTGGCGTTAATTTTAAACTAGTAGACGAAAAGTAGATTTTAATGATTTATTACACACGTTTAGCTGTGATACTATATTTAATTGCAACTTTATTTACATGTATGATCAGCATCGTACCTATTAAAGCGTCGTTTAAACGTAGCAATCATGCATTGATCACTCCAATAAAGCTTTCATTCCTTTCAATTATATTATTCTGTTTTATTAATTAACTGGCCCTGTCAAATGAAGATGTTATCGTTGGACGACAAACGGTTTAATGGCTTCTAAGGTCAAGATTTTGGTCACGTGATAAAAGGTAAGAGTTAACCGGTTTATTTTGTAAACGTGTATGTATTTTTTTTTCTTTTTACATCGTATTGTCTTATTTTTACTAAAATATTCCACGACTTTTATACGTCAAACAAAAACCTGTATAGGGCCCCATTACTAATTTGCATATATATATATACGGAATCTATCGAATAATGAAACAACTATTAATATTTTACAAACGGGTCATTGAAAAATTTATTTATAGATCGATAACATTCTATTTTATATTTCCTTTTGTCGTGGAGACAAAGGAAGCGTATATGGTTAAATTAGGTGTACTTTGCTATTTTGCATAGCGGCCATATTGCCTTATTATGACGACAGCCATTACAATAGGATTATACATGCCCCTAAAATAAAAATGCAAATATGGAAATTCCTATTTCGAATAAAAAATTTGTTCGCATTTAGGGGAATTGTACATGTTTTTTACCTTCTGCTCGTATACAAATAAACATTGTCTACTTTGAAAACTTTCGGCCTTTTTCAGTTTGAAATTCGGAAGCGTGGCCGTAGTATAATTAAGTCTCCCAAACGAAGTTTGGGAAGACTTATTGTTTTTGCTCAGTTCTTATTATTATTATTATTCTTCTTCCTCTTCCTCTTCCTCTTCCGCCGCTTTTAAATTTGAACTTGTCCGCACCCGTTCTCCAAAACCGCTTGTCAGATTAACTTAGGGTTTCACAATATGTTAGACTAACATGTCTAGTGGTGCAATCAGGGTTTTGTTTGTGCAATGGGGTTTATAAAGGGATACTTTGAGGGGCAAAAAGAAAAGAGGGTTTTACTATAGAACCCTATGGGATTTTATTTTTTTAAATTTTCAAATGATAATAAATTGAAAACCGTTTGTGATAGACACAATCTTTTTAATTGAAAATGTTCTAAATGATAAAACCCATTAAATGAAATACAGGGTTAGTCCCCAGGGGTCACCCCCACCCCCTACCATTTAAGAAAGTTCTAATACTTTGTAAGTGGTCAAGATCCCCACCCCTAAACCATATATATTCTGGTTTGTCATGCTAAGATGGTTTGAATGATATACAGGGTTAGTCCCCAGGGGTCATCCCAACCCCCTGCCATTGGAGAAAGTTCTAATATCTTGTAAATGGTCGAGATCCCCACCCCTAAACCATATATATTCTGGTTTGTCATGCTAAGATGGTTTGAATGATATACAGGGTTAGTCCCCAGGGGTCACCCAGACCCCCCTGCCATTTGAGAAAGTTCTAATATCTTGAAAATGGTCGAGATCCCCACCCCTAAACCATATATATTCTGGTTTGTCATGATAAAGCACATCAAATGAAATACAGGGTTAGTCCCCAGGGGTCACCCCACCCCCTGCCATTTAAGAAAGTTCTAATACCTTGTAAGTGGTCAAGATCCCCACCCCTAAACCATATTTATTCAGGTTTGACTTGCTAAGATGGTTTGAATGATATTCAGGGTTAGTCCCCAGGGGTCATCCCTACCCCCTGTCATTTGAGAAAGTTCTAATATCTTGTAAATGGTCGAGATCCCCACCCCTAAACCATATATATTCTGGTTTGTCATGATAAAGCACATCAAATGAAATACAAGGTTAGTCCCCAGGGGTCACCCCCACCCCCTGCCATTTAAGAAAGTTCTAATATCTTGTAAGTGGTCAAGATCCCCACCCCTAAACCATATATATTCTGGTTTGTCATGCTAAGATGGTTTGAATGATATACAGGGTTAGTCCCCAGGGGTCATCCCGACCCCCTGCCATTTGAGAAAGTTCTAATATCTTGTAAATGGTCGAGATCCCCACCCCTAAACCATATATATTCTGGTTTGTCATGATAAAGCACATCAAATGAAATACAGGGTTAGTCCCCAGGGGTCATCCCGACCCCCTGCCATTTGAGAAAGTTCTAATATCTTGTAAATGGTCGAGATCCCAACCCCTAAACCATATATATTCCTATTTGTCATATCCCGAACATTTGAATGACGTATACAGTCAGTCCCCAGGTGTTCCCCCCACCCCCAATGTTCTTATATCTTGTAAATAGTTGAGATCCCCACCCCTAAACCATATATATTCCTGTTTGTCATGTAACGAACATTTGAATGACGTATAGGGTCAGTCCCCAGGGGTTCCCCCACCCCCAATGTTCTAGTATCTTGTAAATGGTCGAGATCCCCACCCCTAAACCATATATATTCTGGTTTGTCATGCCAAGATGATTTGAATGATATACAAGGTTAGTCCCCAGGCATCACTAATGCATATAACTTTACTGGACCAAACCAATTTTCACTGGACTTTGCCCAATGTCAGGCGACCCTGGGAATTACGAATTATGGGAGCTTCGTTTGGGAGACTTCGTAACAGCATCCTGTTACAATCATTTCTTGTTGCTATTAAAAATAACGAAAAATTGTAAAAAAGCAAGATTCAAGATAGAAACAAAGATACAAGAAGAGATTGTCCATGATTTGTTTGCATATAGGGAATACCTTGCAGGTTGAATTTTCAGGTTAAATATCTTTTATCTTACCTGCTTTCTTAAGTTTTCGGCCAAATTCTTTAAAAAAACAGGATTTCATCCTTTCCATTTCGTAAATAGTCGAATGATAAGCATTTGCTTTAGAACTACACAACACATTGGTAAATATCCGCCAAAGGAAGTTTTGAAAGACACGTTAGTTTAAGATCCAAGACGGATAATGACTGGATTATCCGCAAAATTTGATATAATTTAAATTTTAAATCTATAACTAAGGAAAGTAATTTAATCAAAAGGGCCAAAGTCATGTGGTGCAAAGCATATGAATAAAGTATCTAGGATTTTGCCATATAGCCTGTAAAAAACACACAAACAGACCGAACGTTGTTTATAATCTTAATTGAAAGAATTAAAACAATATTACATGAGACAAATATATTTTATTAAATTTAACAAGAGACATATTTCTCTGATTTAACACTGTTCCATATCGATCGTAACTCTCCATCCTTTTGGGTTTACTGTTCATCCAATTGTGTTTGACCCGTAATTTCATTTTTCGGATATCAACTGCATACCGATTTCGCGAAAAAAAAAATGGCAATGTAACTAACCTAAATTCACTGTACTGCTGCCAAGAAAGAATGGTTACTCCTAAAAACTTTAAGAATAGGGAAGTGAATTTTTATGCCCCCGCCGTAGCGGAGGGGGCATTACGTTTTACCCTTGTCCGTCTGTACGTCCGTCCGTACATCCCAAAATTGGATTCCGTTCTCTAACTTTAGTTTGCCTCAACCAAATGTTATGAAAGTTATACACAATGATGATTACCACCAAACACTGATTAATTTTGAATTTTGGTGGCGTCACTTTTACCGTTCTAGAGTTATGCTCCTTTACAAATGGAAAAATTGCTGAAATTTTCGTTTCGGTTCTCTAACTTTAGTTTGCCTTAATCAAATGTTTTGAAACTTATACAAAATGCTCATTACCACAAAACATGGATCTAGTTTGAATTTTGGTGGCGTCACTTTAACCGTTCTAGAGTTATGCCCCTTTACAAATGGAAAAATTGCTGAATTTTTCGTTTCCGTTCTCTAACTTTAGTTTGCCTCAACTAAATGTTATGAAACTTATACAGAATGCTCATTACCACAAAACACAGATCAAATTTTGGTGGCGTCACTTTATCCGTTCTAGAGTTATGCTCCTTTATAAATGAAAAAATTACAAACTTTTTAGTTTCCGTTCTCTAATTTAAGTTTGCCTCAACAAAATGTTATGACACTAATACACAATGATTATTACCACAAAACACAGATCAAGTCTGAATTTTGGTGGCGTCACTTAAACCGTTCTAGAGTTATGCCCCTTTATAAATGGAAAAATTACAAAATTTTTAGTTTCCATTCTCTAACTTAAGTTTGCCTCAACCAAATGTTATGAAACTTATACACAATGCTTATTACCACAAAACACAGATCAAGTTTGAATTTTTATGGCGTCACTTTAACTGTTCTAGAGTTATGCCCTTTATAAATGGAAAAATTGCAAAATTTTTATTTTCTTCTAAATATCAGGTAATTTTTAAAATTGGGGTTATCATCCTTTATCCATGATTATAGTTGAATCAACTACACTCAATGCTTTATACATTGCAATATTTCATTTTGACTTCCACTTATGAAACACAGATCACGTTGAATTTGGGTATTGTCACTTTAACCATTATTGAGTTATGCCCCTTTATAAATCGAAAGATTGCAAAATTTTTAGTTTCCATTCCGTAACTTAAGTTTGCCCCAACCAAACATTATGAAACCTATACACAATATTCATTACCACAAAACTAAGATCAAGTACTAATTTTTTGTTTCCGTTTTCTAACTTTAGTTTGCCTCAACCAAATGTTATGAAACTTATACACAATGCTTATTACTACATAATACAGATTAAGTATGAAATTTGGTGGCGATACTTTTACCATTCTTGAGTTATGTCCATTTATAAACATAAAAATTGCTGAATTTTTTGTTTCCGTTCTCTTAACTTTAGTTTGTCTCAACCAAATGTTATAAAACTTATGCACAACTGTTCTAGGGTTATGCGTGTTTACAAATAGAAAAATTGCTGAATTTTTAGTTTCTGTTCTCTACTTAAGTTAGCCTCAACCAAATGTTATGAGACTTACACACAATGCTTATTACCACAAAACTCAGATCAAGTTCAAATTTGGGTAGCGTCACTTTTACCGTTCTTCAGTTTTGTCCCTTTATAACTATATGATATGCAAGCGGGGGCATCATCTGTTTATTTTTTTTATTGATACCATTGCTTAATGTTTCATCACTGTAAAAAAAATTGAAAGATAGAAATATGATTAAAACAAGCTGGGCTGTGCATGATTATCAATTTATTTACTTATAATGACTCTCTCTGAATTTGATTTAAATAATTTTTATAAATATTTGATTTAAAGTACTTTATTTTATATAATTCTTTTTACTTAAATATGTCTTTTTTTTCATATAAAAATTTTGTTTGTGTGAAACCCTCCTAAATTTGAAGATAACTGTATATTTATTAAAGGGAGATAACTCAAAATACTCTACAAATCAAAGGGAGATAACAAAAATCTTTTTTAGACAAATCATAACAAATAAACTGACATTCTTTTTACTTGTCATGAATCTCTCTACTATATCAATTAATTAATTGTCTTTAGAATACAACTATTTTCATAATGTAAATAATGAAAATGCCATACTGTAAATGAAATTTTGTTGTACAAAAATGACTTTACAGGTATCTATGCCAAAGTGTCATCTTATTGTTGAATGTGTTTATGATTGTATAAATTATGATAGTGTATTTGTTTTTTATGTTACAAATGATCTGCTTAAGTTTGAAATGTTGTTTTGTTTTATATGATAATGGATAATATAGTAACAGTGTTGTCTATGAATGTAAGGGGTCTTTTTTTCTTATTCAAAAAAGAGAACAGATGTTTTTGATTGGGCAAAGGGCAAAAATGCTTCAGTTATTTGCTTTCAAGAAACCCATAGTAATAAAGATATTGAAAAAAAATTGGAAGAGGAATGGGGAAATACATGTTTTTTCAGTCATCATAGTGACAAAAGTGCCGGTGTCAGTATTATGTTTAAAAAAGGTTTTGATTTTGAAGTGCATAATTCTATTATTGATATAGCTGGTCGTTATATTATTTTAGCTATATCCTTGTCAAGTTAACGCATTACTTTTGTTTGTTTTTATGGATTTAATACTGATGAACCTTCATTTTTTAATGATAAACATAAGAAAATGGCATCATTTTCAAATACTAGCTTGTTGTTATGTGGGGACTTGAATGTTGTACAAGATACAAACATAGACACTTACAATATTATTCATAATAGAAACCCAAATTCACGAAAAAGGATTAAAGAAATAGTAGAAAGTCTTGAATTATTGGATCCTTGGCGGACTTGCTATCCAAATGAAAGAAAATATACATGGCGTCAATGCTCACCCATAAAACAAAGTCGGCTTGATATTTTTCTAGTCACAGAGGATCTGTTTTCACTCATGAAAAATACTTACATTATTCCTGGGTATAAGACAGATCATTCTGCTATAACTTTTACCTTCTCTGCCAGTTTAGCAAAGCGGGGAAAGGGATATTGGAAATTTAACTCCCAACTGTTACGAGATTTAGACTATATCAAAAAAGTTAAAACATGTATAAATCAGAATATTTCAGAATATTATGAATCAGGCAACATAGATGATCCGTTAAATGTTAAACTCTCATGCAACGATCAAGTATTTTTTGAGTTGTTAAAAATGAAAATAAGATTTTTGTCTATTGGTTATAGTATTCAAAAAGCGAGAGAGGAAAAAACTGCAACACTTTTACTTGAAAATCACATTCAAAATTTGGAAAATTGTATGAACATATCCCCAGATGGTCAAATTCATGCAGCTTTAAACCAGAAAAAATTAGAATTAGAAAACATAAGGGAAAGAAAAATTGAAGGTGTTTTATTAAGATCCCACGCTAACTGGCACGAGAATGGGGAAAAGTGTTCAGAGTTCTTTTGTAAATTGGAGAAGAAAAATTTTATTAAAAAAAACAATAACTGAGCTCATAGACGAAAAAGGAAAACATATATCAGAGCAATCTAGAGTTTTGCAAGAAGAAATGATTTTTTTAAAAACATTATACTCAAGTAAAAATCTGGAATGTAAAGATGAATCCTTTTTCAAGCACAATGTTAAACTCACAGAAGAACAGAAGGATTTGTGTGAGGGTAATATTTCTTTTAAAGAATGTGCAGAATCATTAAAATCTATGACGAATGGAAAGAGTCCAGGCTCAGATGGGTTTACTGTAGATCTTTACAAAGTCTTTTGGAGAGGTATTGGACCTTTTCTTTTTAGATCATTATATGTTGGCTATGAAAAGGGGGAATTTTCTAAATTTCAGTATCAAAGTGTCATTACATGTATTCCAAAAGAAGATAAAGATAGACGTCATTTAGCTAATTGGCGCCCAATTAGCCTTATGCATACTGACACCAAGATTGCTTCTGCTGTCATTGCTAATAGAATAAAACCTATTTTACCATCTATTATCAGTGACTGTCAGAAAGGCTTTATAAAGGATAGATTTATGGGTGAGAATACGCGTCCATTGTATGATTTGATGTACTATTTAGAAAAACATAATAAAACTGGTCTTTTACTACTAGTAGACTTTGAAAAGGCTTTTGACTCTATCGAATGTTTTTTTTTGGAAAAAAAAGGCATTGAAGAGTTTCAATTTTGGACCATCTATATGCAGATGGTTTAAAGTATTTTATTTGAAAGCATCAAGTTGTGTTATAAATAATGGTCATCTTTCAAGCTTCTTTGAATTGGAGAGAAGTTGTAGACAAGGAGACCCCCTCTCCCCTTACCTTTTTATTATAGGTGTTGAGTTACTTTCTATAAAAATAAGGTAAAACCCCAAAATAAAGGGAATATTTGTTCATGAATATGAATCCCTTTTGAGTCGATATGCTGACGATACTTTCCTTATTTTAGATGGAAGTGAAACATCATTGAGGGAGACTTTAAATTGTTTTGATTCTTTCCAAAAAGTATCTGGGTTAAAAATCAATTCTTCTAAAACTAAAGCTGTGTGGGTTGGGAACAAAAAGTATTCAGATCTGATTCTCTGTCCTGAATTAAAACTTCAGTGGTGCTATTCAAACTTTAAACTTTTGGGAATTTATTTCTCTTTATATCTTGACAGTATGTCAGAAATTAACTTCTGCAAAAAGATAAGTGAAGTGTCAGGCATTCTTAAGAGTTGGCAACATAGAAAATTAACCCTCATTGGAAAGATTACTGTTATCAAGACTTTGGCACTTCCAAAATTAATTCACCTGTTGACTGCACTACCCAACTTGCCAGAGTCAAAATTAAATGAATTGAATACTTTATTCTTTCAATTCATATGGAGTTGAAAAACCTGATCGCATCAGACGAAGTACTTTAATTGGAGATATTCCACAAGGAGGTTTAAATATAATAATATACATTATTTTGATAAATACCTTAAGATTGGCTGGATAAAGCGATTTTCATCCAATTTATATGTTAATTGGCAATCATTGTTATTGAAAAGCCTTGAACATTATGGTGGAGAAAGAGTATTGCATTTTCAAAAGGAGAAACTCAGAGAAATCTCTGATAGTCTGAGCAATCCTTTTTGGAAGGATGTATTTTTTAGCTTTCATGTAGCAAAGCCTACTACCAATATTTCTGTTCAAGATATTTTGTCATTAGATATTTTAAATTTCGCATCTCTAGTAGATTTTTCGTACTTTATTTAGTGGCAGAGAAGGGGAGTGCAGTCTTTGTTTGACCTTGTTAACATAGAAACTAAGGATTTTTGTAATTTTGATCAGATGGGACCAAGACTTCAAACAAATAATTTCTTGAAGTATTGTGGTCTCATTGCAAAAATTCCAAAGTATATGAGAGAACATATTAAAGAAAACATTGCTCATGTAAATTTTGAAACTTTTAACTAAATTGATAATTTTTTGGAAAGATTATTGTGTAACAAAAAGGCCAAGTCTGTATACAAAGATCTTGTTGACAGAAATGTGCAACTGCCAACGGAAAAGTTCTTACAATGGGAGGAATTATTAGGTATGGAAATAGCAGATTGGTCAGAATATTATATATTTTTAAGAAAATCATGTAAAGACACTTATTAAAGAACTTTTCAATACAAATTTTTACATAGAATAATTGCAACTAATACTTTCTTGTATAAAGTTAAACTTAAAGATTCAGAATAATTGCAACTAATACTTTCTTGTATAAAGTTAAACTTAAAGATTCAAAGCTTTGTACTTTTTGTAAGGTTTCTGATGAAACCATGGAGCATTTATTCTATGAATGTCCAATAACACATTTTATATGGCAATCTTTTTCACAAAAATTGAAACAATATTTTGTGAACTTTACATTATCTATGAAACACATTTTTCTTGGCCTTCAAAATGAGAGTTTACTGTTGAATTTGATGATTATTATTGCAAAGAACTATATATACAAATGTAAATTGTATGAAAAGAAACCGAGTATTATAGGGCTAATAGCAAAAATAAGAAAATATCAGGAAAATGAACACTATATAGCAAAGAAAAATGGTACCACACCTTTTTTCAAAAATTCTGGGCCCCAGTAGATAACATTTTTACTGATTAGTAACAATTACTTTTGATTCAAATCATATAAAATAAAAAATAAAAGTTTCAGTTTATAAAGAGCAGATCTTTACAAAGATAACATTTTTCTTTCCAATACACAAGTTGATATATGTTATGTTAACGCAAGTGCAAGAGCGTGTGTATGTGTGTGTGATTGTTCTTTTCCATTTTTAACCGGATTTTCGAAGGAAATATCGGTTATTGATTTGGGGATGTACGGCGGGCGGGCGGGTGGGCGGACGGGCTGCTGCCAAACAGTATCTCTTCAATAACATGAATACGCTGTGATGATTTTTTTTCAAATTAAGATATGTTGTTTCTTGTGACTAAATGAAGGTCTAGTTCAATTTTCACTATTTTAGTATTTATCCTTTTTGAGTAATCGCCATTTTTAATATCCAAAAGTGGCATTTTTATACGACCGCAAAAAAATTTTTGTGGTCGTATATTGGTATGACGTTGGCGTCGTCGTCGTCGTCGTCGTCTGGCGTGGTCCGGCGTCGTCCGAAGACACATTGGTTTTCGCACTCTAACTTTAGTTTAAGTGAATGGATCTCTATGAAATTTTACCACAAGGTTCAATACCACAAAAGGAAGGTTGGGATTGATTTTGGGGGTTATGGTACCAACAGTAAAGGAATTAGGGGCCAAAAATAAGCATTTTTGTAACTTCCAGACATAACTTGTGTGTTAGTGTATGGATCTCTATGACATTGTACCACAAGGTTCCATATCACAAACGGAATGCTGGGATTGATTTTGGGGGTAATTGCCTCAAAATATTAGGAATTCGGGGCCAAATAATGGACAAAAAACAAGCATTTTTCTAGTTTCATGACAATAACTTGTGTGTAAGTGTATGGATCTTTCTGAAATTGTACTACAAGGTTCCATATCACAAAGGGAAAGCTGGAATTGAGTTTGGGGGTAATTGCCAAAACGTTTAGGAATTGGGGGCCAAAAAGGGGCCAAAAATAAGCATTTTTCTAGTTTCCAGACAATAACTTGTGTTCAAGTGTATGGATCTCTCTGAAATTGTACTTCAAGGTACCATACCACAAAGGGAAGGCTGGGATTGATGATGGGGGTAATTGCCCTCAATATTTTAGGAACTAGGGGCCAAAAAAGGGCAAAAAACAAGCATTTTTCTAGTTTCAGGACAATAACTTGTGTGTAAGTGTATGGATCTTTCTGAAATTGTACTACAAGGTTCCATATCACAAAGGGAAAGCTGGGTTTGAGTTTGGGGGTAATTGCCTTAGACGTTTAGGAATTTGGACCCAAAAAGGGGAAAAAAACACATTTTTCTAGTTTCCAGACAATAACTTGTGTTCAAGTGTATGGATCTCTCTGAAATTGTACTGCAAAGTGCCATACCACAAAGGGAAGGCTGGGATTGAGTTTAGGGGTGATGAATCATAAGGGGGTTCAAAAAATTTCTGGGGGGGGGATTTTTTTTTTCATTTTTTTTCTTTTTTTCATTCTTTTTTTTTTTTTAAATTTTCCATTTTAAGTTGGTTATTTCTGATTTATATTTAAAAGCAAATAATAATGATATGGTAGGAGATACACACCAAACAGGATGTGTAAATTATTGTGCAATAGCAAGAAATTTTCAATTGCACAGTATTGCACAATAGCAAGAAATCTTCAATTGCACAGTATTGCGCAATAGCAAGAAATATCCAATAGCACAATATTGCGCAATAGCAAGAAATTGTCAATTGTACAGTATTGCGCAATAGCAAGAAATATTTAATTGCACAGTATTGTGCAAAAGAAGATACTTCGTATAAATTGCTTATTTCTTGACCAATTTCAATGGGGTTTTATTCTTGAATTCTTGGGGTTCTTTAATATGCTGAATCTAATCGTGTATTAAGTTTTTGGATTTTGGGCCCCGTTTTTAAATTGGTCCACATTGAGGTTCAAAGGGTCCAAAATTAAACTTTGTTTGATTTCATCAAAAATTGAATTATTGGGGTTCTTTGATATGCCGAATCTAACCGTGTATTTAGATTCTTAATTTTTGGTTCCGTTTTCAAATTGGTCTACATTAAGGTCCAAAGGGTCCTAAATTAAACTTAGTTTGATTTTAACAAAAATTGAATTCTTAGGGTTCTTTGATATGCTGAATCTAAATATGTATTTAGATTTTTGATTATGGGCCCAGTTTTCAAGTTGGTCCAAATCGGGGTCCAAAATTAAACTTTGTTTGCTTTCAACAAAAATTGAATACATGGGGTTCTTTGATATGCTGAATCTAACCATGTATTTAGATTTTTGATTTTTGGGCCCCGTTATCGACTTTGTCCACATTGAGGTCAAAAGGGTCCAAAATTAAACTTTGTTTGATTTCATCAAAAATTGAATTCTTGGGGTTCTTTGATATGCTGAATCTAACCATGTATTTAGATTTTGGATATTGGACCATAATAGGTGAATGTCCAATTTAAAATTTTTAAGTTCTTAGACCACATTCATTCTGTGTCAGAAACCTATGCTGTGTCAAATATTTAATCACAATCCAAATGCAAAGCTGTATCAAGCTTGAATGTTGTGTCCATACTTGCCCCAACTGTTCAGGGTTCGACCTCTGCGGTCGTATCAAGCTGCGCCCTGCGGAGCATTTTATTAAATATTTTTCTCTTGTTATCATATCATGACTAAGCGTAGTAAATGTCTTATCTCAAAATTAAAATTGGAGTGACAGATTTATTTGAAAATTTTCTATTTCCTAAGTGGTGATGATTATAAGCTATATTATTAGACATTTTTAAGTTAATTACATTATTAATTATTATATATGTAATGTTAGAGTACTATGTTAAACCATAGTTCTGTTCAAAATAATAACCCTTCAGATTTGCAAGTATGATTTTTGAATATATAATTAGATCTGGGAAATATCTTAGCATATGATAATCATTTGAGTGACAGATTTATTTGAAAATTTTCTGTTTCCTGATAAGATCTGTAGGACTGTATCTATAAAGTTTGAAATTTACTAGAAGGACTGTATAAATGAAGTTTGAAATTTACTGCTCATTATTAGACATTTTGTAGATAATTAAGTCTCCCTAAACCATATATATTCTTATCCCCCCCTTCAATTTGAGAATGTGCTTTTATCTTGTAAACGGTCGATATCCCCACCCCTAAACCATATATATTCTTGCATGGGACAATAAAACAAATCAAATGAAATAAAAGACGAGTCCCCTGGGGTCACCCCACCCCCTTCTGTTTGAGAACTTGTAAACGGTCGAGATCCCCACCCCTAAACCATATGTATTCTTGTATGGGACAATACAACAAATGAAATGAAATTAAAGGCGAGTCCCCTGGGGTCACCCCAACCCCCTTCTTTTTGAAAACTTGTAAACGGTCGAGATCCCCACACAAAAACCATAAATATTCTCCTATGGGACAATAAAACAAATCAAATGAAATATTGGTGCAGTTCCCGGGTTCACCCCCACCCCCCTTCTTTTTGAAAACTTGTAAACGGTTAAGATTTCGAACCTGTAACCATATATATTCTTGTATGGGACAATACAACAAATCAAATGAAATTAAAGACGAGTCTCCTGGGGTCACCCCAACCCCCTATTTGAGAACTTGTAAACAGTCGAGATCCCCACCCCTAAACCATATATATTCTCGTATGGGACAATAAAACAAATCAAATGAAATATAGGGGAAGTCCAGGGGGTCACCCCCACCCCCTTCTTTTTGAAAACTAGTAAACGGTCAAGATCCCCATCACGAAACCATATATATTCTTGTATGGGACAATAAAACAAATCAAATGAAATAAAAGGCGAGTCCCTTGGGGTCACCCCCACCCCCTCCTGTTTGAGAACTTGTAAACGGTCGAGATCCCCACCCCTAAACCATATATATTCTTGTATGGGTCAAATGAAATATAGGGGAAGTCCATGGGGGTAACCCCCACCCCCTTCTTTTTGATAACTTGTAAACGGTCAAGATCCCCACCCCGAAACCATATATGTTCTTGTATGGGACAATAAAACAAATCAAATGAAATATAGGGGACGTCCACGGGGGTAACCCTCACCCCCCTTCTTTTTGAAAACTTGTAAATGGTCAAGATCCCCACCTCGAAACCATATATATTCTTGTATGGGACAATAAAACAAATCAAATGAAGTAAAAAGCGAGTCTCCTGGAGTCACCCCCACCCCCTCCTGTTTGAGAACTTGTAAACGGTTGAGATCCCCACCCCTAAACCATTTATATTCTTGTATGGGACAATAAAACAAATCAAATGAAATTAGGGGAATTCTCCTGAGGTAACCCCCACCCCCCTTGTTTTTGATATCTTGTAAACGGTCGAGATCCCCACCCTAAACCATTTATATTCTTGTATGGGACAATAAAACAAATCAAATGAAATATAAGACGAGTCCCCTTGGGTCACCCCCACCCCCCTGCTGTTTAAGAACTTGTAAACGGTAGAGCTTTTCATTATTAATAAGATAATACCACATTGAGGTCCAAAGGGTCCTAAATTAACATTTTGTTTAATTTCATCAAAAATTGAAATCTTTGGTTCTTTTATATGCTGATTCTAACAATATTTGAGTGTTAAATCATATCTAATTTTAGAGAACTTAGTCATCACTGGTTGTTGTTATTATATTATTGATTATAATTTGAAAAGTTGCATCATATCTTAGTTTAGAGAACTATTTATCCAGTTTGAGTTATTTCCATTTGCACAGAAAATATTATGGATAAAATTAACCTGTGTTTCATTTCAACATAAATTAAATATATATATAGGGTTCTTTCATATGCTGATTCTAAACTTTATTTAGATATTAGATTTTTAGGCCCAGTTTTCAAGTTGGTCCAAATCAGGGTCCAAAATTAAACTTTGTTTGATTCAACAAAAATTGAATTTATGGGGTTCTTTGAAATGCTGAATCTAACCATGTATTGAGAGATTTCGGATTGTGGACTCCTTTATCAAATTGGTCCACATTGAGGTCCAAAGGGTCCTAGATTAAACTTTTGTCTGATTTCATTAAAAATTGAATTCTTTGGGTTCTTTGATATGCTGATTCTAATATGTACTTAGATTTTGGATATTGGACCATAATAGGTATTTAAATGTCCAATTTCAAATATATCAGTTCTTTGACTACATTCATTTTGTGTCACAAACCTATGATGTGTCAAATATTCAATCACAATCCAAATTCAGAGCTGTTTTAAGTTTAAATGTAGTGTCCATACTTGCTCAACTGTTCAGGGTTCAACCTCTGCAGGAAAATCCGGTTTGCTGTCTCTCTGACAGCCTCTTGTTACTGTATTAAATTAATAAGATGTCACATAAAATTATTAAAGTGGTTGCATTGAAATACCCTGATTTCCCAGTAAAATAAAAACCAATCATTTCACATGTGAAATAATCCAATAATTTCACTCCTCTGACTTCCTACAACAATGGGTGTTGTCTAGACGTTGTTTGTAGATGATATTGCATCAAATGAAATTGAGAATGCATAGAAAAAGATAAAAGTTCCCTGCATTTTCTTCTTTATATCATTTAAAAAGTCAATGGAATTCAAAGAATACCTAATCCATGAATACAAATATCGAAAAATATTCCACTTGTGACTGAAACCACTCTGATAATTAACTTGTGTGTGCATTGATATTTTTTGTATATTTGAATTCATGTTAATCTTTTATTACCAAAGAATTATATACATTGTTAATATATGAGTATAAATTGCATTGTAAAATTGTTTTTCCTTTTGTCTGAACAGATTTGAGCTGAATGATTTATTTTTTATTTTTCAGAGCAAGTTCAGAATCAGAAGAAGAAGGTATGATACCTGTTTCATCTTCCTCTATTAGAGTAATCATATGATAAAATTTGCATCATCAATGCGAAGTAAATTTCTCTTTTTTTGGATAAATATTTCTTAAGGACCGTTTTCACGGTACGATTTTCCATCTGATTTTCCATCAGACTTCATACCGTCGAACAGGTAAATTATACAGGGTTATGTTCACATGATACAATTGTCATTCAGTCATTAAACGACATCTGATTTTAGTTTTCACACGTTGTGTTTTTTGTCGAAACGACATTATAGGTAAAAAAATCTGATGGAAAATTGTATTGTGTAAACCCTCCTTAATGCTTCTCAAAGTGGGGAACACAATTACAATGTGCATATATTACGATATATTACCTGCCTTTGATGGTCCTTTTGATTCTGTTGACAGTTTTGACTTTTCAACTCTTTACACTACACTTCCACACTTCCACACAATCTTATCAAACACAAGTTTTCCTATTTAATCAAATTATTTGCTGCAACTCATTTAAAGTCTTCTTCTCTAATAAGAAAGTTAAATATGCTAGATATAGTTACTGGAGGTGTGATAAGATGATTGATGCTGTTATTTTTCTCCTTGATAATATTTATGTACGTTTTGGCAATAAAGTTTATCGACAGGTTGTAGGTATTCCTTTGGGCACCAATTGCCTCCCTTTAATAGCAGACTTGTTCTTGTACTGTTATGAATCGCAGTTTGTGGCCAGACTCAATAAAGACCCGTCGAATTTGCATTTAATTGATAAATTCAACAACACTTATCGTTATCTTGATGATATTTTTTCGTTAAATAATCAGGAATTTTCTAAATATACTGCTGAAATTTACCCAAAGGAACTAACTTTAAAAAAATCAAATATAAACAGTAATAACTGTCCATTCCTAGATTTAGATATTTCAGTTTTACACGGAAAACTCTACAATTAGATTTACGACCAAAGGGACCAAATTTTCGTTCCCTATTGTTAATTTTCCTGTTTTGGACGGTGATGTTCCTTTGGCGCCATATTACGGTGTTTATATATCACAGCTCGTTCTCTATGCCCGTGTCTGTTGTGACGTTTTGGATTTCAATGAAGGTAATCTATGTATTACTGGCAAACTATTAAGTCAGGGATTTCGTTACCACAGATTACTTAAAACATTTACTTAATTCTCCTACAGATAAAAAGATTTGGTTTGGAAGTTTGGTATTTTTAACGGGATAGCACATCCTTAATTTTGCGGACTTGTTGTTTACAAAGCCCGGAAATTTAGATACGATCCGGGTAAACTTATCGATCCTTTAAATAAACTTATTCTAAAAGGTAACCAAATCAACACTATAATTAGATCTTTGAATATTGTTTTTATTGGTATCAATATTGATTTTGTTTTCAGTAAATTAAAATCAAACTAAATATTATTTTTATATCCATATGCACATTCATGGCTATACAATCTGTCGATACCTGTATCTTGGCATTGCACAAGGTCATGTTTTTCTCTGACTGTTAATGACGTCTGTACACTAAATCCATTGGATGTTGGATGTGTACTGATTGACATTTTAGTCTTAGATGCATGATTTTTATGCCCCCGCCGTAGCGGTGGGGGCATTAAGTTTTACCCTTGTCCGTCTGTATGTACGTCCCAAAATTGGTTTCCGTTCTCTAACTTGAGTTTGCCTCACCCAAATGTTATGAAACTTATACACAATGCTTATTAACCACACAGATCAAGTTTGAATTTGGTTGTGTCACTATAACCGTTCTAGAGTTATGCCCCTTTATAAATGGAAAAATAGCAAAATTTTTAGTTTCCGTTCTCTAACTTAAGTTTGCCTTAACCAAATGTTATAAAACTTATACACAATGCTTATTACCACAAAACACAGATCAAGTTTGAATTTTGGTGGCGTCACTTTAACTGTTCTAGCGTTATGCCCCTTTATAAATGGAAAAATTGCAAAATGTTTAGTTTCCGTTCTCTAACCTAAGTTTGCCTCAACCAAATGTTATGAAACTTGTACACAATACTTATTACCACAAAACACAGATCAAGTTTGAATTTTTGTGGCGTCACTTTAACTGTTCTAGCGTTATGCCCTTTATAAATGGAAAAATTGCAAAATTTGTATTTTCTTCTAAATATGAAGTAATTTTTATACGACCGCAAAAAATTTTTGTGGTCGTATATTGGTATGACGTTGGCGTCGTCGTCGTCATCGTCTGGCGTCGTCCGAAGACACATTGGTTTTCGCACTCTAACTTTAGTTTAAGTGAATGTATCTCAATGAAATTTTACCATAAGGTTAAATACCACAAAAGGAAGGTTGGGATTGATTTTTGGGGGTTATGGTACCAACAGTTAAGGAATTAGGGGCCAAAAAGGGGCCAAAAATAAGCATTTTTGTAACTTCCAGACATAACTTGTGTTTTAGTGTATGGATCTCTCTGACATTGTACCACAAGTTTCCATATCACACAGGAAATGCTGGGATTGATTTTGGGGGTAATTGCCTCAAAATATTAGGAATTAGGGGCCAAAAAAGGGGCAAAAAACAAGCATTTTTCTAGTTTCATGACAATAACTTGTGTGTAAGGGTATGGATCTTTCTGAAATTGTACTACAAGGTTCCATATCACAAAGGGAAGGTTGGGATTGAGTTTGGGGGTAATTGCCCAAAACGTTTAGGAATAAGGGGCCAAAAAGGGGCCAAAAGTAAGCATTTTTCTAGTTTCCAGACAATAACTTGTGTTCAAGTGTATGGATCTCTCTGAAATTGTACTGCAAGGTACCATACCACAAAGGGAAGGCTGGGATTGAGTTTGGGGGTGATGAATCATAAGGGGGTTCAAAAAATTTGGGGGGGGGGATTTTTTTTTTTCCTTTTTTTTCTTTTTTTCCTTTTTTTTTCTTTTAAAATTTTCCATTTTAAGTTGGTTATTTCTGTTTCATATTTAAAAGCAAATAATAATGATATGATAGGAGATACACACCAAACAGGATGTGTAAATTATTATATAATAAGTATTGTGCAATAGCAAGAAATTTTCAATTGCACAGTATTGCACAATAGCAAGAAATCTTCAATTGCACAGTATTGCGCAATAGCAAAAAATCTTCAATTGCACAGTATTGTGCAATAGCATGAAATATCCAGTAGCACAATATTGCGCAATAGCAAGAAATAGTCAATTGTACAGTATTGCGCAATAGCAAGAAATATTCAATTGCACAGTATTGTGCAAAAGAAGATACTTCGTATAAATTGCTTATTTCTTGACCAATTTCAATGGGGTTTTATTCTTGAATTCTTGGGGTTCTTTAATATGCTGATTCTAACCATGTATTAAGTTTTTGGATTTTGGGCCCCGTATATAAATTGGTCCACATTGAGGTCCAATGGGTCCAAAACTAAACTTTGTTTGATTTCATCAAAAATTTAATTATTGGGGGTTCTTTGATATGCCAAATCTAACCGTGTATTTAGATTCTTAATTTTTGGTTCCGTTTTCAAATTGGTCCACATTAAGGTCCAAAGGGTCCAAAATTAAACTTAGTTTGATTTTAACAAAAATTGAATTCTTAGGGTTCTTTGATATGCTGAATCTAAACATGTATTTAGATTTTTGATTATGGGCCCAGTTTTCAAGTTGGTCCAAATTGGGGTCCAAAATTAAACTTTGTTTGATTTCAACAAAAATTGAATATATGGGGTTCTTTGATATGCTGAATCTAACCATGTATTTAGATTTTTGATTTTTGGGCCCCATTATCAACTTTGTCCACATTGAGGTCAAAAGGGTCCAAAATTAAACTTTGTTTGATTTCATCAAAAATTGAATTCTGGGGGTTCTTTGATATGCCGAATCTAACCATGTATTTAGATTTTGGATATTGGACCATAATAGGTGAATGTCCAATTTAAAATTTTTAAGTTCTTAGACCACATTCATTCTGTGTCAGAAACCTATGCTGTGTCAAATATTTAATCACAATCCAAATTCAGAGCTGTATCAAGCTTGAATGTTGTGTCCATACTTGCCCCAACTGTTCAGGGTTCGACCTCTGCGGTCGTATCAAGCTGCGCCCTGCAGAGCATTTTATTAAAATTGGAGTTATCTTCCTTTGTCCATGATTATAGTTGAATCAATTACAATCAATGCTTTATACAATGCAATGTTTAATTTTGACTTCCACTGATAAAACACAGATCAAGTTGAATTTGGGTAGTGTCACTTTAACCATTATTGAGATATGCCCCTTTATAAATCGAAAGATTGCAAAATTTTTAGTTTCCATTCTGTAACTTAAGTTTGCCCCAACCAAACATTATGAAACCTATACACAATATTCATTACCACAAAACTAAGATCAAGTACAATTTTTTTGTTTCCGTTTTCTAACTTTAGTTTGCCTCAACCAAATGTTATGAAACTTATACACAAATGCTTATTACTACATAATACAGATTAAGTACGAAATTTGGTGAGAACACTTTTACCATTCTTGAGTTATGTCCCTTTATAAACATAAAAATTGCTGAATGTTTTGTTTCCGTTCTCTAACTTTAGTTTGTCTCAACCAAATGTTATAAAACTTATACACAACCGTTCTAGAGTTATGCGTGTTTACAAATAGAAAAATTGCTGAATTTTTAGTTTCTGTTCTCTACTTAAGTTAGTCTCAACCAAATGTTATGAGACTTACACACAATGCTTATTACCACAAAACTCAAATCAAGTTCAAATTTGGGTAGCGTCACTTTTACCGTTCTTCAGTTATGTCCCTTTATAACTATATGATATTCAAGCGGGGGCATCATCTGTGTCCACATGTGGACAATATCCACATTTATTTTTATTAGTTGTTATTGGTTTTTAACTAGCTATCAGTAACTCCGAGTACTCTCAGATTTGTACTTAGTGTCTTTGTTGTAGGGATGTATAAGTACCCTGCCACATCCACTCTGTATTTCTACTTTGTATCGATCTGATGAGTTAACTCTTTTCTACTGATTTTTATACGACCGCAAAAATTGAAAATTTTTTGGTCGTATATTGGTATGACGTTGGCGTCGTCGTCGTCGTCGTCGTCGTCGTCGTCGTCGTCGTCGTCGTCGTCGTCGTCGTCGTCGTCGTCGTCGTCCGGCGTCGTCCGAAGACACATTGGTTTTCGCACTCTAACTTTAGTTTAAGTGAATGGATCTCCATGAAATTTTACCATAAGGTTCAATACCACGAAAGGAAGGTGGGGATTGATTTTGGGGGTTATGGTACCAACAGTTAAGGAATTAGGGGCCAAAAAGGGGCCAAAAATAAGCATTTTTGTAACTTCCAGACAATAACTTGTGTGTAAGTGTATGGATCTCTCTGACATTGTACCACAAGGTTCCATATCACAAAGGGAAGGCTGTAATTGATTTTGGGGGTAATTGCCTCAAAATTTTAGGAATTAGGGGCCAAAAAAGGGGCAAAAAACAAGCATTTTTCTAGTTTCATGACAATAACTTGTGTGTAAGTGTTTGGATATTTCTGAAATTGTACTACAAGGTTCCATATCACAAAGGGAAAGCTGGAATTGAGTATGGGGGTAATTGCCCGAAACGTTTAGGAATTGGGGGCCAAAAAGGGGCCAAAAATAAGCATTTTTCTAGTTTTCAGACAATAACTTGTGTTCAAGTGTATGGATCTCTCTGAAATTGTACTGCAAGGTACCATACCACAAAGGAAAGGCTGGGATTGAGTTTGGGGGTGATGAATCATAAGGGGGTTCAAAAAATTTGGGGGGGGAATTTTTTTTTTTTTCTTTTTTTTTCTTTTTTTCCTTTTTTTTTTCTTTTAAAATTTTCCATTTTAAGTTGGTTATTTCTGATTAATATTTAAAAGCAAATAATAATGATATGGTAGGAGATACACACCAAACAGGATATGTAAATTATTATATAATAAGTATTGTGCAATAGCAAGAAATTTTCAATTGCACAGTATTGCACAATTGCAAGAAATCTTCAATTGCACAGTATTGCGCAATAGCAAGAAATCTTCAATTGCACAGTATTGCGCAATAGCAAGAAATATCCAATAGCACAATATTGCGCAATAGCAAGAAATTGTCAATTGTACAGTATTGCACAATAGCAAGAAATATTCAATTGCACAGTATTGTGCAAAAGAAGATACTTCGTATAAATTGCTTATTTCTTGATCAATTTCAATGGGGTTTTATTCTTGAATTCTTGGGGTTCTTTAATATGCTGAATCCAACCGTGTATTAAGTTTTTGGATTTTGGGCCCTGTTTTTAAATTGGTCCACATTGAGGTCCAAAGGGTCCAAAATTTAACTTTGTTTGATTTCATCAAAAATTGAATTATTGGGGTTCTTTGATATGTCGAATCTAACCGTGTATTTAGATTCTTAATTTTTGGTTCCGTTTTCAAATTGGTCTACATTAAGGTCAAAAGGGTCCAAAATTAAACTTAGTTTGATTTTAACAAAAATTGAATTTTTAGGGTACTTTGATATGCTGAATCTAAACATGTATTTAGATTTTTGATTATGGGCCCAGTTTTCAAGTTGGTCCAAATCGGGGTCCAAAATTAAACTTTGTTTGATTTCAACAAAAATTGAATATATGGGGTTCTTTGATATGCTGAATCTAACCATGTATTTAGATTTTTGATTTTTGGGCCCCGTTATCAACTTTGTCCACATTGAGGTCAAAAGGGTCCAAAATTAAACTTTGTTTGATTTCATCAAAAATTGAATTCTTGGGGTTCTTTGATATGCTGAATCTAACCATGTATTTAGATTTTTTATTTGTGGACCCCCTATCAAATTGGTTCATATTGAGGTCAAAAGGGTCCAAAATTAAACTTTGTTTGATTTCATCAAAAATTGAATTATTGGGGTTCTTTGATATGCCAAATCTAACCGTGTATTTAGATTTTTAATTTTGGGTCCCGTTTTTTAATTGGTCTACATTAAGGTCCAAAGGGTCCAAAATTAAACTTAGTTTGATTTTAACAAAAATTGAATTCTTGGGGTTCTTTGATATGCTGAATCTAAACATGTGTTTAGATTTTTGATTATGGGCCCAGTTTTCAAGTTGGTCCCAGTTAGGGTCCAAAATTAAA
Source organism: Mytilus californianus (assembly GCF_021869535.1). NCBI lineage: Eukaryota > Metazoa > Mollusca > Bivalvia > Mytilida > Mytilidae > Mytilus > Mytilus californianus. The sequence continues at coordinate 88,515,170 of NW_026262701.1, forward strand.
CTTTGTTTGATTTCAACAAAAATTGAATATATGGGGTTCTTTGATATGCTGTATCTAAACATGTATTTAGATTTTAGATTTTTGGCCCAGTTTTCAAGTTGGTCCAAATTGGGGTCCAAAATTAAACTTTGTTTGATTTCAACAAAAATTGAATATATGGGGTTCTTTGATATGCTGAATCTTACCATGTAATTAGATTTTTTATTTGTGGGCCCGCTATCAAATTGGTTCATATTGAGGTCAAAAGGGTCCAAAATTAAACTTTGTTTGATTTCATCAAAAATTTAATTATTGGGGTTCTTTGATATGCCAAATCTAACCGTGTATTTAGATTTTTAATTTTGGGTCCCGTTTTTTAAATTGGTCTACATTAAGGTCCAAAGGGTCCAAAATTAAACTTAGTTTGATTTTAACAAAAATTGAATTTTTGGGGTTCTTTGATATGCTGAATCTAAACATGTGTTTAGATTTTTGATTATGGGCCCAGTTTTCAAGTTGGTCCCAGTTAGGGTCCAAAATTAAACTTTGTTTGATTTCAACAAAAATTGAATATATGGGGTTCTTTGATATGCTGAATCTAAACATGTATTTAGATTTTAGATTTTTGGCCCAGTTTTCAAGTTGGTCCAAATTAGGGTCCAAAATTAAACTTTGTTTGATTTCAACAAAAATTGAATATATGGGGTTCTTTGATATGCTGAATCTTACCATGTAATTAGATTTTTTATTTGTGGGCCCGCTATCAAATTGGTTCATATTGAGGTCAAAAGGGTCCAAAATTAAACTTAGTTTGATTTCATCAAAAATTGAATTATTGGGGTTCTTTGATATGCCAAATCTAACCGTGTTTTTAGATTTTTAATTTTGGGTCCCTTTTTTTTAAATTGATGTACATTAAGGTCCAAAGGGTCCAAAATTAAACTTAGTTTGATTTTAACAAAAATTGAATTCTTGGGGTACTTTGATATGCTGAATCTAAAAATGTGTTTAGATTTTTGATTATGGGACCAGTTTTCAAGTTTGTTCAAGTTGGGGTCCAAAATTAAACTTTGTTTGATTTCAACAAAAATTGAATATATGGGGTTCTTTGATATGCTGAATCTAACCATGTATTTTGATTTTGGACATTGGACCATAATAGGTAAATTAAAAAAATTGAAGTTCTTAGACCACATTCTTTCTGTGTCAGAACCTATGCTGTGTCAAATATTTAATCACAATCCAAATTCAGAGCTGTATCAAGCTTGAATGTTGTGTCCATACTTGCCCCAACTGTTCAGGGTTCGACCTCTGCGGTCGTATCAAGCTGCGCCCAGCGAAGCATTTTATTATAGTTTGTTCTTATTTCGTACTGGTACACCACTGTCCCAGGTTAGGGGGAGGGTTGGCGCGACTTCAAACTAGTTTAACCCCGCCACATTCTGTATGTGCCTGTCCCAAGTCAGGAGCCTGTAATTCAGTGGTTGTCGTTACGGTGACCTATAGTTGTTAATTTCTGTGTAATTTGGTCTATTGGCGAGAGTTGTCTCATTGGCAATCATACCACATCTTCTTATTTTTATATATAGAAAAACCTCAGTGCAATGGTATTGGACACAATTTTTTTTAGTGATACCCTTGACCATCCGTTTTTCCGTCCTTCCGTCTTTCCGTCCTTCCGTCCTTTCTTCCTTCCATCTTTCTGTCATTCCGTCCGTCCATCCCATTTTAAAGGTTGAGCGGGGGCATTCGTGTCCTCAGACACATTCTTTTTTTATTAGCTCACCTGGCCCAAAGGGCCAAGTGAGCTTTTCTCATCACTTGGCGTCCGTCGTCCGTCGTCGTCGGCGTCTTCGTCGTCGTCCGTCGTCGTTAGCTTTTTACAAAAATCTTCTCTGAAACCACTGGGCCAAATTTGCCCAAACTTGGCCACAATCATCATTAGGGTATCTAGTTTAAAAAAATGTGTCCGTTGACCCCGCCAACCAACCAAGATGGCCGACATGGCTAAAAATAGAACATAGGGGTAAAATGTAGATTTTGGCTTATATCTCTGAAACCAAAGCATTTAGAGTAAATCTGACAAAGGGTAAAACTGATTATCAGGTCAAGATCTATCTGCCTTGAAATTGTCAGACAAATCTGACATTCTGTTGTTGGGTTGCTGCCCCTGAATTGGTAATTTTAAGGAAATTTTGCAGTTTTTGTCGAGCCTGCGACTTTTGTTGCAGAAAGCTCGACATAGGGATAGTGATCCGGCGGCGGCGGCATTAGCTAACTTCTTAAAAGCTTTATATTTTAGAAGGTTGAAGACCTGGATGCTTCATACTTTGTATATGGATGCCTCATGTTACGAAGTTTCCGTCAGTCACATGTCCAATGTCCTTGACCTCATTTTCATGGTTCAATGACAACTTGAAAAAAAAGTTAACATATTTTGTAATGTTAAATTCTCTCTTATTATAAGTAGTAGGATAACTATATTTGGTATGTGCGTACCTTGAAAGGTCCTCATGCCCGTCAGACAGTTTTCACTTGACCTCGACCTCATTTCATGGATCAGTGAACAAGGTTAAGTTTTGGTGGTCAAGTCCATATCTCAGATACTATAAGCAATAGGTCAAGTATATTCGGTGTATGGAAGGACTGTAAGGTGTACATGTCCAACTGGCAGGTGTCATCTGACCTTGACCTCATTTTCATGGTTCAGTGCTTATAGTTAAATTTTTGTGTTTTGGTCTGTTTTTCTTATACTGTATGCAATAGGTCTACTATATTTGGTGTATGGAATGATTGTAAGGTGTACATGTCTAGCTGGCAGGTTTCATTTGACCTTGACCTCATTTTCATGGTTCAGTGGTCAAAGTTAAGATTTTGAGTTTTGGTCTTTTTTTCTAATACTATATGCAATAGGTCAACTATATTTGGTGTATGGAAATATTTTATGATCTATGCGTCAGTCGCGCAGGTTTTATTTGACCTTGACCTCATTTTCACAGTTCATTGCTCAGTGTTAAGTTTTTGTGATTTGATCTGTTTTTCTTAAACTATAAGCAATAGGTCAACTATATGTGTTGTATGGAAAAATTGTTAGCTGTACATGCCTGCCTGGCATGGTTCATCTGACCTTGACCTCATTTTCATGGTTCATTGGTCAATGTTTAGTTTTCTTGGTTAATGTTAAGTTTATGTGACAGTTGTAATAAAGCTTTATATTAAGGACTATCAACATAACATCAATGATTAGTAAAGAAGGTGAGACATTTCAGCGTGTGCACTCTTGTTGGTTATTATCTTAAATATCATTATAGATAGAGATAAACTGTAAACAGCAATAATGTTCAGAAAAGTAAGATCTACAAATAAGTTGTCTGACCAAAATTGTCAGTCGACCCCTTTAGGAGTTATTGCCCCTTAATAGTCAATTTTTAACAATTTTTTGTAAATTTTTGTAATCTTTTACAAAAATCTGCTTCTCTGAAACTACTGAGACAAATTTAACCATACTTGGCCATAATCATTATTAGGGTATCTAGTTTAAAAAATTTGTCCGATGACCCCGCCTTCCAACCATCATAGCCGACTTGGTTAAAAATAGAACATAGGGGTAAAATGCAGTTTTTGGTTTATATCTCTGAAACTAAAGCATTTAGAGCAAATCTGACAGGTGGCAAAAATGTTCATCAGATTTAGATTTATCTGCCCTGAAGTTTTCAGACAAATCCGACAACCCGTTGTTGGGTTGCTGCCCCTGAGATAGTAATTTTACAAAAATTTTGCAGTTTTTTGTTATTATCTTAGATATCATTATGATATCTAATATCTAATATTATTAATTATGATTTTAACCTTATTTTACATGATTTCCAAAGCATCAGTAAATACAGGTGAGCGACATAGGCTCTTGAGAGCCTCTAGTTTTGATAATTGTCACCAGGGGGTTCTTTTCCTTCATAATGGTATACACAGACGGGCTGCCGGTATGGGTTACTTTTTGGAAAGATTTGAACTTGTTCCAATTCTTTCCTAAGGCACCGGCCTCCCTAACAGAGTGTAGACAGATTTGCTACTAATTCAGTAACTAAATCTATATACACTGACATAAAGTTCCCAATTGTGCTAATGTATGTGTACATGCACAAATGAACTGAAAATTTTGGTTGCATAAACATTACTTTTTTCAATTAGCTGGCCAGTTTTGTCCTTTTGATTAAGTAATAGTATTGATACACTATCAGTATGATTGACAACTGTCATGATCAAAGAACAATTAAGCACAAAAGGTGGGGCAATAATTAGAAATGTATATAGACCCCTCCTCTTTAATGCCAGTCATAATTGACCAAATTTCATAACTATTGAGTTTATACATAACATGACAGACCACTCAATACACAATAACTTGACCTCATTAGTATCAAATAGATGTTTGATCTGTATAGGTCAGTGTCTCTGTCTTCATGTGTAATTGATGGTTAACATCAATATTTATGTACATTTATTTAATAAAATTGAATACAGATGATAGATTTAAATCATTTACCTATATATAACTTTTGATTTACACTGCATTAAACAACAAATAAGATAAATGTTAATTTTGGGAGATAAAAAAGGGACTTAGTTTCAAGTCTCTTTATCAAATGGACCCAGGTTTACTGAGAAACTACAGTATTTTTTTTTATTAGGTAATTTCTTCTGTTTCAAAAAATGTAAATATTAAGTTGCAATTTAAAAGAAGATATTATGCAAATTAGTGACCAACCAACTTTGACCTCTATTAAGCTATTTTATGCACCGTAGAATCGTCCTTTTTCAAAAAAAAAATGTTCATCAGAAGATACCAAGACCTTGTTGATAAATATTCCGTATCAACTTCACAAATAATACATGATGGTCTTGATGTATAGATTCTAGGTACTGGTGTTGTTTATCATTTTTAAACGTTTTTATCGGTTATTGATTTGGGGATGTACGGTGGGCGGGCGGGCGGGCGGACAGTGTCTCTTCAATAACATGAAAACGCTGTGATGATTTTTTTTCAAATTTAGATATGTTGTTTCTTGTGACTAAATGAAGGTGAAGTTCAATTTTCACGATTTTAGTATTTCTCCTTTTTGAGTTATCGCCATTTGTAATATCAAAAAGTGGTATTTTTAAATATTTTACTCTTGTTATCATATTATGACTAAGCATAGTAAATGTCTTATCTCAAAATTAAAATTGGAGTGACAGATTTATTTGAAAATTTTCTATTTCCTAAGTGGTAATGATAATAAGCTATATTATTAGACATTTTGAAGTTAATTACATTATTAGTTATTATATATGTAATGTAAGAGTACTATGTTAAACCATAGTTCTGTTCAAAAGAATAACCCTTCAGATTTGCAAGTATGATTTCATTATTAATTAGATCTGGGAAATATCTAAGCATATGATAATCATTGGAGTGACAGATTTATTTGAAAATTTTCTGTTTCCTGATAAGATCTGTAGGACTGTATATATAAAGTTTGAAATTTACTAGAAGGACTGTATAAATAAAGTTTAAAATTTAATGTTCATTATTAGACATTTTGTAGATAATTAAGTCTCCCTAAACCATATATATTCCTACCCCCACCCCCTCCAATTTGAGAATGTGCTTTTATCTTGTAAACGGTCGAGATCCCCACCCCTAAACCATATATATTCTTGCATGGGACAATAAAACAAATCAAATGAAATATTGAGGGAGTCCCTGGGTTCACCCCCATCCCCTCCTGTTTAAGAACTTGTAAACGGTCAAGATCCCCACACCAAAACCATATATATTCTTGTATGGGACAATAAAACAAATCAAATTAAAAAAAAGGCGAGTCCTCTGGGGTCACCCCCACCCCTCCTATTTAAGAACTTGTAAACGGTCAAGATCCCCACCCCTAAACCATATATATTCTTGTATGAAACAATAAAACAAATCAATTGAAATTTAGGGGAAATCCATGGGGGTAACCCCCACCCCCCCCCCCCCCTTCTTTTTGATAACTAGTAAACGGTCAAGATCCCCACCCCAAATCCATATATATTCTTGTATGGGACAATAAAACAAATCAAATGAAATATAGGGGAAGTCCCCTGGGGTAACCCCCAACCCCTTCTTTTTGAAAACTTGTAAACGGTCAAGATCCCCACCCCGAAACCATATATATTCTTGTATGGGACAATAAAACAAATCAAATGAAATAAAAGGCGAGTCCCCTGGGGTCACCCCCACCCCCTCCTGTTTAAGAACTTGTAAACGGTCAAGATCCCCACACCAAAACCATATATATTCTTGTATGGGACAATAAAACAAATCAAATTAAAAAAAAGGCGAGTCCCCTGGGGTCACCCCCACCCCTCCTGTTTAAGAACTTGTAAACAGTCGAGATCCCCACCCCTAAGCCATATGTATTCTTGTATGGGACAAAAAAATAAATCATGAAATAAAGGGCAAGTCCCCTGGTGATCACACCCCCCTCCCCTTTTGAGAACTTGTAAACGGTCGAGATCTGCACCCCTAAACAACCCTATATATTCCTGTTCGTCATTTCAAGAAGATTTGAATGACATACAGGGTCAATCCATAGGCGTCACTTATGCATATCACAAACCAATTTGTACTGGACTTTGCCCAATGTCGGGCGACCATGGAAATGACGAATTATTGGAGCTTTGTTTGGGAGGCTTCGTAACAGCATCCTGTTACAATTATTTATTGTTACTGATAATTAAGTTTTACAGATTTTGAAAAGACATTGTATTAATGATAAATAAGATTTTGGATTTTTTTCTTCTTTTCTTTGGTAAATTGTTTGAAGAATTTTGTGGCAATTTACTTTGTTATTCTGTAAAAACTAATTTTCTGAATGCTATATATTTTTTTTCATGAAGTGAACTCCTTTAAAAACTAAGCTTATATTGTTTATTAATAAGCATATATTTAGATTTCTGATTTTGGGCCCAGTTTTCAAGTTGGTCCAAATCGGGGTCCAAAATTAAACTATGTTTGATTTCAACATAAATTGAATAAATATAGGGTTCTTTGAAATGCTTAATCTAAACCTGTATTTCTTTTCATTATTAATAAGATAATACCACATTGAGGTCCAAGGGGTCCTAAATTAAACTTTTGTTTAATTTCATCAAAAATTGAATTCTTTGGTTCTTTGGTTCTTTGATATGCTGATTCTAACAATGTTTGAGTGTTAAATCATATCTAATTTTAGAGAACTAAGTCATTACTGGTTGTTGTTATTATATTATTGATTATAATTTGAAAAATTGCATCATATCTTATTTTACAAAATGTTTTATCCAGTTTGGGTTATTTCCCTTTGCACAGAAAATATTATGGATAAAATTAACCTGTGTTTCATTTCAACATAAATTAAATATATATAGGGTTATTTCAAATGCTGAATCTAAACCTGTATTTAAATATTAGATTTTTGGGCCCAGTTTTCAAGTTGGTCCAAATCAGGGTCCAAAATTAAACTTTGTTTGATTAAAAAAAAAATTGATTTTATGGGTTTCTTTGAAATGCTGCATCTAACCATGTATTGAGAGATTTTGTATTGTGGGCACCTTTATCAAATTGGTCCACATGGAGGTCCAAAGGGTCCTAAATTAAACTTTTGTCTGATTTCATCAAAACTTGAATTCTTGGATTTCTTTGATATGCTGATTCTAATATGTACTTAGATTTTGGATATTGGACCATAATAGGTAAATGTCTAATTTCAAATATTTCAGTTCTTTGACCACATTCATTTTGTGTCACAAACCTATGCTGTGTCAAATATTCAATCACAATCCAAATTCAGAGCTGTTTTAAGCTTAAATGTAGTTTCCATACTTGCTCAACTGTTCAGGGTTCGACCTCTGCAGGAAAATCCGGTTTGCTGTCACTCTGACAGCCTCCTGTAATTACGTGTTATAGTGTTCTTTGTTCATGGTTCGACCTCTGCAGTCGTATCAAGCTGCGCCCAGCGAATCATTTCATTGCATTTGTCATTGGCACTTCTGACTTAACAAACCAGGGCCCAGAATTGATTTCTTGTATATCAAGACTGGTGTATTTGTAATGTTTACGCATTTTTATGCCCCCGCCGTAGCGGTGGGGGCATTAAGTTTTACCCTTGTCCGTCTGTACGTACGTACATACATACGAACGTACGTCCCAAAATTGGTGTCCGTTCTCTAACTTGAATTTGCCTCAACGAATTGTTATGAAACTTATACACAGTGCTTATTACCACAAAACACAGATCAAGTTCGAATTTTGGTGGCGTTACTTTAACCGTTCTAGAGTTATGCCCATTTATAAATGGAAAAATTGCAAAATGTTTATTTTCTTCTAAATATCAAGTAAATTTTAAAATTGGAGTTATCTTCCTTTGTCCATGATTATAGTTGAATCAACTACAATCAATGCTTTATATTTAATTTTGACTTCCACTGATAAAACACAGATCAAGATGAATTTGGATAGTGTCACTTTAACCATTATTGAGTTAAGTCCCTCTTTATAAATCGAAAGATTGCAAAATTTTTAGTTTCCATTCTGTAACTTAAGTTTGCCCCAACCAAACATTATGAAACCTATATACAATATTCATTACCACAAAACTAAGATCAAGTACACATTTTTTGTTTCCGTTTTCTAACTTTAGTTTGCCTCAACCAAATGTTATGAAACTTATACCCAATGCTTATTACTACATAATACAGATTAAGTACGAAATTTGGTGGCGACACTTTTACCATTCTTGAGTTATGTCCCTTTATAAACATAAAAATTGCTGAATTTTCGTTTCCGTTCTATAACTTTAGTTTGTCTCAACCAAATGTTATAAAACTTATACACAACCGTTCTAGAGTTATGCGGTGGGGGCATTAAGTTTTTCCCTTGTCTGTCTGTACATAACGTACGTATGTCCATAATTACGTCCGTCCTTACGTCCCAAAATTGGTTTCCGTTCTCAACTTGAGTTTGCCTCAACCAAATATTTTGAAACTTATACACAATGCTTATTACAAGAAAACACAGATCAAGTTTGAGTTTTGGTGGCGTCACTTTAACTGTTCTAGAGTTATGGCCCTTTATAAATGGAAAAATTGCAAAATTTTTATTTTCTTCTAAATGTCAAGTAATTTTAAATTGGAGTTATCTTCCTTTGTCCATGATTATAGTTGAATCAACTTCAATCAATGCTTTATACAATGCAATGTTTAATTTTGACTTCCAGTGATAAAACACAGATCAAGATGAATTTGGGAAGTGTCACTTTAACCATTATTGAGTTATGCCCCTTTATAATTCGAAAGATTGCAAAATTTTTAGTTTCCATTATGTAACTTAAGTTTGCCCCACCAAACATTATGAAACCTATACACAATATTCATTGCCACAAAACTAAGATCAAGTTCAAATTTTTTGTTTCCGTTTTCTAACTTTAGTTTGCCTCAACCGAATGTCATAAAACTTTAGTTTGTCTCAACCAAATGTTATAAAACTTATACACAACCGTTCTAGAGTTATGCGTGTTTACAAATAGAAAAATTGCTGAATTTTTCGTTTCCGTTCTCTAACTTTAGTTTGTCTCAACCAAATGTTATAAAACGTTAATTTGTCTCAACCAAATGTTATAAAACTTATACACAACCGTTCTAGAGTTATGCGTGTTTACAAATAGAAAAATTGCTGAATTTTTAGTTTCTGTTCTCTACTTAAGTTAGCCTCAACCAAATGTTATGAGACTTACACACAATGCTTATTACCACAAAACTCAGATCAAGTTCAAATTTGGGTAGCGTCACTTTTATTGTTCTTCAGTTATGTCCCTTTATAACTATATGATATGCAAGCGGGGGCATCATCTGTGTCCACATGTGGACACTATCCACATTTATTTTCACAATAGAATATTGTTTCCACGAAGACTCGAGGAAGCATTCATAATCAAAAAAGTTTTCTATCGTTGAATGTGAACGTGTTACTTGTATTTTAGATGGATTGAAAGATAATATACTGTATGAGTCATCACAGCCTGATGGCTTGAAAAAAAATTGTTTATACCAGTCGGCAGGACCTAATGTAGAAAGTCAGAAGAAACCCCTATCTTCCAGTGAATATGCTATGGTCCAAAAACCAAATGCTATATATGCTGAAGTTAATAAAGTGGCTCAACCTAAGGATGGCAAGAAAAAGAAACAAAAAGGTATGCTATTGAAAAGTACCAAACACTATTAAAATTGTTTTAATTATTATATTCATTAAAACTGTAGTTGCTTAATAGTATGGTTATAGGCGAGGCCACAGAAGACGTTTATGAGTAAATATATCATACTTTAATTAACAGATAAACACAGCATTTTCTAGCAACCCTTATTGATATTCGTCAATTAAACTTCTGTATTAATATGTTTTTTATACGATTGCAAGGTTTTTGCGTTCATATAATGTTATTGTGTTGTCAGCCTCGTCGTCATTCGGATACATTTGGTTTCCAGACAATAACTTGAGTATAAGTGTATGGATCTCTATGAAGTTGTACCACAGGGTTCCATACCACAATAGGAAGGTTGAGGTTGATTTTGGGCATTTATTGTCCTTTTGCTGTTAAGGAATTAGGGGCCAACAAGGGCAAAAAACATTTTTCTTGTTTCAGGACAATATCTTGTGTATAAGTGTATGGATCTGTATGAAATAGTAACACAAGGTTTCATACATCAAAAGGAAGGTTGGTATTGATTTTGAGGGTTATGGCCCAAACTGTTTAGGAACTAAGGGCAAAAAAAGGGCCAAAAAACTAGGACTTTCTTGTTTCTGGACAATAACTTGAGTATACGTCTATGGATCTCTATGAAATTGTACCACAATGTTCCATTAAAAAAAATGAAGGTTGGGAATGATTTTTGGGGTTATGGCTCTAACCATTTGGGAAAAATGGGTCAAAAACAATACTTTCTTAATAATTTGTAAAAATTGCTTATTTCTTGACCAATTTCAATGGGGTTTAATTCAAAGTCTTCAATTCTTGGGGTTCTTTAATATAACCGTGTATTAAGGTTTTGGATTTTGGACCCCGTTTTTTAATTGGTACACATTGAGGTCCAAAGGGTCCAAAATTAAACTCTGTTTGATTTCAACAAAAAATGAATTCTTGGGGTTCTTTGATATGCTGAATCTAACGGTTTAATTTAAATTTTAGAATTTGGGCCTGGTTTTCAAATTCGTCCACATTAAGGTTAAAAGTGTCAAAAACTAAACTTAGTTTGATTTTAACATAAAATGAAATTAAGGGTTTTTTTTATAAGCTGAATCTAACTGTGTATTTAGATTTTGGATTCTCGGCCCCATTATCAAATTGGTCCACATTGAGGTCCAAAGGGTCCAAGATCAAACTTTGTTTGATTTCATCAAAAAATTGAATTATTGGAGTTCTTTGATATGCTGCATCTAACCATGTATTTAGATTTTGGTAATTGGACCATAAAAGGTATATGTCCAATTTCAAATTTTATGCTCTTAGACCACATTCATTTTGTGTCACAAACCTATGCTGTGTCAAATATTTAACCACAATCCAAATTCAGAGATGTAGTGCACAATTAAAAGAAATTGAAAGTAGATTCATAGTTAAAAAGTAGACACAGCATCATATTCTAATTTTAGAAATTATGTATACATATAGTTTGAAATTTACTGTTCATTATTAGATATTTTGAAAAATTAAGGTAAATTTTATAAATTTTATGCGACATTGTATTAATAATGATTGATATTTTGGTTATTATTATTATTATTTTTTTGAAGAGCTTCCTGGTAGGTTTGTTTCTTATTCTGTATAAACTAATTTGCAGAATGCTATATTTAATTTTTTTAAGAAGCGAATCCCTTTAACAGTGTTTAAAAACTTAGCAAATATTGTCCATTAATAAATAAATAAATGAATTAAATTCTTTGTGTACTTGGATATTATGGTCCATTGATAAATAAATTAATTAAATTCTTAGTGTACTTTGATATGCTAAATCTAACCCTGTATTTAGATTTTGGATACTGGACAATAATAGGTAAAATTTTTCATTTCTTTGACCACATTCATTCTGTGACAGAAACCTAAGCTGTGTCAAATATTTAATCACAATCCAAATTCAGAGCTGTATCAATCTTGAATGTAGTGTCCATACTTGCCCGAACTGTTCAGGGTTCGACCTCTGCGGTGATATCTAGCTGCGCCCCGCGAAGCATTTTATATTAGGTGGTTAGGTACATTATCTTTTATGTGTTTTGTATAGAGAAGTTTTTAAAGGCAGTGCTTTAATGCCTTTCTAGTTGCCGGGTTAATCCTTCCTTCCGCAATATCCAACTTATCTACGTGGGGGGTCATTAGACTCCAAGTAGATCCGGAAATGTTGAATTCTCTCCTCTTCTTATTGCGATATAAAATGTTTTTTGTTTCATTTCATTTACATTGGGAAATAGAGAAACGATCATTGTGTTTTGTTAGTTTTAAAAACTTTTGATATATAAGTATTTTGCATTATAAGCAGTCAACCGATTGACAAACTAGAATTATTTGAATTCCGTGTGGAAAGAGCTCGGGTTAATTTCGAGTGTTATCTGCAATCTAGATGTTTATAAATCATTTCAGTCGTTGATATAATAATTAAAGGTCGACTGAACATGAATTATATTATACAATTTAAAGCGCATTTCTGTTTATGCACGTGAACCCGTCTAACGTTATTTTCGCAGTTATATAAAGTAGCAACTTATCGTTCCTGAATAGGTGGCGCCGTGGTAGCGGATCCTGTTCCTCTTCTTCCGGTTTCTGCACTGTGCAACTATTTCAGTTATATTTTTAATTAACGATGCCAAGTACTTGTTGTTGTGTACCTGGATGTCATTTAAGAGGAGGACATGCATTTCCAAATGACTTAAAAAGAAGGAAAAGTTGGATCAACGCCATGGCCCATACGCAGATTGGACGAGAACACGATGATATCGTGGAGTCCATCTCAATCAGCTGTTGTTTGCAAGGCACGTTTTACTGAAAAAGACTACGTGCAGGAAACTATTCATGGTAAAACTCTATTTTCTTTGTGAAATATATAGTTATATATGTAATCTCCATGCGAATAAACCAAAGTCTGTTTACAACCGCAATTATCGTTTTAGAATAAAAGGGGGTGGGTAATTCAAGACGTCATAATTTTTTGGATTACGATTCAATGTGATCTGTTTGAGATTTTTTTGGTGATTGCTACAATTATAATGATTTCTTACAAGAGGTATATCATACTGAGAATTATTTTAGCAGTAATTATGCTAATGTAGTAATGACAGGAATGCATAAGCTATGCCTCATAGACTTTCTTGAAAAATATCAATGACAATGTTAACAGGAACAAAACAATGACATGCTCTCATCTATATTATAGTTATTTAGGTACAAACAATGTACGTTTGTTGCATAAGTCTCTCATTGTTTGTCCTTTGGATTTACATAACATACATTGAATCAGGCAAACATAGTTTTATCCAGATTGTAATGAATAAATCTAGTTAATATTTCGCCAGGTAGTACAAAGTATACATTGCTAATGGAAGTTCATTTAATTATAAAAAATCTAATGTTTTATAACCTTTTTCAGGGCGCAAACCCACCATACAGAGACTTAAGTCTACTGCAATTCCCAGCCTATTTTCCTGGACCAAGCAAGAGACTGAATCGTCCGCAAAAAGAAAAATCAGGGCAGTTTCCTGTGAAAACAAAAGAACTAAACTTGATGAATATTGTAGTAGAAATCTAGAGGAAAGTTTTGATTGTAAAGTTGGTTTTCCTGAAGAAGTCATTCATACTGCAGAAAGGATTTATGACTGTCCACCACCAACTGCCGAGCTTATGTTGAGCTTCACAGATGGAATTACGCAAACACCATCAATGCCTATGTTTTCAGCAGAGAATTTTGAAATGAAGACACGTGACACAGCCATGCATTTTTATAACGGTTTAGAGTTGTATACTAAATTTTTATTTGTTTTGACCACACTTGGTCCAGCAGCACATTGTTTGAGATACATATATTTTCAAATTGATAGGGTGTCAGTTGAAAATCAGTTTTTTTATGACTTTGATGAAATTGAGGCATCATACAACCAACTTTGAACTGTCTAGATTCTAGATTGAATCTAGTGTTAAGAATATTGTGTATACATGGATTATTTTTATGTCTAAACAGTGGTGTGAGGCTAACACTTGGCCATCTAGTGGTTTAGTCAGGTATTTTTCACCATCCAACTTCAAATTAAAGTTTCCTTCGACTTGGATTATTATTGACAGCACAGAATATCCCGTGATAAAACCTAAAGCTCCTAGAGCTCAGGCAACCTTTTCATCAAATAAAAACAGAAACACTGAAAATTCTTGAATGTTCGACACCTAGTGGTTTAGTCAACTATGTCTCTATGTCACATAGAGCGAATTATTGGACTTGGCAAAACATACAAAATTCTAATAAATCCTATGAATGAAACTGAAACAAAACTTTCATCTGAAATAACATTTAGTTGTTGTATGTTGTGTAATTTTAGAACTTGTATTGTGCCAAAGGATGCATAAATAAAAGTGACGCAATGAATTTTGTTCTGATATATATATATTTACAATTACATGCACATGTAAATTGTAATGCATATAAGAATAAGGAGATGTGGTATGATATTCAGTGAGTTTATCAAACTAAAGTGCATAAGAAATGGGTTTAAGCAGTTACAGGTGTTACTGTCACCGTACAATCTCCAACAATGAGAAAAACTCGTACCCTGTAAAAAATTTCAGAGATCTTACAACTAAGTTTTGTTGTCTCACCTTGACTTTGGTGAATTTTTATACGCCCGTCAAATTTTTGACGGGACGTATTATGTTATACAAATGTCCGGCGCCCGTCTGTCTGTCCGTCTGTCTGTCCGGCGTAAACATGTCGCACCGTAACTTGAGAATGACTTATCCAAATTACATGAAACTTAACATAGTTGTTTCTTATGATGGTCAAACGATCTGTATACTTTTTGGTGAAAATAAGATTAAAACTTTTTGAGTTACGGGACTAAGTAACTAAAACAGGTGTGTGTTTTTTTTCACATGTCGCGCCGTATCTCAAAAACAATTTAGGATTATTGCTTAAAACTTTACACACTTCTTAGTTATATTAATCTTAAGATCTGTATACTTTTTGGTGATGATTCAAAATTTTATTTTTGAGTTATTGAGTATTTTGTTAAAAAAGGGGAGGGGTTTTTCACACGTCGCGCCGTATCTCAAAAACAGTTTATGATTATTGCTTAAAACTTTACACACTTCTTAGTTATATTAAACTTAAGATCTGTATACTTTTTGGTGATGATTCAAAATTTTATTTTTGAGATATTGATTTTTTTTTTTTAAAAGGGGTGTTTTCACATGTCGCGTCGTATCTCAAAAACGATTTATGATTATTGCTTAAAATTTTACACACTTCTTAGTTATATTAATCTAAATATCTGTATACTTTTTGGTTTTGATTCAAAATTTTATTTTAGAGATATTGAGTTTTTTGTAAAAAAAAAGGGGGGGTTTTCGCATGTCACGCCGTATGTCAGAAACTATTTATGCTTATTGCATAAAAATTCACACACAAGACGACGGGCGTATCATGCGCTCATGGCGCAGCTGTTTATTTATATCTGTTGATGTAAATATAAAAAAGAAGATGTGGTATGATTGCCAATGAGACAACTCTCCACACATGCACAAGAGACCAAATGACACAGAAATTAACAGCTATAGGTCACAGTACGGCCTTCAACAATGAGCAAAGCCCATACCGCACAGTCAGCTATAAAAGGCCCAGAAATGACAATGTAAAACAATTCAAACAAGAAAACTAACGGCCTATTTTATGTAAAAAAATGAACAAATATAACAAATATGCAACACATAAACAAACGACAACCACTGAATTACACTTTTATAGGCTCCTGACTTGGGACAGGCACATACATGTACATACAGAATGTGGCGGGCTTAAACATGTTAGCGGGATCCCAACCCTCCCCCTAACCTGGGACAGTGGTGTAACAGTACAATATAAGAAAGAACTATAAAAATCAGTTGAAAGAGGCTAAACTCATCAGATGGATAAATACAAATACAAGTGGACGTGGTCGGGTAGTTGTACATCCAAACAACAAAAAGACACTAAGTACAAATCTGAGAGTACTCGCAGTTACTGACAGCTAGTTCAAAGCCACTAACAACTGATAAAAAAATCTTGCATCTAAGACTAAATTATCAATCCGTAAGCTCCCTTTAGAATTTTATAAATTTTAGATTTTACATTTCTGAGTTATGGGGTTTTATTCATTAAAAAAGTGGGGATTTTCCAGTTTTTGGACAACAACTCAAAAATGCTTTAAGCAGTTCACATGAAACTTTGGTGAATTATTTATAGCTATTGATGTAATCTCCCTATTGATTTTCATAAATTTCAAATATGACATTGAGAAGAAATTGAACTTTATTTGTTTATAGTCTGGCAACAGATTTATTAAGTATTGCACAACAGCACAGTGTATTGCACAACAGCAAGAAATCTTTAATTGAATATAAATTCAATTCATATAACCGATTTCAAGTTCATTGACTACATTTATTCAGAAACTATAATATGTCAAATATTTAATTACAATCCAAATTCAGACCTGTATCAAGCTTGAATATTGTGTTCATTTTTGCCCCAGCTGTTCAGGGTAGTACCTCTGCGGGTGTATCCAGCTGCGCTCAGCGAATCAGTTTATTTCTTAATTAAGAACTCCTTTTTATACGACCGCAAAAAAATTTTGTGGTCGTATATTGGTATGACGTTGGCGTCGTCGTCGGAGTCGTCATCAGAAGACACATTAGTTTTCGCACTCTAACTTTAGTTTAAGTGAATGGATCTCAATGAAATTTTAAAATAAGGTTCAATACCACAAAAAGAAAGTGGGGATTGATTTTGGGGGTTATGGTACCAACAGTTAAGGAATAAGGGGCCAAAAATAAGCCTTTTTGTAACTTCCAGACATAACTTTTGTGTAAGTGTATGGATCTCACAAGGTTCCATATCACAAAGGGAATGCTGGGATTGATTTTTGGGGGTAATTGCCTCCAAATTTTAGGAATTAGGGGCCAAAAAGGGGCAAAAAACAAGCATTTTTCTAGTTTCATGACAATAACTTGTGTGCAAGTCTATGGATCTCTCTGACATTGTATCACAAGGTTCCATATCACAAAGGGAATGCTGGGATTGAATTTGGGGGTAATTGCCCCCAAATTTTAGGAATTAGGGGCCAAAAAGGGGCAAAAAACAAGCATTTTTCTAGTTTCATGGCAATAACTTGTGTGTAAGTGTATGGATCTTTATGAAATTGTACTACAAGGTTCCATATCACAAAGGGAAAGCTGGAATAGAGTTTGGGGGTAATTGTCCAAAAAGTTTAGGAATAAGGGGCCAAAAATAAGCATTTTTCTAGTTTCCAGACAATAACTTGTGTTCAAGTGTATGGATCTCTCTGAAATTGTACTGCAAGGTACCATACCACAAAGGGAATGCTGGGATTGATTTTGGGGGTAATTGCCTCCAAATTTTAGGAATTAGGGGCCAAAAAGGGGAAAAAAACAAGCATTTTTCTAGTTTCATGACAATAACTTGTGTGTAAGTCTATGGATCTCTCTGACATTGTATCACATGGTTCCATATCACAAAAGGAATGCTGGGATTGATTTTGGGGGTAATTGCCTCCAAATTTTAGGAATTAGGGGCCAAAAAGGGGCAAAAAACAAGCATTTTTCTAGTTTCATGGCAATAACTTGTGTGTAAGTGTATGGATCTTTATGAAATTGTACTACAAGGTTCCATATCACAAAGGGAAAGCTGGGTTTGAGTTTGGGGGTAATTGCCCTAAACGTTTAGGAATTTGGGACCAAAAAGGGGCCAAAAAACAAGCATTTTTCTAGTTTCCAGACAATAACATGTGTTCAAGTGTATGGATCTCTCTGAAATTGTACTGCAAGGTACCATACCACAAAGGGAAGGCTGTAATTGAGTTTTGGGGTGATGAATCATAAGGGGGTTCAAAAAATTTGGGGGGGGGGGATTCTTTTTCCTTATTTTTCTTTAAAATTTTCCATTTTAAATTGGTTATTTCTGATTTATATATAAAAGCAAATGATAATGATATGGTTTGAATAGGTAAATTAAATTTTTTTAAGTATCTTAGACCACTTTCATTCTGTGTCAGAAACCTATGCTGTGTCAAATATTTAATTACAATCCAAATTCAGTGCTGAATCAAGCTTGAATGTTGTGTTCATACTTGCCCCAACTGTTCAGGGTTCGACCTCTGCGGTCGTATCAAACTGCGCCCCAGCGGAGCATTTTATTTCATTCATAAACTACTTTATGCTTGGAAATATAATTTTGCTTGGAGTTGAAAGAGTTGACATGTTGCAATGTACATTTACTCTACATAGTTCTATGGTACCAAATCAAAAGTTTATATAAAGAAAGAAGTCAAAGGTTTCCCATCATAGTTTAGTTACATACATTTTTTTTGTACCTGAGGTCGTTGAATATAGATCATTATATAAATAAGGAGATGTGTTATGATTGCCAATGAAAAAACTAAGGATTTTCTTATCCAAGGAATAGATTTCCTTAGCCGTATTTGGCACAACTTTTTGGAATTTTGGGTCCTCAATGCTCTTCAACTTTGTACTTGTTTGGCTTTGTTACTATTTTGATCTGAACGTCACTGATGAGTCTTATGTAGACGAAACACACGTCTGGCGTATTAAATTATAATCCTAGTACCTTTGATAACTAATTTGACTATAAACATAGATAAAAAAGGTACAAACTGGACATAATGCACTAGTTCATAAACAAGTGAGAACAATCGCCTTCATATAGTGCTCAGAATATGACATTCATAAACTTATTCAATATCATTAGAGAACTCTAAATCTTAAATACTGAAAGCCACCTCTGATAAGTACACTGTACTATGCAAGATAATGATATAACTAGACTTAAAATACACACAACCTGTAATTAACTGCCTTTACAGCGCTTTCGTGCTTTGATTTATTGGTTGTTATTGGGATTTAATTATCCAAAGGATTGGATAAACCCCCTTCATCATCACCAAGAAAACTTGATACTTTTGACTAGAGTACTGCAAAAAGTGTGAAAAAAATGAGTGAAAGGATAGAAATGAACCTTTCTAATAAAAAAAAATGGACTTAAGGAAAATGGATGTTTATTAGTTTTAAGCTCACCTGGCCCGAAGGGCCAAGTGAGCTTTTCTCATCACTTGGCGTCCGTCGTCCGTCGGCGTCGTAGTTGTCGTCGTCCGTCGTCGTTAGCTTTTTACAAAAATCTTCTCTGAAACCACTGGGCCAAATTTAACCAAACTTGGCCACAATCATCATTAGGGTATCTAGTTTAAAAAAATGTGTCCTATGACCCCGCCAACCAACCAAGATGGCCGCCATGGCTAAAAATAGAACATAGGGGTAAAATGTAGATTTTGGCTTATATCTCTGAAACCAAAGCATTTAGAGTAAATCTGACATAGGGTAAAACTGATTATCAGGTCAAGATCTATCTGCCCTGAAATTTTCAGACAAACAAATCTGACAACCTGTTGTTGGGTTGCTGCCCCTGAATTGGTAATTTTAAGGAAATTTTGCAGTTTTTGGTTATAATCTTGAATATTATTATAGATAGAGATAAACTGTAAACAGCAATAATGTTCAGCAAAGTAAGATCTACAAATAAGATGTCATGACCAAAATTGTCAGTCGACACCTTTAGGAGTAATTGCCCTTAATAGTCAATTTTTAACAATTTTTCGTTAATTTTTGTAATCTTTTACAAAAATCTTCTTCTCTGAAACTACTGAGACAGATTTAACCATCTTGGCCATAATCATTATTAGGGTATCTAGTTTAAAAAATTTGTCCGATGACCCCGACTTCCAACCATCATGGCCAACTTGGTTAAAGATAGAACATAGGGGTAAAATGCAGTTTTTGGTTTATATCTCTGAAACTAAAGCATTTAAAGCAAATCCGACAGGTGGCAAAAATGTTCATCAGATATAGATTTATCTGCCCTGAAATTTTCAGACGAATCTGACAACCCGTTGTTGGGTTGCTGCCCCTGAGATAGTAATTTTACAACAATTTTGCAGTTTTTATACGACCGCAAAAATTGAAAATTTTTTGGTCGTATATTGGTATGACGTTGGCGTCGTCGGCGTCGTCGTCGTCGTCGTCGTCGTCGTCGTCGTCGTCGTCGTCGTCGTCGTCGTCGTCTGGCGTCGTCCGGCGTCGTCCGAAGACACATTGGTTTTCGCACTCTAACTTTAGTTTAAGTGAATGGATCTCCATGAAATTTTACCATAAGGTTCAATACCACGAAAGGAAGGTTGGGATTGATTTTGGGGGTTATGGTACCAACAGTTAAGGAATTAGGGGCCAAAAAGGGGCCAAAAATAAGCATTTTTGTAACTTCCAGACAATAACTTGTGTGTAAGTGTATGGATCTCTCTGACATTGTACCACAAGGTTCCATATCACAAAGGGAAGGCTGTAATTGATTTTGGGGGTAATTGCCTCAAAATTTTAGGAATTAGGGGCCAAAAAAGGGGCAAAAAACAAGCATTTTTCTAGTTTCATGACAATAACTTGTGTGTAAGTGTTTGGATATTTCTGAAATTGTACTACAAGGTTCCATATCACAAAGGGAAAGCTGGAATTGAGTTTGTGGGTAATTGCCTGAAACGTTTAGGAATTGGGGGCCAAAAAGGGGCCAAAAATAAGCATTTTTCTAGTTTCCAGACAATAACTTGTGTTCAAGTGTATGGATCTCTCTGAAATTGTACTGCAAGGTACCATACCACAAAGGGAAGGCTTGGATTGAGTTTGGGGGTGATGAATCATAAGGGGGTTCAAAAAATTGGGGGGGGGGGGATTTTTTTTTTTTCTTTTTTTTTCTTTTTTTCCTTTTTTTTTTCTTTTAAAATTTTCCATTTTAAGTTGGTTATTTCTGATTAATATTTAAAAGCAAATAATAATGATATGGTAGGAGATACACACCAAACAGGATGTGTAAATTATTATATAATAAGTATTGTGCAATAGCAAGAAATTTTCAATTGCACAGTATTGCACAATTGCAAGAAATCTTCAATTGCACAGTATTGCGCAATAGCAAGAAATCTTCAATTGCACAGTATTGTGCAAAAGAAGATACTTCGTATAAATTGCTTATTTCTTGATCAATTTCAATGGGGTTTTATTCTTGAATTCTTGGGGTTCTTTAATATGCTGAATCTAACCGTGTATTAAGTTTTTGGATTTTGGGCCCCGTTTTTAAATTGGTCCACATTGAGGTCCAAAGGGTCCAAAATTTAACTTTGTTTGATTTCATCAAAAATTGAATTATTGGGGTTCTTTGATATGCCGAATCTAACCGTGTATTTAGATTCTTAATTTTTGGTTCCGTTTTCAAATTGGTCTACATTAAGGTCAAAAGGGTCCAAAATTAAACTTAGTTTGATTTTAACAAAAATTGAATTTTTAGGGTTCTTTGATATGCTGAATCTAAACATGTATTTAGATTTTTGATTATGGGCCCAAATTTCAAGTTGGTCCAAATCGGGGTCCAAAATTAAACTTTGTTTGATTTCAACAAAAATTGAATATATGGGGTTCTTTGATATGCTGAATCTAAACATGTATTTAGATTTTAGATTTTTGGCCCAGTTTTCAAGTTGGTCCAAATTGGGGTCCAAAATTAAACTTTGTTTGATTTCAACAAAAATTGAATATATGGGGTTCTTTGATATGCTGAATCTTACCATGTATTTAGATTTTTTATTTTGTAGGCCCGCTATCAAATTGGTTCATATTGTGGTCAAAAGGGTCCAAAATTAAACTTTGTTTGATTTCATCAAAAATTGAATTATTGGGGTTCTTTGATATGCCAAATCTAACCGTGTTTTTAGATTTTTAATTTTGGGTCCCATTTTTGTCGAGCCTGCGACTTTTGGTCGCAGAAAGCTCGATATAGGGATAGTGATCCGGCGGTGGCGGCGGCGGCGGCGGCGGCGGCGGCGTTAGCTAACTTCTTAAAAGCTTTATATTTCAGAAGGTGGAAGACCTGGATGCTTCATACTTTGTATATGGATGCCTCATGTTACGAAGTTTCCGTCAGTCACATGTCCAATGTCCTTGACCTCATTTTCATGGTTCAGTGACTACTTGAAAAAAAAGTTAACATTTTTTGTAATGTTAAATTCTCTCTTATTATAAGTAGTAGGATAACTATATTTGGTATGTGCGTACCTTGCAAGGTCCTCATGCCCGTCAGACAGTTTTCACTTGACCTCGACCTCATTTCATGGATCAGTGAACAAGGTTAAGTTTTGGTGGTCAAGTCCATATCTCAGATACTATAAGCAATAGGTCTAGTATATTCGGTGTATGGAAGGACTGTAAGGTGTACATGTCCAACTGGCAGGTGTCATCTGACCTTGACCTCATTTTCATGGTTCAGTGGTTATAGTTAAGTTTTTGTGTTTTGGTCTGTTTTTCTTATACTGTATGCAATAGGTCTACTATATTTGGTGTATGGAATGATTGTAAGGTGTACATGTCTAGCTGGCAGGTGTCATCTGACCTTGACCTTGTTTTCATGGTTCAGTGGTCAAAGTTAAGTTTTTGAGTTTTGGTCTTTTTTTCTAATACTATATGCCATAGGTCAACTATATTTGGTGTATGGAAATATTTTATGATCTATGATGTCAGTCACGCAGGTTTTATATGACCTTGACCTCATTTTCATGGTTCATTGATCAGTGTTAAGTTTTTGTGTTTTGGTCAGTTTTTCTTAAACTATAAGCAATAGGTCAACTATATTTGTTATATGGAAGAATTGTTAACTGTACATGTCTGCCTGGCACGGTTCATCTGACCTTGACCTCATTTTCATGGTTCATTGGTCAATGTTTAGTTTTCTTGGTTTATGTTAAGTTTATGTGACAGTTGTAATAAAGCTTTATATTTAGGACTATCAACATAATATCAATGATTAGTAAAGAAGGCGAGACATTTCAGTGTGTGCACTCTTGTTTTAAATTGGTCTACATTAAGGTCCAAAGGGTCCAAAATTAAACTTAGTTTGATTTTAACAAAAATTGAATTCTTGGGGTACTTTGATATGCTGAATCTAAACATGTGTTTAGATTTTTGATTATGGGACCAGTTTTCAAGTTTGTCCAAGTTGGGGTCCAAAATTAAACTTTGTTTGATTTCAACAAAAATTGAATATATGGGGTTCTTTGATATGCTGAATCTAACCATGTATTTTGATTTTGGACATTGGACCATAATAGGTAAATTAAAAAAATTGAAGTTCTTAGACCACATTCTTTCTGTGTCAGAAACCTATGCTGTGTCAAATATTTAATCACAATCCAAATTCAGAGCTGTATCAAGCTTGAATGTTGTGTCCATACTTGCCCCAACTGTTCAGGGTTCGACCTCTGCGGTCGTATCAAGCTGCGCCCAGCGAAGCATTTTATTTGTTATTATCTTAGAAATCATTATAATATCTAATACTATTAATTATGATTTTAACCTTATTTTACATGATTTCCAAAGCATCAGTAAATACAGGTGAGCGACACAGGCTCTTGAGAGCCTCTTGTTTTTCGAGCAACTTTATTGTTTTTGTAGACAAACCTGGGAAGGAACACAGGTCAAAGATTGAATGCTTTGCCGATACCATTGATTCCGCTAGATTTTCATTAAATTGTTCTTTTGTCTAGCAAATTGCAGATGGTAATTTATGATTTTCTTCAGTGTGGAATATTTCTTTCAAAAAAACGTGTTATTTTACCATGGACATAACATGTATAACTTCGTTAGTGACATTCAAAATTTTTGATTTTTGTTTTTTTTTTCTGGTAGTACATACTAGTTTGAATTTGTTGACTTTTACATGGAGCAAACTTCTGGGTTATACAATACTATGTCCCTGTGGATAGAAGAGGTAGATAGCTTTGGATATATTCCATCTTATATTTTTGGAGAATTACTTAATTTTTTCGTGGAACCATAGGTAAACATACGCAATTTGGCAGAATGGAAGAAAGCACAAGCACACAAATCTTTTTATTCACTTTGGTTTTGATGCACTACTTATATAGAATTTGTCTGATGAGAGCACTTATAAAGACTTTTTCGGATTAGACCATTTATATAGACTTTGTCAGATAGAGCACTTATATAGACTTGATAGGATGAAAGCACTTATATAGACTGTCAGATGAGAGCAAATATATAGACTTTGTCAGATGAGAGCACTTATAAAGACTTTGTCGGATGTGAGCACTTATATAGACTTTGTGGAATGAGAGCACTTATATAGACTTTGTCGGATGAGAGCACTTATATAGACTTTGTCAGATGAGAAACTATATAGATTTTGTCGGATGAGAGCACTTGTATAGACTTTGTCAGATAAGAGCACTTATATAGACTTTGTCTGATGAGAAATGAAACAAAAGCTCAATAATTTGCCCTTATCACAATTTTAAACGAAAAAAAAACAAACATTTAATTGTAGCTTACTACTATTAGATGTGTAGCTATAACAGTGAATTACTTGTTCTAACAATGATGATTGTGATATCAGTTTTAATCAGTAATATAGGCACATATCAATATACTGATTATCGACAATATAAAAGAGATACGCAAGGTTTTGCTAAATAAGCTAAGGTAATCTATTCCTGGGATAGAAAATCCCTGGTTTTTCATAAAATTAAGGTGAGACTTAATGAACTTTATAAAAAGCTGCAATAAATATAAAAGCATCCCTTCTTGTCTTAGTGTGAATTCAAATGTTTTAGTGCACGAAGGAATCCTTGGCGGTGTTTAGACGAACAGTTCAAGTTCTATTTATAACTAGCATTAACATAGAATTTCTGGAACCTATTTGGAAAATTTCCACAGTGTCAACAATATTTTTGATAGACAATTGTCAAAATACTGAAACAGGGAAAATTATATTGCATGTATAAAAAAGTCATTGAACATTACCCATTATTGGATGTCTTGAGATCTTATATGAGTGATTAAGAAATATATAGGAGTAAAGTGAAAGATCTGGATTGTTTGTCACTTGTTATGGATAATAATTGTTTGCTTGACAAGATAATTTCAGAATGTACATGTTGATTGCACTTTGGTATATTGATGGCGCTTATGAAATATTTTAGAATTTAGAATATTTGTAAAGGGAGAATTTTTATGCCCCACCTAGGGGCATTATGTTTTTCGGTCTGTGCGTCCATTCGTCTGTGCGTACATTCACCCGTTCGTCCGTCCTTCTGTCCCGCTTCAGGTTAAAGTTTTTGGTCAAGGTAGTTTTTATACGTCCGTTTTTTTTGGACGTATTATGGTATACCTTTGACCGTCTGTCCGTCCGTCCGTCGTCAACACGTCATTAACTCAAAAAAGCTTAAACCAATATGCATGAAACTTTGGTGAATTGTTTATATCTATTGACGTGAGCTCCCTTTCGTTTTTTATAAATTTCAGATTTACCGTTTCCGAGTTTTGGGGTTTTATTCATTAAAAAAGGGGGGATTTTCTAGTTTTCCGACAATAACTCAAGAATGCTTTCACCAACTTGCAAGAAATTTTGGTGAATTGTTTATATCTATTGACATGAGCTCCCTTTTGGATTTTTATAAATTTTAGATTTAACATTTTCGAGTTACAGGGTTTTATTCATAAAAAAAGGGGGATTTTCCAGTTTTCGGACAATAACTAAAACATGCTTTCAGCAGTTCTCATGAAACTTTGGTGAATTGTTTATATCTGTTGATGTAAGCTCCCTTTAGAATTTTATAAATTTTAGATTTTACATTTCTGAGTTATGGGGTTTTATTCATTAAAAAAGGGGGGATTTTCCAGTTTTTGGACAATAACTCAAAAATGCTTTCAGCAGTTCTCATGAAACTTTGGTGAATTATTTATAGCTATTGATGTAATCTCCCTATTGATTTTTATAAATTTCAAATATGACATTGAGAAGAAATTGAACTTTATTTGTTTATAGTCTGACAACAGATTTACTAAGTATTGCGCAACAGCACAGTGTATTGCACAACAGCAAGAAATCTTTAATTGAATATAAATTCAATTCATATAACCAATTTCAAGTTCTTTGACTACATTTATTCAATACGTCAAATATTTAATTACAATCCAAATTCAGACCTGTATCAAGCTTGAATATTGTGTCCATTTTTGCCCCAACTGTTCAGGGTTGGACCTCTGTGGGCGTATCCAGTTGCGCTCAGCGAAGCAGTTTATTGATGAAGTTGATGTCCAATCAACTTGAAACTTAGTACACATGTTCCCTATGATATGATCTTTCTAATTTTAATGCCAAATTAGAGTTTTGAAACCTATTTCATGGTCCACTGAACATAGAAAATGATAGTGCGAGTGGGGCATCCGTGTACTATGGACACATTCTTGTTATATTTACAGATAAGAAAGAAAAACCAAAGAAAGCTAGAAAAGTAAAGACTAAAGGTGAACAATTAATTTAGTAAATTGATCATTTTAGTTACTATTTTATATCCTATCTGTTGAACATTTTACTTACTAAAAATGTAATTCTATTACAGACTAAGAAAAATTAATATAATACAATATTTTTCAAATTGTACATTTCATCTATTGATGGTAAGTTTTATAGTACATAAAGAAATACCCATTTAAATTGCATATTCATTTGTCTTGTAAAATCACCATGATATGAATGGGATATGTATGCTCCCTTGTTTGTACAGTGGATTTTTTCTATGACACTAGTAAATGATTTTTTGTCTGAAATAACTATTTCAATCTTGAATATATTATAAGCTCACATTGCCTAAAAGGTCGGTGTGGACTCTTGCTATCACTTTGTGTCAATCGTCTGTCGTCATAGTCTTCTGTTGTCCTTGTCCGTTAACTTTGACTAAAATCTTCACCTCAGAAACAACCAGGTCAAATTTAACTAAACTAAATCCGAAGTAAACACATCAACTATAAGAGGAAAACAACGGAACAACAGAAACACTGAACTGCAACAAAAACAAATGCCAACATACATAGAAACAGACTAATTGATAACAACTGACATATCACTGACTTGGTACAGGACATTTTAAGAAAAAATGGTGGGTTGAACCTGGTTTTATGGCTAGCCAAACCTCCCCGCTTATGTGGCAATGTTAAAAATACCGCTTAAAATGACAACACTACGTGACATTATAGTATAATAGTACATTACAACATGTAAACCGCAGAATAACAACGGACACCTCCCATGAATTTACGACAGCACACCAGGACACCACAAACGAAGTATAAACTGCGCGTCACACGAATGGATCAATGCCACAAAAGTGACGTATTGTTTTGATGTTTATATTATCACAGGTAAATTTCAAAAAAATAGAATAGATTTAAAGACACGTACAAGAATATTAAATTGGGATTGAGTTTGTAATGGTATTATTTTACAGAGACCTATGATGTGTCAAATATTTAATCACAATCCAAATTCAGAGCTCTTTCAAGCTTGAATGTAGTGTCCATACTTGCCCCAACTGTTCATGCTTCGACCTCTGCGGTCGTATCAAGCTGCGCCCAGCGGAGCATTTTATTTTAAAGATAGAAGTATAATAGTGAGATAAAAGTAGAAGTCTTTGTCGCATCAACAATAAAGAGGGCCTCCTGTTTGTGTAAAGTCTACCAACCACGTCAAGGTCGGAGACCGTCTGGCAGGTTATATTTTTTTCTTTTGTTAGGTAATCTAAAGGGTACACTAAAGGGGTTTTAATTATTTGAATTAGGAGTTTCTATGTCCATATTTTTTCTAATGGAACGCAATGTTAAAAAAATAATCACACAAAGCGACATTTCATCTTGTGATTAATAAACACTGAAACAAAATTTAAATTCAAATTTCAAAATTGAAATCAAGCATGAAGAGCTTCCTCTTCATCATCATCGTCAGGGCTCTGTTGACTTGTCAACATATTAGAACAGGGATTGCTCCCTGACAAGGAAATAATTCTGTGCATCAAAGGTTTTGTTCACAAACACATTTTCTACTGCAAATCTTTTTTTCCTTTGCAAGAACAAATCCTGAAGAATGTCTGATGACATAAGTCCAGTGAACAGAACTGGGGTAACCGTTGGACCATTGCAACCTTTTTGCCAACCGTTATCATAGGGTGAACCTATCGGTGTCTTTGCTTGATGTGATGTCATCCATATGTTTGTTTGTATGCTGGCTTTTAGAACGTGTTGTTTGAATGACGATTCGCTCGGTGAAAGGCGAATACAAGAGAGCAGTCTTTGCTAATCGCAAGTCTAACACATAACTTGTTCAAATCCTGGTGACTTGACTTATATTTGCCTTTAGGGTCATACAACTTAGATACACGTTTTCTTGCAACACAGAAGGAGATGTCGATATCTGAGTTGCATAGTTGTGATAGATTCGTCAGTTCTGCATATGACGACTAAAAAACCTTAAAGACAGACTTTTTCCCAATGCCAAAGAGACTTGATGTGGTGTCACAACCAGTCAGAGCATGAGTTGCTGGTAGAATTTCACGTGTAATGTATGTAAGAGAACTACACAACTGATGAACTGGGATGTACCATCCTTACCACTAGTTACAGAATCTACGATGAGCCATAGCTGATCTGTGTTTAGTATCCAAGGGAAGTAATGAACACAGAGAACTAAAACATCAGTGTCAGAACATTTGACAATCTTTTTCGGTCTGACATTACACTTCTTAAATTGTTCGTCTGCATGGAGAGCATGTAGAACGAGTCCTGTGTCGGCTTCCTCTTGTGTGCTGAACAAGCTCGCACAATCATTAATTTGATCGAAAGGTATTTTTTTTTTTACAGTTTCTGGATTTTGGAAAGTCCCTGCTAAATGTAATGTTTGTCTGACAGGCAAGTCGATTACTGGCACAATAAAATTTCGAAATAAATACCCCGATAAATCAGATAAAAGCCTGTTGATTTCTTTTGTTCGCCAGGATTTTTTTCCGGTCTGGGATACTGCTTCCTTCATTTACTTGATATACCTTGTATCCACCAGCTGCTTGAGACCGACGTTCCCTTTCAGTTGATTCAATAGAGTATGTTATGTCATACCTATCAAGCACATCTACAATTGTTGACGCCGACTGAAAGAGAGTTTACAGCTGCTGAGGAATCTCTATCTAGACGCCAGCATAAGAACGTTTCAAAATAGGGGCATAATTTTCAGAGACTGACTTAATGAAGTATCTGCAGGTGACGAATATGCATCACCTTGTATTACAACATCGCCAAATGTTACGTGATATAATGATATACCAGCAGCTTTGTGTAGTATGAGATCTTCATCACAATCAGGTGTTGAAACAGTGCTCAGATCATGTGATCTGAGAGGTTTCATATCGGCTTTAAGATGGTTAGCCGTATTGATGGCTTCTGAGAGAGACATTGAGCTGCTGTAAACAATATTAGCATTACTTGTCCTTGTTGGCACTGTATGACAATAATATTTCCAAAGTGTTTTATTTCAATTTTTGTTGAAGCCGGTACGTTGTGTAACATTGATAGTGCATTCCACTGTATTTGCTCCATAATTATCTCGGTATTTGTACACTTCAAAATCATAGATCTTACAGATAGGTTCCATGTAATCCAATTTGTATATTTTCGTGTATAACTACAAAATAGTCTGAATTATATTACACATGCAGTGCATTGGATGTTATAGCCAGACGTTTGTCCTTTTAAATGCTGGGTAAAGTCAAAAAGGAAAAGCATTGATTTACCAAAAATTGTCTTTTTTTCCCCTTACAAATGTGATATTTGTCTGCTATTTTCCCACAATGAGTCTTGTTTACAAAAGAGAATATTGCTACTCGCTATTAAAATAAATTATGATAAATCTCATGGAGAAGGCGGAATTTTAACTATTTCATTTACAATATGTATGATAGCAGTATAGCAAATGAACAGTTTTTTTTACCTTTTAGTCTGTTAAAAAATAAAAATATATATTTTAAATTTACAATTAACTATTTATACATATTACTGATATAAGTAGACATCAGCAAGTTGATGTTTACCTATAAACAAGTGAAAGCTTTTCTAAAAAAGCTTGTCGTTTTTTAGCCTTATTATGTTGAAAATTGTTTTTGTTTGCTTTGTAGTTTCAAGCTTCAGAATATAACTCTGTATATAAACTGTATTGGGATAAAAAAAAAAGTGAAATAGAGGAAAGGCCAATATAGTATTTAAAGGGTTACAATTTTCTTTTTGTGTGTGGTAATTTTTAACCCCTGTAAAGAGCTTAATTTCTAAATCACTTGCTTTTTTGCCTGTACTTATTTCGGTAAACATTTTTTTATGAATCAGTTTTTCAGCAGACATGTCATTTATTTACTCTCTGTTTGTTTTTTTGTGTTTGAGAAAAGTGTGATCAATATATTTCATTAATTGTCCCGATAAAACTACTCACAAAAGTTTTAGATCCCAACGAATCTTTATTATATCGGAACTATTTGTCCCTATATCCTACTTGAGCAGGTTTCAGTAGTGTATAAGGGTATATATATCATGCGGAAAATGTTTAAGGAGTAAATCGGTTTAAAGTCGGTTCTGAAAAAAGTCGACAAATTGGCATGTTATGAAGTAAAGTAAATATATTTGTGACTCTCTGATCGTTAGTTACTGTCTTAATAATGGTCTTCTTGTAAGTTGTTTTAGGCTTTGTATCAATCCAATGAGTCAGCCCCTTTTCAACTGGTTTTTATACGACTGCAAAATTTTTTGCGGTCGTATATTGGTATCACGTCGTCGTCGTCGTAGTCCGAAGACATTTGGTTTCCAGACAATAACTTTAGTATAAGTAAATAGAAATCTATGAAACCTGAACACACGGTTTATGACCACAAAAGGAAGGTTGGGATTGATTTTGGGAGTTTTGGTCCCAACAGTTTAGGAATTAGGGGCCAAAAAAGGGCCCAAATAAGCATTTTTCTAGATTCCAGAAAATAGCTTGTGGAATGGTGTATGGATCTCTCTGAAATTATACCACAAGTTTCCATACCACAAAGGGATGGTAAGAATTGGCTTTGGAGGGTTATGGCTCAAACCGTTAAGGAATTAGGGGCAAAAAAGGGGGAAAAACAAGGGTTTCCAGGTTAATGGACAATTACTTAAGTACAAAACATAATTTAAAAGCAGTGTAAAAGAGGGACGAAAGATACCAGAGGGACAGTCAAACTCGTAGATCGAAAACAAACTGACAACGTCATGGCCAAAAATAAAAAGACAAACAGACAAATAATAGTACAGATGACACAACATAGAAACTAAAGACTACGCAACACGAACCCCACCAAAAACTGGGGGTGATCTCAGGTGCTCCGGAAGGGTAAGCAGATCCTGCTCCACATGTGGCACCCGTCGTGTTGCTTATGTAAGGGAGGTAATTCAAACACATTTGAATTACCTCACTTACACTGCTTTTAAATTATGTATATTGGAAATTTGCCAATAACTTTAGTATTAATAAACTTCATTGGAAATTTGCCAATAACTTTTAAATAGTATAATAAACTCCATTGGAAATTTGCCAATAACTTTAGTATAATAAACGCCATTGGAAATTTGCCAATAACTTTAGAATAAGTAAATATAAATCTATGAAATTTAAACACAAGGTTTGAAACCACAAAAGGAAGGTTGGGATTGATTTTGGGGGTTATGGTCCCTTTTGTTTAGGAATAAGGGGTCAAAAAGGGGCCCAAATAAGTATTTTTCTAGTGTCCAGACAATAACTTGTGGAACAGTGTATGGAATTGTGTGAAATTGTACCACACCACAAAAGGATGGTTATGATTGGCGTTGGGGGGTTATGGCTCAATCTGTTTAGGAATTAGGGGCAAACAAGGGGGGAAAACAAGGGTTTCCTGGTTAATGGACAATTACTTTAGCTTTGTTTCTTTAGGTTGGTACTTTTTGCTATTTGTTTGCTAGTTCTAGTATGAAATATTTTTTAGCTGTTTCTAGAAACATCAAATACTGCGATTTGAATACATATAATATTATAATAGTGTATATCAAAGGGTTCAGTGGTAATACATTTTTATACTCAGAATTGATTATTCTTTGTTTGGGTTTTTTTTGGCATTAGAGTTACCTCCCTTACAATGGTTCCATACTACAAAGGAAAGACTGGGATTGAGTTTGATGGTTAATGCTTCAAGGGGGAATCGAAAAGGTTTTTTTTTTTTGGGGGGGGGGTTCCAATTTTTTTTTAGGGGTTCATATTTTTTTTTCCATATTTTTCGAATTTCAAATTTTTGAAAAGTTTCAAGAAGAAATCTTCATTTGCACAGTATTGCACATTAGACATTAGATTTGTAAGATTTTTGACCACATTTATTTTGTGTCAGAAACCTATATTATGTCAAAAATTTGATCACAAACCAAATTCAGATAGTATCAAGCTTGAATATTGTGTCCAAATTTGCCCCAACTGTTCAGGGTTCGACCTCTGCGGTCGTATCAGGCTGCGCTCAGCGAAGCATTTTATTACAGTTAGTTCTTACATTACAGAAAAGAAAGAATATGGGGTATCCATCAAATTGATCAATGACACAAAATCAGTGCATGCACAGCAAAAACACAAAAAGCAAAGGAGAAGCACTTTTAATGATGTATGTTGCCCTTTAACATTCCTGTCCCAGGTTAGGGATGGGGTTTGAGCCCGCAAACATGGTTAACCTGGCCAAGTTCGCTGTGTGACTGTACCAAAATCATGAGCCTGAATTTCATTGATGGTCGTTTTTTGCTGTGTATTATATTTGCTTTTCGTTTACATTTGTCATGTCTGATCCTTTTATAGCTTGCAATGTATTATGAGTTTTTCTCATTGTTAAATGCCGAAGGGTGACCTATATTTGCTAACATTTACGTCATTTTGTCTATGGTTGATAGTTATCTCATTGGAAATCATACCACATCTTATTTTTATGTTATAAATATCTGACTGGCTAATTTTCTGGACTGTTGCAAAATATCTATACTACTAAAATAACGAGGTTCAATTTGTTAGCCAGCATGACGTAAAAACGACGAATCAAAGAATTCAACTATATATATAACCAATATAAGACAATGGTGTTGTTTAAAAATTACACCATTTCAGGCCCTTTTGTTTTCCACAATTAATATTAACCAGTAATTAACAAGTTCCGTGTCGAATTCGATACCGATACCAATAGTACCTGTTACCTGTTACCTAATCTGTATGTTCCGCCTCTGTGAGGTGCACCACCAAACGGTGTATTTGGGATTTGCTATATACACGGGTCATAATCGCACCTGAACTTCGTCATTATACAGGGATTGACACTACTAAATTCAATCATTGACCAAAAATAAATATCTACAAGTAGTTTCCGGATGTAGTAAGTAAACCAGGACGGATTCAGACAGAAAGATTTTGAAAGCAGAAAAAACTGTGCACCTTTTGATCAGCATAACTTTATCAAATGACAATACGAATACTAAAAGTTCCTGGCTGAAAATAAGGCGAAGGTACTTTAATTCAGTCACAGACCAGCGGTGTCGCGGGTGTGGTCTAGTATTTACTAAAACTATGGTTTTGAACATTTGGCTTGCCAGCACTATTCGTGTGCATCGATCAAAATTAAACTATATACCATTTGTTGTCAGAACATTATATTACAAACATGTACATTAAGCTTTCTGAGATGTTAGCAAACGGAGTTCGTTCCTGTTTATTGCCGTAAGGTCTCCTAGGGTATTAAATTTTGATGTTTAAGGGATTTTGTGTTGATTGCATATTTTTAAAAGTCTTCGTAAAACTATCCACAATTATCTTTTTTTTTTTATTTTAGATTTTGAAATATTGTAAAGACATGTATCCATTGAAGAAACCCGAGTGTTAACTTTGTTAGCTTTGGCGTTAATTTGGTCTGTATTATGATACCCTACATCTCCTTTTAATTACACAAATAAATTTGGGAACGCTTTCAATATTTTTACATACCGGTACATGTATACCTGCTTTTAAAACACCTTTCGGCTCAGAAAAAACAACAAGCCACCGGACCTGTACCGACGCTGAGGTGTGTAAAATACCCCTACCTTACCTGTATTAGTCGTATTAAGTGTTATTATTTTGCCCTTTGGAAGTTGACCTTAGTTGTAGACCGTTTTGTATTCAGAACTTCATTGTACTGTGATGGATGTTGGCGTGATAAGGAATTCGACACATGTCTACAACAACCCACCCCCTCTTCTGTACTATCCTATTTAAAGACCCGAGATAAATGAACATTAAAATAATCGAAGATACGTCATTTGAAGATACCTGTTTTAAGATTTTTAGTCCCCTACCGACGAAGTTGAAGGGGACTTTAGGTTTGCACTCTGTCCGTCTGTCTGTCCGTCTGTCCATCAGTCAGTCCGGCAACTCAGCTTTCCATACTTTTTTTCTTCGTTCTTGAAGGTATTGATTTGATATTTGGTATATAGTTTTATCATGACAAGTTATAGATCAAGTTCGAATTTTGTTCCGGTCTGATGATTTTTTCCAGAGTTATGGTCCATGAAAAAACTCCATAACTAATGTTAGAGTACTATGTTAAACCATATAATCTTTACAAAGGGAGATAACTCATTTTTTAAAAGACATTCTTTGGTAAATTGTTCGAGGAATTTTGTGGCAGGTTTATATGTTATTTTGTATATACTAATTTTCTGAATGCTACATGTATATGTATATATATATATATATATATATATATTTATTAAGTGAAATCCTTTAACTAGATAATAATCTTTTTTTTATTAAGGTATATATTTCATTACATTACATTGTGTAGATAAAAGTTGTTGACATTTTATAGGTAAGTTACAAATCTATATTAGTTTGTGACAAATGAAAGAAAAAATATTTGGAACTATTAATTATATTTGATTGTAATTTGAAAATAGATATACATTGTATTACATCATATCTAATTTTAGAGAACTATTAATCATATATAATGTTAGAGTGTTGTAGGTTTTCCACACTTTTTTTCATCATGCTTGAAAATATTGATTGACAATTGGTAAATAGTTTTATCATGACAAGTTACAGTTCAAGTTCAATTTTTTTGTTTCGGTCTGATAATTTTGTGCAGAGTTATGGTCCTTGGACTTGAAAAAATTCACTCATATATTTAGTTTTCCACACTGTTTTTAGTCATGCTTGAAGATATTGACTTGATATTTTCTTTTTGTTTACACCATGACAAGTTATAGAACAAGTTAGCATTTTGTTCCAGTATAATGATTTTTTACCCGGTAGGGGACTATGTATTGCCATGCAATACTCTCAGAATGCTTGTTTTTTATATTTTTTAAATTATATCAATTACTGGATACTTATCTTTAATTTTTGTTAACTACAGACAGAAGCATATGCGATCCTCCCATATATATGTTTTTAGCCCACCGGGTCCCGCAGGGCCCATGTGAGCTTATGCCAACACTTGTGGTTTGTCGTCGTCCGTCGTCTGTCGTCGTAAACTAATTCAAAAATCTTCTCCTCTAAAACTACTTGGCTAAATACCTCCAAACTTTAACTAAATTTTCCTTAGGGTATCTAGTTTATAAATTGTATCCGAAGTTTTGATCTATCGACAAACATGGCCGCCATGGCTAAAAATAGAACATAGGGGTCAAATGCAGTTTTTTGCATATATCTCAAAAACTAAAGCTTTTAGAGCAAATCTGACATGGGGTAATATTGTTCAATTCGTCAAGATTTATCAGCCCTGAAATTTTCAGACGAATCGAACAACTCATTGTTGGGTTGCTGCCACTAAATCGGTAGTTTTAAGGAAATTTTGCAGTTTTTTGTTATTTTCTTGAATATTATTATAGATAGATATAAACTGTAAACAGCAATAATGTTCAGCAAAGTAAGATCTACAAAAAAGGTTATATGACCAAAATTGTCAATTGACCCCTTAAGGAGTTATTGCCCTTTAAAGACAATTTTACAAAATTTGTTCATCAAGTTTGCTAACAATTAAAAATCTTCTCCTCTGAAACTACTGGGCCAAATACCTTCAAACTTCATCTAAATGTTCCTTAGGATATCTAGTTTATAAATTGTATCCAAAGTTTTAATCTATCGACAAACATGGCCGCCATGGCTAAACATAGAACATAGGAGCAAATGCTGTTTTTGGCTTATATCTCCAAAACTAAAGCTTTTAGAGCAAATCTGACATGGGTAAAATTGTTCAATTGGTCAAGATCTATCAGCCCTGAAATTTTCAGACAAATCGAACAACCCATTGTTGGGTTGCTGCCACTAAATTGGTAGTTTTGAGGAAATATTGCAGTTTTTTGTTATTATCTTGAATATTATTATAGATAGATATAAACTGTAAACAGCAATAATGTTAAGTAAGATCTACAGAAAAGTTAAATGACCAAATTTGTCAATGACCAAATTTGTCAATTGACCCCTTAAGGAGTTATTGCCCTTTAAAGACAATTTTACGCAATATGTTCATCAAGTTTGCTAACATTTAAAAATCTTCTCTTCTGAAACTATTAATTTTAGGACAATTTTACACAAGTTGTTTTATGTTTTTTGACTTTAAAAATCTTCTCAAATGAATCTAGTATGAATTTTGTATTTCATTTCCTTGTACGTCAAGAAACATAGACACTATGGCTCAAATGGAACATATGGGTAAAAAGCAAAAATAATCATTGATGAAAGATTTAAGCAAAAAAAATAACAGGTGAGCGATTCAGGCTCTTGAGAGCCTCTTGTTTTATTAACCTAACTTTTGTAAATGGCTCTGCACAATCACGACAGTGTGTTACCTAATATAGCGTAACTTAGTTAAATCACTATGTGATTTTATACAAACAAAATCGCTGATGTTTCGGCTATTTACAGATAAACGTGTAATATTATTATCCTGTATTACGATACTTATGAGTGATCGCTGTAACTTTATCGATGCTGTGTATCTCAAGATCTGATAAAAAATACACTAATAAGTTTTAAAATTTTGAATGCGAAAGTTAAGTTAATATTTATATCTGATGCAAACACAATTGAATAATGAAAACAAAACAAAAATCATTTAAAATAAATCACTTTTTACGTTTGACCTTGCGTCTTTAAAATATCGATTCAACACCTCACTATCAACTTGATTGAACACTTCACTGTCATTTTCATTACCTACTATCATGATTTTTTCCTGCCTAATTTACGGATACACTCACATATAATAAATGCACCCCAATATTACCCATTCAGACTTTAAGAAAGCCTTTACTTCAAACGGAATAAGCTAATATTTACTATTGAAAATCCCTTATCAGATTAACCTCATTGTGACGTGCAGTGTATGACTCTTTAGACCCGGTAACAATAACCAGTCTCATATACCATACAACATTTATCTATAAATAAAATTAATTTAATGAATAGAAATAGAATTGTTCTATTTGGGAGGAACCCATATGCTTGCCATTATGAATACCATTATATCATACACAAAACTTTTTAATAACTATTTCTAATTTTATTAACATACTAATACTAAGACACAATTGTATAAACACTATATACTAATATCATATGCACAAACAATTGTAAACCTGTGGTAGATCCCAGACAGGTGATGCTATTTGTTCATAAAAACCTGTGGTAGAACCCAGACAGGTGAACCAATTGTAAGAACCAGTGAAAGAACCCAGACAAGTAACAATTCTTGAAACCTGTGGTAGAACCCATACAGGTGAAAAATGCAATAACCTGTGGGTGAACCCAGACAAGTACAAAATTCGTGAAACCTATGGTAGAACTCAGACAGGTAAAAAATGGAATAACCTGTTGTAGAACCAAGACAGGTCAAATTGAACGAGTAGCATGAGTAAAACCCCCAAGAATTGATACATATTTATTGTTTCAAAAATGCAATAGACCATTAACATTGATGAATCTACTTGAATATAATTACATGTATGAAAATGAAAACAAACAAAACATAGAATAACAAATAAACAGCGATAATACAACAAAAAGTACAAAATTTATTTCTTAAAACATTTTACTCCTTTATTTTAGAAGAAGCATGTAATAAAAATTAGGAAAAACACATCTTATTTTGGTAATTGCCCCAAAGGTTTAGAAATTAGGGGCAAAAAAGGGACCAAAAACAAGCATGTTTTTAGTTTCCAGACAATAACTTGTGTTAAAATTTATGGAACTCTCTGAAATTGTACATTTTTCCTAAAAAGAAATTAATCTTCAAAATTTCAAAAAAAAATTGAGGGGATGGTGTTCTAAAAGTTTGGCGAGGATTTTTTTTTCAAATTTTTTTTGGGGTTCATATTTTTTTTAAATTATTTTTTGGGGGGGATCGTACTTTTTTCTTAAATTTTTTGGGGGGGACAAATTTTTTGAAGGAATATTTTTTTATACAATTTTTTGGTTTTTTTCCCCAAAAATTTTCCATTTTTCCATTCATTATTTCTGATTTATATATAAAAGCAACAAATACTGATATGGCAGGATGTACACACCAAACAGGGTGTGTAAATTATTATATATAACAGATTAACTAAGTATTGTGCAACAGCACAGTATTGCACAATAGCAAGAAATCTTCAATTGAAAATAAATACAAATCTTTTAACCAATTTCAATAGGATTAATTTAAAGTATTTAATTTTTGAGGATTCTAACCTTGTATTACTATTTTGGATATTGGGCCCCATTTTTGAATTGGTCTACATTAAGGTCCAAAGGGTCCAAAATTAAACTTTGTTTGATTTCATCAAAAACTGAATTATTGCAGCTCTATGATATGCTGAATCATATTGTGCATTTAGATTTTTTATTTTGGGCCCTGTTTTGAAATTAGTCCATATTAAGGTTTGAAGGGTCCAAATTTAACTTTGTTAGATTTCAACTAGAATTAAATTTTTTGGTGTTTTTTTATATGCTGTATCCAGCCATGTTGTTAGATTTTGGATATCAGACCATACTAGGTAAATTAAATGTCCCATTTCAAATTTTTAAGATCTTTGACCACATTTATTTTGTGTCAGAATCCTATATTATGTCAAAAATTTGATTACAATCCAAATTCAGACAGTATCAAGCTTGAATATTGTGTCCAAACTTGCCGCAACTGTTCAGTGTTCGACCTCTGCGCTCGTATCAGGCTGCGCTCGGCAAAGCATTTTATTACTGTTTATAGTAGCTTGATATCTGTTACCGTTTCAAAGATATACACAAACAAACTATACTTTAAAGAATTTTCTTGTAACTTTTGAACGGATGATTGAACAGTTTTGGGTCCAAGGTACAAAATGTAGAGCTATTTAGAGAGGAACATTTTATATGCTGTGTGTATTCAGCTATCTCTTACCGTTTTCTTAACATTCAAGCTTGAAATTTAAGCGTAAAAAACTTTTTGCACTCTTACCTTTGACCTTGGGTGCAAATGAAAGGTCGCATGAAATAAGGATTATTTGTGAAGGTCCAAAGTATCTACGACTCCTGGTTCTCGAAATATATTTTTTTCAAAATTGTGTATAATATTTCAAAGAAATAACTCTTATAATGGTTGATAACAAAATAAGTGTTTATGTTTATTAACATTGCTATCTTTTCCTGTAAAAGTTGCGATTTTCAGATTGATTGTATCTGTAACAATTTTTACTATATATGTAAATAAAAGATTTTTTTTTCAAGGGGATATCACTCTAAAAGGGGATGATGAAATCCTACGCAGGGTCATCTGGTAATACTTCATGACGAGCTCTACCTATTGTCTAAATAAGGTCATAATAACTTCAAAAACAACGAGGGGGCATGTAGAAAAAATCGATTGTTCAAATTTGGTCATGATAACTTCAAAAGAATCGGGGGGAGGCCGAAAAAAAACATTAGAAAAACAATAAGGTCTCTCCCAACTTAGGGGAAAGACATTAAAAACATTAGAAAAACAGTAAGGTTATCTCAACGTAGTGGAAAGACCTTAAAAACATTAGAAAACAATAAGGTATTTCCAAACGTAGGGGAAAGACCTTAATGATAATTAAAAACAAATTGTTCAGAGAACAATTGAAGGTCTTTCCACTAAAATTCACTTTAAATTTTGATTAAAACAGTATGTCCGGGCTTATATGATAGTTTATCACACACTGATTTTGAAAATACCGCGTTTAAGGCACTTTTTTCATCAATTAAGTGAGATAATTCGCAACTTCCGGTTAAATCAAAGTCACTTCCGGTGTCAAATAAAAGCTTACTTTACTCTGAATCTAAAAATATATAGTTTCCATATACTTTTGCTTTAAATAAGGGAGCTAAATTGCTACTTCCGGTTTAAAAAAGGTATTTTCTGGTTGTCATTTTCAAGGTCATATGTCTACTAACTTATGCAAAAGATCCCAAGGCTTTATCATGTATAAATATGAATCTACAGCAAAGGTCCAAATTTAGAACGTCAATTTTACCTTTGACCTTGAACTAAATTTCAAGGTCATAAAGCAAGGACCTCCAACCAAATTACTATTAGTCTCCACTATGTAAGGGAAATGAGTTCTATCCCAATACAGCTTATTTTTAATAATTAGAGGGGGGAAACTCCCATCAAATGTCAACGCACCCTTTTAACCAAAATATGTAAGTTGCGACATGTCGTAAATACAGTTTAGTAAAAATATGTTGTCAATATCTTATACGGTTTCTGAAAAAGAGCAATATAATGCCAAAATAAAAATTTAGAATCTGACCTTGACCTTTGACCTTGACCCCATTTATTTTTTGGTGGACCAAGGACCTCATTTAAAAACACCCTAGGTCTCTATCACTTACGGTTTACCAGCTACAATTACATTTTACTTATTTTAAATACAGAAGGGGAAATAACTCTCATATGGAGTCTGCAGACCGCTTCGGTCAAAATTATTCTTAAGATCCTGAGGCTATAACGAGCAAATTGGTGAAATAATTTTGTTGTAATCTTTTACGGTTGCGAAGGAGATGCACAAACAATAAACAAACAGTGTTTGGGGAGATAACTCTTACAATAAAAAGTGTTCGGATAAACTGGGTCAGTTTCAAAAGCGCAATAACTGTTCGATATCATTTGCTTAAAATCTAAGTGACATCTTGAGAAAATACAATACACCGAAGGAAAAAAATGTGGCGGAAGTAGAAAACTAGAGGCTCTCAAGAGCCTTTGTCGCTCACCTGTATTTACTGATGCTTTGGAAATCATGTAAAATAAGGTTAAAATCATAATTAATAGTATTAGATATTAGATATTATAATGATATCTAAGATAATAACAAAAAACTGCAAAATTTTTGTAAAATTACTTACTCAGGGGCAGCAACCCAACAACGGGTTGTCAGATTCGTCTGAAAATTTCAGGGCAGATAAATCTAAATCTCATGAACATTTTTGCCACCTGTCAGATTTGCTCTAAATGCTTTAGTTTCAGAGATATAAACCAAAAACTGCATTTTACCCCTATGTTCTATTTTTAACCAAGTCGGCCATGATGGTTGGAAGGACAAATTTTTTAAACTACATACCCTAATAATGATTATGGCCAAGTATGGTTAGATTTGTCTCAGTACTTTCAGAGAAGAAGATTTTTGTAAAAGATTACAAAAATTTACGAAAAATTGTTAAAAATTGACTATTAAGGGCAATAACTCCCAAAGGGGTCGACTGACAATTTTGGTCATGGCAACTTATTTGTAGATCTTACTTTGCAGATCTTACTTTGCTGAACATTATTGCTGTTTACAGTTTAATTCTATCTATAATAATATTCAAGATAATAACCAAAAACTGCAAAATCTCCTTAAAATTACCAATTCAGGGGCAGCAACCCATTAACAGGTTGTCAGATTTGTCTGAAAATTTCACGGCAGATAGATCTTGACCTGATAATCAATTTTACCCTATGTCAGATTTACTCTAAATGCTTTGGTTTCAGAGATATAAGCCAAAATCTACATTTTACCCCTATGTTCTATTTTTAGCCATGGCGGCCATCTTGGTTGGTCGGCGGGGTCATCGGACACATTTTTCAAACTAGATACCTAAATGATGATTATGGCCAAGTGTGGTTAAATTTGGTCCATTGGTTTCAGAGGAGAAGATTTTTGTAAAAAGCTAACGACGACGGACGACACGACGACGGACGACGGTCGACGGACGCCAAGTGATGAGAAAAGCTAACTTGGCCCTTCGGGCCAGGTGAGCTAAAAATAATAATCAGAACAAAATCGATAGGTCTTTCCACAGAAAAGTGGAAAGACCTTATTTTACCACATCGTTCTTTTATCTGTGACCTACCTCCTATCCCAAGTTCTCTTATTATACCAAGCTGACAAGCTGACATTTAACAGCAAATAAAAGATTACCATGGAATGTACAGACCACAGA
The DNA here is from genome assembly GCF_021869535.1 of Mytilus californianus. Lineage (NCBI taxonomy): Eukaryota > Metazoa > Mollusca > Bivalvia > Mytilida > Mytilidae > Mytilus > Mytilus californianus. The sequence goes on from NW_026262701.1 coordinate 88,557,899, forward strand.
AATTTATGAAAATTTTTTCAAAACTCTAATCTAATTATTAAATTCCCAAATCTGTATCACAGCCTATTTGACAAGAGTCTAAAAGCCAGACACTTAATAATTTTATTAAAAAATTCTTAAACGGTATAGAATATAAATACTTTTATTGTCTAGTAAGTTTTCTCCTTTGAATTGCTTTACATTTGTCATTATGGTGCCCATTATAGCTTACTATTGGGTATGGGTTTTATTCATTGTTGAAGACCGTGCGGTGATCTATAATTGTAAACTTCTATGTCATTTGGTCTCTGGTGAAGAGTTGTTTCATTGGCAATCATACCATATCTTCTAATTTTTATAAGGACTCCATGATGATATGTTTAAGAAAGGTTTAAAATTTTTTGCACACCTGATCGTTTGCCATCTCATGGCGTCCTTCGTCCGTCCGTTGTTGTTAGCTTAAAAAAATCTTCTCTAAAACTACCGGACCAAATGATACCAAACTTTATATATATATATTCCTTACGGTATCTAGTTTTAAGAGATTGCTAATTTCGCAGTTTTTGTCTCCCTCCCAGGAAAGTTAAAAAAAAAATGGAAGATTTGAATTATTAATAAGAGGGACTGAAGAGGGCTTAAAGATCGAGAGATTTTGACACTCGCCCGAAGAATGACATGTCTGGTTATAAAAGTTATTTCCCCTTAATGATGATTTTTAAAGGCAGTGCCTTAATGCCTTTAATGGTATCAGGCAATAGCCATTTTGTTTCTACGTTGGGAGTAAATATGTCATTTCTCCTTCTATTTTTGATATTCTGTGTTTTTTTATTGTAATTCATTGACATTGTAAAGTAAAGAATCGAACGGTGTTTTTGTAAGTTCTAAAAATTTACGATAGAGTTGGATTTTGCATGATGAGCAGTCAACCGATTGACATACTGATATTACCTACAAAATCCGTGTGAAAGAGTTCGGGTTTATTTCGAGTGGTATTTTAATCTTTAGTTGCTTTCAACATCGTTTCAGTCGTTGATTTAACAATGAAAAATCAACTGATCTATGCTTAGTCAACACATGTCAATAATAACTCGGGAATCCGATTGTTTTTTTCTTTTTCTCGTCAGAACATTTGGTTCGTTGAATATTGCGGAAATCCGCCTAAACTATCAATATCGATCTGGATTTTTTTTTTAAACAAAAGCAGTTGAAAATCGTCTGACTGTCCGACATAGCTATCAAGTCAGACCCTTTGTCAGGTTAACAATTTGGCTCTAATAGGTACGATAAAATTGTTTTTTTTTTAAATCTGAAACGAACAGTGCCAAAGTTGACATCCGGGAATCAGTGTAAAATTCGAGGGTCTCACTAATTAGTGGCAAGAAGCGACAAGAAGAATAATTTAACGACAAGAATAATTAAGCGACAAGACTAATTTAGCGACAAGAAAACAAATTTAAATTAAAAAAATCAAGATGTTAATTATTTCAAATAAGTAGATATAGGAACATGCATTCAAGTGTTTTTTTGGGAAAGACGGCTTCAAGCCTTCAATTCCCTATGTGGCTGGCCAGACTTCCAAGCCCCTCACGTCACTCATTTTGTTTTTATAGTCGGGGAAAACACCTCAAAATTTCATACTGAATTGATGAGAAGGAGACACACAAATGAACAGATTGACTTTAAACACTTTTTAACACATTTGCCTTCTGTATCTCGTGAAATTGTCGTATCTTGGGCTCTCCTTAACACTATTTACGTTTCTTTTACAATCCGGAAAAATCAGTATTACGAAATATTCTAAATATATCCAACCTAGTGACGTCATGGTTGGAATTCCACACTAGGTAGAAGGAGGGATATCCTTTCCTCATTATTAAAATCATTCACAGAAATCGTGTATGATTTAGAAATCGGTATTTGTTTATTTAAAAACATAATTATGTTTGCTGTAGATGATTCAAATATGCAATGCTTTCATTTGTAGGTCAACTTTTATGGTAAACAATGGGGATACATGGGATTGGGGAGAGAAACGTCAGTTTTCATTCTTTTCTGTAACTGTATTGTGAATCTCTCCTCCAATACAGGAGCACCTCAAATTGATGAGTAATTATCCACCTAAAGAAAAGTTTCTGTATCTCATCACTTAAAATGTGATATTTATTATATGATAAGTAGTTTTCCATTAAAAACAAATTTTATGTACCAACATATTTATTGTAATGGTAAAAAAAAAATATAAAATTTTCAAATGGCTTTTTGTAGTTTAAACATATTTAAATGGAAATTTAAAACTGAATAGACTTTTCAGTCATCACTTTATCGAGAACAAATTTTAAATCTTAGAGCCCTGTCACAAAAAATGGAGAAATGCCCTAGCTTGCAGTTCAGTGGTATAAAATAAAAAAAAATATATATTGTTGTAGTTATTAAATGATAGAATTCAATTGAATTTTAGATAATTAACTTTCAACTTTAATGAAATGTTTTGAATTAGAAGATGCCAATCTCTTTATTGGTCCAAATTGATTCTATGATGAATTCTTGGCTAAGGAAATGAAATTACATTATTAACCAACAATTAATTTCAATATTATCAATCTTTCTACATGTTTTTGCTCAATCTTTGTATGAAGACTATCAAAAGATACAAAAAAAAATAGAAACATTTGCCGTCTTTTCCTTCAGAGCTTTTAAGCTCTTTGATTAATAAAGTCGCTTCTTGACCCTTCCTGACGCTTCTCGTCTCTAATTAGTAAGACCGAAAATTCGATACACTTGGATTTTATCCTCGTGCAATTTGAAGATGTAAAAACCCGAGAGTACCGAACGTATGAAGTTTAACTGACATTAAGCAGCTTGTGTTTGTGTGGCCCAATGCTAATTAACAGTGATAATATCTTGATTAAACATTCAACAGGTGATCGAATATTAATTACTTGACATGGCTTCTGTTAATGGCACAAATCAAAGATGATTAAAGTAAATAACGGCAGTGATAGAAAAGTGGAATGTTGTTAATGTTGTCAAAGTTTTGATGCCGAAAAAGCAGTTAATAAATAAACTTTCAACTCAGCAAAGAATTGCTCACTATTTCACACTCCAATGCGGAGCTTGAAGCACCTTCAACATGCCCAAGAAGTTCCGAACTGACAGCAGGTCTACAATTACTCAAAGACAATTCACAACCTCCACAGTGTTTAGGTTATCAACTACACAAACTGTTACAAGGATCAAGATTACTTTGGTACAGTGTCAAGTGTTTTAAAGGCAGCCAAATTGGCTTGTACTTTTTACATGACCCAGCGTTCCAAGACCAATACTTTAGTTATTAAAAAACATTAGTCAATGTAATATAGACAGTTCTTTTATAGCTAATATATTTTAAAGTGTTCGAAACAATGGCAGTCTTAAGTTTTTTAAGCAAAATGACTTTATTAATACTTAAATATAGGTCTTTTCCTAATCTAACCATACTTTCAACCACTATCTGAAGCAAGTTGACATCCTTCTAAAATTACCAGACATACATACATAACAAAAACATAGTACTAAGTATAATTATGCCCCGCCGTAGCGGAGGGGGCATTAAGTTTTACCCTTGTCCGTCTGTACGTACGTACGTCCGTACGTCCCACAATTGGTTTCCATTCTCTTACTTGAGTTTGCCTCAACCAAATGTTATGAAACTTATACAGAATGCTTATTACCACAAAACACAGATCAATTTGAATTTTGGTTGCGTCACTTTAACCGTTCTAGAGTTATGCCCCTTTAGAAATGGAAAAATTGCAAAATGTTTAGTTTCCGTACTCTAACTTAAGTCTGCCTCAACCAAACTTTATGAAGCCTTTACACAATACTTATTACCACAAAAATCAGATCAAGTACAAATTTGGGTAGCGTCACTTTTATCGTTCTTGAGTTATGTCTCTTTATAGTGTTGTATGCAAGCGGGGGCATCATCTGTGTCCATGGGGACACATTCTCCATTTATTTTTTTCTCGGAGTTGGACATTGACAATCACAAACAATAATAATATTGGTGACCTGGCATGGTCAGTAATTTTTTTTGCTCAGGGTAATTTTTTGAAAAATAATGACTTTCTTAGAAAGAGTGCACACACTCGAGATGCATTATATAACTCAATGTCTTTGAGATAAATTTCGCACCAAGCCATCAAGATGAACTGAAATGTTTTTTTTTTTTAACTGCGAATAACCACAAATAATGAAAACTAAAATTGACCCTAAATATTCAGATGCGCTTTTTTGAGAATAAATAAAAAACGATTTGGTTTCTCAAAAAAGTCAATTCTATGTTGCTCTCTAGCTGGTAAAATTTTAATTTAAAAGATATTAGAGCATTAATATGATCGTGCAATGATATGTTCTTTTGAAATGCAATGTAGCATTACCATTTCCATACCATAATAATTGAAAAATGTCTAAATATCTTGATATTGTTAGCCTTTCCTGAAAAGTAATCCAGAAATTATTGCGTGCATTTATTATTGCCAATTTTGAAGAATTATTGCCAATTTAGGAAAAGCTACATACAGATATATGTATTTGATATCAGAATGCGAGCTGTTATTATTGCGATACTCCAGTAATCGTGTTATTCGCATTAATAAAAACCTCGCAATAATTTCTGAATTTACAGTATGTTTCCTTATAATCAATCTGGATAATAAAATCACAAAACCTGTAGGTAACTGCCTTTACAGCGCATTCGCGCTTTGGTTATCTATTTTTTGCATTTTTGTCAATATATAGGAGTCAGTTTGAAACTTTAAAAAGCAAAAAAGATCAGCAAAATAAGAACTACAAGTAAGTCAACAAGGCCAAATCGTCACACTAGTTATGGGGTTTATTGCCATAACGTGACGGTTTTGTTTTATCTTAAAACTTTAATAGATAGGTATATACAATCATAAATTGTAAACAGTAAAAATGATCATCGATACAAGACCTGCAAAAATGCTACAAATAAGCAAACATAACTGATTGCAAAAGGAAAAAAAATATACTAAAACGGCATAATATTTACATGGTGAGCGATTCAGGCTTTCATTCAGGATTCAGTGTTCATCTGACGACCAGTTTGAGTGGTTCATCATGTTCATTGGTCATTGTCAGGTTTTTCTGGATTTTGGTCTATTTCTCATACCTATAAGTTATAGGTTCACTACGTTTGGTGTATATATAAGAATAAGAAGATGTGGTATGATTGCCAATGAGACATCTCTCCACCAGTGACCAAATGACATATAAGTTAACTACTATAGGTCACTGTACTGCCTTCAACAATGAGCAAAACCCATACCGCATAGTCAGCTTTAAAAGGCCACAAAATGACAAATTTAGAAAAATTCAAATGAGAAAATAAATGGCCTGATTTATGTACAAAACAATGAACGAAAAATTAATATGATTTACAGCAACAAACAACAACCACTAAATTACAGGCTCCTCACTTGGGACAGGCACATACAGAATTGGTGGGATAAGATAAGAATTTCATATTTCTTGAATTTAAATCAATGATTCCATGAGACAGATGGATATCAAATTAAGTATGCCAATTTTACCTAGCAAGATGTAGATGAAAAAATATAAAGTGAAAGTTAAGGGTTAATATTTATTTCAGTTTTACATTCATCACTTCTTACCAAAGGAACTTGTAAGTATTGGTGAAACCCAGAATACACTATATATAGATATACATGCTTTAGATGTTTCGCTCAACAAAAACGTTTGTATCTTTTGATACCGTTATAAAGACACTTCATTTTCTGTCGATCATAGCTAGTTATTTGTCAGCTGCACTCAATCTCCAAACTCAGCACAAAAAAATCAAAAAATGTTATCTACATACAAAAATAAACTGTGAAGTAAAGGATGTGATTGAATTAAGAATATAAGCTCAACAATTTTAGCTCATCAGTTTACCCAGATTGCCATTGAAGTGTGAAATTGATAATGGGGTATATTTGAAACTCAATTTATTTGCAATTTAGCTCAGTCTTGCACTGAAATATATAAATGAATAGATTTTCCTTGATTTACTGCTGTGGAATTAAATTTGTAATTTAAAGATAAGTTACATCAATTGCTTTACCCCAGAAGGGTATTGTGATAGTGATCTCAGGTCGAAAAATGCTTTTTGAATGTGTCTAGTCATTCACCATTTGAATAAATAAATGAAATGAATGAATAACCTGTCCAGTTAATTGAAATCAATATTATGTGGTCCTTGCATGAACATTGGTGAATATTGTCCTGAGTAGATTTGTATATTGCTGGTGCTTGTAAATGCAATATATATTCTACCAGGGATAATATTTTCACAAAAATCATGCAATAACCCTTTAATTGTAAAGCAAATGTTGTAAAAAGATATTTATAACATATTTTTTTGTCCGTGGTGACATCACTAATTTGAAGCTTTATTTACACCTGTGCATTACTATATGATATATCATTGCACCCAAACTTTTGGTTGTATTCTGTTTGAAATATGTTGTTGCTATTGAATAAAAGAAATTTATTTTCAGCTGTGAATAATAACCCTGATGATGAATATGCCAATTCAGGTCTACAACTGAAAAACTTGAATGAAGAAGAATATGCAAATTCTACAGACACACAGGGAACCTCTGGCCATAATGTAAGTTTACATGTTATCTATATAAATAATTAGAAAACCATTTAGCACATTCAGAATAATTCATTTGACAAAACACTTTCATATGTTTATGGATATAACTGATATTTAACAAAATTTGGGGGTTATATGGGAATCACCATCAGTCCATCTGTCTGTCCGTCCATTCGTCTGTCCGGGGGGTGTTTATATACTAAAGTAAGGTCACTCTGACTTGACTTTGACCTTTGACCACTATGATAGTAAAACCTTGTCCAATTCGTGTCCGTCGCTAAACTTTTGTGCCGGAAAACTTAGGATAACCAAACTTGGATGTAGTTGCATCATGGGTTTGGGATATGCAACATACTAATGTGAGGTTATTCTGACCTTAGGTTGGCCCTGGGCCACTATGATAGTAAAACCTAATCTAATTCGTGTCCTGCTCATAACCTTTGTACTTTAAAACTTAAGTTAATCAAACTTGCTATGCAGTTGAAACATGGGCTTGGGGTGTGTCTTATACCAAAGTCAGTTCACTCTGACATTGACTTTGACCCCTATGAGAATAAAACCTTATCCAATTCATGCCGTATCTTTTGTACCGTTAAACTTAGATTTACCAAACATGGTATGCAGTTGCATCATGGGGTTGGGGTATGTCATATACCAAGTCAGGTCACTCTAACCTTGAACCCCTTCGATAGTTTTACCTTGTCTGATTTATGTCTTGCTTAAAACTTTTGTACCTTAGAACTTTGTATGCAGAAGCATCATACTGACCTTTACCTTGACCTTTAATTTCTTATTTACAGTATACAAACCTCAGACTATGTTCCTTGGTCTGTATAATCTTCCAGAAAGACCTGCCAATAAACATGTGTCAATCTAACACAGAGGCAATGACTGTATAAAACCAATAATCTCAAAACGTCATTGCCTCAATACTAAAATGCATATACAGGGGGTATTAGTCCCGCTATGGAGACAGCTCTAATTTGTTCCTCAACTGGCTTTATAACAAGTAGGACATATTGCCATTGATTCAAACATCTTACATTACCTTTTCAACTCTGTCTAGTCTGAAGGATCAGTGTGAGATGTTACTGTCTTAAACATCAAGAAAATAATGCTAAATAGAGGAGACTTAATACAACTGAACATGATCACAGTCGTATTTAAAGTGTGTAACTTTCATAATTCTCACCAATTTTCCTTTTAACCAACCAAAATGAACATTCCAAATAATATTGTAAAAAGATGGGGATAAAACATGTAAAACAAATTTTTTGTCTTTTTTTTGGCAGTTTTTATTCAACCGCAACATTTTTGCGGTCGTAAAATGGTTTAACGATGTCGTCTTCGTCTTGTCAGACATTTGGTTTCCAGACAATAACTTAATAGTAAATAGATCTCTATGAAATTGTACCACACAGTTCCATACCACAAAAGGAAGGTTGAGATTGATTTTTTGGGTTATTGTCCTAACTGTTTAGGAATTAGGGGCCAAAAACAAGCATTTTTCTTCTTTCAGGACAATTACTTGTGTATAAGTGTATTGATTTCTATGAAATTGTACCACAAAGTTCAATACCTCAAAAGGAAGGTTGGAATTGATTTTGGGGGTTATGACCCAAACCGTTTAGGAATTAGGGTGAAAAAACTAGGATTTTCTGGTTTCCGGTCAATAACTTGAGTATAAGTCAACTGATCTCTATGAAATTGTACCACAAGATTCCATTCCAAAAAAAGGAAAGTTGGAATTGATTTTGGGAGTTAAGAAAAAAAGGGACCAAAAACAATACTTTTCAAATACATTGAATAAATTGCTTATTTCTTGACCAATTTCAATGGGGTTTAATTCAAAGTCTGAAATTCTTGGGGTTCTTTAATGTGCTGAATCTAACTGCGTATATAGTTTTTGGATTTTGGGCCCGGTTTTTAAATTGGTCTACATTAAGGTCCAAAGGGTCCAAAATTTAACTTTATTTGATATTAACAAAAATTTAATTCTTGGGGTCCTTTCATATGCTGAATCTAAACATGTATTTAGATTTTTAGTTTCGGCCAAGTTTTAAAGTTGGTCCAAATTTAGGTCCAATATTAAACTTTTTTTGTATGATTTCAACAAAAATTGAATATATAGTATTAATTGTTCCACGCGTAACGTGTTGCGGGGGGGGGGGGACATGGAAATACCGGGCGTCCGTCAGTCCGTGTGTCTATCCGGTCTTGTTAGCGCTCTCACAGGTACAATTCTTGCCAGATTTTTATAAAACTTATACTATAGGTTGATATCAGCAATATCTCGGACAAATTGTATAATAGTGGCCGATCAACCTTTTTTGAAAGAGTTATGCCCCTTGGAAATGTTAAATTTATGGAAAATGGCCTCGTTAGCGCTCTCACAGGTACAATTCTTGCCAAATGTTTATAAAATTTATACTATAGGTTAATATCAGCAATACCTCGGACAAGTTCTATAATGGTGGCTGATCGACTTTTTTAAAAGAGTTATGTCCCTTGGAAATATTAAATTTTGGGAAAATGGCCTCGTTAGTGCTCTCCCGGGTACAATTCTTGCCAGATAGATAAAATATGTGCAACGCGGGGGACATTGGAACTCTGTTCTTTTATTGGTAAGCTGAATCTAATCGTTTATTTAGATTTTGGACCCCATTATCAAACTGTTCCACATTTAGGTCCAAAGGGTCCAAATTTCAACTTTGTTTGTTTTTGTCAAAAATTGAATATATGAGGTTGTTTGAAACACATTCATTCTGTTTCAGAAACCTATGTTATGTCAAATATTTAATCAAAAGCCAAATTCAGAGCCGTATTGCACAATTAATAGAAATAGTTAGTAGATTCATAGTTAAAAATAGGTATAGCATCAAATTCTAATTTTAGAGAAGAAATTTTGATAAAAATAGTTTGAAATTTACTGTTCATTATTAGATATTATGAAAAATAAGTAAAGGCAAGTTTTATAGATTTTTTAAGACATATTGTACTAGTGATGAATGATATTTTGGAAATTATTTTTTTCATTTTTTATTTTTCGTGGTAGGTTTGTTTGTTATTCTGTATAAACTAATTTTCAGAGTGCTAAATATATATATACATATATATAGATTTTTTTATGAAGCGAACCCCTTTTAGAATGTAGTTATATTGTCCATTAATAAATAAATTAATTAAATACTTGGTGTACTTGGATATGCTGAATCTAACCGTGTATTTTAGATATTGGACCATAATTGGTAAATGTCCAATTTCAAAATTTTTAGTCCTTTGACCACATTTATTTTTTGTCAGAAACCTATGATGTGTCAAATATTTAATCACTATCCAAATTCAGAGCTGTATCAAGTTTGAATGTAGTGTCCATACTTGTCCCAACTGTTCAGGGTTCGACCTCTGCGGTCGTATCAAGCTGCGCCCGATAAGCATGTTATCTTGGTTTGGTTTTAGACGTTTTATGGTGATTATATATGACTCAAATTTTTTTGCTGTCAAATATTGTTATTGATGAATACATTGTAGCTGTAGACAGGTGAATGAAATTAACCTACAGTAACTTATAGCAAAATGTTGTTATAAGGATCAATTTGGGAACCATTTAAAGTGTAAAATATCCCTTATTACTTCTTGCCATCAGGATAGTGTCTACATTTCTGTATCAAAGTCTCTTCAACTTGTATGATGGGATGAAAATAGGTTTTTGTTTAAATAAATCGTTTAATTCTAAATTTCTTGACATAGAACATTATTATGTTTCTAAAGGAAAGGGAATACAAATTCTTTGTAATGGAAACTATTAAAAAATTAAAAAACAACTGATTTCAAAAAAATTGGTTCCTATATTTAATTCCAACGAATAGTTAAAATTAATTGTTCTTGATGAAGGTTAACTAAAATAAGTTTATTTTTTAATGAAAAGGAAGCAAGTCACTTTTGGGATTTTAATTAGTTTAATAAAGTTTCATATGAATTTATACGATTTGATTTATAGAAATTGGAAGAAGTCAACTGTTTCCAATAAACTGAAAGCAGATATGTTAAATTGACATTTTTCAATTGTAAACGTGTTTTATACAGGGATAAATGTAGATCCTGACTTTCCAAAAAAGAATCTATACTTGTTTTTAGCATCTCATCACTTGGGGTCCTGCGTCGTCCGTCGTCGGCGTTAACTTTTTACATTTTGAACTTCTTCTAGAGAACCACTGAATGGAATGAAACCAAACATGGCATGAATGTTCCTTATGAGGTGCTGACCAAGTGTTGTTACTTTGTAGCCGATCCATCATCCAAGATAGCCGCCAGCGGGGGACTTAGTTTAACATAGGACCCTACGGGAAATGCATACAAATGACTTCTTTTAGAGAACCACTGAATGGAATGAAACCAAACATGGCATGAATGTTCCTTATGAGGTGCTCACCAAGTGTTGTTACTTTGTAGCCGATCCATCATCCAAGATGGCCGCCAGCGGGGGACTTAGTTTAACATAGGACCCTATGGGAAATGCATACAAATGACTTCTTTTAGAGAACCACTGAATGGAATAAAACCAAACATGGCATGAATGTTCCTTATGAGGTGCTGACCATGTGTTGTTACTTTGTAGCCGATCCATCATCCAAGATGGCCGCCATCAGGGAACTTAGTTTAACATAGGACCCTATGGGAAATACATACAAATGTCTTCTTTTAGAGAACCACTGAATGGAATGAAACCAAACATGGCATGAATGTTCCTTATGAGGTGCTGACCAAGTGTTGTTACTTTGTAGCCGATCCATCATCCAAAATGGCCACCCGCGGGGGACTTAGTTTAACATAGGACCCTATGGGAAATACATACAAATGTCTTCTTTTAGAGAACCACTGAATGGAATGGAACCAAACATGGCATGAATGTTCCTTATGAGATGCTGACCAAGTGTTGTTACTTTGCAGTCGGTCCATCATCCAAGATGGCCGCCAGCGGGGGACTTACTTTAACATAGGACCCTATGGGAAATACATACAACTGTCTTCTTTTAGAGAACCACTGAATGGAATGAAACCAAACATGGCATGAATGTTCCTTATGAGGTTCTGACCAAGTGTTGTTACTTTGTAGCCGATCCATCATCCAAGATGGCCGCCAGCGGGGGACTTAGTTTAACATAGGACCCTATGGGAAATACATACAAATGTCTTCTTTTAGAGAACCACTGAATGGAATGAAATCAAACATGGCATGAATGTTCCTTATGAGGTGCTGACCAAGTGTTGTTACTTTGCAGTCGGTCCATCATCCAAGATGGCCGACAGCAGGGGACTTAGTTTAACAAAGGACCTATGGGAAATACATACAAATGTCTTCTTTTAGTGAACCACTGAATGGAATGAAACCAAAAATGGCATGAATCTTCCTTATGAGATGCTGACCAAGTGTTGTTACTTTGTAGCCGATTCCATCATCCAAGATGGCCGCCAGCGGGGGACTTAGTTTTACATAGGACCCTTTGGGAAATACATAAAAATGTCTTCTTTTAGAGAACCAATAAATGGAATGGAACCAAACATGGCATGAATGTTCCTTATGAGATGTTGACCAAGTGTTGTTACTTTGCAGCCGATCCATCATCCAAGATGGCCGACAGCGGGGGACTTAGTTTAACATAGGACCCTATGGGAAATACATACAATTGTCTTCTTTTAGAGAACCACTGAATGGAATTGAACCAAACATGGCATGAATGTTCCTTATGAGTTGCTGACCAAGTGTTGTTACTTTGCAGTCGATCCATCATCCAAGATGGCCGCTAGGGGGGGGGGGCTTAGTTTAACATAGTACCCTATGGGAAATACATACAAATGTCTTCTTTTAGAGTACCACTGAATGGAATGAAACCAAACATGGCATGAATGTTCCTTATGAAGTGCTGACCAAGTGTTGCTACTTTGTTGCCGATTTACTGTTCAAGATGGCCACCAGTATATTTTATTAAATAACGGGACCAATATTAATCAAAATTTGACCTCAATCATTATTTGGGTATCTGTTATGATTTTTATCTATCTTTACATGATTTCTAAAACCAAAGTAGAGTCAGGTGAGCGACACAGGCTCTTGAGAGCCTCTAGTTTATGCACCCGCCGCTAGGCGAATGGGGCATTAGGGTATACCATTGTCCATCTGTATACGTCCGTCAGTACGTACGTCCCGATATTGGTTTCCGTTCTCTAACTTTAGTTTGCCTCAACTAAATGTTATGAAACTAAAACACAATGCTTATTACCACCAAACACAGATCAAGTTTGAATTTTGGCATTTACATCGTTCACGAGTTACCCAATTACTGTTTGTTATTGAACAATGAGAGCACTCAAACCCTACAAGCAATCTCTAATGACAATTTTATTGAAACAAATGTCATTAAGATTCAAAGAAAACAAACGTCAATAGGTTTGGACTAGTGCATTGACAAAAATTTGCATATATACAAGGAGGGCATACGTGTCACATTTTTCTTTTATTTATGTTTTAAAAATGTACAGGTAAACCAAAACTTGAAACTTTTAACATGGTTTTATAAAAATATTTAATTACAAGTTAATAGAAATTGTTTTCATAGACCTACTAAAGTTTGAAACACATTTTGTCAACTGAAATTTTGTTTTACCGGTATCTTTCTGAAGAATGGCAGTAATACAACTATATGCAAAAGTGATATACCATGTTGTTTCTTAACCACCATACCTTAATAGAGCACTAAAATGTGGTTTGAAAGTATGCATACCTGTGATTCTTCTGACTGTAGACAAAAACCTGATTTTGAGGCCTCCTATGTTACTCCCGTTTGCAATTTAAATCTTCCACTTTTAAACTCACATGACACAAAAGGCCATGTGAGCTTTTGCCATCACTTTGTGTCCATCGTCCCTCCTTCCTATGTCTGTTTTTTTAAAGTTTATAATCTTCTCTTTAAGGAGACGTGACATGATTTTAGTTATTTTATTTTCTGGAAATAAATCAATGAATATTAGTCTTAAATATATTTTAAGTAATTTGGGTGATGCAAACCTTATCAATTGACCCTTTTTATGCCATAGAATTCAAAGCGTGTCAGAATCAATGATTTTTAATAAGATGGTGATCACGTGACAATTACACGATGAATGGCGTTGACAGTAGTTTTTTTCTGATAACTGTCAAATTTAAGACATTTGAACTCATCAATTTATGCCACTAAGTATGGAAATATTAAAAACCAAGATTTGATTTGATTTTTGGTGTTTTAACGCCACTTTTAAGCACCGCTTTTGGGCTATTTCATGGCGGCCAGTTTTTATTGGTGGAAGAAGCCGGAGTGCCCGGAAAAAAACCACCGACCTTCGATAGGAAAACTGACAATCCTAGTCAATTAAGATTGGAGTCGAGTGCACCCGCACGAGCGGGGTTCGAACTCACAACCTCAGTGTTGACTGGCTAGTGATTACAGTAGTAACTACTTAGACCACTCGGCCACTGAGGCCCCTTAAAAACCAAGAAAAAGACATAAACTCTTCATCTGAACAGACCGTCATCGACGATGTATCAGTCATTACCTACTGACTTGTAACAACATAGATGGGTTCCGTTGATAAATAAATTATAAATAGGGCTTTTTGCAGGTTTTTTTTTCCAAATAAAAGTTTCATTTGTATAGGTTTAAATTTCTAATTATCGGTTATCAAATATCTAAAGCAAATAGTTGTTATACGACCGCATTTTTTTTGCGTTCGTAATATGTTTTAGCGATGTCTGCGTCGTCATCCGAAGACATTTTGGTTCCCAGACAATATCTTGAGTATAAGCGTATGGATCTCTATGAAATTGTAGCACAAGGTTCCATACCACAATAGGAAGGTTGGGATTGATTTTGGGGGTTATTGTCCTACATGTTTAGGAATTAGGGACCAAAAGTGGCCTAAACATATGTCCTCCGAAGACATTTGACATCCAAAGACATTTTGGTTTCCAGACAATAACTTGAGTATGGGTGTATGTCTCGATATAAAATTATAGCACAAGGTTCCATACCACAATAGAATGGTTGGGAACGATTTTGGGGGTTATTGTCCTAGCTGTTTAGGAATTAAAGGGCCAAAAAGGGGCCAAAAAAATTGTCGTCCGAAGACATTTTGGTTTCTAGACAATAACTTGAGTTTAAGTGTACGGATCAATATGAAATTGTAGCACAAGGTTCCATACCACAATAGAAAGGTTTGGATTGTTTTTGGGGGTTATTGTTATAGTTGGTTTGAATTAAGGGCCAAAAGGGGCCAAAAAGCAAGCATTTTTCTTGCTTCAGGACAATTACTTGTGTATGGATCTCTATGAAATTTTACCACAAGGTTTCATACCAAAAAAGGAATGTTGGGATTGATTTTGGGGTCATGGCCTAAACTGTTTAGGAAAAAGGGAACAAAAACAATACTTTTGTAATACTTTGTATCAGTTGATTATTTCTTGACCAATTTCAATTGGTTTTAATTGAAAAACTTGAATTCTTGGGGTTCTCTAATATTATGAATCTAACCGTGTATTTGGAATTTTGATTTTGGGCCGTTTTTGAATTAGTCCATATAAAGGTCTAAATGATTCAAAATTTAATTTGTTTGATTTTATCAAAATTTGAATAATTGGTGTTTTTTGATATTCCTATTTTTTATTTTGGGGCCTGTCTTAAAATTCGTCCACACAGAGGTCCAAGGGGTCCAAAACTAAACTTTGTTTGATTAAAAAAAAAAAATGAATTCTTGGGGTTCTTTGATATGCGGAATCTAACAGTGGATTTAGATTTTTGATTTTGGGCCCATTTTTTAAGGGTCTTAATTGGGGTCCAAAATTAAACTTTGTTTGATTTGAACAAAATATGAATATATGGGGTTCTTTGATATGCTGAATCTAACCGTGTATATAGGTTGTACTTCTGTAAATATAGACAATGCAATTTCCCATAGAAACTCCTTTTACGGCAAAAACTGTGCCACTTTTACTTTGAAGTTTTGTAAAAATTTATATCCTAGAATGGAAAG
Source organism: Mytilus californianus (assembly GCF_021869535.1). Lineage (NCBI taxonomy): Eukaryota > Metazoa > Mollusca > Bivalvia > Mytilida > Mytilidae > Mytilus > Mytilus californianus. The sequence goes on from NW_026262701.1 coordinate 88,573,605, forward strand.
TTCATATGCACTACTAATTTTTTTTCAAAGGTCAAAATATAGGGCTGTGCGGCATATTTTCAACATTTATATGCCGCGAACTTCTAAGAGTTTAAACTTATACTAAAATACTGTAATACCCCTCCCTTCACTTTGGGCCTTCCTCAGAATTCAATTTAGCCGCTGTCCATGTGTAGTTTATATCAAAATCTGTACTTACCTGTCCGAAAAACATTTGCAATTACCCCTTGGTAACCCCACACAATTGCTAACTTTTAAGTTATCTCCCTTTAACGATCTCCCGAATAGAAAATTACTTTACCTTTAGCGGAAAATGGCTACCGTCTAACCACATTTTGGATCACGCAATCGATTAAAAATACGTGGAAAAAATAGACATTGAGAGAAGAAAAAGTAATGGAAGATAAGTATAAAAGTTGTATAAGATGTAGTTCGCGGATGAACGTCATAGACACTAATGAAGAGTGTTATAGACACAGAATTTGTCATAAGGCTTTTCCTTGTGTTATTTGCCACGTATGGGACGATGAAAGGATATCTTTGGTTGATAAAATGTTAGATAAAGCAAGAGCCAAGCTTCCTTTTGCCGGAAACTCTTCTGTGCAGGACGTAGGCAAAAAGAATGTTACAAAGCCGAGTGAATTGGCGTCGGACACAAAACATTCAAAAGTCAAAATTGAACACTGTGAAGATGATCATGAGACACAGAGAACTAATACTAGTAGTACACCTGGGGTACATTACGAGCTGTTGAATTTCACAAATAAATAGCGGATCAGGTTCCAATTCAACTCAAACATTTGTTGCCACAGGCACAGGGCTTAAATGCAAGTGATGCAGATACAATGAATCAAAAACATATGCATGCCCCCATTGACTCGAATTGTGTAAATTCTTAAAGTCAATCATTTTCTAGGTCAAAACCTACAGTAAATTTATGCCTTCTGATAATCAGATTTCTTTTGTTTCACATGAAGATGAGATAAGTATAGGTGGGTCAGCTATTTCTGACGAAAACAATAATGATTCTCACTCTCAGTCGTAACCTTCTCACGATCAGGAATTTTCTCTGTTTAGTGAAGGATCACCAGGATCTACTGATCAATTTAAAAGGAACAATTTTCTTCATAAATTGACGGCAAAATTGAAAATAAATTGTTCAGAGGAAACTGAAGTAGATTCAGTCAGAACTTCTTATTTGCCTTCAAGACTAAATCATGGCAATTCAGACAAAGCAACTCATTTGAAATTACCATTAGAGGGTACTACAATTGAAGTTTTCAAGAATGTTGAAAAGGAAGCTATGTCAGGTAGGCTTAAAAAAAGATCAGTTCGCCTAAGAGATGACAAGGCCTTTATGGTTTCTAAACAAGATTTCACTGAATTTTGTTCTCCGCCCAGGCTTGATGATAATATACAGGAGGGTTTGTCTTCTACTATGAACAATAAGAAAAAAGGTTTTGTAGACCGTAAAAAGTTTTCTCATTCCTTACCTTCTTTCCATAAGGAAATGGATACTGAATTTAAAAAAGTTGACAATTCAGCTAGGACATTGTTCAGAAGTGTTTCATATGGTTCTTTGATAGCAAGCTATATTGATGTTGCAGAATCAGAGGATGACAGGGAAGAAGCATGTTCAGCTTTAGTAGCCTGTTTCAAATGAATGGCAGATATGACTTCACGCATAATTGCTAATTCTGTTTTAAACAGAAGAAAATTTTCTTGAAAAATATAGATTTCAGTAGCAAAGCCACATCAGCTAAATTGTCGAATATACCTTTGAATGGCGCACAACTTTTTGGTGGTAAATATTTTGATACTTTGCATTCTTCTGCTGAAAATATAAGGGATGCTAAAGAAACGCAAAACGTTTATCGTTCTTTTGTTCCTTGGGGCAAAAATTTGATTAAGGATCAAGAAAAAGAAAATCTCAAGAAACTTCTAATGTAACCTTCATCAAACCTGCAAAAAATTCAAGATTTGATAAGCAAGATTCTTATGACCGTCGTGGCACTGAAACTTCGTCTAATTTTCGTGCCTTACCAGCAAAACAAGGAGGAAAAGGATCTTTTTCATGGAAAAATTCCTCCCAGAAAATTTCAAGAAATAAACAATTATTTGTCTGCGGTTAGTCTCCAGGTACGAAATCGGTTGTTACATTTCCACAGTCAGTGGACTCAAATAACTCGAGACAAGTTAGTACTTCAGATAGTGAAGAACGGTTTAATTTTAGATTTTGTGAATCCAAGGATTTTCACAAAAGTGATGGCAGGAGTAGGTGCGTTTCTGTGAAAACAAATCATTCACATATTCATGTACCTGGACGATTGGATGTTAAAAAACAGCAGCAAAGTGAAGCTGACAAAACAATTAAGTACACTCAGGAATTGTTAAAAAATCTTGGTTTGATAATCAATGTGGAAAAATATTGTTTAATTCTGACTCAAATAATAGAATATCTAGAGCAGTGATTCACTTAAAAGAGGGTCTTTTTTTCCGTCTCAAGAGAGATTCTAAAATATAAGTCAGATGATTCAAATATTTCTACATTCACAAAGTAGAGGCACGTGCAATGTTGAGACTACTTGGTCTAATGGCTTCATGCATAGATTTGGTTCCATGGGCCCGACTGCACATGAGACCACTTCAGCTTTATCTTCTAGCTTGGTCGAGACCAGCGCTACACAGTTTAAATCGTTTGATTTCATTGTATCAACCTCTTCAGGAACATCTGTTCTCGTGGCTAAACCGAAGAAATTATTTTGAGGGAGTGTTATTAGAACAGGAATCTGCTCAGGTGACTATAGTGACAGATGCGTCACAGTCGGTATGGGGAGCTCATATAAACAATTATCAGATAGCAGGTATTTGGCCACCTCAGTTCAAAGTGAAACACATCAATTGGCTAGAACTCAAGGCTGTGCAGTTAGCACTGCAAACCTTTCTGAGAAAAGTACAATACAAAAGTGTTCTAGTGAGAACAGACAATGCAACTATTGTCAGTTATCTGAACAAACAGGGAGGGACCTGATCCCCAGAGCTTTGTAACTTGGCATGGGATCTTTTGAAATGGTCCATTAATCACAATGTCAAAATACAAGCAGTTTATATTCCAGGGAAAAGAATATTATAGCAGATGCCCTGACAAGGGGGAAAGTGACCATTCGTTTGACAGAATAGGCGTTAGATATGACAATAGTAAACTTGTTGTTCCTTCAGCTAGGAACACCAGTAATAGATCTTTTTGCGACTTCAATGTACTAGAAGCTGCCTGTGTTTTGCTCTCCTTGGACGGAAGAAACAGCAGTGTCAGTTGATGCACTGTCGATGAAATGGACAGGCATTTTTGCTTATGCCTTCCCTCCACCAATAATTTTAAACAGAGTATTACAAAAAATACAGAAAGAGGACTGTGCAATTTTACTGATAGCCCCAATCTTGCCACGACAGTCATGGTACAGTCAACTTCTCAACCTGTTAATAGACTTTCCAATACAACGGCCCGTCCAACAAAATCTTTTAAGTCAAAATGAAATTTACCATCCAAATCCAAGTGTTCTAAATCTTGTAGCTTGGAAAGTGTCAAAAAAGCATACACTGCAAAAGGATTTTCACCAAAAATTGCTTCAATTATTTCCAATTCACGAAAACAGTCTACACAGACAAGTTATAATGCAAGGCTCAACTTATTTGACAGCTGTTGTCATGAAAGGAGTATCAATCCCAGTATGTCAACTGTGCCAGAAATAGCTGAATTTCTTATGTTTTTACATACTGTTAAAAATTGTAAGCCAAGCACTTTAGCTGGTTACAAGTCAGCAATATCTTTAATACATTCATCTAAAGATAAGATTTCAATTAACATGGATTTGCGTAATTTAATTAAAGGATTATACAACATTAATCCACCAATAAGACAGTTGGCGCCAAATTGTGATTTGTCGTTGGTTTTGCTAGTGTTAACAAGGACTCCTTTTGAACCACTAGAGGAAGCAGAATTAAAATATTTAACCATGAAGACAGTTTTTCTTCTGGCATTAGCTTCTGCTGCAAGTGTCAGTGAAATACACAGTTTCACTATTAATGACAAACATTTCAGAAAAGAGCAACGAGGTATACGGTTATTGCCAAATATGCAGTTTCTTGCTAAAACTCAATCTTTAAATAAACCGTGTTTGAGCCAGTATTCATTCCCAAATTTGAAAACTATGCTACAGATGCAAACGATTTACTGCTGTGCCCGTGTAGAGCACTAATAGCTTATGTTAAAAGAACTTAAAATTTTGCGCAAATCACAAAGATTTTCTATAACATATCAAAAGAATCATCATGTAGAGGCTTCTAAGGATTCCATAGCAAGATGGATAGTTGATACAGTTAAATGTGCATATGAACATGCAAATGAAGACACTCTACAGTCAGTAGGAGCTCATGATACTAGAAAGCTATCAACTTCTTAGGCTTTATTCAATGGACTTTCCTCTCAGGAAATTTTAAAAGCAGCTCATTGGTCAAGTGAGACAACATTCACTTCATATTATTTGAAGGATGTACAAGATTTAGAATCTCGTTTTGCAAAAGCTGCAATTTTGCGTACGGCTAACAGAAAAGAGAAGAAGTATTAAGGTAGATAATTTAATTTGTTTTACTGGTTACTTTCTTCCTCTTACCCACCACCTTTGGTGTAATGCTGCAAATTCTTTGCAAATGTTTTTCAGACAGGTAAGTACAGATTTTGATATAAACTATGGTTTTTTGAAGGTAAAAACCTTGTTTATGATAAATCTGTACTTACCTGTCTGACTCTACCCACCTCCCCACCTGAGGAAGTTATTTTTATATAATGTATATTGTTATTTCCGCCTGAGGTAAAGTGATTTTCTATTCGGGAGATCGTTAAAAGGAGATAATTTAAAAGTTAGCTATTGTGTGGGGTTACCGAGGGGTAATTGCAAATGTTTTTTTCAGACAGGTAGGTACAGATTTATCATAAACAAGGTTTTTACCTTCAAAAAACCATATTTATACTGATAACATTCCCAAGTTATGTCTCTACGAGATGAAACATAGAGATCATATCCGGGAATGAGTAGGTAAACAAAACAAAATATCTATGAATATTATATATCTCCCAAAAAGAGGCGTTGTTTGTGAAACAGCTGTATTTACAAAGTGCAACCTATACTAACATTTATTCAAACAGAATACTTTTGAAGAACACTTTTCCTCACAACAATACTTATTTATTAGAATCATAGCCTAAAAGAAATCTCTGCATGTACTCTAACTTTTCTTACAGTACATTTAATACCCCCACCCCTGTTTCCAATTTTAAAGAACTTGAAATCAAGACTTTAATTAATGTCAATTTACCCTATGTGCATGTTTTCTGACATGAAATGCCTAGAACCTGTATGAAACTACTTTTATAACAAATTGAAAGCATTTCAGAATACTATCATTAATATATGAATAGTTAATATTTCCAACATTTAAGATTATATAAAGTATCAAATCTTGCCTCTGTCTCCAGGCCACATCTTACTGTGTGTCCATTTATCTATAAAAGTTCACAATTTCTTCCTCAAATGGTCAGTTTAGAAATCTTGTCACAATAATATCATCTCTTACCATATATCTAACACAATTTGGCTAATATATGAACTAGAAGTGTTTAAACAAAGCCATATTTGCAAAAGTTGTATGTATGAAGTTACCAGTTTGATATATAAATTCATAAAAAGATTTACATAACTGACTGCTAAAATCTGTTTTGTGCATAACTTCAATCAAAGTTATTGTTTTCTATAAATAGACCTTTATAATAATAAAATCACAGCCTTTACAAGTTAAATTATCTGTTTAATAACCCCGGAGTTAGAGATTTTTCTCTGTGTTTGCCACTTGGGCCTCACATTTGCAAAAATAATTCTGCTGTTTCTGTGAATATGGAATATTTAGTATATCTTTAAGATAGAACACAATATTGTTAGTTTTATACAGTTATTTTTGTATCTCTAGCTTGTTTTTTATGCCGCTGTCACAAGAAGCACATTCAGGTGTTACGGCTTACTTAGGGGTTTTTGACAGGACCAAAATCAACCCAACAACAATGTTAATCAAGGATCTATGAGTTTCAATGACTGCGAAGAGTAAATATAAGCACTTCTTACCAATTTAAATTACATATATATATATGCACATATTATGAATTTACTTTGCATACAGGACTTTAGGTAAACAATGTATACTGTAAACTGTGAATTTATGCTGAGTCATTTAAGGCCCAGGATTTTCTCATTCATGAAATATTCATAAAACTTTATATTTGAGTTAATTTCATTAAAATCTCTGAAGATAAACCAGATTTGGTGAAATTCTACATGTTCTCTTTTTCAGTCAATATAGGTTGCACTTCTGTAAATATAGACAATGCAATTCCCATAGGAACTCCTTTTACGGCAAAAACTGTGCCACTTTTACTATGAAGTTTCGTAAAAAATGATATCCTAGAATGGAAAGTTCATGTGCGCTACTATTTATTTCAAATGTCAAAATATAGGGCTGGTAACATTCCCAAGTTATGTGTCTACGCTGTTTCACAAACCACGCCTCTTTTGGGGAGATATATAATATTCATAGATATTTTGTTTTGTTTACGTACTGGTTCCCAAATATTGTCTCTTAGAGCCATAACTTGTGAATGTTACCAGTATAAATACACATGGTCAGCGGCTAAATTGAATTCTGAGGAAGGCCCAAAGTGAAGGGAGGGGTAGTACAGAATTTTAGTATAAGTTTAAACTCTTAGATGTTCGGGGCATATAAATATTGAAAATATGCCACGCAGCCCTATATTTTGACCTTTGTAAAAAATAGTAGTGCATATGAACTTTCCATTCTAGGATATAATTTTTTACGAAACTTCAAAGTAAAAGTGGCACAGTTTTTGCTGTAAAAGGAGTTCATATGGGAATTTGTATTGTCTATATTTACAGAAGTACAACCTATAGATTTTGGATTTTGGGCCCTGTTATCAAATTGGTGCACATTGAGGTCCAAAGGGTCCAAAATAAACTTTGTTTGATTTCATCAAAATTTTTTACCACAAGGTTCCATACCAAAAAGGGGAAGGTTGGGATTGATTTTGGGGGTTATGACTCCAATCATTAAGAAAAAAAGGGGCCAAAAACAATACTTTTCAAAATACATTGAATAAATTGCTTATTTCTTGATCAATTTTAAAATGGTCTAATTCAAAGTCTTGAGTTCTTGGGGTCCTTTAATATGCTGAATATAACTGTGTATATAGTTTTTGGGCCCGGTTTTCAAATTGGTCTTCATTAAGGTCCAAAGGGTCCAAAATTAAACTTTATTTGATATTAACAAAAATTGAAATCTTGGGTTTCTTTGATATGCTGATTCTAACCATGTATTTTGATATCAGATATTGGACCATACTAGGTAAATGTGTAATTTCAATTTTTTTAAGTTCTTAGACATCGTTTATTCTTTGTCAGAAACTACGCTATTTCAGATATATTATCACAATCCAAATTCAGAGCTGTTTTACACAATAAAGAGAAATTATAAGTAGAGTCATAGTTAAAAATAGATATAGCATCAAATTTAATTTCAGAGAACAAATTATGTATAAATATATTTTGAAATTTACTCTTCATTATTAGATAATTTAAGGTATAATTAAAGGTAAGTTATATAGATTTTTAAAATACTTTGTATTCAGTCTTACATCTAAACCCTTCAGAATGAAAGTTTCATTTAAAATGATTAAGTAGAGCTGTAAATCTGTCATCTCATGCTGATAAAGGGACAGATATTATTACTAAGCAAACAGATGTTTAAAACAAAAAACTTAGTTTGTTAACTTGTAGAGATGATTGTGTCCAGTTTCTTGTACTACCATCCCAGGACAGGAACAATGACGTTAATTGAAATTTAGTTTATTTTAACATTTTTATAACTAATCATGAAAATTAAATATTTAAATGAATGAAGGAAAGTTTGTGATGCGGTATTTCCCTACATACTAGCTAATGTGCGTATTTGTTTGATTATTTTGTAATTCTTTGTTTGTTATATTTCAATGTATTTCATAAGGGCCTCAGGGAAGATTAGTTTTACAGCTAACTATATAACCCTCTTTAAAAACAAACTGTATAACCCTCTTTAAATACAGAATAAGTATTACATGTATTATTATTATTATTATTACTACATGTATAATTATTATTATTATTACTACATATATTATTATTATTATTTTACAACAAAATGAATTTTTTATTTTTCTTCCTATAAAAACTACACACAATTTGTATTGCATATTTACATTTGTATTTAACTAACTTTTTTTTGATGAAGCGAAACCCTTTAAAAAATTAGCTCATATTGTCCAAAAATTAAAAAAATAATGACATTCTTTTTGTACTTGGATGTGCTGAATCTGTCCAAATTGGGGTCATAAATTAAACTTTGTTTGATTTCAACAAAAATTGAAAACATATGGTGTTCTTTGATATTCTGAATCTTACCTTGTATTTAGATTTTTGATTTTAGGGTCTGTTATCAAATTTGTTCTCATTGTGGTCCAAAGGCTCCAAAATTAAACTTTGTTTCATTTCATTAAAAATGAAAATTCTTGGCTTTCTATGATATGCTGAATCTAACCGTGTATATAGATTTTGGATATTGGTAAAAGTCCTATTTCAAAATTTTCAGTTCTTTGACCACATTTATTCTGTGTCAGAAAACTATGATGTGTCAAATATTTAATAACAATACCCCCATACATTACCACCCGACAAGGGTATCAACGGGTTAAATATAGAAAATAATGAAGTATACAATATGGATCGCTGACTATTTGATTTTTACAATAATAGTATGTAAATATTTGATAAATCTCTCTCTGTCTCTCTCTCTCTCTGTCTCTCTCTCTGACTTTCTCTCATACAATACTTATGCTTTTCAATCATCTGTTTTGCTACAATATGTATCATGACTTACTTTTTAAAGAAAAATATTTTAAAGACCAGCATAACTTTGCTCATAATATTTAACAATTTAGTTTTCACTTAACTAAAAAATAGATAATATGATACAATATTTTGTTAAATAATAAAGGTTAAGGAGACCAAAATTTTTCACAAACTTCGACTTTATTATTTTTCTTTTCAATATGATATTCAAGAAATTAGTATTTCTTGATTCTGTTCTTTAACTCAAACACATTTGGTTCTGTTTCATTTAATTTACGTTTATATATATAATTCTTTGTAATTATGACTAACAGATTCAAAAATAAACTTTCATGTTTGCAACCAAGAAACACGTTCTCTTTGTTGAGAACAAAGTTTACAAAAAAAATGGTTTCTTCGCCAAGATTACAAAAAGTACATAATTAAGTCTCCCAAACGAAGTTTGGGAAGACTTATTGTTTTTGCTCAGTTCTTATTATTATTATTATTATTCTTCCTCTTCCTCTTCCGCCGCTTTTAAATTTGAACTTGTCCGCACCCGTTCTCCAAAACCGCTTGTCAGATTAACTTAGGGTTTCACAATATGTTAGACTAACATGTCTAGTGGTGCAATCAGGGTTTTGTTTGTGCAATGGGGTTTATAAAGGGGTACTTTGAGGGGCAAAAAGAAAAGAGGGTTTTACTATAGAACCCTATGGGATTTTATTTTTTTAAATTTTCAAATGATTATAAATTGAAAACCGTTTGTGATAGACACAATCTTTTTAATTGAAAATGTTCTAAATGATAAAACCCATTAAATGAAATACAGGGTTAGTCCCCAGGGGTCATCCCCACCCCCTGCTATTTAAGAAAGTTCTAATACCTTGTAAGTGGTCAAGATCCCCACCCCTAAACCATATATATTCTGGTTTGTCATGCTAAGATGGTTTGAATGATATACAGGGTTAGTCCCCAGGGGTCATCCCGACCCCCTGCTATTTGAGAAAGTTCTAATATCTTGTGAAAGGTCGAAATCCCCACCCCTAAACCATATATATTCTGGTTTGTCATGCTAAGATGGTTTGAATGATATACAGGGTTAGTCCCCAGGGGTCATCCTGACCCCCTGCCATTTGAGAAAGTTCTAATATCTTGTAAATGGTCGAGATCCCCACCCCTAAACCATATATATTCTGGTTTGTCATGATAAAGCACATGAAATGAAATACAGGGTTAGTCCCCAGGGGTCATCCCCAACCCCTGCCATTTAAGAAAGTTCTAATATCTTGTAAGTGGTCAAGATCCCCACCCCTAAACCATATATATTCTGGTTTGTCATGCTAAGATGGTTTGAATGATATACAGGGTTAGTCCCCAGGGGTCATCCCGACCCCCTGCCATTTGAGAAAGTTCTAATATCTTGTAAATGGTCGAGATCCCCACCCCTAAACCATATATATTCTGGTTTGTCATGATAAAGCACATGAAATGAAATACAGGGTTAGTCCCCAGGGGTCACCCCCACCCCATGCCATTTAAGAAAGTTCTCATATCTTGTAAGTGGTCAAGATCCCCACCCATAAACCATATATATTCTGGTTTGTCATGCTAAGATGGTTTGAATGATATACAGGGTTAGTCCCCAGGGGTAATCCCGACCCCCTTCCATTTGAGAAAGTTGTAATATCTTGTAAATGGTCGAGATCCCCACCCCTAAACCATATATATTCTGGTTTGTCATGCCAAGATGATTTGAATGATATACAGGGTTAGTCCCCAGGCATCACTAATGCATATAACTTTACTGGACCAAACCAATTTTCACTGGACTTTGCCCAATGTCAGGCGACCCTGGGAATTACGAATTATGGGAGCTTCGTTTGGGAGACTTCGTAACAGCATCCTGTTACAATCATTTCTTGTTTGGTATCTTTTAATTTAATTTTGCACAAAAAGGTATTATTTGCTATGATATATGCAAATATTTGTTTACTAAATTTTTATATACAAATGTGGCTTTCGCATTACACATAATTCTCTTTGAGAAAGTATCTCCAGTGTAGACTTATCCAAATCTTGATTTAAACAGTTCTCTTTAAGGCATTTTTCATAGTGTTATTGATTTTTGAAATCAGACCATAATATTTGATAAAATTGTTGATTTTTACTTTTTCTTGAAATTGCTCAAATTTATAAAAATTCATATTTTCATGATTAATAAGGTTACTGGCTGCACACCTCCTTGTTTGCATTGGATATGATATTGAAAATCATCCATAGAAGAAAAGTTCAAAGTATCTAAGGATAAAATGTCACTGACAGAAATCTCAATATTAGGTTTTCCAATAGAAAAGCAGAGTGAAACATCCTTTCAGAAAGATTTTTTACCTCTTTTAGAAATCTCAATCAGCTTTTCTTTCTGTAGATGTAAAACCCTTTCCCCCCATACTGTATAAGGTATGCCAGTAAAAACTGCTGCCAGCCACTATCAGGGTTTGACAGCATTCTTTTTATCCAATTGATTTTCAAATAGATGTTAAAGGAATGAAGATGTACCATATTACGTGTACCTTGTGAAATATCACCAATAAGTTTGTTACACTTAATTCTGTCTGGTTTTCCATTCCATATAAAATCATAAAATAATGAAGTGAGTTTTGTTAACATGGAGTGTGATAGGTTTGGCAATGCAGTCATTAAGTGTACCCATATTGAAAGAGCAAGTGATTTTATTACTGCGATTTTCCCCAATAATGTGAGTTTACGATGTTGCCAGCTGTTCAGAAATGCAGAGACCTCTTTTATCTTCTTGGCAAAATTTATTTCTTTGATACAGTTCAAATCTATAGAAAATTCAATCCCCAAAAGTTTAAAATTTGAATTTGACCAAGGAAGTTGTAAGTCTGGATATAAAAAACGATCTGAATACTTTTGCTTCCAACCCATAGTGTATTTGTCTTTGAAGCATTTATTTTTTAACCTGAAATTTTATAAAAAGATTCAAATCATGAAAGTGTTGCCCTCAACGATATTTCCCTTCCATCTAACTCAAGGAATGTGTCATCTGCATACTGGCTTAAAAGTGATCCATTATCATTGACAGTGATTCCCTTATATTAGGATAACCTTTTAATTTCAAAGATAGTAATTCAACGCCAATTGTAAATAAAAAAAGAGAAAGAGGATCTCCTTGTCTGCAACCTCTTTCCAAATGAAATAAACAGCTGCGCCATGAGCGCAGGATACGCCCGTCGTCTTGTTTGTGAATTTTTATGCAATAAGCATAAACTGTTTCTGACATACGGCGTGACATGCGAAAACCCCCCCTTTTTTTTTGCAAAAAACTCAATATCTCTAAAATAAAATTTTGGATCAAAACCAAAAAGTATACAGATCTTTAGATTAATATAACTAAGAAGTGTGTAAAATTTTAAGCAATAATCATAAATCGTTTTTGAGATACGGCGCGACATGTGAAAAACCCCTCCCCCTTTTTTTTACAAAATACTCAATAACTCAAAAATAAATTTTGAATCATCACCAAAAAGTATACAGATCTTAAGGTTAATATAACTAAGAAGTGTGTAAAGTTTTTAGCAATAATCATAAACTGTTTTTGAGATACGGCGCGACATGTGAAAACCCCCCTTTAAAAAAAAAAATCAATATCTCAAAAATAAAATTTTGAATCAAAACCAAAAAATATACAGATCTTTAGATTAATATAACTAAGAAGTGTGTAAAATTTTAAGCAATAATCATAAATCGTTTTTGAGATACGGCGCGACATGTGAAAAACCCCTCCCCCTTTTTTTTACAAAATACTCAATAACTGAAAAATAAAATTTGAATTATCACCAAAAAGTATACAGATCTTAAGGTTAATATAACTAAGAAGTGTGTAAAGTTTTAAGCAATAATCATAAACTGTTTTTGAGATACGGCGCGACATGTGAAAAACCCCTCCCCCTTTTTTAACAAAATACTCAATATCTCTAAAATAAAATTTTGAATCATCACCAAAAAGTATACAGATCTTAAGATTAATATAACTTAGAAGTGTTTAAAGTTTTAAGCAATAATCATAAATTGTTTTTGAGATACGGCGCGACATGTGAAAAAAAACACACCTGTTTTAGTTACTAAGTCCCGTAACTCAAAAAGTTTTAATCTTATTTTCACCAAAAAGTATACAGATCGTTTGACCATCATAAGAAACAACTATGTTAAGTTTCATGAAATTGGATAAGTCATTCTCAAGTTACGGTGCAACATGTTTACGCTGGACAGACAGACGGACAGACAGAAAGACAGACGGACAGACAGACGGACGGACACCGGACATTTGTAAACCATAATACGTCCCGTCAAAAATTGACGGGCGTAGAAAAACTTAGACATGACTCCATTAATTATTTATAACACAATTTGATGCCCCTAAGTATTAAGTTACAAACCATTTACAAATGGAAAGCCCAAAATTAAAGTTTTTTACAGAATTTAAAAAAAATGACCATTCTAAGGAATCAAACACATTTTCAAAAGTAATAAAAGACCTGTCTTATTATTTTCCTCAAGGTAGTGCATTGAATCATATACTAGAAAAAGACGTGTTTTCTTATCCATAAATCTATCTTTGATGAAACCTTTTTGTGTATCAGTTATGATAAATGGTAAAACTGGTTTAAGTCTATTAGCTATAACAGCAGAAGCTATTTTCATATCAATATTCAAACGACTTATAGGACGCCAGTTAAATATATACTGTTTGTCTTTTACGTCTTTAGGAATGCAAGTTATTACACTTTGATACTGAAAATCAGAAAATTTTCCACCCTCGTATCCAAAATGAAGAGGCCGAAAAACAAAAGGACCAGTATCTTTCCAATTTTTTTTATAAAAACCTAGTGTACCAATCAGAACCTGGAGTTATACCGTTTTAATGATTTTTAATTTTTAAATTTTAACGAATCAGCACATTCTTTACAAGTGAATCTCTCACAAAAGTCTCTTTTTAGCTCACCTATCCCAATGTGCCAATTGAGCTTTTCTCATCACTTGGCGTTCGTCGTCCGTCATCAATTAAATTTTACAAAAATATTCTCCTCTGAAACTACTGGGCCAAATTTAACCAAACTTGGCCACAATCATCATTAGGGTATCTTGTTTAAAAAGTGTGTCTGATGGCCCTGCCTGCTAACCAAAATGGCCGACATGGCTTAAAATAGACCATAAAATGTATTTTTTTCTTATATCTCTGAAACTAAAGAATATAGAGCAAATCTGTTTGTGTAAAAATGTTCATCAGGTTTAGATCTATCTGCCCTGAAATTTTCAGATGAATCAGACAACCCGTTGTTGGGTTGCTGCCCCTGAATTGGTAATTTTAAGGAAATTTTGCAGTTTTTGGTTATCATAAATATTATTATAGATAGAGATAAACTGTAAACAGCAAAAATGTTCAGAAAAGTACGATCTACAAATCAGTCAATATGACCAAAATTGTCAATTGACCCCTTAAGGAGTTATAGCCCTTTATAGTCAATTTTTTGTAAATTTTTGCAATCTTTTACAAAAATCTTCTCAACTTAATCTACTGGGCCAAATAGAATTAAACTTAGCCACAATTTTCAATAGGTTATCTTGATTGAAAAAATATATCCGATGACCCTGTCATCCAAACAACATGGCCGCCATGGCTAAAAATAAAACATAGGGGTTTACTATAGAAGTCTAAGAGAAAATTGTAAAAAAAAACCAATTTCAAATGGTCAAAACTTGAAAACTAATTTAAATAATGATAAGGGGTCTTCAGTAACTATTGTAAGACTAAAATAGGATGACCTGCTTTTAATTTAACTACTGAGCCAAATTAAATCAAACTTGGCCTCAATCATTATTAGGGTATCTAATACTATTTATTATGATTTTAAACTTATTTTACATGATTTCCAAAAACACAGCAGATACAGGTGAGCGACACATGCTCTTGAGAGCATCTAGGTTCTTCTGTCAGCTTAATGCTATGATTAAAGAATGATGTATAATCACAATCAAATTTTCTGCTCAAGTACAAATTTTTATAAAAATTTTGTTGTTCCATCAGGATTTTCGATAGTTCTGATATATGTTGACATTTTTCATCTATTAGTTCTGTTATTGTTTACTTTAAGAATTTTTTTTTTCTAATTTACAAAAACAATTTGAACACTTTTCACCATTCTCATGCCAGTTAGCACGGGATCTAAGCAGGAAATCTTCAACCTTCTCTTGTCGAAAATTTTAAATGTTTGATCATTGCATGACAACTCCACAGAAAGAATATCTTCCACATCACCTGACGGATGATATTTCAAAGTAGTATCCTTAATGCATGATTTAACCCTTTGTATATAATCTGCATCTCTAAGTACAAATGAAGTAACTGAGAGTTAAATTTCCAGTGACTTTTGTCCCGTTTCTCTAATCAAGTTGAGAAGGTGAAAAGAATTGCTGAGCGGTCAGTTCTATAACCTGGTATAATTTTAGTTTTTTTCATTAATGAAAAAAAGGTCTTCTGAAATTAAAAAATAATCAAGACGACTTTGCTTTATGGGTGAGGACTGACGCCATGTGTATTTCCTATCTTCTAGATAGCATGTACGCCAAGGATCAAGTAGTTCAAAAACTTCAATGATTTCATCATTTTTTTACGGGAGTTAAGGTTTCTAATATGTTTGATATTATATGTATCCCTTAATTTATCTAATACAACATTCCAGTCACCACATATAAACACACATGTGTTTTTAAAGGGTAAAATGTTATGTATTATTGAATCAAAGAATAAAGGTTCATCTGTATTATAACCATACAAACAGGCAAAACTGAACCTTTGTGAAAAAATTGATAAATCTAAAATAATGTAACGACCACGATCGTCAATAACAGAATTATATACCACCAAATCCAGCCTCTTTTTAAAAATAACAAAGACACCTGCACTTTAACTGTCTTTATGACTGAAAAAAACCCCATTTATTTCCCCATTCATCCTGTCAGTATTTTTCAATTTCTGTATTACTATGAGTTTCCTGGAAACACACTATTGAAGTATTCTTACTCCTAGCCTAATCAAATACATCTGCCCCCTTTTTTGGATTTGAGAAAAGACCCCTTACATTCATTATTAATATCTTTACACTATTATCCAAGATTATAGATGACATGATGTTTTATAACACATATAAGCAAGTTCATAAGTACAAAAATATATACAATTGTAACAAATTTGACATACATAAACATTCACACATACAAACATAAGAAGTCGCTTATTATTTTCTTCATTCGAAAATGAATGTATATATAAAGTAATTTACAGTATGGCATGTAATACTTATAGATAAATCTAGCAAAGGAATACATGTTTAAAAGGGAAATAAGATTAAATATTCATTTCGTTATTTCCCCTTTACTGTATAATTCATACTCAACAAAATATTTATTAAGAATTATATCTCTTATACTCTACTATATATACAGGATTATGTAATTCACTACTGATATAAATACAATTATTAGTCCCCTACCGACGAAGGGGACTTTAGGTTTGCACTCTGTCCGTCTGCCGATCCGTCCGTTCGGCAACTCAGTTTTCCACACTTTTTTTCTTCGTTATTGAAGATATTGATTTGATATTTGGTATATAGTTTTATCATGACAAGTTATAGATCAAGTTCGAATTTTGTTCCGGTCTGATGATTTAGTCCAGAGTTATGGTCCATAAAAAAACTCCATAACTAATGTTAGAGTACGATGTTAAACCATATATCTGTACAAAGGGAGATAACTCATTTTTTTAAAGACATTCTTTGGTAAATTGTTTGAGGAATTTTGTGGCAGGTTAATATGTTATTTTGTATAAACTAACTTTCTGAATGCTACATGTATATATATATATATATATATATATTTTTTTTTTTAAGTGAAATCCTTTAATTAGATAATAATCTATTTTTATTAAGGTATATATTTCATTACATTACATTGTGTAGATAAAAGTTATTGATATTTTATAGATAAGTTACAAATCTATATTAGTTTGTGACAAATGAAAGAAAAAATATTTGGAACTATTAATTATATTTGATTGTAATTTGAAAATAGATATACATTGTATTACATCATATCTAATTTTAGAGAACTATTAATCATATCTAATGTTAGAGTGTTATAGGTTTTCCACAGTTTTTTTTCATCATGCTTGAAGATATTGATTGACAATTGGTATATAGTTTTATCATGGCAAATTACAGATCAAGTTCAAATTTTTGTTTCGGTCTGAAAATTTTGTGCAGAGTTATGGTCCTTGGACTTGAAAAAATTCACTCATATATTCAGTTTTCCACACTGTTTTTAGTCATGCTTGAAGATATTGACTTGATATTTTCTTTTTGTTTTACACCATGACAAGTTATAGAACAAGTTAGCATTTTGTTCCAGTAAAATGAATTTTTACCCGGTAGGGGACTATGTATTGCCATGCAATACTCTCAGAATGATTGTTTACTTCAGCATTTATTTTGCGTTTATATCTATCTATTTATATTTATCAAAAGCTGTACATTATCCAAAAATTAGATTAACTAATGTAACTGACTAAAATGATAACTGATTGATTTCTTTTTTATGAAACTTATATCATAGGTTTATATCAGCAATGGCTCGGACAAGTTCGAAAATTCTGACGGGACGTATTATGGTATACAAATGTCGTCTGTCCGTCTGTCCATCTGTCAGTCTGTCTGTCCGGCGTAAACATGCGCACCGTAACTTGAGAACGACTTATCCAAATTTCATGAAAATGAACATAGATATAAGAAGATGTGGTATGAGTGCCAATGAGACAAATCTCCATCCAAGTCAAAATTTATAAAAGTAAACCATTATAGGTCACAGTACGGTCTTCAACACGGAGCCTTGGCTCATACCGAACAGTAAGCTATAAAGGGCCCCAAAAATTACTAGTGTAAAACCATTCAAACGGGAAAACCAACGGTCTAATCTATATAAAAAAACGAGAAACGAGAAACACTTATGAACCACATCAACAAACGACAACTACTGAACATCAGATTCCTGACTTAGGACAGGTGCAAACAAATCAGCGTTTTTAATGTTTTAATGGTACCAAACCTTCACCCTTTTTCTGAAACAAAAGAGCTGTTTCTTATGATGGTCAAACGATCTGTATACTTTTTGGTGAAAATAAGATTAAAACTTTTTGAGTTACGGGACTTAGTAACTAAAACAGGTGTGTTTTTTTTTCACATGTCGCGCCTTATCTCAAAAACAATTTATGATTATTGCTTAAAACTTTAAACACTTCTAAGTTATGTTAATCTTAAGATCTGTATACTTTTTGGTGATGATTCAAAATTTTATTTTTGAGTAATGGGGTGTTTTGTAAAAAAAGGGGGAGGGATTTTTCACATGTCGCGCCGTATCTCAAAAACGATTTATGAGTATTGCTTAAAATTTTACACACTTCTTAGTTATATTAATCTAAAGACCTGTATACTTTTTGGTTTTGATTCAAATTTTTTTTTTAGAGATATTGATTTTTTTTTTAGAAAAGGGGGGTTTTCACATGTCGCGCCGTATCTCAAAAACGATTTATGATTATTGCTTAAAATTTAACACACTTCTTAGTTATAATAATCTAAAGATCTGTATACTTTTTGGTTTTGATTCAAATTTTTATTTTAGAGATATTGAGTTTTTGTCTAGCCTGCGACTTTTGTCGCAGAAAAAAGTCGCAGAAAGCTCGACATAGGGATAGTGATCCGGCGGCGGCTACGGCGGCGTTAGCTAACTTCTTAAAAGCTTTATATTTTAGAAGGTGGAAGACCTGGATGCTTTGTATATAGATGCCTTATGTTACGAAGTTTCCGTATGTCACATGTCCATTGTCCTTGACCTCGTTTTCATGGTTCAGTGACTACTTGAAAAAAAAGTGATTTTTTGTAATGTTAATTTCTCTCTTATTATGAGTAATAGGATAACTATATTTGGTATGTGCGTACCTATCAAGGTCCTCATGCCCATCAGACAGTTTTCACTTGACCTCGACCTCATTTCATAGATCAGTGAACAAGGTTAAGTTTTGGTGGTCAAGTCCATATCTCAGATACGTTAAGCAATAGGTCTAGTATATTTGGTGTATGGAAGGATTGTGAGGTGTACATGTCCAGCTGGCAGGTGTCATCTGACCTTGACCTCATTTTCATGGTTCAGTGGTTATAGTTAAGTTTTTGTGTTTTGGTCCGTTTTTCTTATACTTTATGCAATAGGTCTACTATATTTGGTGTATGGAATGATTGTAAGGTGTACATGTCCAACTGGCAGGTGTCATCTGACTTTGACCTCATTTTCATGGTTCAGTGGTCAAAGTTAAGTTTTTGAGTTTTGGTCTTTTTTCTTATACTACATGCAATAAGTCATAATACAACTATATTTGGTGTATGGAAATATTCTATGATGCACATGTCAATCTCGCAGGTTTTATTTGACCTTGACCTCATTTTCACGGTTCATTGCTCAGTGTTAAGTTTATGTGTTTCAGTCTGTTTTTCTTAAACTACAAGCACTCTTGTTTATAAAAAAGGGGGTTTTTTGCATGTCGCACCGTTTGTCAGAAACTATTTATGATTATTGCATAAAAATTCACAAACAATACGACGGGCGTCTCATGCGCTCATGGCGCAGCTGTTTATTTAAAAGTGTTATGCCCCTTGGAAACATTAATTATATGGAAAATCGCATTGTTAGCGGATCATGTGTACAATTCTTGCCAGATTTTTATAAAACTTATATCACAGGTTTATATCACCAATGTCTCGGACCAGTTTGAAAATCAGTGCCGATCAATTAGTTAAAAAAGGGTTGCGCCCCTTGGAAATATTAATTATATGGAAATTTGCATTGTAAGCACTCTCAAGTGTACATTTTTTGTCATATTTTTTTAGTCCCCTACCGACGAAGTCGAAAGGGACTTTAGGTTTGCACTCTGTCCGTCTGTCTGTCCGTACTTCCGTCTGTCCATCCGTCAGTCCGGCAAATCAGTTTTCCACACTTTTTTTCTTCGTCCTTGAAGATATTGATTAAATATTTGGTATATAGTTTTATCATGACAAGTTACAGATCAAGTTCAAATTTTGTTCAGGGTCTGATAATTATGTGCAGAGTTATGGTTCTTCGACTTTGAAACTTCACTCAAATATTCAGTTTTCTGCACTTTTATTCGTCATGCTTGAAGATATTGATTTAATAATTGGAACATTGTTTTATCATGACAAGTTACAGATCAAGTTCGAATTTTGTTGTGGTCTGATGATTTTGTGCAGAGTTATGGTCCTTGGACATAGAAAGTTCACTCAAATAATCAGTTTCCCACACTTTTTTTCGTCATGCTTGAAGATATTGACTTGATACTTGTTATATAGTTTACAACATGACAAGTTATAAATCAAGTCAGCATATTGTTCCAGTACAATTAATTTCTAACCGGTAGGGGACTATGTATTGCCATGCAATACTCTCAGAATGCTTGTTCAAATTTTTATCAAAGATTTATTTTAGCAATGTCTGGGACAATTTTGAAAATCAGTGCAGATCAAATATTTTTAAAAGAGTTATGCCCCTTGGAAATATGAATTATATATGAAATTGCATTGCATTTGCTCTCAAGCCTTCATTTCTCTAATATATTTATAAAAAAATTTAAGAACAAAAAAAGAAATAGTTTGTTTTTTTTAGTTATTGCCCTTGGAAAGATACATAATGTGCAACGCGGGGGACATTGGAACTCTGTTCTTTAATTTATACTCACTTCTGCGTTAATCATAGCATCATTTATGACTTCACTTTTTCTAGGCAAACTATATAGCTCTAAAAAATTAAAGCTAAAATTAAGCACACAATGTCATTCCCTAAACCAAAATTTGCAAGGTGTTGACCCTTCTAGAATTTCAACCAATTTTAAACTATAAAAACTGCATATAAAGCAGTATTGCAAGCATTTACCCTAAATCTACTTTTAAAAAGTATAATTCTTGCTTTGAGTTGCTGTCTCATATACATAAACCTTAACTTCAATTCTTAATAAATACATGGTTTTAGTTAGTTATTATCTAAGTAAGATGAGAAGAGTACTGATATATACAAAAACTAATTTCTGAACAATTATTTATTAAAAGAATATAAACATATAAATTTTTTTTAAAACAAGGCAACTTGGGACTTATACAACTGTACAGTAGAAACCTGTCTTCATATGCAAAGGGAGATTATTCTAGCTAAATCTTTAAATTTGGAATTGAGATGAATTGTTGTATAGATTGACCAAACATTTTGGTATCGAAATTGCCAAATACAGATGCATGCATGTGTTGAGTATTAAAATCTGAAAGTCAGTGGTATCTGCTTGCCTATGATATCTGCAAATTGTAAGAATTTGACACATATAAGCTTGCTGCTACAGGGCTTACTATTATTGTCACTTATACTACGCATGGCAATTATTGCACCAATAAGTTATCATCGTTTTTCTCCATTTAAAAAAAAAACTATTTCAATCGCAAATAACTAATAATTAGGGTAAAATGAACTTATCTGAAACTAAATTATATTTTTTTTTATTAAAATCCAATCACTTTACTCCCGATTTTTCGAGAAGTACAATAATAATTAGGATCAAATCTCATCTTTAATCATGATGTAAGAAGCCTTTCTAGGTTTATGTCATACTGAAACATAATGGGAAATTTCCAGAAGTAGGTGATGATTTCACGCAATGTATTGTAAGATAGTCATGAGTTACAGAAAAGCTATGAGATTAACTTTTGACCATATTATGTGCATTGGACAATGAAAATCTCTCTAAAATAACAGTTTTCCACTTTGTTTGCAATCTTCTGTTTGTAGATATTTAGCTAATATTTGGTTTATAATTATATAATATTGGAATACAGATCACACATGCGTTTTGCATATATTAATATCTATTAATTTCTAATATTTGTATTTTTCTGTATTGCAGACAAGTGCACAAGGACTTGAATATGCAGACCTAACCTTTAGCCAAATTGCAACAAAGAATAAAAAACAGGTAATCCATGGAAATGATGAAAGAACCATCTATGCTGATGTTGACCACACCAAGAAAGCTCCACTCCCACCACCAGAAAGCGAATATGAGGAGACAAACATCAAACATGGCAAAATGGCACAGTAAATGTGGATGTATGCTTATAAACATATCTTTATATAATTTAATGATTAATAGTATTATTGCTCTTTGCTTTAGTCTTTTTTGATAAAACAGCTACTTAAGATAAGATTGATTTTATGTTTTGTACTAGTTATAGTTTGATTGAAGTATTTATATATTATTTTGGTTTTATTCACATGGTAGTCTTTGATTTTTATAATTTAAAAATATAATAATTATCTTCCAAGACAGTTAATTTACAAATTTTGTATGCATGTACCCTTTGCAGAAATCGCCCCAATAAAGCCTGTTGCTGCCTAAAGAAACCATCAATCAATCAATCAATCCTCTCAGAAAGGTTCTCTTTTAACCAATGTAAGTTATCGAAGAGGCTATACCCAATGCAATACCATAATTTGCCTAGGCCAATGTGTTGGAAGTTAGTCATTTTTGTTGTACTATTTGTATCCATCTGTTATGCCTGCAATAGGAATTTTACACGCCTTTATTTCCAAGATGTTTTTTTTATGAATAGTTAGCATTAGAGTCAAACGG
This sequence comes from Mytilus californianus, assembly GCF_021869535.1. Taxonomy (NCBI): domain Eukaryota; kingdom Metazoa; phylum Mollusca; class Bivalvia; order Mytilida; family Mytilidae; genus Mytilus; species Mytilus californianus. The sequence continues at coordinate 88,596,396 of NW_026262701.1, forward strand.
CAAAGATGGATATGTGATAAAAGCCTATATTTGACCAATGGAATAAGGGAAACAAACAGAGATTCTATGTTTCTAGAATTAATGAGATTTATACGTAAGACCGAAATGTTAGGTCTTAGCTAAATACTTAAAACATTTCTATCAAAACCATAACAATTATACTGCCAGATGAATCATTTAAGTGCAAATGTTAAAATTCAATAGAAAATCACCATTGTGATAATTATGTTACAGTTGGTACATCTGTCCAAAAATGTTTACGTATGAGTAGTGTAATTTAATATTTTCATGGCAACGATATTTGAATTACATTTATAGTAACATCATATTACATTTTTAACCGGATTTTCGAAGTAAAAATTGGTTATTGATTTGGCGATTTACGGCGGTCGGGCGGACAGTCGGGCGGGCGGCTGCCAAACAGTGTCCGTTCATTTACATGAAAACGCTTTGAAGAATTTAGATATGTTGTTTCCTGTGACTAAATGAAGGTCAAGTTCAATTTTCACGATTTTAGCTTTTCTCGTTAGTCAGTTATTGCCCTTTTCCAGGAATTAAATTTTTGATGAATTAATCCATTTCTGTACGAAGGGAAACAACTAATTTTTAAAAAGATTTTTAAAATACATTGTATTATTGATAAATGACATATTAGAGCCTCTAGTTGTTTGATTTCATCAAAAATTGAATTCTTGGGGTTCTTTATATGCTGAATCTAACCATGTTTTACAAGTTCTTAGACCCCATTCATTCTATGTCAGAAACATATGCTGTGTCAAATATTTAATCACAATTTAAGAACTAATTGGTTAGAGTGTGTGGCTTACCAAAAGCGCTCTTTTTTCAATAATAATGTTTAGATAGAAAGAGCAACACAGATATTGCACCGTACCCTTACCATAAATTACAGGGTTTACTAAAGTAAAAATAAAAATGTTCCAGCATATGAATATTAAGTTAATTCATCTTTTTATTCTGCATAAAAAGGACTCTAGACGTTTGGGTAGCGAAATATGATAATTCGAGAGGGGCATCGATTTGATCATGGGTTGTATAAATATGCAGCCACACCTGGTCGGAATGTGGACTTTTAACCAAATATCTGATTTAAACATAATTTTACAGAACTGTAGTCTTTTCATATTCAAGAATCTTTGAACAATTGTTTGAGGGTCCATAGTTAAACTCTAGCAAACAGAACTTCTATTCCTGTCTAAAAAGCATATTTCCAGTTACAGTTGAAATTTCTTTCTATCGTTATGGTAGACCTGCTATGCAGAAATTAGTATTGGATTATTAGGTCTTTCCACTTTTCTGTGAAAAGACCTTTTGATTTTGTTCTGATTATTATTTTTTTTAAAGTGGTTTTGCAAGATGTTGCTTAGACTTTTTGTATATCATATCGAACATGTATTGCGCTTTTAAAAATCACAATGTTTAGCAAAAGACTTTTTAATGTAAGAGTAATATCCCCAAACACTGCTTTTCTTGTTATTGTATCTCCTCCGTTACCAAAAAAGATAACGACGAAATTCTTTTTCTTATTTGTTCGTTACCTCCTCAGGAATTTTTGGCTCATTTGGATGGAAGTGATCCGGTGAAATCTTATAGGAGTTATCTACCTTTACCAATTAAAGTTGTCTTTATGTTTTTGTAACTCATAAACCCTAGGCCGTATAAACCTAGATAGATATAAGAAGATGTGGTATGAGTGCCAATGAGACAACTCTCCATCCAAGTCAAAATTTATAAAAGTAAACCATTATAGGTCACAGTACGGTCTTCAACACGGAGCCTTGGCTCACACCGAACAGTAAGCTATAAAGGGCCCCAAAAAATAACTAGTGTAAAACCATTCAAACGGGAAAACCAACGGTCTAATCTATATAAAAAACGAGAAACACTTATGAACCACATCAACAAACGACAACTACTGAACATCAGATTCCTGACTTAGGACAGGTGCAAACAAATGCACCGGTTTAAACGTTTTAATGGTACCAAACCTTCACCCTTTTTCTTAAACAATAGTGTAACATCACAACATAGAAAGACACACTATAAAATATCAACTGAAATAGCTTAACTCAATCAAAGGACATATTAACACCATTGAACATACACTGAACAAATAAATTTGACCTATGACACAATGTAAATACAATATAAATAGAGTCTTTTTATATTAGGTCCTTGGGTCCTAACTTAGAAAATAAGGCCAAGGTCAAAGGTCAAGGTCATGTTTTCAATTTTGACTTTTGCTTGTTTTTGCAATTTCTCTGACACTTTTAAAGATATATAAAAAAGAACTAGTGCAAAATGTTTGCTATATTGTGATGAAGACATAATAGATTTGGTCTGATACAATCCAATGATAATTATAGAAGTTATTGCCCCTGAAATGTTTTAATTTAAGGTTAATTGATTATTACTTCAACTTGAACTTGAAAATGTCAACCAGAAGTGACCTTGAGTAAAACCGGAAGTAGCCATTTATGCAATTTTTTCATGGAAAAGTATCTAGAAACCATATATTTTTGTAATAGGCAAACAAAAGCCTATCATTTGAGACCGGAAGTGACCTTCAATAAATCGGAAGTAGCAAATTATCTCCCTAATTATAGGCAAAAGTATAAAGAAACCATATATTTTTGGAATCAGTGTAAATACAGCTATCATATGAGACCGGAAATGACATTTTCTGAACCGGAAGTCGCAAATTATCTCCTTTTTTCAGGCAAAAGTTTATAAAATCATTAATTTTTTTAGAAATTGTGTGAATAAAGCTGTCATATGAGACCGAAAGTAACATTTTCTAAACTGGAAGTAGCAAATTATCTTTCCTATTTTAGACAAAAGTATATAGAAACCATATATTTTTTGAATCAGTAGGAAAAAAACATTGGACGCCAATAGAAACTTTGAGTAAACCGGAAGAAGCTTTTCATCAATTACTTAGAAAATTGATGTGGAAAGACCTTCAATTGTTCTATGAACAATTAGTTTTTAATTGTTAATTTGTTTTCGTCCTGATGGTACATGAAATATTTGTCATTGAACATTTAACAAAAATAATCAGTCGAACAATCTATTTTAGAAATCGACTTTTGCATCTGTACTTTTTTCAAGTCTAATTTTGGCTTTTGTTCCTACACTTTAATTATTTTGCCTCGCTAGAAAGAAGAGTCAAGCTATGCCTCTGAAGAGTAAAGATTTTCAGACATCATTTTTAATACTAAAGGTACTAATTTTAATGCCCCCAATGCGTGCATTTTGACAAATAATGTATCTTCAGTGAGACTTGAGGCCAAAATATTTCAAAATCCAAAACCTAATACAAACGTTGCAGAGCTGACCAAAAGAATAGCCAAATCGGGACAAGGAATCAGAGCTTTGCATGAAGGAGATATAATTTCTTGATTTTAAAATAATTTACAAAATTTTATAATAGCAAATTGGAATCCGACAATATTCGTATTTTCATGCCAGGAAGTAATGGCTACTGGGTTGATGATAAAAAAGCAAGGGCATATTTTTTCTGTAAATTCACTGAAAATTAACATTCTTATGTTACCATTATTTTATATCACTTCAATGATTTTTTTATAAAAGATCCAAAAAAATGTAAATATTGTATGCTTATGCTTAGTGGCCAATTTAACTGACATCATAAGGGAGATTGCAAATTTTGTCATGAAAAAGTTTTTTTTTTAAATACTTTTTGCCAAAATCAATATAGTGCACATTTGCATCAACAAAGATTATTATCCCTGCATGGTGTACTGCGGGGGATATGGTAATTGTCTCCGTCTGTCTGTCCAAAACACATCAATAATAAAAGACCATATTACAGAAAGCTCTCATACTTGGTAGGATTGTCATGTGTAGTTGACAATATTGAAACACCATTTAATTTAACTATTTTTACAGGAGTTATAGGACTATGTTTTGCATCTCCTCTCAGACCAATTGTCAGAAAGCTCTTATACTAGATAGTATTGTTTGCAACCATGTGAAGTTGACAATATTGTAGCAAGGTTTTGTTTTAACCATTTTACAGGAGTAATAGGACTTGGACCATTTTTTTTATTGGTATGACATTGGCGTCGTCGTCGTCGTTGTAGTCGTCGTCGTCGTCGTCGTCCGAAGACACATTGGTTTTCGCACTCCAACTTTAGTTTAAGTTAATGGATCTCTATCACATTTTACCACAAGGTTCAATACCACAAAAGGAAGGTTGGGATAGATTTTGGGGGTTATGGTACCAACAGTTAAGGAATTAGGGGCCAAAAAGGGACCAAAAATAAGCATTTTTGTAACTTCCAGACATAACTTGTGTGTTAGTGTATGGATCTCTCTCACATTGTACCACAAGGTTTCTTATCACACAGGGAATACTGGGATTGATTTTGGAGGTATTTGCTTCAAAATATTAGGAATTAAGGGCCAAAAAAGGGGCAAAAAACAAGCATTTTTCTAGTTTCATGACAATAACTTGTGTGTAAGTGTATGGATCTTTCTGAAATTGTACTACAAGGTTCTATATCGCAAAGGGAAAGCTGGAAATGAGTTTGGGGGTAATTGCCCAAAACGTTTAGGAAAAAGGGGCCAAAAATAAGCATTTTTCTAGTTTCCAGACAATAACTTATGTTCAAGTGTATGGATCTCTCTGAAATTGTACTGCAAGGTACCGTACTACAAAGGGAAGGCTGGGATTGATTTTGGGGGGTAATTGCTTCAAAATTTTAGGAATAAGGGGCCAAATAAGGGGCAAAAAAAAAAATTTCTAGTTTCAGGACAATAATTTGTGTGTAAGTGTATGGATCTTTATGAAACTGTACTACAAGGTTCCATATCACAAAGGGAAAGCTGAGTTTGAGTTTGGAGGTAATTGCCCTAAACGTTTAGGAATTTGGGGCAAAAAAGGGGCAAAAAAACAAGCATTTTTCTAGTTTCCAGACAATAACTTGTGTTCAAGTGTATGGATCTCTCTGATATTGTACTGTAGGTACCATACCACAAAGGGAAGGCTGGGATTGAGTTTGGGGGTAATGAATCATAAGGGGGATCAAAAAATTGGGGGGGGGGATTTTTTTTTTTCTTTAAAATTTTCCATTTTAAATTGGTTATTTCTGATTTATATATAAAAGCAAATAATAATGATATGGTTTGAAAAGGTAAATTAAAAATTCTTAAGTTCTTAGACCACATTCATTCTGTGTCAGAAACCTGTGCTGTGTCAAATATTTAATCACAATCCAAATTCATTGCTGTATCAAGCTTGAATGTTGTGTCCATACTTGCCCCAACTGTTCAGGGTTCGACCTCTGCGGTCGTATCAAGCTGCGCCCAGCGGAGCATTTTATTTAGTATTGTGACAATACAACCTTGTGCATGCAAGTCCTCTTAGAAGATAAAAATGAAAACACGTTATAAATTTCATGCGTTTGAAGCGCTTTCTGGATTTATCTTCATCAGGAACGCACAAAGCCGAAATTTAGAAATCCAAGAATGTATAACAACCGAAACAGTTGAAGAAACTGTTTTTTAGAAAGCTCTCATACTTGATAGGATTGTTTGCCATCATGTGTTGTTGATCACTTAATCACTAAACTAATGTCATTCATCTTTGTTGATCAGATGATTTATTTCTGCTGCTTTTAATTGTAACAACTTGTGTGTGTATATCTAATCAGTAATGCTATTATATTTTGTTATTTTATTTTTATCACTTGGCATCCATCCTCATTGTCCGTTGTCGTCGTTGTAATCTTTTTCAAAGATATTCTCATCTGAAACTACTGAACAAATTTCAACCAAACTTGAATTGGGGCAAATGATCCTAATGGGGTCTAGTGTAAAGTTTGTGCTTTCTATCATGGTCAATCAACAAACATGGCTGCCATGGCTAAAAATAGAACATAGAGGTAAAATGCAGTTTTTAGCTTATATCTCAAAAATTAAAGCAGTCAGAGCAAAACTGACGGGGCACAACTGATTAGGGGGTCAATATTTATTTGCCAGACTAATCAGATATCCGAATTTGGAGTTATTGAAATAATTTTTTTTATGAAATTTTTCAGTTTTTATATGACCGCAAAATGTTTGCATTCGTATAATGTTATGTCGTTTTTAGTATCGTCGTCGTCATCAGATGACATTTGGTTTCTAGACAATAACTTGAGTAAAGGTGTATGTACCACCAGGTTCCATACCAAAAAAGGAAGGTTAGAATTGATGTTTGGGGTAATTGTCCTTACTGTTAAGGAATTACGGGTCAAAAACAAGCCTTTTTCTTGTTTCTGGACAATAACATAAGTATAAGTCTATGGATGTCTATGAAATTGTACCACAAGGTTCCATAACAAAAAAAGAAGGTTGGGATTGATTTTGGGTCTTATGGAATAGGGGGCCAAAACAATACTTTTCTAATAGTTTGTATAAATTGCTTATTTCTTGATCAATTTCAATTGGGTTTAATTCAAAGTCTTAAATTATTGGAGTTCTTTAATATGCTGAATCTAACCATGTATTTATATTTTGGATTTTTTGCCCCGTTTTTAAATTGGTCCACATTGAGGTCCAAAGGTCAAACATTTAACTTTGTTTGATTTCATAAAATATTGAATTAAATGGGTTCTTAAATATCGGGAATATAACGTGTTAGTATTTAGATTTTTTTTAATTTTTGGGCCCGTTGTCAAATAAGTCCACATCAAGGTTCCAAAATTAAACTTTGCTTGATTTCAACAAAAATTGAATTCTTGGGGTTCTTTGATATGCTGAATTTATCCATGTATTTAGATTTTTTATTGTGGGCCAGATTTTCAAATTGATCCACATTAAGGTGCAAAGGGTCTAAAATTAAACTTAGTTTGATTTTAACAAAATTGAATTTCAGGTGTCTTTGATATGCTGAATCTAAACATGTATTTAGATTTTTGATTTTGGGCCCTGTTTACGATTTGGTTTAACCACATTCATACTATGTCAGAAATCTATGCTGTGTCACAAATTTAATCACAATCCAAATTCAGAGCTGTATCAAGCTTGAATGTAGTGTCCATACTTGCCCCAACTGTTCAGGGTTCGGCCTCTGCGGTCGTATCAAGTCGTCTCAAATTATAATCTTGAAAACTATGAAAGATAAGAGAAATTTTAAAAAGCAAAAATGTTAAGCAAAGTAAGATCTACCAATAAGTCTAAGTACTCAATTCATAAATTGATCCTTAATAGGTGTCATTGACTTGAAAGACTATTTTTATCAAATTTACAAGTTTCTTCCAGAAACTATAAGTAGATTGACAGAAAAATAGAGGCGAAAGATAGCAAAGGGACATTCAAACTCTAAAGTCGAAAATAGGCTGACAACGCCATGGCAAAAAAAGAAACAGACAAACAACAGTACACAAAACACAACATAGAAAACTAAAGACTGGGCAACACGAACCCTACCAAAAACTGGGGGGATTTCAGGTGCTCCAGAAGGGTTAGCAGATCCGCTCCACATGCGACACCCGTCGTGTTACTACTATAAAAATATGTTGATATGTGGTATGGCATTACAAAATAGCAGATTGATAGTTGACTATTATCTAACCCTGAGACATCACCAAAATAATAAATTAATAATTTTGAATGGCAAAAACGTTCATCAAAATAAGATCTAAAAATAATTCAAAAAAACCCACATCATCAATTAATCCTTTATAGGAGATATTGCCCTTGAAAGATGATTTTTACCATCCTTTTTTTAAAGTTTTTTTTACACAAACTATAATACATAGACAAAATCTTTAAATGGCAAAAAATGATGACTTTTACAATTTTTTTTCGTGTTTTGCAGAAACTATGATAGATAGAGAAAAAAAATTAAATGGAATGTTGAAACACGCATTAATATACATTTAACAGCAAAATAATCATTGATGCAAGATCTACACAAAAACTACCAGGTGAGCGATTAAGGTTTAAGGAGCCTCTTGTTATAAGCAATATTACTTTTGAATAAAAGAGTAAGACGATTGTTTAAGAATGATGTGATTATGCATTTATTACAGTTTTCTATGTCAGCATTTTATTGTATAAAACTTGCAAGAATGGTAGTCATTTTAATGATGATTTTTTTTAATGAATATTTTAAATATTTTTGCTAAATATTTTATTCACCAACTCTTTGCTTATATACTTCAATAAATTTTCTTATAATTTGTCTGCTGTCTATATCAATGAAAATGGAACAGTTATGCTTGGATTAGTATTATCACGAATTGTGTTGTTTTAACTGTGTGTTGCTCTGTAGCTCACCGTATATTCCTAGATGCTCCAGCTGACCAAATGAATGATTATTTTAAACGTATGTAACATCGGCATTGACGTTGATATGATACGTTTATACTGATACATTTTGTCAGTGCTAACCCTTAGTGTACCGCCCCCTCAAATAATCATTGATGTAAGATCTACACAATTGGGGTTCGTGTTGCTCAGTATTTAGTTTTCTATGTTGTGTTTTGTGTACTATTGTTTGTCTGTTGGTCGTTTTCTTTTTTAGCCATGGCGTTGTCAGTTTATTTTCGACTTATGAGTTTGAATGTCCCTTTGGTATCTTTCGCCTCTCTTTTGCTTATTTCTTGACCAATTTCAAGGGGGTTTTATTCAAAGTCTTGAATACTTGGCCTTCTTTATTATGCTGAAACTTGCCGTGTATTTAGCTTTTTGATTTTGGGCCCCATTATTTAATTGGTCCTCGTTTAGGTCCAAAGGGTCCAAAATAAAAGTTTGTTTGATTTTGAACAAAATTTGAATTCTTTTGGTTCTTTGATATGCTAATCTAACCATGTATTTAGATTTTGGATATTGGACCACAATAGGTATATGTCAATTTTTTATAGATTTTTTAAAGGCTGTGCCTTAGTGCCTTTACTAGTATCAGGTATTAGCCATTCCGTTTCTTCGTGGGGGTAAATACGTCATTATAAAAATCCCGAAAAATGGAATTTTTCTTCTTCTATTTGTGATATTCTGTGTTTTTTTTATTGTAATTCATTGACATTCGGCAGTAAAGAATCAAACGGTGTTTTTTGTTATTTTTCAAAACTTTCAATAGAGTTGCATTTTGCATTATGAGCAATCAACCGATTGACATACTGAAATTACTTAAAAATCCGTGTGAAAGAGTTCGGGTTTATTTCGAGTGGTTGTTTAGTCTTAATTTTTTGTTATGATCATTTCAGTCGTTGGTATAATAATGAAAAATCGACTGAACTATGCATAGTCGCAAAATGTCAATAATAACCCAGCTTTTTCGGGAATTCGATTATTTTTCTTTTTCTCATCAGAACATTTGGTACGTCGAATTGCCGAAATCCCCCTAAACTATCAGTATCCATCTGGAATTTATCGAAAACCAGAGCTGTTGAAAATGGTCTGACCGACATAGCCATTTTGTCAAACCTGTTGTCAGGTAAACAATTTCGATCTGTTAGATCCGATAAATTTTTTTTTAAATCTGAAACGAACTATGTTAAAGTTGAGATCCGTTAATCAGTGAAAAATGTGATACACTCGGGTTTTAGGCTCTTTGAATTGAAGCTGTAAAAACCCGAGTGTATCATATTTGACTGACATTACGCAACTTGTGTTGATTTTACCCAGGCCCAAATGCTTATTAACAAGTGATAATAGTTAGATTGAACAATCAACATGTGATCGAATATTGATTACTGGATATGATCTCCGTTTATGGCACACGCAAAAAATAGTTAAAGTAAATAGGTTAATACCGGCATTGATAGAAAAGTGGAATGTTGTTGTCGAAACATCGATTGGAAGGTTTTGATGCCGGAAAAACATTTAATAAACTTTCAGCTCAGCAAAGAAATGCTCACTATTTCACACTCCAATGCAGACATTAAAGGACCTTCACCATGCCCAAGAAGTTTCGAACTGACAACAGGGACAACAATGACTCAAAGACAATCCACAGCCTCCTCAGTGTTTAGATTAACAACAACACAAACTATCTACTTTAGTACAGAGTCAAGTGTATTAAAGCTTAAGGCAGCTGAGTTGGCTTGTACTTCTTACAAACTTCAACATGAATTAAATGATAAGTAAATCAGGCGAGACATTTCAGCGTGTGCATTCTTGTTTGTCAAACATTTTTTTAATATAGTATTGCTAGAAATCTGAAATTTTGATTGTTGCTTGGCTTTATTCTGTTGCAAGTTTTATATATGCATGATGCTTTGTTTTTTGATTGTACTGTATATGTTTTATATTCATCAATAGTGTCATTTTACTAGAAAACTTGAGACTGTTTCAAACACTTTAAAATACATTAGCTATGAAAGCATTGTCTATATTACATTGACCAAATTGTTATTTACTGGTCTTAGTATGCAAGACATAGGAATCGGCGATGTAAACTATTTGCATAAAGCCTTATATTTCAGAAGGTAAAAGACCTGGATGCTTCATACTTTGTATGAAGATACCTTATGTTAAGAACTTTCCGTCTGTCATATGTTCATTGTCCTTGATCTCATTTTCATGGTTCAGCAACTGCATGAAACATTTTTATAGTTTTTTGTCATGTGAATTTCTTACTATTATGAGTAATAGGTCAACTATATTTGGTATATATGTTCCTTGCAACGTCTACATGTCTGTCAGACAGAGTTTCACCTGACCTCGATCTCATTTCATGGATCAGTAATCAAGGTTAAAGTTTCGTGATTAGGTCCGTTTCTCAGATACTATAAGCAGTTGGTCAACTATATGTGGTGTATGAAATGATAGTAAGGTGTACATGTTAGCCTGGCAGGTTTTATCTGACCTTTACCTCATTTTACATGGTTCATTGGTCAATGTTGAGTTTTTGTGTTTTGGTCTGTTTTTCATGTACCATTAGCAATAGGTTAACTATATTTGGTGTATGGAATGATTGTAAGGTGTACATGTCTGTCTGGCTGAAATCATCTTACCTTGACCTCATTTTCATGAATCATTGGTCGATGTTAAAATTGTGTGTTTTCGTCTTCTTTTCAATTACCATAAGCAATAGGTTAACTATAATATTTGGTGTAATATGGAATAATTGTAAGGTGTAGATGTCTGTCTCACCGGATTTATCTTACCTTGACCTCATTGTAATTGTGAAGGATCTTAATAAACGTTAAGTTTATGTGATACTCGTAGTAAAACCTTTATCTTTAAGACTTTCAACATAATATCAATGGTCAGTAAGGCAGGCGAGACATTTCAGCGTGTGCACTCTTGATTATCTATTCATCATGTTGTAAATGTATAGCATCTTTCTTTCTCATAAAGCTATGCAAATTCCCTCCTTGCGGTAAAAAGAGTTATCGTTAATGACTAGAGTTATCGGTCCTACATTTTCGGTTTGAAAGTTTGGGGGCGGTAATCTTTTAAATTAAAACAAACCATGAGATCTCTTACCGACGTAGATGCTAAAGCGACCGTCGAGGACTTTCTCACTTTGAAAAAAGACAGATTTAGTTGTATTTCTCAGAAAATCTAATGAAAAAGTCACTGGAAATAAGAGGGAGCTGGCTTTACGAGCCTACAATATCAATCAAATCATTCATGGGGCAGCTGTATCCACTGACGATACAAATACTAGTACTGATACAACTTTGGATGAAACCGTATCCCAGATAAATGAACTAAATACTGGTTGGACCAGTAATGAAAATCTTTACCCCAAAATAAGCCACAAAGATGTTGAATCGTATTATTCAATTGATGATGGATCAAAATTTTGCTATATACGTTCAAAATGCTTCCCTTCAATGAAACAGGGAACATACATTCAGTGGCTGTTAATGACAAAGGAGAAGCCTTTCTTTATATCAAAAGCAAACTGCACTTGTCCTGCTGGGTAATTTGGTTTTTAACTCGTAAACAGTTTAGTAAAGTTAGATGACTTATCCTAAATATACAACTTACCTACAAAAATACATATAAACAAACAACATGGTAAACATAATCTTTATTAAAATGAACAAATATGATGTAATTAAGAAATATCACTACAGGGAAAAGAAATCAGAACAGCAACACGGAAAAAAAGTATATAGTTTGACAGATTACCACCTGAACATCAAAATCAGATAGAGGTTGAGTTGATATTTCAACAGTGTTTTCTAGAAACGCTCATGTTCATATATTACTTATGCTTTACAGATCGCCTGCCACTAACTTCTCACCGTGAAAACAATATTTGAATGGTTTACCCCTAATTGGTTATCCCCCCCCCCCTAAAACACGATATCAAATTTTCAAACATTATTGAACCTGCATGCGACTCAAAAGTTAACCGTGATCTTTAAAACGACCTGCTTAGAAATTTTCTTTTTAACGTGTATGCACTGCAATGAAACAAAAAAGAGACGTCCATAGACACGTCTAGTTCAAGATGGTTAAAAATCTAGTTTAGATATGATTGTTTCAACTTATGACCATTTATAGCGACTTTAAATAAAATTACTTACATTTCTCGAGTTACATAATGGTGACCTTTCGTCCATACAGAACAACGAAATTTGTAAAGAGACTATAATCTTCAAAATTCATTCACACTGCATGCCGTTTAAAAACATAGCCCATAGATGTTGTTGGTAACTTTTAAAAGTACTTTTTGTTTATTGTTTCTATTAACACGAATAAGACGTTGACTTAATTATTTTGTCATGCCTTTCATAGCTTACAATACGTTGCGGGGTTGCTTATAGTTGAAGGTCGTACAGTTACTTTATAGTTACTTACATATACAACATATGGTCTCCGGTGGAAAGTTGGCTTCTTTTTCAATCATAACACGACTAACCTTTTACAGGATGACATCCACATTTCAATTATAAAATCAATCCTTTAATTGCTCTTGTTCATATATGTTGCTCGGGTGAATAAAATTGTGTGACAATACTAACTAGTTGTAAATGTAGATTTATTTGTTGGAGTGTGTAGGATTGATAGCATTTCTCCTAAAAACAGATTTTGTTTTGTTGCAACCGTTTATAGTAAACTCTGATAATTAATGGGTGAAAGTATACATTTGCCGAGTTGTTTGTGTAATGTTTGAATGATTTGACTTGTAAACTGTATATTTTATGAGTTTTACATTTTTTTTGTAAATTTTGCTGGAATAGAACGCTAGTCCGGAAGATGTGAATAAAATAGTGCAATTGGAACAAAGGTGGCAAACGAAAAAAAGAACCTCAAGTGGTGCCTGGCATCAAATTAAAAAAACATAAATATGGCGAGGAGTCGTGCGGTGCAGCAAATAAAAAAAACAAATTCAACTTAAACAAACAGCAACAAATGATTTCTTAACTTCTTTCACTTCCAAACTTGGTAACATAAATTCTAATCCAGTTTTATTTGATTTACTACCACCTGAGAACACAACTTATGACATTAGTGACATTTAGATGTAACACATTTTGAGGAAGTTAGTACCTCAGAGTTTATTGAGCATGAGTCTGACAAATATATAGACATTCTATCACATGTGAAAAAAGAACAAATTGTTGATGAGAATTATCTTATTGATATGCTTTCTAATCTTCCATCTACCGTTTGTGATGAAACTGAGACACGCACAGTTGGACAATCAGAAAATCATCTATGGCAAACAGCAAGAAAATTCAGATTTACAAGCTCAAATTTCCATGATGTAACAAGAAAGATGGAAAATTTAGATAATTTTTTACTTACATTTACACAGACAGATAAATATGAAGACACTCCTTCTTTACGCTGGGATCGTAAACATGAACCAATAGCTCGCAAGAAATATGTAGCCTACAAAAAGTTAAAACATAACGAAAAAGTAAATGTGCGCGAGTGTGGAATTTTCTCTGTAAGAAATTTGGTCACCAAGGAGCAAGCCCTGATGGAATAGTGACAAACAAATCTGAAGCATGTCAGCCATGGATGTTAGAAATTAAATGTCGTGACCGTGACTTCTGTTGTGAAATTAATACTGAAAATGAAATTCAACTTAAAAAATCCCGTCGCTATTATTCGCAAATTCAATTTGTCAGTGTTTGAGATGTGATTTTGTTATTTATTTGTTAAAAGACTTTTCAATATTGAAAGTTGATCTTGACCAAGAATACTGGCAAGCAACTGAATTAAAACTTTTAACTTTTATAGTGAACACATGATACCATTCATTTCCAAGTCTGCAAACCATGATCAGTGAATTATTACAAGTTTGAAGAACATGTAGCTCTCATACTAATTATAGAATTTTATGCATTGCTGTGATGTACACTTTTTCAGAGTTCTAATTTTTATAGAGTTTTAAGTAATTAAATATGCTGTTGTTGTTTCATATATATTTTAATGTGTTGGTATTAAATTATATTTGTTGATATTTTTTTTTCTTTCTGATTACCATTTGTATCCGTTACCATGAAAATAGGGGGAAGTACTATGGTTTTATAGAAACGACCAAAAAAAATATATGCAAAGTTATTTCTGCAAAATCTTAATAAAAATTTTCTGCTCTTAATAAACAAATGAACTATTGCCAAAATATAGTATATATACATGAGAAACAACTCTTGACAGTTGCAAACAGGAAGTAAAAAAACGTATGGTTTTATAACTGACTATGCAGTATGGGCTTTGCTCATTGTTGAAGGCCGTACAGTGACCTATAGTTGTTAATTTCTGTGTCATTTGGTCTCTTGTGAAGAGTTGTCTCATTGGCAGTCTTACCACATCTTCTTTTTTATATTTGGTATTGAGATATTTTTTCTTAATTCTTTTACATGTCCAATGGTTTTAAAAAAAATACTCAATTATGTACTTAGTAGCATAATCATATCAAACAATTGATATGAGAACATCAGAGTAGCTTTTATTACACAAACATTTATTATATTTATCAAAGTTGTACATATATCGATGCAAGTTTGTTGTGTTTGGTAAGGTACACGTGTTTATGCTATTTATAGATAGGTCTGTTTGATTTGGTTATATAAAGTATACGGGTAGAATTTCATGCACGGGTGGTTTGATAGTAGTTAAAGTCATTCGAGTCATTGCAGTCAAGTGTTCCAGAGGCTCTTTTCCAAATAAATAATTATAAAAATTATTTATTTACAGGTTGATAGTTCAAGATGGGTCGCAAATATTGATGTGCTAGTCAGAGAGAGACAATTCTCACAATTCTCATTGATATAAAATGAATTACATGTACTTATTACCTGAATAAAAATGCACTTGACTTTTGCAAGTGGCTACTCCCAAGTGAGAGTTTTGTATTATATTGATAAATGTTTTATGTTCGGTTGAGGTTACGAATTAGAACATAATGTTTATTTTTATAACCTGATACATGTAAGTGTATTGACTTTATTCATTAACCGGATTTTCGAAGGAAATATCGGTTATTGATTTGGGGATGTACGGCTGGCGGGCGGGCGGACGGGCGGGCGGGATATCGGGCGGCTGCCAAACAGTGTCCGTTCGATAACTTGAAAACGATTTGATGAATTTTTTTCAAATTTAGATATGTTGTTTCCTGTGACTAAATGAAGGTCAAGTTCAGTCTTTACGATTTTAGCTTTTTTCCTTGTTGAGTTATCGCCCTTTTAAATATCCAAAAGTGGTATTTATAATGTGATTGAGTTATTCCTCTTTGTACAGAAATAATTAATTATATATTAAGTCTGATTACACTAATATTTTTAAATAATTTTCTCCTGTTATCAGATTATGACAAAGCATATGGCAAATGTCTTATCTCAGAATTATAATTGGAGTGACATATTTATTTGAAAATTTTCTGTTTCCTAAGTGCTGATGATTATAAGCTATATTTTTAGACATTTTGAAGATCATTACAGATAAATTTTATAGATTTTTAAAAGACACTGTATTAATGATAAATAAAATTTTGGATTTTTATATGACCGCAAAAAAAAATTTGGGGTCGTATATTGCTATCATGTCGTCATTGGCGTCGTCGTCGTCGTCCGAAGACATTTGGTTTCCAGACAATAATTTAAGTTTAAGTGTATGGATCTCTGTGAAATTTTACCAAAAGTTTCAATACCACAAAAGGAAGGTTGGGATTGTTCTTGTGGGTGATGATCCCAACCGTTTAGGAATTAGGGGCCCAAAACACGCATTTTTCTAGTTTCAGGACAATAACTTGTAATTAAGTGTATTGATTTCTCTTAAATTCTACCACATTTTACAAAAAGAAAATTTTCTTCAAATTTTTTTAAAAGGGGGGGGGGGGTAATTTTTTTATTCTCAAGATTTAAGAAATTAAAAAGATAATTTCTGCAAAAACTTTTTTTTTTTGGAAAGGGGGGGGGGGGGGGGAGTTGAGGGGGGGGTCAATTTTATTTCTTCAAGATTTAAGAAATTTTTAGTTTTCCAAAGAAAAATTAGGGGTCACAATTGCTATTTCTTTGTACATAGTCTGAAAACAGATTTACCAAGTATTGCACAACAGCAGAAATCTTCAATTGAATATAAATTCAAATCATATATCCAATTTTAAGTTCTTTGACTACATTTATTCTGTGTCAGAAACCTATAATGTGTCAGATATTTAATTACAATCCAAATTCAGACCTGTATCAAGCTTGAATATTGTGTCCATTTTTGCAACTGTTCATGGTTGGACCTCTGCAGTCGTATCCAGCTGCGCTCGGCGAAGCAGTTTATTTTTTCTTTTCTTTGGTAAAATGTGTTGAAGAATTTTGTGGTAAGTTTGTTTGTTATTCTGTAAAAACTAATTTTTTGAATGCTATATATATTTTTTTGATCAAGTGAACTCCTTTAAAAGCTAAACCTATATTGTCTATTAATAAACATATTTAGATTTCTGATTTTGGGCCCAGTTTTCAAGTTGGTCAAAATCAGGGTCCAAAATTAAACTGTGTTTGATTTCAACATAAATTGAATATATATAGGGTTTTTTGAAATACTGAATATAAACCTGTATTTATTTTCATTATTAATTAGATAATACCACATTGAGGTCCAAAGGGTCCTAAATTAAACTTTTGTTTAGTTTCATCAAAAATTGAATTCTTGGGTTCTTTGATATGCTGAATCTAACCATGTATTTAGATTTTGGATATTGGACCATAATAGGTAAATTAAAATTTTTTAAGTTCTTAGACCACATTCATTCTGTGTCAAAAACCTATGCTGTGTCAAATATTTAATCACAATCCAAATTCAGAGCTGTATCAAGCTTGAATGTTGTGTCCATACTTGCCCCAACTGTTCAGGGTTCGACCTCTGCGGTCGTATCAAGCTGCGCCCAGTGGAGTATTTTATTGGTTATGTAATAGATATAAAGTTTATAAAGTTTCAACATAAATTGAATATATATAGGGTTTTTTGAAATACTGAATATAAACCTGTATTTATTTTCATTATTAATTAGATAATACCACATTGAGGTCCAAAGGGTCCTAAATTAAACTTTTGTTTAGTTTCATCAAAAATTGAATTCTTGGGTTCTTTGATATGCTGATTCTAACAATGTTTGAGTGTTAAATCATATCTAATTTTAGAGAACTTAGTCATCACTGGTTGTTGTTATTATATTATTGATTATAATTTGAAAAATTACATCATATCTAATTTTAGAGAACTATTTATCCAGTTTGAGTTATTTCAACATAAAGTAAATATATATAGGGTTCTTTCAAATGCTGAATCTAAACCTGTATTTAAATATTAGATTTTTGGGCCCAGTTTTCATGTTGGTCCAAATCAGAATCCAAAATTAAACTTTGTTTAATTCAACAAAAATTGAATTGATGGGGTTCTTTGAAATGCTGAATCTAACCATGTATTGAGAGATTTTAGATTGTGGGCTCTTTTATCAAATTGGTCCACATTGAGGTCCAAAGGGTCCATAATTAAACTTTTGTTTTATTTTATAAAAAATTGAATTCTTGGGGTTCTTTGATATGCTGATTCTAACAATGTACTTAGATTTTGGATATTGGACCATAATAGGTAAATTTCCAATTTCAAATTTTTCAGTTCTTTGACCACATTCATTTAGTGTCACAAACCTATGCCGTGTCAAATATTCAATCACAATCCAAATTCAGAGCTGTTTTAAGCTTAAATGTAGTGTCCATACTTGCTCAACTGTTCAGGGTTCGACCTCTGAGGAAATCCGGTTTGCTGTCACTCGACAGCCTCTTGTTTTAACAAATTAATCAATGTATGAATTTTTTTGAATTACAATAATTTTTGCCATGGTTATTTGTTCATAGACACCAAATTCACAAATTCGTTCACTTTACTAATGATGGTAGTAGTTTTGGGAAAGCACTGCAGACAAACAATATGGAATCAGCCATACCACTTAAACTGATTGGCATCACACCTTGCAGAATTCTATAGTTTTTTTTATCTGTTCCATCTTTCTCTCAACGTGTATTCTTGCAGAGGCTACTCTTCTGGTGCATTCCACTTCACACTTTGTGAATTGCTTGTTTGAAGATGACATGAATGGAGGACAGTACAATTTAATTCCCTTGTTTTTAAAATCTGATCTTAAATGAATAAAAACTTTATCGACCATGACAGCATCTCATTTGTTAAGCATGTCTATTAATCCACTATTTCTTGTAATGTAAACATCAGAAGCAGATCCCCATACACTTTTGAAACAAACACAACAGCACCAGTCATACTAATCCGAACTAATGCTTTGAAGGTATTGTGAGACTTGTAATTTGAATAGGTTTGAGATTGATTCTCCAAAGAAGAAGGGGTCTGAATTAAAACTTCTGTACAATCAAGTACTATCCTTGTGTCTTTGAGATTGGCAAAACATTTAGGAATCTTTGCTTGTAGCACACTAAGAGGTGGTAGATAAACTAGTGACTTTAATCCTTGTTCCATTATATTGATCCAGGAATTGAATATTCTTGATATTCTACTTATTAGTTATTTTAAATCTGAACTCTAGGTCATTTATTAAAAGACCTAACCTTAATCTCATAAGTACCATAAGAAACTCATCTATTAGTCGTAGTTTCCTATTTGAACATTTTTCCATTATACAGTTGTCATCAACATTCATTCGGTCTGCCCCAATTAATTTTAGACTTTCAAATAAGGCAATGAACGTTTTATAATTTGGTAGACCAGTGTAAAAAAACTATTTGTTCATCAGAATCCTTTATGTTTTCTATGATAAGGTCAGGCTGACAAACTTGAATAGTTAGAGACGTTCTGCTTAAAGAAGCTTTGGTACTCTTATCATCAAAGTCGATCAATCCAGTTGTATCTATCTGCTCATCCTTGTTTAAATCATTTGAAAATCTGAAAATATATATGGATTTGGAAAGGGTGTTTTTATTCTATATCAGATATCTTATATAATAAAGTTTTTACAAGATATCTTAAAAACTTTATAAGATTTTTAAGATATCATCTAAAGTATAAAAGATATCTTATAAAGTATATAAGCTATCTTATAAAGTATATAAGATATCTTATAAAGTATATAAGATATCTTATCAACTATATGAGATATCTTAAAAAGTTCATTAGATATCTTGGACTCTGAGATCTTGGAAGTTAGAATAAAAAGTAAAATGGCTTGCCATATAATGGTTAATATGCCAGAAACAAATTTATGTGTTTATTGTTACCTGTATCATAAAAATTTGAATGGTAGATCAATTTATGCTGTTTTCTATATACTATTGGTATTTTGTGTATTTATTTCTGGTTGTAGTGTATTTTTTGTACTGTGGTTTCCCTTCAGGAACGGACAGAATTTGATCAAATTCATAAATTTTCCAATAAGAAGTTTAGGGTTCAATCGGACTAAAAAAATAGGGATGGTTGAGGTACATGTACAGTAAACTCATTGTTTTGAGGTAATGTCAAGGTGAAAATATCCCATCTACATGTAAATTCAACTTACTAAAAACAGACATATTAAGTAAAATTAAGGAATAACAGTACTGTAGTTGAAGAGTTGCCACCATCAATTGGCGATTTGATGGTCGCAAATGCAGTTTTACTGGCGACGCGTAGCGGAAACAGTAAAACGAAAATTTGCGACCGTAAAATCAAAATTGACGGTGGCAACTCTTCAACTACAGTACTGTTATTCCGATTCTAATGCATAACAAAAAGAAATAATACGCTAGAGCTTGAAAAAATGTATAAATTTGAAATAAATAAAATTCCACGAAACTTCATGAATGATTTTGGTGCGAAGACGTTATGGCTAAACGTGACGTCATACAAATGAAAACTTACAAACTGAAGGTTATTACGTTACTTCTACGATTCAAATTTGGATAAAATCACATCAGAACGGCGATTTTGAGGTAGGTGTTGTTTTATTTTCGATAATATTGTAGTAATCGATAGTTGTTGATCCATGCAAATCAAAATGGCGGGTTCCTCCTTAGTTACGACATGTCAACTGTGGATTTGATGGTAACTTTTAGCCAATGATAAAAATTGTTACATGAAAATTGCATTAGAATCTTAATTTAATGTCAGCAAAATAAAAATAACACTTTATAAATTGTATTTGCCCAATCCCTTTTATGGATTTACATCACTCATATATGGTACAGCATGTAGAGTCAGGTCAAACTAAAGACTTGAAGTGGTATTTGCTTTTTTCTGCTTTAATAACGCACATCATTTTGGAGCAAGGACAAAGACCATACTATATTATATGTTCATGTCTTAAGTCAGGAGCCTTTAATTAATTGGTTGTTATTTCTTGCTGTATAAAGTATATTTTTCTGTATTGTTTATTATATAAATCTGGCTGTTAATTTTATAGATTTTTTTAATGCTGTCATTTTGGTGCTGTGTCGTGTGAGCCTTTGCCCAAATTTAACTCATGGGCAATTGTACAACAAGTTTATTATCTTTATATTGAAAGTTATTCACAGTAAGGCCTTAATATATACCACCAGACCACTGTTTATACATCCATTTTTTTGTTTGTTAAAAGATGTACTGTACACAAATTTGTAACATGTGATTCGGTTTGTTGAAAATTAATTATAAGGCCGTCTTTGAAAATCCCTTAAAAAATGCTGACAGATCTGGCATAAATGTAATAGACATTATTCTAATGGCTTTAAAAAAAAACTTACCTTTCTTAATCAGTATCATCTGATATTTCTTTTTTTAATTGTTGCAATATTCTCTGCAGTAGCTTCTTCTGAGACTGAATAACTAGAAGAAAATATGTGTAAAAATTAACTAAATATACATGTTTCTTTGACACATTCCGCATTTTTATTCTTTGTGGTAATGTAGTCATGTATGTATGTATTTAAAAACACCCACAATGACCAACTTACAAAAATAAGTATGTACATGAATGGCATGAATATTGTACATGTATTTCCATCAAAAGCAAACACCAGTGTTCACATCTTTGTCCTCAATTTTTATTTCCGGATGCCAATTCTAAGACTTTTGGGTAATCTTTATCTTGTACTCTCTGTACATGTATGTATTTTGAAAAAAAACTGTTGAAGTGTTCAGTTATATCAAATTAAATGTACATTTACATTGTACAACATTGTGTCAAGTGGATGGAGAGTTTTGTTCCACAACTTATTTCATTTGGAATGTTGACCATTCATTGGGGTGTTAAAACAGACTTGGTGGTACATGTACATTGTACATATAGGTCTATTATTAGACATGCAGATTCTGGTGAGGTATCAAGATATCTTTTAATTTTAAAAAAAAATCATTCAATTTCAATGTGACACAGTCCAGGTATTTTGAATTTGTACAGTAATTTTACCCTTTTGTATTCTGCTGTATCGTACAAACTGAAAGTTAGTTAAATGGTTTCATCAAGTTCATGGTGCTTACGTGTACATGTACAATGTACATACATGTTTGACAAATGTATTTTAGTAACAAAACTTAAATCATGAGTGGAAATTGAAAGAATATCACAAGAGTATCTACAATTAATAATGAGTCAATGATAGAAAATTAGATAAACCTTAAGAGTGAATAGCATATTCAAATGGAGCTGCATTTGCACACTGGTTTTCTGCCTCTGGTTTCATCTGTTGAAATGGCAAATGTGGTAAACTTGTTTTACATAGTTTGCTGTTAGCTGTTGTCCTTGTTTTTTCTTCTTTCAAGTCCTTCTGTGGGAGAAACAAACTAGGTACTGTGTGTCGCCAAGTTCGTCCAGTTCCTCCAGTGCCCTCCAGGAAAGTGGTCAGAACACACTTGCGTGTAACTGTTTTGCTTGATTTGCTGATTGCACGCATCCAAGCGGATCTCAAGGCTTTGTTCCCAGGGAGATGATGCAGTTTGACTACTTTACCAAACCGACCGATCATTCCGGCCATGTTATGACAGTCTTTTATGGAACAATAGTTCTTTCCCATTGTCAGGTCCTTTAACCGGAAATTTTCATACCTACTGTCCAGGGGGGGGGGGGATAATTCAGTTCAGGAGCGAGAGAAAAAAATTATATATTTCTTCTCCAAGAGCACTGGTTATATGACTGACAACTCAATATCCTACAAGAACTACATAATGATTTCACCGGAACGGGTAAAGCAGTTGATTCTAATGATCCTATTCAAGTTACCTTCTCACATGCCCCGTGGATATGGAGGTGTAGCCATTCTATGGAAAAAGAATCTTGATAAACTTGTTACAACCTTACCAATTGGAAATGAGAGAATACATTGTATTGAGTTGTCTGGAAATCAGAAATTGTTATTTATTTCTATTTATCTCCCTTGTAAATCTTCAGATAATCATCTAAATGAGCTTTACGAACGTATTGACCAACTACATGAGATCATGGAAATTTATAAAGCTACTCACCAGATAATTATTGGTGGAGATTTCAATGAAAATATTTTTAATGAAAATAATTCTAATAGAAAAAGATATATACTTAACTTTATGTCTGATCATAATTTGACTACTACAGAAGTTGGAATTACCTTTACACATACAAGTGGCAACTCGTCTTCAGCAATTGATTATAAACTCTTCCAAGAAAAATTTAGGGACTGTATGCTAAATATTGAAAAAGCTGACATTATCTCAAATGATTCTGATCATCTTCCAATTTTACTTCGACTAAAATATGAACTACCCTGCAGAAATTCTAAAATTCAAAAACAATCTATCAGTAATAAAGTCAAGTGGAACAAAATTGATAAAGATAAATATAAAAATTTAATTCAATCATACTATAACTAAAGCTACAGTTGCAGTTGCTCTAAAAAGAAAATAAAGAAAACGAAACTACAAATCATGACTGAAAACATCTTTCAAGCAATCACAAAGAAAAAAATTGCGTTTTTTAAATGGAAACAAAAAGGTCGTCGATCTGACCCCAACAATCTTTACACTCTTCAAAAGAAAATTACCACCTCCTCACTTCGGAAACAATGTAGAATAGAAGTTGCACTTCTTAGAATACAAGAACGTCAGAAAATCATAGATGCAGGGTATAATGATTCGGCACTTTTTTATAGCCTTATAAAAAAACAAAGAGGAAAGCTTTCACGTTTTATTGAAGAATTGACAGTAGATGCAGAACTTTTCCAATCCCCAGAGATGTAATGAAGGGCTTGAATTTTGGAGATCTAGCAAAAAAATCTAACAATAACTCTTTTGACACTAAATATTTAAAATCTGTTGAAAAGGAAGCTACCCATATTATTAAAATGTGTAAAGATAAATATATTCACCAGGAAATTTCAACTGAAGAGGTAAAAATAGCTGTCTTAAAACTCAACACAAACAAAGCTGAGGATTTCTATGGTTTAACTGCTGAAAATTTTATTCATGGAAGTGAGGCACTACTACTACATTTACAACAACTTTTAAATGTTTGCTTTAAATTCTGTTACATACCAGATCTACTGAAAATTGAAACTTTATTTCCGGTGTTCAAAAATAAAGGAGATATGAAAAATGCCAAAATTAATAGAGGAATTACTATAACTCCAACCTACTCAAAAATTATCGAAAAGATCTTAAAAGAAAGAGAAAAACCCGAAAATTTTAATTTCCCAAAACCCGCTACAAAAAGGATTCACTGAGGGTACCTTACCTCTGATTTGTGAACTATTCATAGAAGAACTTGAAAGGGAAAGCAAAGACCTTAAACTTCCAGTTTACATAGCTTTATTCGATGGCAAGTCAGCTTTTGATGTTGTGGTACATGCTAATTTGATCCGCCGTATGTTTCAAATAGACTTTTCGGAACAATCCATATTGCTACTGAATTATTTATATGAAAA
Source organism: Mytilus californianus (assembly GCF_021869535.1). Taxonomy (NCBI): domain Eukaryota; kingdom Metazoa; phylum Mollusca; class Bivalvia; order Mytilida; family Mytilidae; genus Mytilus; species Mytilus californianus. The sequence continues at coordinate 88,620,710 of NW_026262701.1, forward strand.
TGCATCCTCGTGTATTAAATGAAATAATCTAATTTTAAAACATATGTATACTATAGACCAAGGGGTCCGTCAAGGAGGTGAACTCAGCGCTGACTTGTACAAGATTTACATTAATCCACTGCTCAATATTCTAAGTACATCAGGTTATGGTGGAAGAGTCGGAAACATCAATTGCTGTGCTCCTACATGTGCTGACGATGTTCTCATCTCCAATAATCCTGATTTACATCGCTTTAGACTTTAGCAAAAGGGAAGGATATTTATTGCAACCTACAAAACGTGCTGTTATCCCGGTAAAAACCTGCCGAAATTTTTTGAAAATTGAAGATGGATTTTGGAAATTGAACGGAAATAACATGCCAATCGTCCCAACCGCCTCTCATATAGGAATTCAAAAATCTGATAAAGATTCTGCGGACACAACTGGAAATATAAAGAAAGCACGAAGAGCGATGTATAGCCTAAAGGGTACAGAACTCCATGGAGAAAATGGTTAAGATAGTTAAATTTCAATATCTCTCATAAGAACATATATTCTGCCATTATTAACTTATGGTTTGGAAATTTTACTACCTAAAGGTAAAACACTAAATAATATTTCTATTCAATACAAAAAATGAATTAAACAAATTTTGTCTTTAAATACTAATGTAGCTGATTCTGCAGTTTATACCTTATCCGGTTTACTTCCCATTAAAGCTATCAATCTATTTGGAAACATATCTAGAGCTAAACGTGACTCAATTGAATGACGGCTAGCCGAAAGACAACTAAAGATAAAACCCCACAATAGCCACAGCTGGTTTATTGAAATTAAGGAAATATGCTAAAATATGGAATTACTGACTTGTATGATTATCTGAACAGCCCTTTATCAAAACTTCAATGGAAAAAGTTAGTTAAATCCAAAATTTACGCCAAATGGACTTCAAAAATAATGGATGTATCAAAACGGTATTCAACACTAAAATTGACCATAAATATAACATTGGATCCGTACATCCTTTAGCAATTTCGGTCAGTGCAAATCTAAAAGACATCAGAAAAAATCCTGTACGTCTTAAAAATGTAACTGGGAACTATATCCTACAAACCAGCAAAGCCTCATTTTCAAAGAAACATATCAGTTCAATTTGTAAACTATGTAGTAAAGCGGATGAAACAGTTGAACACTTTATCCTGTTATGTGAAAAATTAGAAGAAACAAGAAAACCACTTATGTCAAAAATTTTAAACAATGGAAGTTTGATTTTAGCTAAAGATACAACATCCCTTCCTGCTGATCTTCTCAAATTAATTATCAACCCGTTCTGTTATGTGGACATTGATGTAAACAGAACTGCTTTTGAGGAAACCAGTAATATTTTAGAACCCCTGTGTAGACATTTGCTATATAATTTACACAACAAGCGTTATGCTTTACTAGCTAATCTAGATGACTTAGGCAGAAGAAAATCTAACTTCTAAATGCTAATAAGTATTATATAGGTAGCTTGCATCGGCATGATGGGCACACATGGTCTCAGAATCATTTGATTTTGTATTGAAAGAACATTTTAATTTATTACTGTCGAAAGATTTCATTGTTTTATTTATATTCGGAAGTATATTAATCTTTGTGGTGGTGGAAAAGTTTTATATTTTAATATATCAAGTGATGACCGTCGTATTGTATATTATTGTGTATTGACATTTTCCTGTATGTGAATGGAGGTGTGCCTTGATTGGCAGAAATTCGATTACAGATTACAGATTACAGATAAATGCGTTTGTCAAAAGTCCGGAATTACATTCAATACAAATAATAAAGATGAAGGCATGAATAAAACACCATGCCATAATTTTCTCTTTTTACTTAAAGGAAAGATTAAATCATAGTACTTTATCTTCGAGCAGTCAACAATCAACTATGAAAAATAAAACCAGAAACAGAATTTCTCAATATTTCTTTCCACTGATATCATTAAAAGACGGACGAAAGATACCAGAGGGACAGTCAAACTCATAGTTCGAAAACAAAATGACAACGCCATGGCCAAAAATCCAAAAATAAAAAGACAAACAGACAAATAATAGTATAGATGACACAACATAGAAAACTAAAGACTAAGCAACACGAACCCCACCAAAACCTGGGGGTGATCTCAGGTGCTCCGGAAGGGTAAGCAGATCCTGCTCCACATGTGGCACCCGTCGTGTTGCTTATGTTATTACGAATCCGGTAAGAAGTCTAATTCGGTAGGTCACATTCGTGAAAAGGGAAGGGTATTGTAGTTACGACATAAGGAACATATCCGATATCATCTGTGAAACGTTTATTCCATAACGGTCAACCAACTCTAAAATAGACAGGCTACAAGGCAACTGTAAACACATTAATGTATTACATTCAGATGGAAGATTGAAGAAAAAACATAATTTTTACATAAGACGGTTACATTTGGGTCAATATATGATAGTTGGTAATGGTAACGTTCTTCTGTAGCTCAGTCCTTATCGTAAACTTGGATATGTATGATGGCTCGTTTCTTAGCTGAGACATTTTCACATATGTGGTTAAATTTTCGGGGTACGAAGTGAGATTCATTTTTCCGTAAATTAGCATACTCCGAAAATCCTTTCGTGATGCAGCTCCTCGTGGTAAAAAACCCCCTTTTTTCACACAATAAATTCTTTGAAAATTTAATACTTTGAATACATTTAATAACTCCATAGTTTTACACGTTTATTCTATGGTCCTCTACTTTCCAAATCAGCACAAATGGTTAAGCTCAGTCACTTGTTAAAAATAGAAACATGTCCAATATCACTACACAGAGATTTTTTGTTTACGGACAACTTTTGAGTTCCTCAATGTGAGGCGCATTAGGGATATTGACCTATATTGATATATATATTATGACAGTCTTTTATGGAACAATAGTTCTTTCCCATTGTCAGGTCCTTTAACCGGAAATTTTCATTCCTACTGTCAGGGGGGGGGGGAAGATAATTCAGTTCAGGAGCGAAAGAAAAAAATTATATATTTCTTCTCCAAGAGCACTGGTTATATGACTGACAACTCAATATCCTACAAGAACTACATAATGATTTCACCGGAACGGGTAAAGCAGTTGATTCTAATGATCCTATTCAAGTTACCTTCTCACATGCCCCGTGGATATGGAGGTGTAGCCATTCTATGGAAAAAGAATCTTGATAAACTTGTTACAACCTTACCAATTGGAAATGAGAGAATACATTGTATTGAGTTGTCTGGAAATCAGAAATTGTTATTTATTTCTATTTATCTCCCTTGTAAATCTTCAGATAATCATCTAAATGAGCTTTACGAACGTATTGACCAACTACATGAGATCATGGAAATTTATAAAGCTACTCACCAGATAATTATTGGTGGAGATTTCAATGAAAATATTTTTAATGAAAATAATTCTAATAGAAAAAGATATATACTTAACTTTATGTCTGATCATAATTTGACTACTACAGAAGTTGGAATTACCTTTACACATACAAGTGGCAACTCGTCTTCAGCAATTGATTATAAACTCTTCCAAGAAAAATTTAGGAACTGTATACTAAATATTGAAAAAGCTGACATTATCTCAAATGATTCTGATCATCTTCCAATTTTACTTCGACTAAAATATGAACTACCCTGCAGAAATTCTAAAATTCAAAAACAATCTATCAGTAATAAAGTCAAGTGGAACAAAATTGATAAAGATAAATATAAAAATTTAATTCAATCATACTATAACTAAAGCTACAGTTGCAGTTGCTCTAAAAAGAAAATAAAGAAAACGAAACTACAAATCATGACTGAAAACATCTTTCAAGCAATCACAAAGAAAAAATTTGCGTTTTTTAAATGGAAACAAAAAGGTCGTCGATCTGACCCCAACAATCTTTACACTCTTCAAAAGAAAATTACCACCTCCTCACTTCGGAAACAATGTAGAATAGAAGTTGCACTTCTTAGAATACAAGAACGTCAGAAAATCATAGATGCAGGGTATAATGATTCGGCACTTTTTTATAGCCTTATAAAAAAACAAAGAGGAAAGCTTTCACGTTTTATTGAAGAATTGACAGTAGATGAAGAACTTTTCCAATCCCCAGAGATGTAATGAAGGGCTTGAATTTTGGAGATCTAGCAAAAAAATCTAACAATAACTCTTTTGACACTAAATATTTAAAATCTGTTGAAAAGGAAGCTACCCATATTATTAAAATATGTAAAGATAAATATATTCACCAGGAAATTTCAACTGAAGAGGTAAAAATAGCTGTCTTAAAACTCAACACAAACAAAGCTGAGGATTTCTATGGTTTAACTGCTGAAAATTTTATTCATGGAAGTGAGGCACTACTACTACATTTACAACAACTTTTAAATGTTTGCTTTAAATTCTGTTACATACCAGATCTACTGAAAATTGAAACTTTATTTCCGGTGTTCAAAAATAAAGGAGATATGAAAAATGCCAAAATTAATAGAGGAATTACTATAACTCCAACCTACTCAAAAATTATCGAAAAGATCTTAAAAGAAAGAGAAAACCCGAAAATTTTAATTTCCCAAAACCCGCTACAAAAAGGATTCACTGAGGGTACCTTACCTCTGATTTGTGAACTATTCATAGAAGAACTTGAAAGGGAAAGCAAAGACCTTAAACTTCCAGTTTACATAGCTTTATTAGATGGCAAGTCAGCTTTTGATGTTGTGGTACATGCTAATTTGATCCGCCGTATGTTTCAAATAGACTTTTCGGAACAATCCATATTGCTACTGAATTATTTATATGAAAATGCATCCTCGTGTATTAAATGAAATAATCTAATTTTAAAACATATGTATACTATAGACCAAGGGGTCCGTCAAGGAGGTGAACTCAGCGCTGACTTGTACAAGATTTACATTAATCCACTGCTCAATATTCTAAGTACATCAGGTTATGGTGGAAGAGTCGGAAACATCAATTGCTGTGCTCCTACATGTGCTGACGATGTTCTCATCTCCAATAATCCTGATTTACATCGCTTTAGACTTTAGCAAAAGGGAAGGATATTTATTGCAACCTACAAAAAGTGCTGTTATCCCGGTAAAAACCTGCCGAAATTTTTTGAAAATTGAAGATGGATTTTGGAAATTGAACGGAAATAACATGCCAATCGTCCCAACCGCCTCTCATATAGGAATTCAAAAATCTGATAAAGATTCTGCTGACACAACTGGAAATATAAAGAAAGCACGAAGAGCGATGTATAGCCTAAAGGGTACAGAACTCCATGGAGAAAATGGTTAAGATAGTAAAATTTCAATATCTCTCATAAGAACATATATTCTGCCATTATTAACTTATGGTTTGGAAATTTTACTACCTAAAGGTAAAACACTAAATAATATTTCTATTCAATACAAAAAATGAATTAAACAAATTTTGTCTTTAAATACTAATGTAGCTGATTCTGCAGTTTATACCTTATCCGGTTTACTTCCTATTAAAGCTATCAATCTATTTGGAAACATATCTAGAGCTAAACGTGACTCAATTGAATGACGGCTAGCCGAAAGACAACTAAAGATAAAACCCCACAATAGCCACAGTTGGTTTATTGAAATTAAGGAAATATGCTTAAAATATGGAATTACTGACTTGTATGATTATCTGAACAGCCCTTTATCAAAACTTCAATGGAAAAAGTTAGTTAAATCCAAAATTTACGCCAAATGGACTTCAAAAATTATTGATGTATCAAAACGGTATTCAACACTAAAATTGACCATAAATATAACATTGGATCCGTACATCCTTTAGCAATTTCGGTCAGTGCAAATCTAAAAGACATCAGAAAAAATCCTGTACGTCTTAAAATTGCAACTGGGAACTATATCCTACAAACCAGCAAAGCCTCATTTTCAAAGAAACATATCAGTTCAATTTGTAAACTATGTAGTAAAGCGGATGAAACAGTTGAACACTTTATCCTGTTATGTGAAAAATTAGAAGAAACAAGAAAACCACTTATGTCAAAAATTTTAAACAATGGAAGTTTGATTTTAGCTAAAGATACAACATCCCTTCCTGCTGATCTTCTCAAATTAATTATCAACCCGTTCTGTTATGTGGACATTGATGTAAACAGAACTGCTTTTGAGGAAACCAGTAATATTTTAGAACCCCTGTGTAGACATTTGCTATATAATTTACACAACAAGCGTTATGCTTTACTAGCTAATCTAGATGACTTAGGCAGTAGAAAATCTAACTTCTAAATGCTAATAAGTATTATATAGGTAGCTTGCATCGGCATGATGGGCACACATGGTCTCAGAATCATTTGATTTTGTATTGAAAGAACATTTTAATTTATTACTGTCGAAAGATTTCATTGTTTTATTTATATTCGGAAGTATATTAATCTTTGTGGTGGTGGAAAAGTTTTATATTTTAATATATCAAGTGATGACCGTCGTATTGTATATTATTGTGTATTGACATTTTCCTGTATGTGAATGGAGGTGTGCCTTGATTGGCAGAAATTCGATTACAGATTACAGATTACAGATAACTGCGTTTGTCAAAAGTCCGGAATTACATTCAATACAAATAATAAAGATGAAGGCATGAATAAAACACTATGCCATAATTTTCTCTTTTTACTTAAAGGAAAGATTAAATCATAGTACTTTATCTTCGAGCAGTCAACAATCAACTATGAAAAATAAAACCAGAAACAGAATTTCTCAATATTTCTTTCCACTGATATCATTAAAAGACGGACGAAAGATACCAGAGGGACAGTCAAACTCATAGTTCGAAAACAAAATGACAACGCCATGGCCAAAAATCCAAAAATAAAAAGACAAACAGACAAATAATAGTATAGATGACACAACATAGAAAACTAAAGACTAAGCAACACGAACCCCACCAAAACCTGGGGGTGATCTCAGGTGCTCCGGAAGGGTAAGCAGATCCTGCTCCACATGTGGCACCCGTCGTGTTGCTTATGTTATTACGAATCCGGTAAGAAGTCTAATTCGGTAGGTCACATTCGTGAAAAGGGAAGGGTATTGTAGTTACGACATAAGGAACATATCCGAGATCATCTGTGAAACGGTTATTCCATAACGGTCAACCAACTCTAAAATAGACAGGCTACAAGGCAACTGTAAACACATTAATGTATTACATTCAGATGGAAGATTGAAGAAAAAACATAATTTTTACATAAGACGGTTACATTTGGGTCAATATATGATAGTTGGTAATGGTAACGTTCTTCTGTAGCTCAGTCCTTATCGTAAACTTGGATATGTATGATGGCTCGTTTCTTAGCTGAGACATTTTCACATATGTGGTTAAATTTTCCGTAAATTAGCATACTCCGAAAATCCTTTCGTGATGCAGCTCCTCGTGGTAAAAAATCCCTTTTTTCACACAATAAATTCTTTGAAAATTTAATACTTTGAATACATTTAATAACTCCATAGTTTTACACGTTTATTTCTGTGGTCCTCTACTTTCCAAATCAGCACAAATGGTTAAGCTCAGTCACTTGTTAAACATAGAAACATGTCCAATATCACTACACAGAGATTTTTTGTTTACGCACAACTTTTGAGTTCCTCAATGTGAGGCGCATTAGGGATATTGACCTATATTGAAATCCATAGTTCTGATTTTTCCAAACATTCTTGTGTGATTTTCATCGGTATGACTTTCTGAATAAATCTGTGTATTTTTTTTCCATTTCTGAAAGAATATAAACTTGTTTCAGCACTATAAGGCAATGATCCTTTTACCGCTATATTTATTTATTCTGAATACAAGGTGTAAGTATAATTAATTTCTTCGAGTATACCCTCACAAGTCATAATATGGATAAAACATCTGATGATAACCTTCAATTACAATATACAGACCCTGTTAAAGCATTTAATAAAATTTTCTGATGTCTAAAAGTGCATTTCGACTTAGAAATTATGCAAAAATGTAGATTTCATAAAAAAAAAAAAAAAATACTTAATTATTTTTACCAGTTGAAATCTGGTATTTTCAACTATAGAAACCACTCTAAACTACTGTGAATGTCATATTTATCATATAATTAAAGCGCAATGAAGTGCAAATTTTCAAAACTTGTCCTTTCACATAATTCTATTTGAAAAAAAAAGGTTTTTTTAAATGCATTTTATTGAAAACCCTTTATCAGTGATAAATGCACATTAGATTTTTGAGTAAACATTATGACATCACACGTATTATGATGTCATTAGATAACGACCGATTAAAATAATGCTAAGTACAGTTTGCAGTGTTACATGACGAACAGTTGCCTCAGGGTTTAACTCGAAATGTCGAGAGGAAAAGATCAGTAACTAAGCATTTTTATATAATATCAAGACCATAGCAACAGTTTTCATATTAGCATATTTTCAACAAACTGACTGTAATTTCAATTGCATAAATATCATAAAAAAAAACAATTTAGAGCTTGCCTAGTAAAACAAAATGCTTACCAGTAATTCAGAATTTTTTAAAACCTCTAATTTGCCGTCTCAGGTTACATTGGAATGGACTGAAACTGAAATAAGACAAAAAATTTACTCAGGTTGTGTTATCATTTCATTTAAATACATAAGTATTATTGAGAGAGAAAAAATCAAATTCTTGAAAGTTTTATCACCAAAAAAGAGAGATGCTTCTCCCTTGTGCCTTCACAACCTTCATTTAAACTTTTTTTATGAGAAGCAATCAGTAGTAGCTTAATAGGTGAATAGGTGAAGCACTTTCTTTTTAAAAAGTTTGACCCTCCCTCTTTTTCACTGAGAAAAGACAATATCTTGTGATTTGCTACTGTTCATTAAAATATAGCAATTCATGCGTTTCTTAAAACATGTTTGTCTGTTTAATTGCATATTTTAATGACCAGCTACTAGTTAACGGTCAAATTATTGGTGTAAAACACATGCATCAAATTATACTCGTATGAAGTGTGTTAGTTCCCTTGATTATCAGCTATTCCTGAAGCATGTGCAGACTGGAATGATAATAACATAACAATGTCTTTAGTGTGTCATGTTGACTTACAATTTATTAATATTAAATGTTTCCATAAGTAGTTAGTACCTTTTTTAAGTCAATGACATGTGCCTTTCAGCGTCTCATGTAAAGAAAGTTTTGATTGTGCCTAAAATAAGTGCTCCAGACCCGTGCCAGGAATACATCTCAAAAGCGAAATATTTTGCTGATCTTTATAGATAATGTTAATCTAGAACCAGCTGGGATAACTGAGTATTTATAAAAGACAACTAACCTTCATTTCCATAATTTTCTCTGGTGTACAAGATGCATTCATGCATAAATCAGTCTGACAACTTCTAAAATACATCTTGTAATTTGGGTAAATATGCGCAATTGATTTCCCATAGGTGGTAATGGTAACGTGTTCTTCTGTAGTTCATTCCATTTCTTAAACTTGGATATGTATGGTGGCTCGTTTCGAAGCTGAGACATTTTCACATATGTGGTTTAATTTTCGGGGTACGAAGTGAGATTCATTTTTCCGTAAATTTGCATACCCTGAAAATCCTTTCGTGATGCGGCTTCCCCGTGATAAAAAAAAATCCCTTTTTTCACACAATAAGTTCTTTGAAAATTTAATACTTTGAATACATTTGATAACTCCATATCTTTTACACATTTATTCTATGGTCCTCTACTTTCCAAATCAGCACAAATGGTTAAGCTCAGTCACTTGTTAAAAATAGAAACATGTCCAATATCTCTACACAGAGATTTTTTGTTTACGCACAACTTTTGAGTTCCTCAATTTGAGGCGCATTAGGGATATTGACCTATATTGAAATCCATAGTTCTGATTTTTCCAAACATTCTTGTGTGATTTTCATCAGTATGACTTTCTGAATAAATCTGTGTATTTTTTTCTATTTCTGAAAGAAAATAAACTTGTTTCAGCACCATAAGGCAATGACCCTTTTATTGCTATATTTATTTATTCTGAATACAAGGTGTAAGTATAATTAATTTCTTCCAGTATACCCTCACAAGTCATAATATGGATAAAACATCTGATGATAACCTTCAATTACAATATACAGACCCTGTTAAAGCATTTAATAAAATTTTCTGATGTCTAAAAGTGCATTTTCACTGAGAAATTATGCAAAAATGTAGATTTCATAAAAATAACTAAAAATACTTAATTATTTTTACCAGTGGAAATCTGCTATTTTCAACTATATAAACCACTCTTAACTACTGTGAATGTCATATTTATCATATAATTAAAGCGCAATGAAGTGCAAATTTTCAAAACTTGTCCTTTCACATAATTCTATTTGAAAAAAAAAGGTTTTTTTAAATGCATTTTATTGAAAACCCTTTATCAGTGATAAATGCACATTAGATTTTTGAGTAAACATTATGACATCACACGTATTATGATGTCATTAGATAACGACCGATTAAAATAATGCTAAGTACAGTTTGCAGTGTTACATGACGAACAGTTGCCTCAGGGTTTAACTCGAAATGTCGAGAGGAAAAGATCAGTAACTAAGCATTTTTATATAATATCAAGACCATAGCAACAGTTTTCATATTAGCATATTTTCAACAAACTGACTGTAATTTCAATTGCATAAATATCATAAAAAAAAACAATTTAGAGCTTGCCTAGTAAAACAAAATGCTAACCAGTAATTCAGAACTTTATAAAACCTCTAATTTGCCGTCTCAGGTTACATTGGAATGGACTGAAACTGAAATAAGACAAAATATTTACTCAGGTTGTGTTATTATTTCATTTAAATACATAAGTATTATTTAGAGAGAAAAAATCAAATTCTTGAAAGTTTTATCACCAAAAAAGAGAGATGCTTCTCCCTTGTGCCTTCACAACCTTCATTTAAACTTTTTTTTATGAGAAGCAATCAGTAGTAGCTTAATAGGTGAATAGGTGAAGCACTTTCTTTTTAAAAAGTTTGACCCTCCCTCTTTTTCACTGAGAAAAGACAATATCTTGTGATTTGCTACTGTTCATTAAAATATAGCAATTCATGCGTTTCTTAAAACATGTTTGTCTGTTTAATTGCATATTTTAATGACCAGCTACTAATTAACGGTCAAATTATTGGTGTAAAACACATGCATCAAATTATACTCGTATGAAGTGTGTTAGTTCCCTTCATTATCAGCTATTCCTGAAGCATGTGCAGACTGGAATGATAATAACATAACAATGTCTTTAGTGTGTCATGTTGACTTACAATTTATTAATATTAAATGTTTCCATAAGTAGTTAGTACCTTTTTTAAGTCAATGACATGTGCCTTTCAGCGTCTCATGTAAAGAAAGTTTTGATTGTGCCTAAAATAAGTGCTCCAGACCCGTGCCAGGAATACATCTCAAAAGCGAAATATTTTGCTGATCTTTATAGATAATGTTAATCTAGAACCAGCTGGGATAACTGAGTATTTATAAAAGACAACTAACCCTTCATTTCCATAATTTTCTCTGGTGTACAAGATGCATTCATGCATAAATCAGTCTGACAACTTCTAAAATACATCTTGTAATTTGGGTAAATATGCGCAATTGATTTCCCATAGGTTGTAATGGTAACGTGTTCTTCTGTAGTTCATTCCATTTCGTAAACTTGGATATGTATGATGGCTCGTTTCGAAGCTGAGACATTTTCACATATATGGTTAAATTTTCGGGGTACGAAGTGAGATTCATTTTTCCGTAAATTCGCATACCCTGAAAATCTTTCGTGATGCGGCTCCTCGTGGTAAAAAATCCCTTTTTTCACACAATCAGTTTTTTGAAAATTTAATACTTTGAATACATTTAATAACTCCATAGTTTTACACATTTATTCTATGGTCCTCTACTTTCCAAATCAGCACAAATGGTTAAGCTCAGTCACTTGTTAAAAATAGAAACATGTCCAATATCACTACACAGAGATTTTTTGTTTACGCACAACTTTTGAGTTCCTCAATGTGAGGCGCATTAGGGATATTGACCTATATTGAAATCCATAGTTCTGATTTTTCCAAACATTCTTGTGTGATTTTCATCGGTATGACTTTCTGAATAAATCTGTGTATTTTTTTCTATTTCTGAAAGAAAATAAACTTGTTTCAGCACCATAAGGCAATGACCCTTTTATTGCTATATTTATTTATTCTGAATACAAGGTGTAAGTATAATTAATTTCTTCCAGTATACCCTCACAAGTCATTATATGGATAAAACATCTGATTATAACCTTCAATTACAATATACAGACCCTGTTAAAGCATTTAATAAAATTTTCTGATGTCTAAAAGTGCATTTTCACTGAGAAATTATGCAAAAATGTAGATTTCATAAAAATAACTAAAAATACTTAATTATTTTTACCAGTGGAAATCTGCTATTTTCAACTATAGAAACCACTCTTAACTACTGTGAATGTCATATTTATCATATAATTAAAGCGCAATGAAGTGCAAATTTTCAAAACTTGTCCTTTCACATAATTCTATTTGAAAAAAAAAAGGTTTTTTTAAATGCATTTTATTGAAAACCCTTTATCAGTGAGAAATGCACATTAGATTTTTGAGTAAACATTATGACATCACACGTATTATGATGTCATTAGATAACGACCGATTAAAATAATGCTAAGTACAGTTTGCAGTGTTACATGACGAACAGTTGCCTCAGGGTTTAACTCGAAATGTCGAGAGGAAAAGATCAGTAACTAAGCATTTTTATATAATATCAAGACCATAGCAACAGTTTTCATATTAGCATATTTTCAACAAACTGACTGTAATTTCAATTGCATAAATATCATAAAAAAAAAACAATTTAGAGCTTGCCTAGTAAAACAAAATGCTAACCAGTAATTCAGAACTTTATAAAACCTCTAATTTGCCGTCTCAGGTTACATTGGAATGGACTGAAACTGAAATAAGACAAAAAATTTACTCAGGTTGTGTTATTATTTCATTTAAATACATAAGTATTATTTAGAGAGAAAAAATCAAATTCTTGAAAGTTTTATCACCAAAAAAGAGAGATGCTTCTCCCTTGTGCCTTCACAACCTTCATTTAAACTTTTTTTTATGAGAAGCAATCAGTAGTAGCTTAATAGGTGAATAGGTGAAGCACTTTCTTTTTAAAAATTTTGACCCTCCCTCTTTTTCACTGAGAAAAGACAATATCTTGTGATTTGCTACTGTTCATTAAAATATAGCAATTCATGCGTTTCTTAAAACATGTTTGTCTGTTTAATTGCATATTTTAATGACCAGCTACTAATTAACGGTCAAATTATTGGTGTAAAACACATGCATCAAATTATACTCGTATGAAGTGTGTTAGTTCCCTTGATTATCAGCTATTCCTGAAGCATGTGCAGACTGGAATGATAATAACATAACAATGTCTTTAGTGTGTCATGTTGACTTACAATTTATTAATATTAAATGTTTCCATAAGTAGTTAGTACCTTTTTTAAGTCAATGACATGTGCCTTTCAGCGTCTCATGTAAAGAAAGTTTTGATTGTGCCTAAAATAAGTGCTCCAGACCCGTGCCAGGAATACATCTCAAAAGCGAAATATTTTGCTGATCTTTATAGATAATGTTAATCTAGAACCAGCTGGGATAACTGAGTATTTATAAAAGACAACTAACCTTCATTTCCATAATTTTCTCTGGTGTACAAGATGCATTCATGCATAAATCAGTCTGACAACTTCTAAAATACATCTTGTAATTTGGGTAAATATGCGCAATTGATTTCCCATAGGTGGTAATGGTAACGTGTTCTTCTGTAGTTCATTCCATTTCGTAAACTTGGATATGTATGATGGCTCGTTTCGAAGCTGAGACATTTTCACATATATGGTTAAATTTTCGGGGTACGAAGTGAGATTCATTTTTCCGTAAATTCGCATACCCTGAAAATCTTTCGTGATGCGGCTCCTCGTGGTAAAAAATCCCTTTTTTCACACAATCAGTTTTTTGAAAATTTAATACTTTGAATACATTTAATAACTCCATAGTTTTACACATTTATTCTATGGTCCTCTACTTTCCAAATCAGCACAAATGGTTAAGCTCAGTCACTTGTTAAAAATAGAAACATGTCCAATATCACTACACAGAGATTTTTTGTTTACGCACAACTTTTGAGTTCCTCAATGTGAGGCGCATTAGGGATATTGACCTATATTGAAATCCATAGTTCTGATTTTTCCAAACATTCTTGTGTGATTTTCATCGGTATGACTTTCTGAATAAATCTGTGTATTTTTTTCTATTTCTGAAAGAAAATAAACTTGTTTCAGCACCATAAGGCAATGACCCTTTTATTGCTATATTTATTTATTCTGAATACAAGGTGTAAGTATAAATAATTTCTTCCAATATACCCTCACAAGTCATTATATGGATAAAACATCTGATGATAACCTTCAATTACAATAAACAGACCCTGTTAAAGCATTTAATAAAATTTGCTGATGTCTAAAAGTGCATTTTGACTGAGAAATTATGCAAAAATGTAGATTTCATAAAAAAAAACCAAAAATACTTAATTATTTTTACCAGTGGAAATCTGGTATTTTCAACTATAGAAACCACTCTAAACTACTGTGAATGTCATATTTATCATATAATTAAAGCGCAATGAAGTGCAAAATTTCAAAACATGTCCTTTCACATAATTCTATTTGAAAAAAAAAGGTTTTTTTAAATGTATTTCATCACTTTATCAGTGAGAAATGCATATTAGATTTTTTAAGTAAACATTATGACATCACACGTATTATGATGTCATTAAATAACGACCGATTAAAATAATGTCTTAGTACAGTTTGCAGTGTTACATGACGAACAGTTGCCTCAGGGTTTAACTCGAAATGTCGAGTGGAAAAGATCAGTAACTAAGCATTTTTATATAATATCAAGATCATAGCAGCAGTTTTCATATCAGCATATTTTCAACATACTGTCTGTAATTTCAATTGCATAAATACCATTAAAAAAACAATTTAGAGCTTGCCTAGTAAAACAAAATGCTTACCAGTAATTCAGAACTTTTTAAAACCTCTTATTTGCCGTCTCAGGTTAAATTGGAATGATATGACTGAAACTGAAATAAGACAAAAAAATTAAACAGGTTGTGTTATCATTTCATTTAAACACATAAGTTTTATTGAGAGAGAAAAAATCAAATTCTTGAAAGTTTTATCACCAAAAAAGAGAGATGCTTCTCCCTTGTGCCTTCACGACCTTCATTTAAACTTTTTTTATGAGAAGCAATCAGTAGTAGCTTTAAAGGTGAATAGGTGAAGCACTTTCTTTTTAAAAAGTTTGACCCTCCCCCTTTTTCACTGAGAAAAGACAATATCTTGTGATTTGCTACTGTTCATTAAAATATAGCAATTCATGCGTTTCTTAAAACATGTTTGTCTGTTTAATTGCATATTTTAATGACCAGTTACTAATTAACGGTCAAATTATTGGTGTAAAACACATGCATCAAATTATACTCGTATGAAGTGTATTAGTTCCCTTCATTATCAGCTATTCCTGTAGCATGTGCAGACTGGAATGATAATAACATAACAATGTCTTTAGTGTGTCATGTTGACTTACAATTTAATAATATTAAATGTTTCCATAAGTAGGTAGTGCCTTTTTTAAGTCAATGACATGTGCCTTTCAGCGTCTCATTTAAACAAAGTTTTGATTGTGCCTAAAAGAAGTGCTCCAGACCCGTGCCAGTAATACATTTCAAAAGCGAAAAATTTTGCTGATCTTTATAGATAATGTTAATCTAGAACCAGCTGGGATAACTAGGTATTTATAAAAGACAACTAACCTTCATTTCCATAATTTTTTCTGGTGTAGAAGATGCAATCATGCATAAATCAGTCTGACAACTTCTAAAATACATCTTGTAATTTGGGTAAATATGCGCAATTGATTTCCCATAGGTGGTAATGGTAAAGTTTTCTTCTGTAGTTCATTCCATTTCGTAAACTTGGATATGTATGATGGCTCGTTTCGAAGCTGAGACATTTTCACATATATGGTTAATTTTTCGGGGTACGAAGTGAGATTCATTTTTCCGTAAATTCGCATACCCTGAAAATCCTTTCGTGATGCGGCTCCTCGTGGTAAAAAATCCCTTTTTTCACACAATAATTTTTTTGAAAATTTAATACTTTGAATACATTTAATAACTCCATAGTTTTACACATTTATTCTATGGTCCTAATTTCCAAATCAGCACAAATGGTTAAGCTCAGTCACTTGTGAAAAATAGAAACATGTCCAATATCACTACACAGATTTTTTGTTTACGCACAACTTTTGAGTTCCTCAATGTGAGGCGCATTAGGGATATTGACCTATATTGAAATCCATAGTTCTGATTTTTCCAAACATTCTTGTGTGATTTTCATCGGTATGACTTTTTGAATAAATCTGTGTATTTTTTTCTATTTCTGAAAGAAAATGAAACTTGTTTTAGCACCATAAGGCAATGACCCTTTTATTGCTATATTTATTTATTCTGAATACAAGGTGTAAGTATAATTAATTTCTTCCAGTATACCCTCACAAGTCATAATATGGATAAAACTTCTGATGATAACCTTCAATTACAATATACAGACCCTGTTAAAGCATTTAATAAAATTTGCTGATGTCTAAAAGTGCATTTTGACTGAGAAATTATGCAAAAATGTAGATTTCATAAAAAAAAAACAAAAATACTTAATTATTTTTACCAGTGGAAATCTGGTATTTTCAACTATAGAAACCACTCTAAACTACTGTGAATGTCATATTTATCATATAATTAAAGCGCAATGAAGTGCAAAATTTCAAAACTTGTCCTTTCACATAATTCTATTTGAAAAAAAAAGGTTTTTTTTAAATGTATTTCATCACTTTATCAGTGAGAAATGCATATTAGATTTTTTAAGTAAACATTATGATATCACACGTATTATGATGTCATTAAATAACGACCGATTA
The DNA here is from genome assembly GCF_021869535.1 of Mytilus californianus. Classification (NCBI taxonomy): domain Eukaryota; kingdom Metazoa; phylum Mollusca; class Bivalvia; order Mytilida; family Mytilidae; genus Mytilus; species Mytilus californianus. Next base: position 88,637,796 of record NW_026262701.1, read on the forward strand.
AAATAATGCTAAGTACAGTTTGCAGTGTTACATGACGAACAGTTGCCTCAGGGTTTAACTCGAAATGTCGAGTGGAAAAGATCAGTAACTAAGCATTTTTATATAATATCAAGATCATAGCAGCAGTTTTCATATCAGCATATTTTCAACATTCTGACTGTAATTTCAATTGCATAAATATCCATTAAAAAACAATTTAGAGCTTGCCTAGTAAAACAAAATGCTTACCAGTAATTCAGAACTTTTTAAAACCTCTAATTTGCCGTCTCAGGTTAAATTGGAATGATATGACTGAAACTGAAATAAGACAAAAAATTTACTCAGGTTGTGTTATCATTTCATTTAAACACATAAGTTTTATTGAGAGAGAAAAAATCAAATTCTTGAAAGTTTTAACACCAAAAAAGAGAGATGCTTCTCCCTTGTGCCTTCACGACCTTCATTTAAACTTTTTTTATGAGAAGCAATCAGTAGTAGCTTCAAAGGTGAATAGGTGAAGCACTTTCTTTTTAAAAAGTTTGACCCTCCCCCTTTTTCACTGAGAAAAGACAATATCTTGTGATTTGCTACTGTTCATTAAAATATAGCAATTCATGCGTTTCTTAAAACATGTTTGTCTGTTTATTTGCATATTTTAATGACCAGTTACTAATTAACGGTCAAATTATTGGTGTAAAACACATGCATCAAATCATACTCGTATGAAGTGTATTAGTTCCCTTGATTATCAGCTATTCCTGTAGCATGTGCAGACTGGAATGATAATAACATAACAATGTCTTTAGTGTGTCATGTTGACTTACAATTTGATAATATTAAATGTTTCCATAAGTAGGTAGTGCTTTTTTTTAAGTCAATGACATGTGCCTTTCAGCGTCTCATTTAAACAAAGTTTTGATTGTGCCTAAAAGAAGTGCTCCAGACCCGTGCCAGTAATACATTTCAAAAGCGAAAAATTTTGCTGATCTTTATAGATAATGTTAATCTAGAACCAGCTGGGATAACTAGGTATTTATAAAAGACAACTAACCTTCATTTCCATAATTTTTTCTGGTGTAGAAGATGCAATCATGCATAAATCAGTCTGACAACTTCTAAAATACATCTTGTAATTTGGGTAAATATGCGCAGTTGATTTCCCATAGGTGGTAATGGTAAAGTTTTCTTCTGTAGTTCATTCCATTTCGTAAACTTGGATATGTATGATGGCTCGTTTCGAAGCTGAGACATTTTCACATATATGGTTAATTTTTCGGGGTACGAAGTGAGATTCATTTTTCCGTAAATTCGCATACCCTGAAAATCCTTTCGTGATGCGGCTCCTCGTGGTAAAAAATCCCTTTTTTCACACAAGTTTTTTGAAAATTTAATACTTTGAATACATTTTATAACTCCATAGTTTTTACACATTTAATCTATTGTCCTCTACTTTCCAAATCAGCACAAATGGTTAAGCTCAGTCACTTGTTAAAAATAGAACATTCCAATATCACTACACAGAGATTTTTTGTTTACGCACAACTTTTGAGTTCCTCAATTTGAGGCACATTAGGGATATTGACCCATTTACGACCTAATAAAATCGACGAAAAACCACATGATCTTAACTCCTGACCAAAATTCAAAACTCCAAATTTGAGTTTCACATTCTATTGCGTGTATGGTAGTGATGCACATAATTCATTTTATGAATACTAGCAAAAGTGGACGAAAAAAAAATTGTGCCTTTGATGCATATTCAAATATAAAATTTTATTAGAGGAGATATTTATTCGAATGCTTTTAAAAATACCTCAAACATTTATATTCAAATCAAATTTAAAGGGGAGGATTTAAGGTTGAGAGGGTGGCTTATAGAGCTTTGAATCACTATCTGAAGCAAGTGTATATCCTGCTAAAGTTACCAGACTTACATACATAACAAAACTATGGTAGTATCATTTTTACTCAGAGTTGGACATTGACGATCACAAATAATTGGTGACCTGGCATGGTCATACTTGGAATTATTAGCATTTTTGCTTGGAGTAATTTTTTGAAGAATAATGATTTTCTTGGAAAGAGTGGCACTTCAAGATGAATTATCAATGTTTTTGAAATAAATTCGCACCAAGCAATTATGTTGAACTAAAATGGGTTTTTTAAACTCATGTGAATAACCACAAATAGTGAAAACCCAAATTGATCGTAAATATTCAACTGCACTTTTTGGAGTGTAAATAAAAAAAAAAATTTCTCGAAAAAGTAAATTCTAAGCTGCTCTGTAGCATTTAAAAATTTCATTTAAAAGATATTAGTGCATTAATATACTCATGCAGTAATGTTCTTTGGAAATGCAATGTAGCATTACTATGTTCATGCCATAATAACTGAAAGATGTCTAAATGATATTGTTAACCTTTCCTGAAAAGTAATATGTCTGATTTTAATCAATCTAGATTATAGACTCATAAAACCTGTAGGTAACTGCCTTAACAGCGCATTGATTAGAGACACTTTATTTATGATGAATGATATTTGTAAATTTTTTTTTTTTTTTTTTTTTGTAAATTTTTTTGAAGAACTTCGTGGTTGGTTGGGTTATTATTCTGTATAAATTAATTTGCAGAATGTTATAGATAATTTTTTTATGAAGCGAAACCCTTTAAAAACTTGGCTAATTTTGTCCATCAATAGACATTTAAATACTTGGATATGCTGAATCTAACCGTGTATTTATGTGTATTTAGATTTTAGACCACAATAGGTAGATATGGTAAAAGTCCAATTTCAAAATTTCAGTTCTTTGACCACATTCATTCTGTGTCAGAAACATATGCTGTGTAAAATATTTAATCACACCCCAAATTTAGAACTGTATTAAGCTTGAATGTAGTGCCCATACTTGCCCCAACAGTTCAGGGTTCGACCTCTGCGTTCGTATTAATCTGTGGCCAGCGGAGCATTTTATGAAATGTTGTGTGCATTTATACTTGCTCTGTTTGTTCTCAAGACAAAACGACCAAGGTTAAAGACTTTTGATTTTTCTACGTTTTACACTACTATTCCCCATGCTCATTTGAAAGATCGACTTCACCATCTCATTAAACAGAGCTTTTTCTATAAAATTGGGAATCGTAGATACAAATTTCTTGTTTTGGGTTACAATAATTCATATTTTGTGAAAAACCACACTGAATCTACCAGAAAATATACTGAAGATGATATTATCAAAATGCTGGACTTTTTGAACGACAATATATTTGTTGAGTTCGGAGGATTTATATTTCAATAAACAGCCGGTATTCCAATGGGAACTAATTGTGCACCCCTACTGGCCGATTTGTTTTTGTACTCGTATGAAGCAGAATTCATTCAGAACCTTCTAAAAGACAAAAAGAAAAAGCACCTTGCAAAATTCTTTAATTTTACTTTCCGATATATTGATGATGTTCTATCACTGAATAATCCATATTTCAGCCAAAACACACATCTCATATACCCCAGTGAACTTGAAATTAAGGATACTATTGATACTAGAAGGACTGCTTCATACCTTGATCTTTTCCTCAATATTGACACAGATGGACGACTTCACACGAAAATCTATGATAAACGGGACGATTTCAACTTCCCAATTATCAATTTCCTATTTCTCAGCAGTAACATACCCTCTGCCCCTTCGTATGGTGTTTACATATCTCAATTAATACGTTATTCTCGTGCTTGTTCACACTATATGGACTTCATATACAGGAGTGTGCTCCTTACGCAGAAACTGCTCCAACAAAGTTATGAGGAGGACAGATTAAAAATGACACTCCGTAAATTTTACGGACACCATCACGAATTGGTTGATCCATACGATGTGTCTTTGTCCAAACTAACTAAGGACATTTATACCACGTGTTATATTGTGGTTTGTCATTACGTCGTCTGATCTTTTACTTACCGAACGTGACTTATTCCCGATTGTGACTGTTTTGCTGAGTGTGAAACCGCATTGCTATAAGAAGTGTCACAAGTTCATGTATTTAATTTGATATTTGTTATTCTCGTCGGATTTTGTCAAATGTCTTAACGTCTTTTCTGTTATATTCGTGTGTTATGGTAAAGATAATTATTCACCCCCTTCATTTATTAGATTTAAGTGTGGTTCAACGAAATTTATACGATATATTTGGTTTACAGTTTGATTCAGAAGAAACACCGACATAGCTAGATAATACAATTAATTACCTAATTACTACCACAATTTGATATTAATAAGTATTGTTATTTTCATTGTTATTAATAAATATAATGTCAATATTACAAATCTAATCTTGAATCAATTCTTATCCTATCTTATTTTTGGGAAATATTTTTACAAATTCAAATGTGACGTCACTTTGTGTGTTTTTTTAGAATTTCAAATGTGACGTCACTTTGTGCGTTGAGGCTTTGGCTAACTCGGCTGTGCATTTTTATGTGTTGGATTAAGTTGTTTTATGTAATGTATCCGTTTTTATTCTGTAGTTAGTCCCCACTTCGGTTTTATCATGTATATCTATTATATAGTCATTTTATAAAATTTACTGTTTGCAAAATAAATTATTCTAAATAATAAGGATGTTCTTGTCCCAGGCAGAAAACCCTGGCCGTGTTAGGCGCAACTTTTTGGAAGTTTTGGTCATCGGTGCTCTTCTGCTTTGTACTTGTTTTGGCTTTCAAACTTTTTTCATCTGAGCGTCACTGGTTGGTCTTGTGTGGACGAGACGCACGTCTGGCGTATTGAATTTTAAGCCTAGTACCTTTTGTTAGCTATTATTCGTGTGTTTCTTTCTCCTATACGTTCTCCCATTTATTTGTATTGTGGTCCTGTCATGTGATGTTGTCGTTTTGGTGTTGTGTTTGACGTTGCCATAAAAGCGGGAGGTTTGGCATGCCATAAAACCAGGTTCAACCCACCATTTTTTTTCTTAAAATGTCCTGTACCAAGTCAGGAAAATGGCCATTGTTATATTATAGTTCGTTTCTGTGTGTGTTACATTTTAATGTTGTGTTTTTGTTGTGTCGTTGTTCTCCTCTTATATTTGATGCGTTTCCCTCAGTTTTAGTTTGTAACCCGGATTTGTTTTTATCTCTATCGATTTATGAGTTTCGAACAGCGGTATACTACTGTTGCTTTTATTTATCCCAGAAACTTGTGTACACTGGAATTGTTATCATAACTTATTCATTTGAAATTAACTTTAAAAAAATATGCAAGTAAAGGCACACACATACTGTATTCTTGTAAACTGCATTGTTTTAAAAAATATTAGAAAGAAACAGAATATTCTTTTATCATATGTACAAGCCCTTCTCTAAATTTGCTTTGTGCAAAAAGTATTCACTGCTATTACTCATAAAATTATTATGAAACTGTATTTGATAGTGACTGTCATCTTATAATTAAAATTGGCCACATAGTAATTGTCAAGTACAGTAAAGGTAATTAATGAAATTAAACAAACAAAAAACTTGGTATCATACATTATTGATTGACACAGACAGAAGATATTAGCACGACATTGGATGATTTATACCAAACTGAAAGGACATTCAAAAAGAAATTCAGATTTTCTGAAACACATAATGCATATAACTTTTTTTTCCTTCCATGCCTTTAAATTTTTCCAGGTGCACCTGTTTTTCTGTACATAGAGTAAATTTTGATTGATTGATTGTTGGTTGCTTAACATCCAGTGGAGTAAATTTTGTGTTGTAAATGCAATGTGAATGATAAGGTTAAGTGTTTGATAATTATAGGTTTCATAACGAGTGAGAATTGGATATCGCTTCATATCAACTCGAGTTATTTAATTTCAATATTATAATAAACGAGCCTTCGGCGAATTTATTAAATGTATTACTATTTAAAATAAATAACGAGAGTTGATATCAAGCGATATCCAATTCTCAAGAGTTGTTAAACCTATTTCTCTTATGGTCAACACTCTTATTGTGTTAAATAAAAACTTCCACGAATCGTTGATCTAGTCTTTTGCACATAACAGTATGACGTCATACTTCATTTTCCGGCGTCAAACTTTAACATCAGACATTTTATTACTTTCTGTACGCTTCAAAATGTAATAAAATTTGATAAAAAAAAGATTTCCAGGTGAAAAATCTGAGTGTTTTGTATATTATTGCAGAAATCACATCATGTCGTCTTAACCTTTGAAAGTTATCAATGACCTAACGAATGGCCAATGGAAATGTCTTAATATCGTATCATGATGCTGGATAAGCCAATCAAATCAAAGCAGTTTTCGTATCACTTTTTCGTATCATACTCCGAGCAGTGTGATACGAGAATTATCACTTCATGCAAGAAATAGATAACAGGCCACAACCAACAAGAGAAGTTTATTTCTCTTATGGTTGTGGCCTGTTATATATTTATTGAATGAATATATATTTCTCGAAGCAGCAATGGGAAATTTATCTTTAAAATATGTTAAATTTAATGATTCCAACATAAGAACTGTCCATAATATTTGGAAAAGTAGTGGGACTGACCCATACTCCCCGTAAATATGGCTACTATTAAAGTTAAGAATTGCCACAGGCATTATGATTATTCAGTGTCAGAGGTCTATATTTTCAAAAAACAGTATTTCAGCATACTGCAATTATGTACAATAAACCAGAAGATGTGACACATTTTATACTTAGATGTGACACATTTTATAATTAGATGTGAAAAGCTGTCAAACATAAGAAATCGCATTATACGAGCTGAAATCTTGTCTTATTTCAATAGAAATAAGCCGTCTGTACTGATACAAGAATTCCTTGATAGAGAAGACAAAATATTTTACATTTAATTATTGACTGCACAACTAACGTTTAAGGAACAGTTTCGTATTGAGACATTAACCAGAGAACTATTCTTCTTACTTTACCACAAACGTTTAATTTTGATGTCAGCCGAGTGAATTTATTCTAGTGAAGAGGAGGTGTTAAGGGGAAAATTGTATTTTTTTAGCATTACAATATGCACTTGATTTATATTTACACTGGATTTTAACAATAGAATTTATTCTATCATATATTGGCGTGGATAGTGTTTGAACTATTAACTCGTATCCAAGGTTTATGATGATGGTGATCATGATGAATGATTGCTTACCGTACAGAAGGTTTATGAGAAGAGGTCAATTGATTTTAGATTTTAAGTACTACGATATCCGATGTGCGTATAACATGCATAAGGTGTCAGACCACCAATTCATCCACTTCAATTTAGAACATATGTAAAAGTAGCCCTTCCCTGACAAAACAAATAGTCATTAGTGCTTTTGGTGTCGTTTTCTTAAACTAGCAAACAGATTTGCAGAATTGAAACTTTTGATGAAAGGGAAATATATGTCGACCATTTTGAGCCAAAATTTACTTGTCCATGATCTTGCATTAAAAATTGAAGATTAATGCACTCCAAAGTATACTTATTTAAGATTTTCCAGAAAACCAGTTTTTTTAGTAGCAGTTGACTTCCGAACGGGGGTGATTCATTGCAAGACTTATGACATTGGTTGAAAATTTGCAAATTGAAAGTTGAACGTAAAGCAAAATATTTAGACAGCTGTAACATTTGAAAAATTTGGTTGATTATTAGGTGTTTTGAATTGATGGTCTGACACCTTTAACATATAATATTAACGCTTAACTGTAAAAAAGTGGGAATCTTTTAGATTTTATGATAAAGTGTATATTGACAATTATTGTTTGAGCAGTAAATGTTTTCCGTGAGCAAGAGTTATTTGTTTGTGGAATATATAGAAAGGCTTGACAATTGAATTTATTAGGTATAAGATATTTATATTTCATATCTTGGACGAATAACATGCGTAATTGTATTTACATTCGTATATGTAGTGATGGAATATTCAGCATGCTGTAAATAAGCTACTGCATGAGTTCTGAGCTATTAATTTTACGTTAATGTACATAAACTTTAAACCGATTTATACTAAAGGGCAAAGTTGTGTTACATTTTCTTGTCTTTAGGCAGGTGAAGGAAGTCAACTTTGGAGCGCTTTGATTGAATGTAAGGATATGTATTATATTATACTAGAAGATGCTCGCGAAATCGCGGAACAATTGGGCAAGTGTTTAAACAAAACATTGGGTAAGGGGGTTTACACATAAAAGGGGGGAGAGGTCCGAACGTCTGATGCCCGTGTTTACACATAAAAAGGGGGGAGGGGTCCGGACGTCGGGTGCCTGTGTTTACACATAAAAAGGGGGGAGGATCATTTCGACACGTTCAACGCCTATTTCATTTTGGACAGTTGTGCACCTGAGTAAAAAGGGTGGATGTCGTTTAATTTAGCAAAATGATGCACTTACAATACAATACAGGATCCTTATAGGTCTAACTGTCCTATTTTCTATCCTTTCTTCTTACTTTCACTTGGATTTCGCGGGCATTACGTCGACTGAGCTTGCGCGAAAGCGTATAAGACACGAATCGATAACGGTCTCCGAATTTGGATATTTTCTCAAAAATTGGCGTTTTCTGTTGAAAAAAGATTGTTTCAAAGACAAATTTAGGAAGTACAAAACACTACATTTATACGTCCTATCACAAATATTTCCAACTTTGTATGGTTTCAGAGGAGTTGCGGCTCAATAAAATAGGCCTCTTCCTTTAGTAGTATAGATATCAATAGATATATAGATGTATATCTATTTATGAATACATGAAGTGTATATATTTACAATATAAATTTTGGAATACATAGAAATATTTTTGGAGAATTATTCGAAAAGGCTTCCAAATTTTCATAAATTTGATGTAAAATGATGGTCCCAGAATATATATATAACTGTTAAAAATATTTAAATGTGAATTTCACCGTTGTGTGTGTTCGTGTGCTTTAATATACGGGCGTTGAAAAGGGAAGCTATTTACAACTTTTTAATTTGTTTGCTTGTTTGCTTGGTCTTTCTTGCTGATTATTTATTACAATAACATTTTTTTTTGTCTGTAAGAAGACCATAACATGGATAGTGTTACAAAATTAATGATTTGCACTTGAAAAAATAGTTCTTCAACAACTTTTAATCTAAATAAAGTTTTAACCTTTTAATGTTAGATACATTAAATCTATAGTGCAAAATAAAAATTGAGTGTATTCATTCGGAGATATTTTACGCGATTGCTGATGTGGTAGCCTCCGAAGGGTTTCGATTAACTATTGAGGCATGCTATTTTTGTCGCTGAAGCTGACGTCTTATTTATTTGCTTTGGAAATAGGACTTATTGTATTCAACCTATAAAAGGCTATTAAATATATTGAGATAAACAAAAATACCTTGATGTCATGTATTTTTGTACGGCATGCAGAGTGTAAAACAGAAACATTAATTCAAAGACAAAATACCTATGCATACATGTTTATACATGCAGATAAAATATAAGCAAAACAGATGTAAAGAACAAAACAATAATTTGTAACTTTCCAAAACAAATTAATAAAGTGATAGAGCAAGCTCTGTTGACTTCTATCCATAGTCACATAACAAGAGTGATTTACCGGTATCCTAAATGAGTTTAATCATGTCATAACACACAACTTAACTACTAGAATGTAGAGCAAGCACTGTTGACCCCTTCTAAGAAAATTACTTTTGGACAAAGCAAGCCCTGTTGACTTTTGCCTAATGTCATGGTATCATTTTGAACAGATTTTATTATTTTTGTGAAATTCTTAATTTCAGTAAAAGTTGGAAAAGTTCTAAGTTTAAAGCAAATTATTTTAGTTAAACATTTTATTTCAATTCTGGACAGACATTTTAATAGCTTTAGTTTTGATTTTCACACAAACATATTTCCTTTTAGTAAGCCTTATTGTGTTGTATATAGATTACGTAAGAAGTTATCGGACAATGGTCAGAATGTATTGACAGATATGATTTTTAAAGTGAAGCCGACATGTAATAAGATGTATTTCGGATTATTTCTATTGTTAATATCCGGGTCAAATGTGGTATAGAGTAAACATTGATAGCAAGATTACATAAGTAATTAAGATATTTTTTAGTCATACACGTCACCTATGACCCCACCTATTTTCTGTCAATTAGACTAAAGTTGTCATGGTTTTTGATTAAATGTTAATTTTGATTGGACAACCTGAAACAGTCCCCAAAATTCGAATCTAAAAAGTTAATTCCAAAAAGCGTCACTTTTACATGCGCTCTTTGGAAATAAAGACATAAAACTATTTCAAGTTTTATTGAATATTGTTTCAGGTAAGCAAAGTTAATTTAATTTTGTTAAATATGATTTAAAGCATTCAGTTTAAAGGTTTTCATTACCTAAAAGTAACTTCTGATAAAGTTATTAATTTGCTAATGCGTTATTCTTTTTGAAGAGAAATAGAATTTAATTTTCCTTTTTGTAAAATCTTCATGTTTAGCATTTTCATAGTTATTTTATTTAATAAGAGTTTTCATCTTTTATTATCTTATAAAGAAGTTAATTATAAAGATATTTTCTTTATGCTATAATTGTAAATAGTTGTAAATTATGTTTTTTATAAGAAAAGTCTTTGTTTCTGATCGGAAAATTGGTATACTTATTAAGTCTCCCAAACGAAGTTTGGGAAGACTTATTGTTTTTGCTCAGTTCTTCTTATTATTATTATTCTTCTTCCTCTTCCTCTTCCTCTTCCGCCGCTTTTAAATTTGAACTTGTCCGCACCCGTTCTCCAAAACCGCTTGTCAGATTAACTTAGGTTTTCACAATATGTTAGACTAACATGTCTAGTGGTGCAATCAGGGTTTTGTTTGTGCAATGGGGTTTATAAAGGGGTACTTTGAGGGGCAAAAAGAAAAGAGGGTTTTACTATAGAACCCTATGGGATTTTATTTTTTAAAATTTTCAAATGATTATAAATTGAAAACCATTTATGATAGACACAATCTTTTTAATTGAAAATGTTCTAAATGATAAAACCCATTAAATGAAATACAGGGTTAGTCCCCAGGGGTCATCCCCACCCCCTGCCATTTAAGAAAGTTTCTAATACCTTGTAAGTGGTCAAGATCCCCACCCCAAAACCATATATATTCTGGTTTGTCATGCTAAGATGGTTTAAATGATATACAGGGTTAGTCCCCAGGGGTCAACCCCACCCCCTGCCATTTGAAAAAGTTCTAATATCTTGTAAATGGTCGAGATCCCCACCCCTAAACCATATATATTCTGGTTTGTCATGCTAAGACGGTTTGAATGATATACAGGGTTAGTCCCCAGGGGTCATCCCGACCCCCTGCCATTTGAGAAAGTTCTAATATCTTGTAAATGGTCGAGGTCCCCACCCCTAAACCATATATGTTCTGGTTTGTCATGCTAAGATGGTTTGAATGATATACAGGGTTAGTCCCCAGGGGTCATCCCCACCCCCTGCCATTTGAGAAAGTTCTAATATCTTGTAAATGGTCGAGATCCCCACCCCTAAACCATATATATTCTGGTTTGTCATGATAAGGCAAATCAAATGAAATACAGGGTAAGTCCCCAGGGGTCACCCCCACCCTATGCCATTTAAGAAAGTTCTAATATCTTGTAAGTGGTCAAGATCCCCACCCCTAAACCATATATATTCTGGTTTGTCATGCTAAGATGGTTTGAATGATATACAGGGTTAGTCCCCAGGGGTCATCCCGACCCCCTGCCATTTGAGAAAGTTCTAATATCCTGTAAATGGTCGAGATCCCCACCCCTAACCCATATATATTCTGGTTTGTCATGCTAAGATGGTTTGAATGATATACAGGGTTAGTCCCCAGGGGTCATCCCGACCCCCTGCCATTTGAGAAAGTTCTAATATCTTGTAAACGGTTGAGATCCCCACCCCTAAACCATATATATTCTGGTTTGTCATGATAAAGCACATGAAATGAAATACAGGGTTAGTCCCCAGTGGTCATCCCCACCCCATGCCATTTAAGAAAGTTCTAATATCTTGTAAGTGGTCAAGATCCTCACCCCTAAACCATATATATTCTGGTTTGTCATGCTAAGATGGTTTGAATGATATACAGGGTTAGTCCCCAGGGGTCATCCCGACCCCCTGCCATTTGAGAAAGTTCTAATATCTTGTAAATGGTCGAGATCCCCACCCCTAAACCATATATATTCTGGTTTGTCATGATAAAGCACACGAAATGAAATACAAGGTTAGTCCCCAGGGGTCATCCCCACCCCATGCCATTTAAGAAAGTTCTAATATCTTGTAAATGGTCGAGATCCCCACCCCTAAACCATATATATTCTGGTTTGTCATGATAAGGCAAATCAAATGAAATACAGGGTAAGTCCCCAGGGGTCACCCCCACCCTATGCCATTTAAGAAAGTTCTAATATCTTGTAAGTGGTCAAGATCCCCACCCCTAAACCATATATATTCTGGTTTGTCATGCTAAGATGGTTTGAATGATATACAGGGTTAGTCCTCATGGGTCATCCCGACCCCCTGCCATTTGAGAAAGTTCTAATATCTTGTAAATGGTCGAGATCCCCACCCCTAAACCATATATATTCTGGTTTGTCATGCCAAGATGATTTGAATGATATACATGGTTAGTCCCCAGGCATCACTAATGCATATAACTTTACTGGACCAAACCAATTTTCACTGGACTTTGCCCAATGTCAGGCGACCCTGGGAATTACGAATTATGGGAGCTTCGTTTGGGAGACTTCGTAACAGCATCCTGTTACAATCATTTCTTGTTTTATCTGTTTTTATAGTTATTTATAACATCCGCCTGTTTTGTCGCACTGACCACAGGCGCTTGGGTATATGATACAGAATTTTTTTTAAATTTTTTTTTTTTGTTGATTAAAATATTCAATTTTCTATATTTATACTACATATCTATCACTACTGCGCATGTCTCACCTAGTTTTGAGTGATTTTACCAACTTTGAGACAAACCCCCATTTTACTATCAACACTAAGAAACAAAAAGGCAACTAACTCGACGCCAGCTTGCGTGCTATAAATAAAAAATAAAATTGACCTACCTGGATTCCCCATCGATTTTTATGGAAAACATGCCTTTCTCGCAGTCCGATCGCAGACGTCGTTTCTATTTATCAAATTGGTACTGTTCGTAACATTTTTAGTCCATCTCAAGCATATAATAAAAAGATTTTCACTATTTTCACTAAATTCAAATTTACGTGCCCGGAAGTTTACTGTTAATATTCAGGGGAAGTTACTTTTTCCCGAACTTTTGTTAAAGGGAAGTGATATTTTCCCGGACTTTTTCGGAACATATCTGCAAGTACACATAAAACAAAGGAAGGGATACGATGATTTCCGAACTAATACTAATACCCCCCCCCCCCCCCCCAAAAAAAAAAGAATAAAATAAAAAATTATCAGATCAAATGGTCCACGGATTATTATTTTAATTCTTTCATAAGACAATTTTGTGTGAGCATTTGTATATTCATAAATTACCATGAAACTATGTTTTCCTTTGGTTGACTTGCCATAATTTCTAAAACAGATCTTTTCTTTTTTCAGCAACCAAAAAGTTGCGCCTTTTTTTATAATAGTTCGGAAATCATCGTATCCCTTTATTTGTTTCATATGTACTTGCAGAGATGTTCCGAAAAAGTCCGGGAAAATATTACTTCCCTTTAACAAAAGTTCGGGAAAAAGTAACTTCCCCTGAATATTAACAGTAAACTTCCGGGCACGTAAATTTGAATTTGGTGAAAATAGTGAAAATCTTTTTATTATATGCTTGAGATGGTCTAAAAATGTTACGAACAGTACCAATTTGATAAATAGAAACGACGTCTGCGATCGGACTGCGAGAAAGGCATGTTTTCCATAAAAATCGATGGGGAATCCAGGTAGGTCAATTTTATTATTTATTTATAGCACGCAAGATGGCGTCGAGTTAGTTGCCTTTTTGTTTCTTAGTGTGGATAGTAAAATGGGGGTTTGTCTCAAAGTTGGTAAAATCACTCGAAACTAGTGTGGATAGTAAAATGGGGGTTTGTCTCAAAGTTGGTAAAATCACTTGAAACTAGGTGAGACATGAACAGAAGTGATAGATATATAGTATAAAAATAGAAAATTGAATATTTTAATCAACAACAAAAAAATTAAAAAAAAAATTCTGTATCATATACCCAAGCGCCTGTGGCACTGACAAGACATAATAATTCACCTTAAAGTTACTATTGCATTGAAGTTATAATGTTTCCAATGGTAAGGTCTTATTATTCAAAAGCCTTTTTAGGCATGATTTCTTGATGTGCAATTTATTTGACATGTTATTGTCAGCAAACACATGGTTTGTTATTTTTCTATAAATAACACGTTATTTAGTAAACTTATTTTTAGCAAGTATACATGTAAGGCAAATATTCCATAGCTAGTTCCCCACAACAAAGTATTATATATTTTTCATTGCGTAACATGATTTCATGATAGAAAGTTTCTATTCTACAATTGTTCCCCCCTTTTTATTGTGTAAAGAGTTATCCCCCTTAACAGATTAAACAGGGTCCCCCTAATTAGCGACAAGAAGCGTCAAGAAGCGACAAGAAGGGTCAAGAAGAATAAATTTAGCGACAAGAAGACTATTTAGCGACAAGAAAACTTAAAAAAAATATTATTAGAATAAATATTTTTTTTAAAATATGCATTGACAGCAATAAAGAGATTTTCATTTTTTTTTATTATATTGATAGATGAAGAAATTAATGAGTCAAGATAACATTTGGAGGTTTGCCTGTGATCTGAACAATTTCTTTCAAAGAATTAATATTGATGACAGCTTGCATATATCATCAGCAATATTTTGTTTGTTTAATAGGATAGGTACCTATGTATTCTGCTATTGCTTTCTTCATGGTTTCAAGAGAACTGGCCAGGCATTTTTTTCGAACCAGCTGATTATTTTCTTGTAAGAATTACTTCTTTTCATAGAAGCATAATGACGCTTAAGGATGAACAAATTAGAATCATGGTTGGAGTAAAGGACGTGTGTCCCTTATTGTATTGCTACAATAACATTCAATTAACACCTATAACTGTATACACGCGTCAGACTATACAAC
Source organism: Mytilus californianus (assembly GCF_021869535.1). NCBI lineage: Eukaryota > Metazoa > Mollusca > Bivalvia > Mytilida > Mytilidae > Mytilus > Mytilus californianus. Next base: position 88,652,905 of record NW_026262701.1, read on the forward strand.
TACACGCGCCAGATAGAATGATACAATAATTGTAAATAGTGAGCAACTGTTGAACACACAACATTGTCTTTAATTACCTTTAATCTTGAATCAACTTTAAACTATGCATACACATCATACATATCGTTTGATAAGTCAATACCCAAATAAAATATTCACGTTTTAGTAACATTATCTTTTCTGGACACTGATTCACGTATAATACGCATTTTGCATGCAGTCAGTTTATTATATTTTAGACAAAGAGAGTGTTAAAAAATTTATAAAATAAATATATTATTGTTCTAAAACACAAGACCATGTAAAAATTAATATCGTACTATGACAGGGAAATTTCTATATTTATCAATATCTAGCAATATATTTAAAAAAAAAAAATGAAAATCACTTTACTTTCCGTATATTAAAATAAAAATGTCAATGCATATTTTTTAATATATTTATTTTAATAATATTTTTATTAAGTTTTCTTGTCGCTAAATAGTCTTCTTGTCGCTAAATTTATTCTTCTTGTCGCTTCTTGACACTTCTTGTCGCTAAAATTCTTCTTGTCGCTAATTAGTGAGACCGGATTAAACAAGAGTTATCCCCCCTTAACAGAGAAATGGTTAGATAAGTAACCTCATTGTTTGAATTGGAGTTTCATAAGAAAGATGTTTATATTATTCCTTTATTTAATTCTCAGTATTTAGAATAAAGTTTATCCAAATACCTTAAAATGCTCTACCAAGTTTATATTTGAATGCTTAGAATATTTATGCAAAAGACATGAGATGTTGCTCATACATTGAGTATTGCGATACGCATTATGTTCATGTTTCAGAATATTTATGAAATATTTAGTTATGATAGGTCTATTGCATTATCTATTGGCATTATACTTGCATTATTATATTGATTTATACCTATGAATATTGTTTGTCATTTTATATTATAATTGCTATTATAATTAAACTTTTACATGCGCTCTTTGGAAATTAAGACATACAACTATTTCAAGTTTTATTGAATATTGTTTCAGGCCTTGGCTCCAGACATCACAAGTCGTCAAGGTATAGACCCCGTTGGTATAAGACCAATTCCAAGCAAACACACAGAAACTCTAATTCTGACAACTGGCGGAGACCCTTAAGATCCAGAATACGGTACCTGATAACTGAGGGAGGACAAATCGATCCCTTAAAATTATAACAATTGATGGTATTGGTTGGAAATTAAAAGAAAAACAAGAAATATGATGTACACAGCAACTCACCAGACAACAAATTCGTTCAGAGAAGCAGAATCAAGAATGGAGTTCCTAGCCAAAGTCAAACGAAGAATGGTTAATCATTGCGGGAAAACCAAGGACGTGGTGTATGAATAAAACCTCAACAACACACAGTCAGAAGTTCCTGAGACGCTATACATAGGAAAGAAAGTTTCAATTTAAGATAAGTTGAACAATGATTGACAAATACATAACTATAATACAGATACACGCAATTCCCCCCGAAAACAGCAGAGCAAAGCAAGAAACAGATTTATAGTGCGGTGATAGCATGCAGAATTCGTTACCCACATTTTTCAAGTTAAAGATTCATACTCATTTACTTTGACATTTATACTCAAATTCAGTAAATTCAATATTATTGTCGTTTGTTTAGAAATATTTGCCACTGGACGTTACGCAACCAACAATCAATCAATCATTTGATGAGAAACATGTATAAGTTGTTTTAAATATATGTATGCATATTCTGCTAAGAAAAGTATTCATTAGTCATGATAATTGTTCTTTAGAGAAAATTACTAATTTTTACAAATTAATACTCATTTTATATGTTAACGCTCATGTATTTAAGTTTTACACATGTATGTAAGTACTTATATTTTTGGTTCGTACTCATAAGTGTATGAATGGTTCTCACAAGTTAGTGTTAATCGAAGAAAATTTGACAAGCTCAGTATGTGTTGTAAAAGTTTATCAGTAGAAAAATAATTTTTGCTGCTATGACACATTGACGTCAAATTCTTGCTGTTAAATACAGAGATTGTAGAATCAGGTGTACTCAATAAGTGCTCAGTATTGAATAAGTACTCATATTTTTTAAGGTCTGTACTTATTGCAATTCATTTCAAAAATGGAGAAATCAGTAACTCAGTGATTCATATAGAATTGATCGGTAAAAAGTTTACTGCTATATGGTTCAGATGTTGATGTTATGTTCTTGCATTTTACTCGCAGAATTATCTGCTCAGACCGCACTTATAACACAAGTACTCATATGCTTATGGTAGTACTCAAATTTTTCAGACTATAGTACAAGTCTATCATACACACCAAATATCTTGAAACACAACTGACAAAAATCAATTTTATGAAAACGTCAGGAAATATTACTAAAGCTAATCACTATTTCATTACACAGTTTTGGATTTTCTTTTTTTTTCACAAGGTGTTTTCAAGTCATTTTATTAACAGTAATATTGGCCACCTGTTAATATTCAGTGCTAGAAATGTATGATTGCAACATTCATTTCAAACGACTTGCATTTCAACTTTGTGTTTAAAATTTTATTTTTTTATTATTTTTACATTTTCGTATACAAATTTGTGGTTAGTCAGTATATTTCAGCGTCCATAATTTGATATTTATATCGTGCTTTCACAATTGGTTCAGTGTTGATATGTGTACATCGTTTAGTCAAAATGAGCTTCCAAATCATGATCAAGAGTAAAACATTTTCATGTTCATTTTCCGTATTGAAACACAAAATTATTGTAAAAAAAAAAGTTGTTCACAATACATACTTTTCTGATATATATATCTTAGGTACACAAAATGTTATTCATAACTTAACATTATCATCAAAGAATTCATGCTTTACAATATTTTTTCCACATAATAGTTTGCAGACATCTATAGTTAAAAAATTTTTGTAATCTTTATACTAGAATGGTTTTTTTTACTGCAGTAAAGCAATGAGGACAAAACAATATTTAGTGTTCAGGGCTACTGACTGGCTGTTAGTTATGTTGATGTGTTTGTAGATACTTGTATATATGTGTATGCATTTGTAGTTAAATTATATTACTAAGCTTACAACTCCTGCCAATTATTATTATAAACAAGATCTAGAAGGTTCAAGATTTCGGGACGAAATCAGTTGAAGTAGAGGGGAGTTGTCATGGTATCATTTTGAACAGATTTTATTATTTTTGTGAAATTCTTAATTTCAGTAAAAATTGGAAAAGTTCTAAGTTTAAAGCAAATTATTTTAGTTTCAATTCTGGACAGACATTTTAATAGCATGAGTTTTGATTTTCACACAAACATATTTCCTTTTAATAAGCCTTATTGTGTTGTATATAGATTACGTAAGAAGTTATCGGACAATGGTCAGAATGTATTGACAGATATGATTTTTAAAGTGAAGCCGACATGTAATAAGATGTATTTCGGATTATTTCTATTGTTAATATCCGGGTCAAATGTGGTATAGAGTAAACATTGATAGCAAGATTACATAAGTAATTAAGATATTTTTTAGTCATACACGTCACCTATGACCCCACCTATTTTCTGTCAATTAGACTAAAGTTGTCATGGTTTTTGATTAAATGTTAATTTTGATTGGACAACCTGAAACAGTCCCCAAAATTCGAATCTAAAAAGTTAATTCCAAAAAGCGTCACTTTTACATGTGCTCTTTGGAAATAAAGACATAAAACTATTTCAAGTTTTATTGAATATTGTTTCAGGTAAGCAAAGTTAATTTAATTTTGTTAAATATGATTTAAAGCATTCAGTTTAAAGGTTTTCATTACCTAAAAGTAACTTCTGATAAAGTTATTAATTTGCTAATGCGTTATTCTTTTTGAAGAGAAATAGAATTTAATTTTCCTTTTTGTAAAATCTTCATGTTTAGCATTTTCATAGTTATTTTATTTAATAAGAGTTTTCATCTTTTATTATCTTATAAAGAAGTTAATTATAAAGATATTTTCTTTATGCTATAATTGTAAGTAGTTGTAAATTATGTTTTTTATAAGAAAAGTCTTTGTTTCTGATCGGAAAATTGGTATACTTAATTTATCTGTTTTTATAGTTATTTATAACATCCGCCTGTTTTGTCGCACTGACAAGAAATAATAATTCACCTTAAAGTTACTATTGCATTGAAGTTATAATGTTTCCAATGGTAAGGTCTTATTATTCAAAAGCCTTTTTAGGCATGATTTCTTGATGTGCAATTTATTTGACATGTTATTGTCAGCAAACACATGGTTTGATATTTTTCTATAAATAACACGTTATTTAGTAAACTTATTTTTAGCAAGTATACATGTAAGGCATATATTCCATAGCTAGTTCCCCACAACAAAGTATTATATATTTTTCATTGCGTAACATGATTTCATGATAGAAAGTTTCTATTCTACAATTGTTCCCCCCTTTTTATTGTGTAAAGAGTTATCCCCCTTAACAGATTAAACAAGAGTTATCCCCCCTTAACAGAGAAATGGTTAGATAAGTAACCTCATTGTTTGAATTGGAGTTTCATAAGAAAGATGTTTATATTATTCCTTTATTTAATTCTCAGTATTTAGAATAAAGTTTATCCAAATACCTTAATATGCTCTACCATATTTATATTTGAATGCTTAGAATATTTATGCAAAAGACATGAGATGTTGCTCATACATTGAGTATTGCGATATGCATTATGTTCATGTTTCAGAATATTTATGAAATATTTAGTTATGATAGGTCTATTGCATTATCTATTGCCATTATACTTGCATTATTATATTGATTTATACTTATGAATATTGTTTGTCATTTTATATTATAATTGCTATTATAATTAGACTTTTACAAGCGCTCTTTGGAAATAAAGACATAAAACTATTTCAAGTTTTATTGAATATTGTTTCAGGCCTTGGCTCCAGACATCACAAGTCGTCAAGGTATAGACCCCGTTGGTATAAGACCAATTCCAAGCAAACACACAGAAACTCTAATTCTGACACTAAGACATACTATAAAAGTGTACAATCTAATGTAATTTAGAAGTGCGTTTTTGTAATGATAACACTATTCTAGCTGTTTAATTATGCACACTTCCACAGTTAAAACCATGTTCCTTGGACCAGCTCAATGATAGTTTCAACAATTTGATATGAGACTGGCGTTTATTCAAGTGGTGTCCAAAATTAACATCGATACGTTCTCTTAAATAAAAGATTGGTTGTGAATTAAGCAAAAAGATCCGCTTTTTTTTTTAGAAACCAGACCCAAGTGAAAGCAAATAAATCAAGCAATATGTCCTCGTACTCTGCCTTTATAATTTTTGTATATGACTTACGAGTGACCAGCTCAGGATTTTCCTTGCACATTTATTGTTGGGGGAAATACTAATCTTCTTTAACAAGACTTAGTAATGAAGTATTTTTAAACTTAAACCCCTGAATTTATTTGATTTTGACACCGGTTATAGCCCAGGAAGGAAGAAATTGTTCGATTTATTTTTATTGTGAATTGCATGCCACTTCTTACTTTTACATGTGACTTATAATTGATCAGTTGATGTTGTTGGTATACTTGAAATTATTATAAAAACAGTCTGCAAAGGATCATTCTTTACAACTGCCCAATCAAAATTCATCACTCTGAGTACCTCAAGAAATGTTTCATCATATGATTTTGCAATATTGAAACCAAATTGTTCTGCCAATGGGCTAATAATGTATGCATATTTAAAATGTGAAAATATATTCCAGATATTTACATAATATAAAGACATAAATATCACAAGTTGCAGTACACTGATGGATCGACATTATCTACGTCAGTTATCGTTAGACAGTTAACCCGCCTTTGATTCGAATAGTTCTCAATCATCTTTATCTTCACTTAAATTATGAGAAAGGGTAACCAAGTCTATAAAGTTATCAGCACAAATGTCTTTTCTTGTTTTTAATTCACATTCAAGCCCAAGGGCAAAGTCTTTGTTAACAAATACCTAACCGTCTGGCCTAATACAGAATTGTCAATACCTAAAGTTCGTTCTTCTTGCATTGATGTTGCTGTAAGCTGTAAAATGTGCTGAAACATATCGGGCTGATGTCACAGACGGTTCAGAGGAACAGTGTACTGCGTTTGCTAATGTTGAAGGCAACATTTCTGTCTCTTTTTTGAAAATCCAGTGTTGCAGGCTGTTGTCTGTGTTAAATTATGTTGAAGCCACACGTGATGTACAATCTGTCATCTGCCTATGATTCCAACACGCTGTTGGTTATATGAAAACAAAAACCAGCACTTTTCAATTCAACTGAGCAATCATCGCTGCTGCCATTTCATCAGCTGTTGGCTGTGTTATAAATTAGGATAGTGTATTGACACATCTTACAAAAGTATCGTATGAGCTGTTGATCTTCGTAGTTCATTAGTATTCAGGGTCTGTTTTCGTCCTTTTCATTCAATCGTACAAGCTGCAACTCTTAAAATATTTCAAAAGAGAGACTCTCTGTCACATCTGTAATAGCAGTCATTCCTCTTACCCCAGCTCTTAGATATACACATCTATAAAGGAACCGAAATAGTGGCACAATAAACAGTATCATATGACAAATACAAAATAACCATACTTGAAAATATCTAATACCATTAATTTAAACAATAAACAATAAAACTGTATGTATAATTATGGAAACATATATATAACCACTAGTATATAAAATCAGTGTAATTTATCATAAAAAAGTAGATGTGGTATGATTGTAAATTTAGACGACAACTACCCAACAGTGTCCAAATGAATAGAATTTGAGCAACTTTAGACCACCGTACGACCATCAACAATGAGAGCAAAAACCCACACCAAATAGTCAGCACTACAAGGGCACTTGTCAAAATGTGAAACAATTGAAGCGGAAAAAAAAATTAACAAACAACAACATTCCAACAGTCTGATTTATGACAAAAAATAAATAAACGAAAAAGAGTTATGACATACAGCAACCATATAAAACTATATGTATAATGATACAAATATAACCACAGAAAACCATATGTATATTGATATATAAATAACTATATGAAACCATATCTATAATGATACAAATATTACCACAGAAAACCATATATATAATGATACATATGAATACCCATATAAAACCATATGTATAGTGATGTGATACATATCTAAAATATAAAACCATATGTATAGAGATGTGATACATATATAACCATATAAAACCATATGTATAATGATACATAAATAAAATATAAACCATATATATAGAGATATGATACATATATAACCACAGAAAACAATATGTATAATGATACATATATAACGATAAAAAACCATATGTATAATCAGGAACATATATATTGACGGGACTTGACACTACCTGATTGTAGTCGATTTATCGTCGTGCCATAGTTAATAAAGATACGATACAGAAACGGACATGTGTTAAAAACGGACTCGCTATTATCCTAATAATTTCTGATATTATCAATTAAATGTCATTCAAACTAGTTTTATAGTGATGCTAGTGTATCAAACTTGTATTCTGTCACTTCAAATTTGTTAAAATCGCAAGCATTTCATCACAGAATTGTGCAGAATGCAAACCAGGTAATAAAAAAATGGCGGCCATTGCCGCGATGATTTACAAATTCCCAAACTATTATAAAACACTTCACATCAAATAAATCAAACTTATTTTGGTAATGTTATATGACAAAATATATCTACTAAATGATAAAACTTGTATTTATTTACAATTAGAGTTATGTGGTTTATTTGTTGAGCAGTTCTGATAATTTTTCAGTCAGACGCTACCAAAATCCGTAAATCTTGGGAAGTCTCGGGGAGTCCGAGATTTTATCAATTTTATACTGAAAAGCGTATCAGATTCATTTCCCGTTAGATATACTGTTCCCAGGTATAATGATACATATATAAAATATAAACCATATGTATAGAGATGTGATACATATATATCCCTTGATAAATCTAATTTATACATATATTTATTATAAATTTGAAGAATTGTCTTGGCCGTGTGATATGACTTTTGTTATCAACTGCTTCCGGTATATATCAACTGTTTCCGGTTTATACCAACTGCTTCCGGTTATTATCGCATGCCTTTCTTTAACGTAATCGCAAAGCATTTCGACGTCATTCTGCAAATTCCGGAAAATAAACCTCAGTGGTACATTTAAGTGAAAAACATAGCTAAGTAGAATAACAGAAGGAATATTAGGGAACAGGAAAATATATTATTAAAAAACGCAAAACAAATAATACAATAAATGAATTTTATAAAGTTTTAAAAATGTTTTCATGTCTGTATGGCTTCTGCTGAAGTATATAATAAAAAGAACATAACATGAAATTTTTCATATCAGACTCCTTATCAGCCCATGGTCAAAATCATCCCACGAGCCTGTCAGCTCTCGGGCTGATATCATGACCTAGGGCTGATAAGGGGTCTGATATGAAAAATGCCATGTTATAATCTATATATATATACATATATATATATATCCGTTTCGATTCCTAACATCACTGAAGAGACATTAATTGTCGAAATCCGGATATGGTGTACAAAAACCTTTGCACCTTTTGTTTGCGGTATAACATCTTTTCCGCAAGTTTATTGTTTTCTGTTTAGTATTAAATTTATAGTTAAGATCCATTTATTACATCGGTGATCCGTTTATTTGGCAATCGCCAATGGCAGTCAGCAGGGTTTAAGAACATTAGTTGTTCGACCTGTTAGTCAAATGCGTTTTGTTAAAATATACTTTTTCACTCTTTTGGTCTTTTGGAAAATGTTGTTTGTGCTGTATTTAGACCCCTCTAACAAGAAATTTGTTTTGCATGCACACGTATAAAAATTGCGGTTTTTATCCAACGCAATCATAGGTTTGAACGTTGTTTTCAATTTAGACTTGTATATATATATATATTTATTATATACTTAGTAGTAAATACAGATAAATTGTATGTGTAATACAATCATTGGCAAGCGTGCTGTATCAGCCACCCGTGATGATATCGATATCAGCACGGTTGCAAAGGCTTTATCACACCTTTAATCTGTATGACGTCACGTCATCGATTGCAGTCACTGTTGCAAAGGCTTTATCAAACCCCTTCTCTGTATGACGTCATGTCAAACCTATAATCTGTATGACTTCATTTCAAACCTTCTTATCTGTGTGACGTCATGTCACATAAAAAACATCTACATGAGGTATATGTATATAATAAAGTGTATATGATATGGCTTTTTCAATATCACACACCGTATCAACCCTCAACCAATATAATCCCTCGAGCAGAGCTCTTGGGATTATATTTGGTGTCTCGGGTTGATACGGATGTGATATTGAAAAAGCCATATGATATTCACTATATATATATATATAATGATACATATATAACCATATTAAACCATATGTTTTTAATGATACATATAACCACAGAAAACCATATGTGTAATGATACATATACCATATAAAACCATATATAAATAGATTCTACCACTGCATCGAGTGTGATACGATATTTATCCACTCGAGACAGTTAAATTTTCAAATTTAAAACGCGAGGCTCGCCAAGCGTTTTAAATATTTAAAATTTAACTGTCGAGAGTGGATAAATATCGTATTACACGAGATTTGGTGGTGGAATCTGTTTCTCTAATGATTTTCAAACAATACACAGGCAAATTTATTCCTTCTTTTCGAATGATCTGCAAAAAGATGTGTTCTTTCTATGTGACGTCATCAGGCATGGTCGCCTTTTTTTCATGCCGTCACAATAGGAAATTCAGAGGAAAGCAAGAAAATTCGACGTCATAATCGGATTTTAACCAATGAAGAACTGAGATCAAACGAACCACACGTTGATTAAATATTTTTTATACAATGGGTGCAGAAAGGGATAAATTGACGAATAATTAGAGAAATAAATGATATAGAATTTGAGCAACTTTAGACCACCGTACGACCATCAACAATGAGAGCAAAAACCCACACCAAATAGTCAGCACTACAAGGGCACATGTCAAAATGTGAAACAATTGAAGCGGAAAAAAAAATTAACAAACAACAACATTCCAACAGTCTGATTTATGACAAAAAATAAATAAACGAAAAAGAATTATTACATACAGCAACCATATAAAACCATATGTATAATGATACAAATATAACCACAGAAAACCATATGTATATTGATACATAAATAACCATATGAAACCATATCTATAATGATACAAATATAACCACAGAAAACCATATGTATAATGATACATATGAATACCCATATAAAACCATATGTATAGTGATGTGATACATATCTAAAATATAAAACCATATGTATAGAGATGTGATACATATATAACCATATAAAACCATATGTATAATGATACATATATAACCATATAAAACCATATGTATAATGATACATATATAAAATATAAACCATATGTATAGAGATGTGATACATATATAACCACAGAAAACAATATGTATAATGATACATATATAACGATAAAAAACCATATGTATAATGATACATATATAAAATATAAACCATATGTATAGAGATGTGATACATATATAACCATAGAAAACCATATGTATATAATAATACATATATAACCATATAAAACCATATGTATAATGATACATATATAAAATATAAACCATATGTTTAGAGATGTGATACATATATAACCATAGAAAACCATATGTATATAATAATACATATATAACCATTTAAAACCATATGTATAATGATACATATATAACCATATAAAACCATATGTATATAATGATACATATATATCCATATAAAACCATATGTATATAATGATACATATATATCCATATAATACCATTTATCATATACTTGTAGAAAATAATGGTATAATTCTACCCCTTGATAAATCTAATTTATACATATATTTATTATAAATTTGAAGAATTGTCTTAGCTGTGTGATATGACTTTTGTTATCAACTACTTCAGGTATATATCAACTGTTTCCGGTTTATATCAACTGCTTCCGGTTATTATCGCATGCCTTTCTTTAACGTAATCGCAAAGCATTTCGACGTCATTCTGCAAATTCCGGAAAATAAACCTCAGTGGTACATTTAAGTGAAAAACATAGCTAAGTAGAATAACAGAAGGAATATTAGGGAACAGGAAAATATATTATTAAAAAACGCAAAACAAATAATACAATAAATGAATTTTATAAAGTTTAAAAAAGTTTTCATGTCTGTATGGCTTCTGCTGAAGTATATAATAAAAAGAACATAACATGTAATTTTTCATATCAGACCCCTTATCAGCCCATGGTCAAAATCTTCCCACGAGCCTGTCAGCTCTCGGGCTGATATCATGACCTAGGGCTGATAAGGGGTCTGATATGAAAAATGCCATGTTATAATCTATATATATATATATATAATGATACATTATATAACCATATTAAACCATATGTATATAATGATACATATAACCACAGAAAACCATATGTGTACATATACCATATAAAACCATATGTATAAATGATACATATATAACCATATAAAACCAAACGTATTAAAGATACACATTTAACCACAGACTGTAAACTTGAACAATGATTTGTCTAATGACATGGAATACATTACTAATGATTAAACAGCAAAAAAATAGTTTTTTCAAACTTGTATAGATAATTACATGTTAAAACCTCGGACGTTTTTGGTTTTTTTTTTGTTTGTTTTTTTTTCCCCTTCATTTTTTTCCTCAGAAAATATATACGTATCGTGTGGATATTCATACAAACAGACGATCTGCCCTACCAACAGCTACACAAATATTTTTGATGTATATATTCAGATCTATTTAAAGAAATGAAATTTATCAACAGCAAATCTTTCGTGTTTAAAACAGGTCTCAATGTTTACAAAAAAATATATTATTTACGCGATTTCAGAGTTGAAGACCATAAAACCGACCTTTCGGAATACCTCGACACTTAGTACATTCATTGTTCACGTACTTACATCATATATGTACATAATATGTAGTCCGAGAATGACGCGAATATCTCGCGCCAATTTCTCTGATGCATTCTCGCTTGCTAGATACCACCAAGTTGAATAAATATCGATCTGGCTTTAAAGTGTGAACAACATTGATGAAATCAGCACTGTCAGTGCATTTTGACTCGGACGCCATGCACCTCCACATAAACTTGCAAATTCAACCTGAATTTTTGGTATTGTCGAAACCAAAATTTTATCGGCCTTTCGCACTTTCACATATGTATAACAAGATCATAATTCATGCACGAATAAATGAAAACTTTATAAATACTCAATGAACCATAAATTATAATGCACAATTCAAATCTAAAAAATAATTACGTTATAAATCAAATAAAAGTATATTAAACCGTGTCTATAAATTTATTTCAGGTGGCTTTACCTTTTTAGCTATCACTTATATTAATTGTGTCTGTACATTCCACATTATCTTCTGACAAAAACTGCTCTCTGCGTCATTTCAGCATACAACATCGTTGTTAAAATTTAAAATCTTCACTTTTCTTGAGAAAACAAAAATGGCGTCCGCTAGCATACAGTGCAATTGTGAGAATGCTGGCTAATCTAAACACATGTGAAGAGATAACAAGCACCTAATCCTCATTGGTCAATTAATTAGATAACATTAAACAATCATACTGGTAATTAATCTTGACCCTGATTGTGAGATGACCATACTGACCTTAACTGCCTGTAATCAAAAACTTACATAATTCACAGACAACCCCATGCAAATTTACAGTTTCATATTACTCTTGATAAGAATAATTTCCTGACAAAAATGTTTTTATGTACTAAAAAATGATTTTATGACTAATGCCTTTTGGCTTTATAAGTTATAACGAGAGAAAAACAATTTAAATATTTGGCTGTTTTCACTTTAAACTGTTTCCTTGATTAAAACATGATAATAAGGCTAATTGTTATACCTTAGTGTGTTTTTTGGGCCCATTTACGGGACGTATTATGGTATACCGTTGTCCGTCTGTCCGTTTGCCGTCTGTCCGTCCGTCCGTCGTCAACATGTCGGACATTAACTCAGAAACGCTTACACCAATTTGCATGAAACTTTGGGGAATTGTTTATATCTATTGACGTGAGCTTCCTTTCGTTTTTTATAAATTTTACCTTTTACGTTTCCGAGTTTTGGGGTTTTATTCATTATAAAAAAGGGGTTCTCCAGTTTTTAGACAATAACTTAAAAACACTTCCACCAATTTGCAAGAAACTTTGGTGAACTGTTTATATATATTGACATGAGCTCCCTTACGATTTTTATCAATTTTAGATTTTACGATTCCGAGTTATAGGGTTTTATTCATTACAAAAAGGGGGATTTTCCACTTTTTGGACAATGACTCATAAATGCTTTCAGCAGTTTTCCTGAAACTTTGGTGAATTGTTTATATCTATTGACTTAAGCTCCTTTTCGATTTTTATAAATTCAGATTTTACCTTTACTAGTTATGGGGTTTTATATTTTAAAAAAGGTTTTTTTTCAGTTTTCGGACAATATCTTTAAAGTGCTTTGAGCAGTTTTAATTAAACTTTGGTGACAGATTTATATTTATTAAGACAACCTCCCTTTAGTTTTTTTTTTATAAATTTCGGATATGACATTGAGAAGTTATTGAACTTCATTCTTTGAAAACGAGACGGGCGTATCATGCGCTCATGGCGCAGCTGTTTATCTTTATATAAAACTATAGACGGATACATTTAATATTTTTCGGAAATTGTTTGAAAAAAAAATTAAATGTTAATAGTTTTAAACACTATTTACTGGGAATGAACTATTTATAGGGGCGAACATTTTCCTGTACTTTCTGTTTAATAAAACACTTATTTCCTGGCTATTCGAACAATTGCAAGTTCATTTTTTCCAATCAACACCAAACATTTACCTCCTCTTTAAAAGTACAAAAATGTTCCAATGGATTTGAGTTTTCATGTGGTTCTGTTCAAAATATATTTTTTTCCATTATCATTTCTCCTTAATTTATAAGGATGTATGCCATACCTGTCATCCAGAAGTGAAAGTACAGGTCATAACTTAAGTTGAGTGAAAAAATATCAGGTCATACATATTAACAGCAAATCTCTGAAAGTGGAAATGCAGGTCCTGACATTGTATTGACCAGGTCATTGAGGTAGAGAATATAGGTATTAACCTGTTTGAACTTTTTTCTACAGCTTTTAAAACATGCCTGTTTCTTTAAAGTTAAGCTAAGTGTTATTAGAAATTAATTCTGTACTAAAAATTATTTAAAATTGCATTTCATATTTTTTATTTTAACTTAATTGCATTTATGAATTATGTCACTAGTAATTATTTTTATAGTAACAATAAAACCATGGCACCTACTTTTACATTCACACTACTTTGAATGAATTTAATAAACTCCAACTAATATAGGTGATGTTCTCTTTTAAACAGGAGGATGATAAACAGAAGCAAAAGTTGTTTACATCTGTAATACGTGTACTCAGTGGGATATCCAGTGAAAGAAAACTCACTCTTATGATAGAGTCGAGAAATCTAATAATCAAACAACCCCGGTGACGATTCTGATCAAAAGTTATTTCTAAATAATAATTGTACATTTTAAAGAAATTATTTTTTAAACTGTGTTATTAGAAATATACATACAAATAAAAGATATTTTATGTTCAGTATTTATCGAGATAATTGCATTAGAAGCTTGTGAAACTGAAATTAAAAAAAATGCCAATCTTTGCTGCATATTGATAAAAAAAAATAGGAAAAAATCATGTACATACAAAATCTAAAGATCTTTCAGGTCACCAATTTTTGGAGTGTTCCACAAAGTCCATAACATGTTACAATTTCCCAAAATATACTTATTTTTCACATTCTAAGTTTTTGAGTACACCGGTCTCCTCTTGTCACGTGAAAATTCCGTATAGAAATATTGTCTTTTCATGAATATAACAATATAAAAGTATGTCTGTGCAGGTTATAAAATTTAAAGATAAATATTCTTATAAAGTAGGCATAGCAACATTTTAAACCAATTTTATGCATTGGCAAATCTTGTTTCCAAGCAGATTATTTGGTTCTGCCACTTAACATATTCTATTGACTTTCAAAAAATTCAAGGTTAAAGTTTGTGATTCAAGGTCAGTTTAAGGGGAACCACTAATATGACTAATGGTTAGTCAATGATATTTGGTATGCAGTTGTATAAGCATTGGCATGTCTCATTTCTTCAGGAATTATTTGGCCCTGTCCCCTCAGTCATGGTCTATTAACTTTAAAACTTTTGCATAGCTTTCATGTTTAAGTTTGTACTCAAGTCAGTTTAAGAGGAAACCACTTATAAAATCATATTCGCTAGCCAGCGAAGATGACTTATAATTTGACTATTGGTATGCATTTACAAGAAATTTACATGTATTGTCAAAGTTTGGAATTTAAATTCTAACTACTATTTACGCCCTAATAATTTGTGTAAAATTTCATGTGAAATCAGTTAATTTTTATATATATTGGTGCCCTTTTAGAAAAAGTCCAAATGCCTTTTTAATTTTTTGGGGGTTGCAGTCCCTTTTGCATATGTACCAAATAAGTGCAAATCCAGGATTTTGAAAAGGGGGAGGGGGCCTGGCAAGCCAATGTTTGGAGTGATACTTTTAAAAAGTTAATGCATTTATCGTATGTGAATCCCCACAAGGGGACCCACCCTCTAAGCTCCCCTCGTAAGTCCGCTTCTGTCCAACATCTCCTTTCATTTATAGTTTGAATATCTGCATGCATGGTCATCCACATTAAAGATTTGTAACAGTATGGTTATAATATATCATTTGAGTCTTTCATTGAATCCATTTTTAAGAACTTTTAACTTGTGAGTGGTATATTAATCTACATGTCTTTTGGCAATGCATTTTTATTAGGTTGATATCTTATCAATGCACTATCCCACATCTCTTTTCATCATGTTCATGGACTTGTTGTTTGCTGTTTACCTCAGTAACATGATAAATGTACAAGTGTTACATCTGTTCTAATTAAATTGTTTTAATTAAACCATTGAATATGAGAGAGAGAATAAAAAGCTTTTATCTGAAAGCAACATGGTAAAGTGTTTCATGAGGGTCTGGATGGGGTTTACAGAATAGAGAATAATGGGCAAAAGAGTCCGTGTATATTTGCGTCCATTCGTTTTTCGTTTTGAAATATCAAAAACAAAAAACGAAAAACGAAAGTGTTTTCATTTTTCGTTTTTGATTTTTAAAAAACCAAAATGAAAAACAAAAGTGTTTTCGTTTTTCGTTTTTGATTTCTCAAAAACCAAAACGGAAAACGAAAGTGTTTTCATTTTTCGTTTTTGATTTCTCGTGTATATTTGCGTCCATTCGTTTTTCATTTTGAAATGTCAAAAACAAAAAACGAAAAACGAAATTGTTTTCATTTTTCGTTTTTGATTTCTTAAAAACCAAAACGGAAAACGAAAGTGTTTTCATTTTTCGTTTTTGATTTTTCAAAAATGAAAATGAAATCAAAAGTGTTTTCGTTTATCGTATATGCTTTCACTAAACAAGAAAAACATCTTCGTTTATTAAGTTTGTATTCATTTTCTGTATTTTGTTCTATCTAATTCTCGTTTTACGTTGTACAATATTTTCCTTTCTTTTTGCATAGTCATCGGTACCCCGGTGTATTTTCTACTTAATGTAGACAGAATAGACCACCTGACTTATGATTTGAACTAAGGTGATTAATGAATCAAAGACTTTCAAATTTTCTTGTTTTTATCTATATTAAAATGTAAAATTACTACATTTAAATATTAAATGAATCACAAATTTAAATAATACAATGAAATATTATATAAAGATGGTAAAAATAAAACGATTGATTACAACATCACATTAACAAGGGAGGTTACTACTTATTTGATAAGAAAACTAGCCCTGTCGTTAAAGTATGCACAGCGGTTATCAGATCAATAGTATTTCAATCGGAGATAATGTCGACGAATGGAAAAGACTTTATCAATCTGAACAATAAGGTTGCCTGATCTATCTTTAGGCGTTTATAAAGTGGTGATACGTTTAAAATTAAGCGATCATATTGTAAAACCCTTAGAGTGTACACTTTGGGATGTGGTACTATGAATCTAAGTAAACTTTAAGATTGAAAGACTTTTTGTAAATGGCCCTCGTTTGAAATAAATAAAGACTTTTGGTTTGGTTAACTATTTTATTTTTGTTTATTCATTTTGACGATAACTACTTAAAACATAGAGAACATACATTGGGTTGCGATACGTGTACTAAAAATTTAGTTAAAGATTGATGTACTTTTTAACTAATGGCTCTAAAGAGCCTGTGTCGCTCACCTAGGTCTATGTGCATATTCAACAAAGGACACTCTCCAACATAGAAGACGAGAATAAAATTCATGACAAAAATCTCTGTTTTGTTGGTCTTGTATTGCTGATCATTTAGTCTGCTTAGTTTCTCTCTGTCTTCTCTAGTTTTTGCTTAAAACACAAGAGAGGGTATGAAAGTGACTTGTTAGTAGATCTTGCCTTATCGGTCATTTTTGTGATTTAAAGTGTCTATGTATCTATTATAATTGTTATCATGTAAAGCAAAACCCCCAAAAAATGATTAAAATCGTCATTAAAGGGCAATAATTCCAAGGAGACGTGGGACGATTTCATCAATATTGTTTTAATTGTAGATATTGTCTTGCTGATCATTTTTGCTTATTAAAGTTTCTATCTATCTATTATAATTTTTAAGATATACATTTGTAAGGCAAAAACGCAAAAAATGGTAAAAATCAGCATCCAAGGGCTATAACTCTATTAAGGAGTGGGCTGACGGTTTCGACAATTGAACTTATTTTTAGAACTTGTCTTGCAGATCATTTTTGCATTTTAATGTTTCTCTGTATCTATTATAGTTTTCAAGATAATAGGCAAAAATGAAAAAAATGGTAAAATTTGTCATTTAAGGGCAATAACTCCTATAAGAAGTCGTCTGACAATTTTGACATGAATGGACAACAGCGCTCAATATTCAGAACAATTTTGCTCATGTCAGATTTTCTCTATTCATAACGGTTTTCGAAATAATAGACAAAACTTGCATTTTTACCTTACGTTCTATTTTAGTCTACGGACACATTTTTCAAACTAGATAACCCAAAAATGATTGTGGCCAAGTTAGTTTAAATTTGGCCAAGTAGTTTTTGAGGAGACGATTTTTGTAAAGGTTAACGGACAACGACGGACGACGGACGACGGACGACAGACGACGACGACGACGACGGACGCCAAGTGATGAGAAAAGCTTACCCGGCCCATTGGGCCAGGTGAGCGTAAAAAGGGCCATGGTGTGAATAAAATACAGGGGGAAATTGGCCATTAGTCTTCCTTTTGTAAAATTATTTACAATTATTTAATGCGTTCTTTTTGTACAGTAGATACGTGTTAAGAACATAGCGACAGCAAATATATACGGAAGCGAATATGGACCTCGTCTTAGCTTAATATGTATCTCGGACAAGTTTAAAAATCAGTGCAGATCAACTAAGATTGAGTTGATGAGAGTAAATGCGATTATATAAGTTAATTGAAAATGGAGGAAAAGAGTTTTACGTGTGCTATTAGCATAACAGATGAAATATAGTTTAAAGTCTTTTCATTTAACGTAAAATTAATCCTATTCAGCTACATGACGGTGGATATTCTGCACGTATTATCTTTTTTCTTCAGTGTTCTTTTTACAAGTAAATTGTGTATTACATGTTCCCTTGGTGCCGCCTGGAGTCAAATTACAATGTATAGTAACCCCTCTTCATCAGATACGAGGTATTTTAATCAAATTATAAATACTAGTATGTATACAATGTGCGTCTAACTCCCACTCTGCCATGCACCACCGTCCCTTGGTGGCTTTTGCAGTTGAATTACATAATTTTATCCAATTGATTGCAAATATAAACAAAATGCTCAGAGGTGCGCAGAATGATACGACTGCAGATGTCGAACCATGAACAGTTGGGACAAGTATGGACACTCAAATCAAGCTTGATACAGCTCTCAATTTGAATTTTGATTAAATATTTGACACAGCATAGGTTTCTGACACAGAATAAAGGTGGTGTAAGACCAGGAAATTTGAAATTGGACTTTTTTAAAATAAGGAGATGAAGTATAATTGCCAATGAGACAACAGTTACTATCCACCAAGGTTCAAATAAAGTTGATGTAAGCAATAAAAGGTAACCGTAAGGCTTTCAACAATGAGAAAAACACCATACCGTATAATAGGCTACAAAAGGCCCCAATATGAAAAATATGAAACAATTCGGTTGAGAAAACTAACGGCCAAATTTTTAACAAAACAATTAACGAAAAATAAATATGACAGACAAGAACCAACGACAACCACTGTACTACAGGCTCTTGACTTGAGACAGGCACGTACAGAATGTGGTCCAATATCCAAAATCTAAATACATTTGTATAAGGTTAGATTCAGTACCAAGAATTTAATCTACTAGTAGTTAGCAATGGACAATAACAGCTAAGTTTGTCAAGGGGTTAGCTTCGTAAAAAAATTATATACATGTATATATATATTTAGCATTCTTAAAATTAATTTATATAGAATAAAAACAAACCTACCACCAAGTTCAGAACTTCTTAAAAATATTTACAAAAGAAATAAAAAAAAAAAAACAATTCACAAAATATCATTCATCATTGATGCAATATCTTTAAAAAAAATCCATTAAACTTACCTTTAATTGAAAAGATTTATTATTGAATAGAAAATTTCAAACTATATTTATCTTTAAAATTAAAATTTAATGCGGTATCTATTTTTAACCGGATTTTCGAAGGAAATATCGGTTATTAAAATGGTGATGTACGGCGGGCGGCTGGGCGGATCTACGGGCGGCTGCCAAACAGTGTCAGCACAATAACATGAAAACGCTTTAACATTTTTTTTCCAAATTTAAATATGTTGTTTCCTGGGACTTAATGAAAGTCTAGTTCAATTTTCAAGATTTCAGTATATCTCCTTTGTGAGTTATCGCCATTTTTGATATCCAAAAGTGGAATTTTAAAATATTTTACTGTAGTTATCATGTTATGATTTGTCTTGTCTCACAACAAAAATTGGAGTGACATATTTATTTGAAAATTATCTATTTCCTAAGTGGTTATGATTATAAGCTATATCATTAGACATTTTGAAGATTATTACATTATTAATTATGTTAGAGTACTATGTTCAACCATAGTTCTGTTCAATTAGATATTAGAAATATTTTAACATATGATAATGATTTATTTTCATTATTAATTAGATCTGGGAAATATCTTAGCATATGATAATCATTGGAGTGACAGATTTATTTGAAAATTTTCTGTTTCCTGATAAGATCTGTAGGACTGTATATATAAAGTTTGAAATTTACCAGAAGGACTGTATAAATGAAGTTTGAAATTTACTGTTCATTATTAGACATTTTGCAGATAATTAAGTCTCCCTAAATCAGGTATATTCTTACCCCCACCCCATTCAATTTGAGAATGTGTTTTTATCTTTTAAACGGTCGAGATCCCCACCCCTAAACCATATATATTCTTGCATGGGACAATAAAACAAATCAAATGAAATAAAAGGCGAGTCCCCTGGGGTCACCCCACCCCCTTTTGTCTGAGAACATGTAAACGGTTGAGATCCCCACTCCTAAACCATATATATTCTTGTATGGGACAATAAAACAAATCAAATGAAATATAGGGGAAGTCCAAAGAGGTCACCCCACCCCCCTTCATTTTGAAAACTTGTAAACGGTCAAGATCCCCACCCCGAAACCATATATATTCTTGTATGGGACAATAAAACAAATCAAATGAAATAAAAGGCGAGTCCCCTGGGGTCAACCCCACCCCCTCCTGTTTAAGAACTTGTAAACGGTCGAGATCCCCACCCCCAAACCATATATATTCTTGTATGGGAAAATAAAACAAATCAAATGAAATATAGGAGAAGTCCATGAGGGTAACCCCACCCCCCTTCTTTTTGATAACTTGTAAACGGTCAAGATCCCCACCCCGAAACCATATATATTCTAGTATGGGACAATAAAACAAATCAAATGAAATTTAGGGGAAGTCCGTGGGGGTAACCCCCACCACCCTTTTTTTGAAAACTTGTAAACAGTCAAGATCCTCACCCCTAAACCATATATATTCTTGTATGGGACAATAAAACAAATCAAATGAAATTGAGGGGAAGTTCCCTGGGGAAACCCCCACCCCCTTCTTTTGGAAAACTTGTAAACGGTCAAGATCCCCACCCCTTTACCATATATATTCTTGTATGGGACAATAAAACAAATCAAATGAAATATAGGGGAAGTCCAGAGAGGTCACCCCCACCCCCCTTCTTTTTGAAAACTTGTAAACGGTCAAGATCCCCACCCCGAAACCATATATATTCTTGTATGGGACAATAAAAAAAAATCAAATGAAATAAAAGGCGAGTCCCCTGGGGTCAACCACATCCCCTCCTGTTTAAGAACTTGTAAATGGTCGAGATCCCCACCCCTAAACCATATATATTCTTGTATGGGAAAATAAAACAATTCAAATGAAATATAGGAGAAGTCCATGAGGGTAACCCCCACCCCCTTCTTTTTGATAACTTGTTAACGGTCAAGATCCCCACCCCGAAACCATATATATTCTTGTATGGGACAATAAAACAAATCAAATGAAATATTGGTGGAGTCCCCGGGTTCACCCCACCCCCCTTCTTTTTGAAAACTTATTACACATTTTGCATATAATTAAGTCTCCCTAAATCATGTATATTCTTACCCCCACCCCCTTCAATTTGAGAATGTGCTTTTATCTTGTAAACGGTCGAGATCCCCACCCCTAAACCATATATATTCTTGCATGGGACAATAAAACAAATCAAATGAAATAAAAGGCGAGTCCCCTGGGGTCACCCCACCCCCTTTTGTCTGAGAACTTGTAAACGGTTGAGATCCCCACCCCTAAACCATATATATATTCTTGTATGGGACAATAAAACAAATCAAATGAAATTAAAGGCGAGTCCTTTTGGGTCAACCCCACCCCCTCTTGTTTGAGAACTTGTAAACGGTTGAGATCCCAACCCCTAAACCATATATATTCTTGTATGGGACATTAAAACAAATCAAATGAAATATAGTGGAAGTCCATGAAGGTAACCCCCACCCCCCATCTTTTTGATAACTTGTAAACGGTCAAGATCCCCACCCCGAAACCATATATATTCTTGTATGGGACAACAAAACGAATCAAATGAAATTAAAGGCGAGTCCCCTGGGGTCACCCCACCCCTCCTGTTTAAGAACTTGTAAACGGTCGCGATCCCCACCCCTAAACCATATATATTCTTGTATGGAACAAAAAAACAAATCATATAAAATTTAGGGGGAATCCACATGGGGATCACCCCCCCCCCCCCCTTTTTTGAGAACTTGTAAACGATCGAGATCTCCACCCCTAAACAACCATATATATTCCTGTTCGTCATTTCAAGAAGATTTGAATGACATACAGGGTCAATCCATAGGCGTCACTTATGCATATCACAAACCAATTTGTACTGGACTTTGGCCAATGTAAGGTGACCATGGGAATGACGAATTATTGGAGCTTTGTTTGGGAGACTTCGTAACAGCATCCTGTTACAATTATTTCTTGTTACTGATAAGTTTTATAGATTTTGAAAAGACATTGAATTAATGATAAATGAGATTTTGGATTTTTTTCTTCTTTTCTTTGGTAAATTGTTTGAAGAATTTTGTGGCAAGTTTGTTTGTTATTCTGTAAAAACTAATTTTCTGAATGCTATATATATTTTTTTTTTATGAAGTGAACTCCTTTAAAAACTAAGCTTTATATTGTTTATTAATAAACATATATTTAGATTTCTGATTTTGGGTCCAGTTTTCAGGTTGGTCCAAATCTAGGTCCAAAATTAAACAGTGTCTGATTTCAACATAAATTGAATAAATATAGGGTTCTTTGAAATGCTTAATCTAAACCTGTATTTCTTTTCATTATTAATAAGATAATACCACATTGAGGTCTAAAGTGTCCTAAATTAAACCTTTGTTTAATTTTATCAAAAATTGAATTTTTTGGTTCTTTGATATACTTATTCTAACAATGTTTGAGTGTTAAATCATATCTAATTTTAGAGAACTTAGTCATCACTGGTTGTTGTTATTATATTATTGATTATAATTTGAAAAATTGCATCATATCTTATTTTTGGAAAAAAAATTATCCAGTTTGAGTTATTTCCCTTTGCACAGAAAATATTGTGGATAAAATTAACCTGTGTTTCATTTCAACATAAATTAAATACATATAGGGTTCTTTCAAATGCTGAATCTAAACCTGTATTTAAATATTAGATTTTTGGGCCCAGTTTTCAAGTTGGTCCAAATCAGGGTCCAAAATTAAACTTTGTTTGATTCAACGAAAATTGAATTTATGGGGTTCTTTGAAATGCTGAATCTAACCATGTATTGAGAGATTTTTGATTGTAGGCTTCTTTATCAAATTGGTCCACATTGAGGACCAAAGGGTCCAAAATAAAACTTTTGTCTGATTTCATCAAAAATTGAATTCTGGGGTTCTTTGATATGCTGATTCTAATATGTACTTAGATTTTGGATATTGGACCATAATAGGTAAATGTCCAATTTCAAATATTTCAGTTCTTTGACCACATTCATTTTGTGTCACAAACCTATGCTGTGTCAAATATTCAATCACAATCCAAATTCAGAGCTGTTTTAAGCTTAAATGTAGTGTCCATACTTGCTCAACTGTTCAGGGTTCGACCTCTGCAGGAAAATTCGGTTTGCTGTCTTTTTGACAGCCTCTTGTTAACTGTGAATCTACTTATACTTTCTATTAATTGTGCAATACAACTCTGAATTTTGATTGTGATTAAATATTTGACATATCATAGAATTCTGACACAGAATGAATGTGGCATAAGAATTAAAATCAAAGTACTGGATGGTCATAAGCACTTCTCTGTACATGAAAGTAAGGTTAAGGTACATAGATATATTTTTTTCTGAGACAAGTTCGTGTGTGGATGATGAATAAATGAGAGGAAATTCAACCTCACCGTAATAACTATTATATTGTAGTGATATAATCATTTGTTATCAGTATACTCTGGTTTGATGTTATATATTATATTAATATTTGTATAACAGTTTTATATAATTTTCCTCCATTTGTATGTCATTCTATTCTACTATTCTTATGATAGTGCAGTGCAAGTGCATGGTGGACACTCTTCTGTAATAATTCGCTTTTCTAACAGATTGGATTTGAGTAGGCATTCATATTTTCCCGAGTTTGTTGCAAAACGTTCTTGAGATATTCTAACGCATGCGTTAACACACAAATTTTCGGTATTCTTGATTTGTTATTGATATACATATTTCTCAAGACAAAACATTTTCATATCATTTATCTATGTTCTTAAAATTATTTTCATGAATATTTTTTGATGAAATTAATATATAACAAGCGATAAGAAGTGTTATTTTGCACTCGATGATATCCGCGTAATTATACAAAATACGTTCAGTTATCAGTCAAAAAACGCAATTCACGTGGGTAGAAATGTCTGTGGTAATATAACACCGGAATGCCCTCACGGTCATTCGCTGTAAAAAATGAAATTGGATATTTATCTATCATGATCCAATATTCAACATACAAATAAATGCGTAGATTAGGCAATTAAATTTAAAGACCCCTTGAATCATTTTTTGTTAAAATCAAACTAAAATTGATTATGAACGCTTTGGACCTTAAATGTGACCTATTTGAAAACCGGGCCCAAAATCAAAAATCTAAATAAACGGTTAGATTCATCAAAGCGAAGAACCCTAATAATCTATTCTATTTGTTAAAATCAAGCAAAGTTTAATTTTGGACCCTTTGGACCTTCATGTGGACCAAATTGAAAACGGACCCCAAAATAAGAATCTATGAATACACGGTGAGATTCTGCAAATAAAAAAACCCAAAAATCCAAGACTTTGAATGAAACCCCATTGAAATTGGTCAAGAAATGAAAAACGTATGAAAAGTATAAGAAAAGTATTGTTTTTAAGTCCTTTTTCCTAAAACGATTCATTTTAGACTTATACTTAAGTTATTGTCCGGAAACCAGAAAATCCTAGTTTTTTTTACCGATTTTTTGGTCCATAATTCTTTAACGTTTTGGACCATAACACCCAAAATCAGTCACAACGTTTCTTATGATGTATGAAACCTTGTGGTACAAATTCATTGAGATCCATATACCTATAATTAAGTTATTGTCCTGAAACAAGAAAAATGCTTGTTTTTGGTCCTTAATTCCTACAAAGTTGGGACAATAACCCTCAAATCCATTCCAACCTTCCTTTTGTGGTATGAAAATTTGTGGTCAATTTCTTAAAGATCCATACACTTACATGTATACTCAAGTTATTGTTTGGAAACCAAATGTCTTCGGACGACGACGACAAACGTCATACCATTATACGACAGCAAAATCACTCTTTTATGCAAGGTTGTGCCTGAAATGGTAATGATGGATGGCTTTTTAATGTCCAGTGGCAAATGTAATGCATATTCAGGACGAGAACATGTTATAGTAATATGAATTATTAACCCTGCTTTGGATTAGACCAACACGCTGAGCCGGACGTACTAGTTCGTGATGTTATATTTCGCAGGAAGACATGTTATCCTACTCGGATTCAATATTTTGACTCGGAGCCGACCAGTCTCTGCTTTTACTTATTAATGGCGCGTGCTTGTAGAGAAGCAGCAAAAACAATTTTAAAATCTTTGGTTTGACCAGACCGAAGTTCCCATAACCTCCGCAATTTCATGCACATCTTCACATTACAGGTTGCAACACTATGCAATGACTTTCGATTCCAAAAAACGTTTAGAAAACTATGTCAATGTGCTTTCCCATAGGGTTTTATGCAGAACAATTATCGGAAATCTATGGTGATTTGCAAAATAATTGTCAAAATCAAACTCTTACTGAACAAAGTGACTGT
Organism: Mytilus californianus; assembly: GCF_021869535.1. Classification (NCBI taxonomy): domain Eukaryota; kingdom Metazoa; phylum Mollusca; class Bivalvia; order Mytilida; family Mytilidae; genus Mytilus; species Mytilus californianus. The sequence goes on from NW_026262701.1 coordinate 88,679,172, forward strand.
ATCCAAGTTGTAGTTATTGCATGAATACTGTCTTAATTTTAATATTTGTTTTGTTTTTTACCTTCTTAATTTCTCGAACATTTATACCGAAGTAACTATTTACCAATGTTTTACGTGGGTGGTTTCATGTGAAAGACAACTCTGTTCTTATGAACTGATTTTTACACCACCCAGGTATGAGTTGGGGAGTATCACTAGAATATATAGGCCTGTTTGAAGTCAGAATTCTTTGATTCTGTTGTTGTCGTCGGTAGCTGTATGCCATATATGTTTTTTTTCTTCAATTATTGTTAATCATAAAGGGGTCACCATTAATAAAATTATATTATTTTTCACGGGGGAGTAGTAGGGGATAGACAGGTTTTGAAAATGAAAAGCCTAACCTGGTGTATATAAAAAAAACAGGCACAAGAAAATGAAAGAAGAGTGACGCTACAGTACCAACAGGTAAAATGTATTGTTGTTTTTCCCAGCCTAACCCTCCTAATAAAGATAAAACCAGAAAAGTGCTTTGGACCCAATAAATTAATAAAATTTTCCCATATTGTCACCAGGAGCAAAAGAAGTTAAGTAACTATATGCTGGCAAATTATTGAAGCTCACGTCTTAATTGATAGTCATAAAAATAAAGAGAAAACGTATGATTACCAATAACAATCTACTGGAGACAGAAAACGTTGGTGAGGCAACTAGTATAATGGTCTGGATTGGGGTCCTTAATTTCTGTATTCTTTAATGTTTTAGGCCACTTTTTCTAATCATTAAACTTTTTTGCCAATTATTCTCTATTCTTTATATTCTAGCACCGCATTATTCTCTTTTCTTATTTTTTTGGTCCATTTTCTCTATTCTTTGTATTTTTTGCCCATTATTCTTCATTCCGTAACCCCCCGTCCACGTGGACCCTCTAGTATAGGTCACCATATAGCCTTCACAAAGGAATAAAAGTCATCACGAATAGGCCCCGAATGTCAAAATGATTGAATGCTAATCCCATTTTGAATTGTGAACTTTCGGAAATTTGTTTTTCAATCAAACGATCTTAATAAAAAAAAACAGATTATCGTCGTGAATGTTCGTGTAATAGTACTAATACTGACAGATGGATCTAGGTCATCAGTTCTAATCATCTTAGATTACTAACCTTTCAAAACTGAAATGTAAAGATCATGCATCCTTATTGTTCAGATTGATAAAGTCTTTTCCATTCGCTGACATTATCTCCGATTTAAATACTATTGATCTGATAACCGCTGTGCAGGGCTAGTTTTCTTATCAGATAAGTAGTAACCTCCCTTGTTAATGTGATGTTGTAATCAATCGTTTTATTTTTACCATCTTTATATAATATTTCATTGTATAATTTAAATTTGTGATTCATTTAATATTTAAATGTAGTAATTTTACATTTTATTATACATAAAAACAAGAAAATTTGAAAGTCTTTGATTCATTAATAACCTTAGTTCAAATCATAAGTCAGGCGGTCTATTCTGTCTACATGAAGTTGTTAATACACTAGATTACCGATGGCTATGTAAAATGAAAGGAAAACATTGTACAACGTTAAACGAGAATTAGATAGAACAAAATACACAAATGGAATACAAATGTAGATGTTTTTCTTGAAAAATCAAAAACGAAAAATGAAAATAATTTCGTTTTCCGTTTTGGTTTTTGAGAAATCAAATACGAAAAATGAAAACACTCTCGTTTTTTGTTTTTTGTTTTTGATATTTCAAAATGAAAAACGAATGGACGCAAATATACACGGACCCAAAAGGTTCAGAATAAAGTACAAAAAATAAAGATAGAGGAATATAGGCTGAAAAAAAAATAAAGAATAGAGAATAATGGGCAAAATAAATAAAGTATTGAGAAAATGGGTCCAAAAATTATAGAATAAAGAAATGAGGGACTATCATCCACACCGACTATATGACATTTAAATCTGTTAAGAAAGTATATTAGATCATATACAGCCTTCATTAATATTGCATTTTTTTTAACAAATTTAGAATTTACAGATGAATGATGCATCAACAAAATAAACCTCTCTACTTAAAAGAAGCAATAGGTCAATTTTTTTCTATTTTACTAATAATTCGATATAATCTAAACCTGTATTTTTCAAATTTTGGTAAAACTACAAAATCACAGAACTTCTAATTTGCTTCTTAAGTGCCAGTCTGCCTAAGGATCAGGCAGTGACCAAAACATGATAGTCTCAGATTTTGATGAAAACTTGCATAAATCATCTGAATAACATGTTATAAAGAAAAACAATACTTTTCAGACCAAATATATATGGTTGCTATGGAAACCGGGCCATTTGATTTTTCCAAAGCATCAAGTAATAGAGGTTAACATAAAATCCACAGTTTTTCACTATTTAATTTGAAACCTGCTGTTTATATAAAATATAGTATTTCTCCATTGTACTGCAACTTTTTCAACTATCAAATATTCTTGAAAAACAGCTGTTTTGATAAAATTCTATTTCATTCTAGAAATTTTGGGATACGGATGGTCTCCAGGGACCATAATGTCACAAAAAGCCAAAAACGGCCTGAAATTAAGTTCAAATATTTTCTATTACCAGAACAGCACATACATGGTGTTACTAAATATGGAACAAGTAGTGGTCATACTTTATTTCATAAAAAGTCGGTGTTTTTTTTCAAAATAATGAGTAACCATAGCAACAATGTTACCCCTATACACTACAAAAGTCTAAAAGTCTGAAAAGACCAGTTTTTGTCTTAATTTGCCTGAACTTTTACTCGACATTCTCCAAAAGTATGACTTGTGTCTTAAGTTTTCTTGACAAATTTTCATTTATATTAAATTTGTATGAAATTTACTCGACATATTCTCGACATTCTGAATATGGTCTTAAAATTTCTTGACAAATTCTTGACATTTGAATACTGTCTTGAAATTTCTCGACATATTCTCAACATTCTTATTTTTTCTCAGTATGGCTTGACATATTCTGAACATTTTGAATCGTGTCTTAAATTTACTTGACAGTTCTGAGTTTTACAAATCATGACCAATATTCATGATATAACTTTAATCTTTATTTCTCTTTATATGATATACTGTTGTTTCAAGTTACACTTCTTTACAACAAAAATAAAAGTTGGGCATGTAAAATAATTGAAAATTTGGGTATATAAATATTTTTACAAATGCAAATATGGCTATGAAATCTAAAGTATAAAATAATTCAAATGTGAGTGTGTTGATATAAAACAATTTCTATGTGGGTTTTTAAATAATTACAAATTTTTATTCCTAAATATTATAAATTAAATGATTCAAACCAATCATACTGTAGACATATTTCATTCTACATTCATAATATTCAATGTTGATATGGTAAATAATTATTATACCAAAATGTGGTTTATATAAATAGCAAATTATGATGATATACAAATCATTCATTTAACAGAAGAAAAATTTGTGTAATGTCATCTGTTGGAATATATTAAGTATTACACATGGACAGGATGTTCCCCATAAAATTAAGGTATTCCACACCCCCAGAGTACACGCAACTGTCAAATAGAAGTTATTGCTTTACCTGTAATCAGCCATACAACTTATCAGTTGACCAACCATGCCACTACAATTTAAAAAGTTTGTTGATAGATGAAAATGAAAATCATCATTTTGATGAAAAAAAATTGAATTGAAATGGATTTTCTTCATCAAAATTATGAAGCTAATTATTTTAACATAAAAACAAATTGAATAATTCCCAAAGATTAAAAGAAAATTATTATCTACTCCAGGAATAATAAAAAAAATGTATTTATAATGGGTCCCATCAATGATTTCTTTAGAAATCATCAGTCTTATGAAATGGTTCTCAAACAGACATGCATAATATAGATCTAAACATTTTTTTTCTTTTCAGGAAGGAGTTATCACAAATATTTATTTTTGATAAAAAATTATAAAATTCAACACTCAAATTTGAATAAAAAATGTTTTTGGGTTGTTCTAAAAAATGAATAAGGTTTTTGAATCAAGATGGGAACAAATTCTTTGACCTAAACGAAAGCCCCCCCCTCTTTTTTAGCCTCACAAACCCAAAAGATGAATTGTGGGGTCCAAAAGAGATACAAGACACCTATTTTAGTAAAGCAAATTTGACTGGCAGTTTTGCGAACAGCAAAAATCTAAATGCTGTTTGTCAATACCTTCGACTTATATTCCAAGTGAAAACAATTACTTAAATGTTTAATAAAAATAAATCAAAATTAAACTACATGGGGGATTATTCAGGGTATTCCAACTTAGTTGCACCAAAAGGGTATCTTACTATACCAAATTAATCCTTGATTCTTCAAAGTTTAGTTTAGCCATAATAAAAAGGAGTATATAACAGCAATAGAATGTCATAAACAGTGCAGAATAAGTCTGTTCACATTTCAGGCGAAATTTATACTGTTGAGATAGTGTCAAGACATATTTAAGACTGTCAAGAATGTGTCGAGACATATTCAGACATTATTTAGAATGTCAAGAATATGTCGAGACATATTCAGACATTATTAAGAATGTCAAGAATATGTCAAGACAGGTTGAGACAAATTTAAGACAGTCAAGAATTGGTCGAGACTAATCCAGACTCTTATCAGATGATACAGGAAGTGTCGAGAAATTTTAAGACAATGTTCATACTGTCAAGACACTTGTCAAGAAAAATCAAGAACCTTATTAGACAAATTCATACTATGTCAAGAATTTTTAAAAAATATTCAGACAAATTAAGAATGTCGTTTAAAAATTCATGCAAATCAGACAAAAACTGGTCTTTTCAGGCTTTTTGACTTTTGTAGTGATAGCAACAAAGCTAAAAAACAAATTGTAACAAAGTTATTCAATATTAAAGTCTAAATGCATATAAATGAAGCAATTATGATTTATTTAAGCTGGTCGCATTAAAGTGTTGTCAATTATTCCCATTTTGGCCAGGAAAGTACTACATAGCAACCAAAAAATGTCCTTAGCAACCAAAATGAACAAACTAAAAATTGTGTTTTTTTTTTCATATAAAAAAATTCTCCAGTGCAAAATATGACAACTAAGAGGTCAGATATCAATCATGTCTATTTAAAATAAGTAAATTAAACAATATCTACATTTCATTAGCAACAACTGTATCCTCCTAGTAATAAAATGAACCCTTCCATGCCAATAATTAAAATAACAAAAACAAAAATAAAATAATCTCATAACTCTACCAACATGCAATATTTTTTTTTATCTAAAGAGATATCTTTAATAAAAATCGAGGTAAAGGTATTGTGATGGGTTCTCATTACCCCCACCCACCCCCACCTTACTAATAATTGATAAACAGTTGTATGCACACATGCATAACTAATAAAGGATGATATTTTCAAAAGTTTCACAATTTTACTGTGAGCTTACTTCTTATACCAGATTCATATTGGATTGAGACCTATCAATATAGTATCTGACACTATCATGCTTTAAAATTTTATAAAAAACTGGCCAGTGTTTTTCTTTTCAAACAAGCGATCTGCATAACAACCATAAATATTCCTTAGCAACAGTAAATTATGCATATTCCATTTTCTTTCATTCAAATTATAGGTTATATTAAAAATGTTCATACACGTTTTTATGTTAAATGCTTCAATAGGGATCCTTTTCTAATTTTTATGAGATTTAGCTATCCTTAGCAACCAGATTTCCTTCTTAGCAATGGAAAGTGACTATATAAAATAACATATAATCCATAATTCTACCATTTTTTATTAACAATTACACATGTCAGCACAAATATTCTTGTGAATAAAGAACATTAGCATGCGTGAAAGTTTTTTGTTACTCCATAACATCAGCTTCCCTTCCTAGCAACCACAACTCAAAATATGTGTTATTCACATCTTTTCATTCAAATTTGACTTTGAAGAAATCTGAAACCGGCCAGTCTGACATCTACCCCTTACATTCATTCGATACACCACATATAGTTGACCTACTGCTTATAGTATCAGAGAAACAAACCAAATCACTGATCCATGAAATGAGCTCAAGGTCAGGTAAACCCTGTCTGGCGGACATGAAGACACTACAAGAAACCCATATACCAAATATAGTTATTCTATTACTCGTCATAAGTGAGAAATTCACATGGCAAAAAATCATTATTTTTTTTCAAGCAATCGCTGAACCATGAAAGTGAGGTCAAGGACAATATACATATGACAGACGGAAACTTTGTAACATAAGGTATCTGCATATAAGGTATGAAGCATCCAGGTTTTCTACCTTCTATAATATAAAGCTGTATACAAATAGTTTTGGCTGCCGCTGGATAGTAATCCCTATGTCTCACATACTGTGACTTCCATCGCAGGCGAGACAAAAATGAGATGTGTTGTGATCATGAAGATTGCCAATGAGACAACTATCCACCAGAATGAAAATGAAGTGGTAGTAAGTAATTGTATTGTTTATTATCCATGTAACAAATATTTTGTGTCACACTAAATTTTGAGGTTCCAACATTTTGAACTTTAGCAAAATTTTATTTTCAGGTAAAATAGTTTTACCATATTAATAATCATACTTGGATTAATTAATTTAATCTATAGAATTGATCATAATTTGTTATTACCAGTATACATGATAAATGTTGTTGGTTGCTGTCTGTCATATTTTTTTTTTCGTTTATCATTTTGTCATAAATCAGGTCATTGTTTCTTTTCATTTGATTGGTTACACATTTTGTCATGTTGGGGGTCATTTATAGCTGACTATACATTATCGGTTTTGCTTATTGTTCAAAGTCATACAGTGACCTATACTAATAGTTACGAAATGTGACTCTGCTTAATTTGGACTGTTAGATAGTTACATGTATCTCATTGAGAATAATACCAAATCTCCTTATTTAATATTGTGTTATGACCTTGTATGCTCTTATTATGTTGGAAAAAAATTCATGGCAATATATCTTATACTCTGAATAAACTTATTTAAGACTATCCCATTTCCCTATGTAGTGAAACACACAACATTCTGGTCAAAACCCAGTTTGGCATATAATTACAAAAATGTATGTCATAATAAACATGCAACATTTTTCAAAAAGATAACAATAATTTCACAAATTATTGCATTCATTTATTATAGTTCTTTTATAAAGTACTGACCAAAATTAGAGATAAATTTATGCTAATTCAGGAAAAGTTGCTTCCAAATAAATTTATCTAATTTGTGAATGTGAGTTCTTATCATTGTGATATTCAACCAATTTCAACATTTAAATGTTTTTAAAAACCTCAGTCACATACACGTTATTCCTGAATTTACAGTATTGAGATTGTTTAGGTCATTTTATATTTATCATGACTTGATATTTTATCTGTCACTGGGATTAGGTATATCTGTTCTTTAAGTTCAAAATGTCATATGCAATTTCTCCATGAATAGAGGCTAAGTTGTCATTGTTCTCTACTGAAATCTTGGTCAATTTGAAGGCATGCTCTTTCATTGTGTCCATTTACTACAAACATTTTGATCTTCCTACTCAAGTGAGCAATGTTGGCATCACAATATGATTTGCCTGATTGAACTTTGCCGTAGTCGAATCTTTTAATCATCCATCCTGCAATCATATAAAATTACAGTAAAAATCAAAATAAATTAGCAAATTATTCACAGTTCATCAGTTCATGTTGATAATTTTAAGTTCAATGAATCATTTTGGTTGATTGAAATGGTAATGATGGAAGTTTAAAAAACAAACACTAAGAAAATGACCATTCATTTTGGTACATGTTGGTGGATACTGGGACCAAAATATAAATTTATGTATAAGTCCCAGGTTAAGAAATGCCATTAATGCCAGTGGCGGATCCAGCCATTTTTAAAACGGTTATAACCATATGTCCCCATTCAAAAGCATTGATTGTCAAAAAAAGGGAGTGGTACTACCCCCATAACCTCCCCCCTCCCCATCCCACTTAATCCGCCACTGAATGCTAAATACAACTGCATACCAAATATCACTAACTTATCATAAATGGTTCGCCTTTAACTGATCTACATGTAATCACAAACTTTAAAATGTTTACTAAAGTTACAAGGTCAATAGACCATGACTAAGGGGACAGGGTCAAATAATCTCCATGGATATGAGATGCATCAAATTGAATGCTTGTACAACTATATATCAAATATCATTAATTTACCATTAGTAGTTCCTCTTAAACTGACTTAATCACAATTTTTAACAATTCTTAACTACATTGCTACGTTTCTGAGTGGGGAAAGGAAATGCATGACTTTTGTGCAAGCAAAAAAACTCTTGAAGTTGTTGACAATACATATGCAGGTGCCCTGTTCATTACTCTTGTTAAGCATTATCAAAATTTTACCCAAGTTGCTCCAGCAGAAAAATGTAGGTCATATTGACATAGTTCTTGTTGTAACATATGTATATATATATATATATCCTATTTCATTAAATGAATTCACCAATTACTCAAAAATGGGCCAATATGTAAAAATCATATAATTGTAAATCAGCATCCCCATACCGACGGAGAAATATATATGACCTATACAGTTCGGGATGGGGATGATAAAAAAAACTATTTTGTAGCTGAAGTGATTTTTATCTATTTCTTAAATCATAAAATCATGTATAAAAATATATCTAACTTTAAAGTATGGACCCAGTGGGGATGGGTTAAAGTAAACATTCAATTACTGGTATATAAATATCAAAATTCAAATAATGTTTACCTCAGCAATGCAATAGTCTTCTATAGGGAGTTCTTTCAAATAAGGTATGGGTCTTTACAAACCACCTCTGCAAATACAGCAAATACCTGAAGAAAGAAATCAAATTTGTTAAGTCTGATAAAAATATATACATGTATATGAATGAATTATTTATACGATACAAATTTCTTTGTAGCTCTTATTTTAGACCAATTTAATAATATGAAAATAACATTAACTTAGAAAATGATTTCCCTAAGTACTAGTTATGCAGAATATGTTTTAACCCCTGTGAGCTAGAGTTTCAAGGGCTTTGGGTTACTTTTTTTAAGTACCGGTAGATTCAAAAATTATAAAAAAGTGATGGTCCTTAGGCAAACCAAAAATATGTGTGTGTTTTCAAGTACCAAAAATACTGACCCTGTATCTTATGATTAAAAATGCCTACAGTACACCGGAAAGTTTTAATTGTCATTTTTTTTATAGCACTGATAAAAACAATATATTCCTCCCATTTAGCCAAAAAGGTATGGTTTAAAAATTAACAAATAAAAAATACTACAATATTACCTTCCCCAATTTGTTTAAGGCATATCTAACAAAAATAGTTGTGCCTCCGATAACCTTACCTACGCATAAACATGAACCCTTAACATTTTTGTAAGTGTTGAACGAGCCTTATTTATATTGAGTCAAAATATTTCCCCTTTTTAAAGTCAAATAAATAAAAATATTTTCCTACCTATCTAACCTTTTTCTTTTCAGAGTATTAGTCGAAACACAGGTATTATTTTTTTAGACCTATATGCATCATTATGCATGAAATCTTAAACATTTGCTAAATCATACACGTGAACCTTCCAGCGGAAGGAAAATACTCCCTTTTTCAGGGGTCTCCTTCAGTTTAGTACACAAATATTTTTTGGTATTATCACCAGTTTTTCTCAACACCCTTTATGAAATACGAGAAAAAAACAGTTAACTTCTTTTCATTCTAACAGAAAAAAATCTGCCAAGATACAAAATATGAGTCCCCCTTTTTTCATATTTATGTTGAACCTGAATCTTTTTTCAATTTTACAATAACATAATGGGGGAGAAATGGTGTATGTCCAAAATCATCTTGTGAATATATCATAATATGTAAATAGTGTACCTGGTCTAGTTGACTCAAGATTTCTGCAGAACCAAGAAAAGGCCATGCTCATCTGGATGGGCACTGCTCTGTCTGGCTTTGATCTTCCTTTGTGAGACGGTTGTGCTAACTCAGCCTTAAGTCGCTTAATCTCATGCATTTCCTTAAGTTTTATACAATACAGTAAAAAAAATCAAATGTCCTTCCGACTTGATTTTTGCTTATTTTAATCCTTGAGAAGTGGTTCAACAATTCTACAACATTGTCCAATAAGCGTGTTGTCTTTTTCATCCTCAGAATACTGTGAATACCCATATTCTTCGTCAGAAAAGATTGAAAAACTACAGTTCAGCATTGTCTGGGGGTAAATTCAGTAAATAAATATACGTCATCAGGAAACGCCCATTTGGGGGAGGAGCTTTCTGTATAACACTGAAGTCCTGTGCTCTTCTGATTTGTAGATGATGTTTGTAATAAACATTTTTTGATAGATGGATCAAAACTAAAGTTAAAAAAATAAAAAAAATGAATGCTGAATGCACTTAATTTTTATTACTACATGGTTGAAAAGTAATGGGGGTCAGTATAGGAATTAAGTGCGAATCTACAGAGTTTGTTAACAAGGCCATGTGAATGCCCCAAAATGCCGCATGACCCTATGTTTTTATTGTTGAAAAAAATGGGGCTACATTTGTACTTTAATGAATGATATATGAAAGCTTCTGATTTCTAAAGGTAAATCTGGTATAAATTTAATTCAAGACATAGATTTGCATTAAAGTCAATGGGAGATTTTTTACTGAATTTACCCCTATAGGAAAATATGCACTTTGTCTCTGTACTTTAAATTTTCAAGGCCACACAATAATCACAAAGCTCATTTCCTGTAAATATTAATGCAATGGAAGTTTTTTAGAACCAGTTGAAGTTGTTTTTCATACAAAATTCTATGTTTAACTGCGGCTGGCAAGGTGGCACTAAGTATTTTAACACTCGAATAATCTGACTGAATGAAGATATTCATTTTTGTTAACATAATTCATTGCGTTTCTTTAATTAAAAAACATTCTGGAAATTTTTTCAGAATTAGATACCCTTCATCTATGAAACTGGTGTTGAAATGTTTGTATTAGGATTTCTATGTTAAATGAGTGCTTTGAATTATTCTAAATTGTTACTTTAATCTTTTAAATGCAATGTTCGGTCATGCCCAGTCTTATTTTTTCATATTTGACACATTTTGCTTCTTCAGTTTTGCCTGTACAGTTTTGACCAAGAAACAATCCTGATGTTGGGTAAACAGGAATTTCTGCAGAATGTTTATCATTGACAAGTAATTAAAACACAGATTTAGTAAAATGAAACATAATTGTTGTTTTTTATGCCCTCGCGACAAAATGTCGGGGGGCATATTAATTTACCTCTGTCCGTCCGTCTGTCCGTCCGTCCGTCCGTTTGTCCGTCCGTCCGTTCGTCCGTCCGTCCGTCCGTCCGTCCGTCCGGATTAGGATACATTGTTTCTCCGGTTCTCTCCTCCTACAGTTTTGGAGGTACAACTTTAATAGTTTGTAGGATGTTCATACACATAATGAAGGTGTGCATGGCCATAGGATTTTGATCTCTTTTAAATATTCTGAAAATGACAGGTAGTTGGACTTAATCATTTTTTTTGGTACTAGCTGCATAAAGAGATCATGGTTTGTCCGGCTATTTCCTCCTTCAGTTTTGAAGGTACAGCTTTAATATTTTGTAGGATGTTCATACACATAATGGATGTGTGGATGGCCACAGGATTTCGATTTCTTTTAAATATTCTGAAAATGAAAGGTAGTTGGACTTAGTCATTTTTTTGGTACTATCTGCATACAGATATCTTGGTTTGTCCGGTTATCTCCTCCTTCAGTTTTGAAGGTACAGCTTTAATATTTTGTAGGATGTTCATACACATAATGGAGGTATGGGTGGCCACAGGATGTTGATTTCTTTTAAATATTCTGAAAATGACAGGTAGTTGGACTTAGTCATTTTATTGGTACTATCTGCATACAGATATCTTAGTTTGTCCGGTTATCTCCTCCTACAGTTTTGAAGATACAGCTTTAATATTTTGTAGGATGTTCATACACATAATGGAGGTATGGATGGCCACAGGATTTTGATTTCTTTGAAATATTCTGAAAATGAAAGGTAGTTGGACTCAGTCATTTTTATTTAGTCAAAAAGGGGTATATTAGATATTCATGAAAACCGGTAGTTTGTTTCCTTCTCACTTGCTATATAATTGGTCAGCATTCCACTAAAGATTAATGTCTCTAATGCAAAAAATAAGAGTTTTTAGTATTGTCAAATGTGTAATCAATACTGGAAGTTGAACTTAAGTTGAACTTGGTGACCACTGGAAATAGAAAGTGAACTTGGTGATACTAAAACTGGAAAGTAGCTGGAAAGTTGAAGTTTGAACACTGAAAGATGCCAACCCTGCCTTCAGCTTTCAATAAAAGACAACACTTACAAGGTCAGTAGGATTTTAAATCTTAGTATGCTATACATTTAACTTTAGCTTTTTGAACGCTGCAAGAGCTGCATGTCTAATTTGACTCGAATGCTTCTAATGGTATCTGTATTAGTAATAATTTTGTCAGGGATCACAATGTTTTCATGTTTGACAGTGAGCATTTTATCATTTGTGGCACCCAGGAAAATTTGATGCAAAAGAAAAGTTTGATAAATTATTTTTCCATTCAGTTTTCTTTTGTGATTTCTGGCAATACACAAGTTTTTATTCTTTTTTTCAATTCCAAAAATTATTTATCTTAAAGCACAAAAAGCATGTTTACAATTTTTCTCAGTATTTATTGCTACCAATCAGTTAACCTATAGCTACTAGCCAAAAATGACAAAGCGTGATCATCTATACATGTGGTCTTTTAACTGTCCATGACGTTAAAACACTAAATCCCTGGCATGTGTTTTAGTTGATTTTAATCTCTGATGCATGATTTTTTATTATTAATTGTGTTTGGCTTTTAACTAGCTTTCAGTAACTGCCAGTACTATCAAATCGTACTTTCGTGTTAATTTGACCTGTTGATACAATTTGTAATGTATTTTTGTTATTTAATGTTTACTTATTCAGTGTTATATCTAGCCTCACTATTTTTAATATATACAACCTTTGATAAGTGTTTAGTATGACGATAAATTTTCACCTTTGTTCTCGTACTAGGAACAACTTAATTATTTATTTTGTAAAAATTATTTCCGTACTCCATGTATACCTTACAACAAAATTATTTTTATTTAACTGCGTACGTTATGTTATTTGGCGGCATTTTGTCCAAGGTTATGGTTGTCTTTTTGATATTGTTTTACATCTAACCCCCTTGTTTTATTAATTTTGTATTTACATTGTGTCATAGATCAAATTTATTCGTTCAGTGTATGTTCACTTGTTTTTGTTAGTATGTGTTTTGAATGAGTTAAGCCATTTCAATTGGTATTTTATAGTGTGTCTTTCTATGTTGTGATGTTACACTATTGTTTCAGGTAGGGTGAAGGTTGGCGCCTATTAAAACGTTTAAACCCGCTGCATTTGTTTGCACCTGTCCTAAGTTAGGAACCTGATGTTCAGTGGTTGTCGTTTGTTAATGTGGTTCATAAGTGTTTCTCGTTTCTCGTTTTTTATATAGATTAGACCGTTGTTTTTCCCGTTTGAATGGTTTTACACTAGTCATTTTTGGAGCCCGTTATAGCTTGCTGTTCGGTGTCAGCCAAGGCTCCGTGTTGAAGGCCGTACTTTGACCTATAATGGTTTACTTTTACAAATTGTGACTTGGATGGAGAGTTGTCTCATTGGAACTCATACCACATCTTCTTATATCTATTTTAGCATGCTTTCTCATAATCTCAACACATGCATATCTACCTGTATAGACTCCTCGGGGTGAGGTGCTGGGCAACACCCATAGGTAAGATCATTTAACATTGATAACTTAACCATATCTTTTGTTTGTGTAGTGCTCGTTAATCATGTAATGCATGAATGTTTTCTTTTTACCAAATTATCACTTACTTCTGGGCGGCTGAAGATCACGCTATTTTATATTTTAGAAGTTTCACCTTTTAACTTTAGTGATATACTGTATGTACTAAAATGTATCGAAGCAGAGCTCTGAAAATGTACTTAATATTTTTTTATAAAAACCTTAATTGATACAGTCATCATACAGAATATCACGGGAAGTCCACCCAGTAGTGGATGGTTTTTCTGTACATTGTAATAGTTTGATAACTGTAAACTCAGAGCTAGACATCTGACTCTATAATGGGAAAACAACAAAACAGTGAAACAATAGCATAGATCAATTAACACCTGTTTTAATGACCGACCCAATATTGAGCACACCATGTCGGTTACAAAGAGAAGACTTTTGGATTAGAGAGTTGGGAACAGCCATTCCATATGGATGCAATGAAAAAATTGATGGTGTAGGTATTTTGTCTAGTCCCAGGTGTAGTACTGTCAATACACTACAATTATTTAACTCTTCTGCTCGACGAAATAGAAGTCATGGTCACAGAAAATATACACCAACCGCTGTTCACACCGTGACAATTGATAGTCTGTTATCGTCTGTTCAAAAACCTTTAGGAATTCACCATATCAGAACTAAATTATACTCCATTCCATTATCTAAACTTTATTTACTATTCCAAGAGGCCCAAAATACTTCCGTTATTGATTCTAATTCTGTTTTGTATAGATTAGTTGCAATAATCATGGACATTGCTAACCATAGACTATTCAAACCCGTATCCACTACTTCCAAAGATGAGGAAACACGTAATTTTTTAGAGTAGAATTCGCAAATAAAGGTTTAGATGCTATCAATATTAGCAATATTTTCCACCAGAAATCTGTACAAAAAACTATACCTGATTACTTAAAAAATAAAGCTACATCTGTAATTTCATACGCTTACACCAAGCCTATTGCATCCAAAATTTTCAGCCACAAGAGGGTTTTAGAGGCGGTTAACCTCAAAGATGTGAAATACAAACTTCCGGATTGCTCATGTGCATCGTCGAAATACAATTATAGTCCAGCTGGTCATGTTATTACTGGCGACCTTGGCATCGTTACCAATGAACAACTAAGAGAGTTGTTAGCCAAGGGACCAAAATATAGAATTCCTCAGCCCATCAACTGGAAAAAGAACTTCAGGTTAAGGATGGATGCAGTTGAAGACTATGCCAGAAAATGGGTAAAGCGCGAGCCAGATGAACCAGAACTGGACACTCTGTCTGAATGGATCAAATTATTCGATCATATATTCAGAAACGCATTCAGAAACTACGATGTACTATGAGCACAAGAGTTTCTAACCCATTCAAGAACCCGGAGGTTGTGGATGTGGATGCTTTATCCTCTTTGCATGACAAATATGTCGTTGTTCCAGCAGATTAAGCCTCCAATGATATTGTCTTCATATGTAAAAACCATCACTTGGAATGTCTCACAAAAGAGCTTAGAATAAACAGCAAAACTGGTAATCCTACATATTCTTTAAAATCATTTATAAAGGATGAAATTTTACAAAATCACAAATCTGTCCTTCTTTATTTTGGTATTAACATCAAAGAAAACGAGGAAAATCTACCGTCATTATACTGGATACCAAAACTTTACAAAACTCTTTATAAAGAACGATACATAGCCGAATCATCAAGATGTTCAACTAAACATCTTTCTAAAGTGCTGACTACTATTCTTTCTAAAGGAAAAGATGGCCTTCAAAAATATTGTGATGAGATATATTCCACCAGTGGTGTCAATCAGATGTGGATTCTTTAAAAAATTCTAAAGATCTACTGCTAAATCTTAGATCACAATCTCTGCAATTTTGCAGCAACATTAAAACTTTTGATTTTTCTACGCTTTACACTACTATTCCCCATGCTCAATTAAAAGATCGACTTCACCATCTCATTAAACGGAGCTTTTTCTATAAAAATGGGAATCATAAATATAAATTTCTTGTTTTGGGTTATAATAATTCTTATTTTGTGAAGAACCACACTGATTCAACCAGAAAATATACTGAAGATGATATTATCAAAATGCTGGACTTTTTGATCAACTATATATTTGTTGAGTTTGGAGGATTAATATTTCAACAGACAGTCGGTATTCCAATGGGTACTAATTGTGTACCCCTACTAGACGATTTGTTTTTGTACTCGTATGAAGCAGAATTCATTCAAAACCTTCTGAAAGACAAAAAGAAAAAGCACCTTGCGAAATTCTTTTATTTACTTTCAGATATATTAATGATGTCCTATCACTAAATAACCCGTATTTCAACCGGTACTTACATCTCATATATCCCAGTGAACTTATAATTAAGGATACTACTGATACTAGAAGGACTGCTTCATACCTTGATCTTTTACTCAATATTGACAAAGATGGACGACTTCACACTAAAATCTATGACAAACGGGACGATTTCAACTTCGCAATTATCAATTTCCCATTTCCCAGCAGTAACATACCCTCTGCCCCATCGTATGGTGTTTACATATCTCAGTTGATACGTTTTACTAGTGCATGTTCACACTATACGGACTTCATTTACAGGAGTGTGATCCTTACGCAGAAACTGCTCCAACAAAGTTATGAGGAGGAAAGATTAAAAATGACACTCCGTAAATTTTATGGACACCATCACGAATTGGTTGATCTTTACGCTGTGTCTGTGTTTAAACTAACTAACGACATTTTTACCACGTCTTAGATTGTGGTTTACCATCTACGTCGTCTGGTCTGCTAAGTACCGAACGTGACCTATTCCTGAATATGACAGTTTTGCTGAGTGTAAATTCGCATTGCTATTAGACGTGTCTCGGTATTTGTACATCCAACATTCATGTATTTAGTTATGATGTTCCATTTGTAATTCTGGTTGGATGTTGTTTTATGTCTTATCGTTTGTGGTTTTAATTCTATTTCTATTTTTCTTTATGTATGTAAAAGTAAAGATATTAATCACCTTGTTCATTTATATGATTTTTAGGTTAAAAGCAACTATACGCACAGGATTCATTTGTTTTTTTTTCACAGTTTGATTTAGAAGAAAAACTATATTTATAAAATACAAATAATTACACCATTACTAACACAATTCTATATTAATATTCTTGTAATGGTTAGAAAATACATCAAATAACACCATTACAAACTTAATCCCAATTTCATATTGTATTTATAGAAATTTACCTGTGACGTCACTTATTGTGGCGTTGATACATTCGTGTGACGCACAGTTCATTATTCTATTGTGCTGTATTTGTGTTCTATTGTAAATTATTTTAGGTGTTCGTTGAAAATATACTAAAATGTTGTTCGCATCGTTTAAAATTACCAATTTTTCTTTTTTTGATAAAAGCAAATGCATTTTTATTTCAAAGGCCTCAAGATAAGATTTTTTTATGAGATTTTTTAATATAAGGCTTAAACTTTTGCTTGTGTTGAATATGAATGCAATAATTTCTTTATTTTGATAGAAATTATGAACCGCCATTTGATTTCAGTACTTATTGTACATCAGGATTGGTTGTTTTTCATAGATTAAGCTGAATTTCAGGGAAAAGATACTAAATTTTTGTTCGCATTGTTTAAAAATACAAATATTTCTTCTTTCATATCAGAAATAATGCAACGTCAATTGCAATCAGTCATTATAAATGCCTTAGTTAAGAAATTTTGTATAAAATGTGAATAATTGATGGAGAAATATGCATAAACTTTTGTTTTTGTTGAATAGGAATGCATTCATTTCTTTATTTTAATGGAACTTATTGACCGCCATTGGATTTTTGTACTTTTTTTAGTTCAGGATAGGTTGTTTTTCATCAAATTAAAAGAATATCAGAGAAAATATACTCAAATATTGTTCGCATTGTTTAAAATTACCAATTTTTCTTTTTTTGATAAAAAAAAATAATTTGCAATTTTTTTGTAACTAGTTATTTCAAAGGCCTCAAGATATAATTTTTTATGAGAATTTTTAATATAAGGCTTAAACTTTTGCTTGTGTTGAATATGAATGAAATAATTTCTTTATTTTGATAGAAATTATGAACCGCCATTTGATTTCAGTACTTATTGTACATCAGGATTGGTTGTTTTTCATAAATTATGCAAAATTTCTGTGAAAAGATACTAAATTGTTTTAGCGTTGCTTAAAAATGCAAATATTTCTTCTTTTATATCAGAAATAGCGCAACGTCAATTGCAATCAGTCATTATCAATGCCTTTAGTTAAGTAATTTTGTATAAATGGGAATAATTGAAGGAAAAATGTGCATAAACTTTTGTTTTTGTTGAATAAGAATGCATTTACTTCTTTATTTAAATGGAAATTATTGACCGCCATTGGAAATTTGTACTTTTTTTAGTTCAGGATTGGTTGTTTTTCATAAAATTAAAAGAATATCAGAGAAAATATACTCAAATGTTGTTCGCATTGTTTAAAATTACCAATTTTCTTTTTTTGATAAAAAAAATGCAATGTTTTTTGTAACTAGTTATTTCAAAGGCCTGAAGATATGATTTTTTATGAGAATTTTTAATATAAGGCTTAAACTTTTGCTTGTGTTGAATATGAATGCAATAGTTCTTTATTTTGATAGAAATTATCAACCGTGATTTGGTTTCAGTTCTTTTAGTACATCAGAATTGGTTGTTTTTCATAAATTATGCTGAATTTCAGGTAATAGATACTAAATTTTTGTTCGCATTGTTTAAAAATGCAAATATTTCTTCTTTTATATCAGAAATAATGCAACGTCAATTGCAAT
Organism: Mytilus californianus; assembly: GCF_021869535.1. Lineage (NCBI taxonomy): Eukaryota > Metazoa > Mollusca > Bivalvia > Mytilida > Mytilidae > Mytilus > Mytilus californianus. Next base: position 88,697,950 of record NW_026262701.1, read on the forward strand.
CAGTCATTATAAATGCCTTAAGATAAGTAATATTGTATGAAATGTGAATAATTGAAGGATGAATATGTATAAACTTTTGTTTTTGTTGAATAAGAATGCAATCATTTCTTCATTTTAATGGAACTTATTGACCGCCATTGTGTTTTTTACATCATAATGGGTTGTATTTCACAAAATTAAATGAATATCAGAGGAAAGAAACTAAAAGTCATTTGCAATGTTTAAACTCTAACAAATTACCAATATTTCTTTTTTTGGAAAAAAAAATCAGCAATGTTATTTGAAATTAGTTATTTTAAAGGCCTCCAGATAAGTTTTTTTATAAGAATTTTAAGATAATAAGGATAGAAATACTTAAAAATATTGAAAAAAATACACCGAAATTTGCAATAAATGATCATGTCATTTCATTTCCCAAAGCATTTTCGGAAAAAAAATCCAAATCGCGATAAACACCGTTTTAGCTCTCTGCGGTATGAAAATCACCGTTCTTTTATAATAATATTTAAAATCAGTTTTTATCTACATATTTCTTTTCTTTTTAAATTCTTAAAACTTTGCTGAATAATTACAACAAAAATGTTGATCTTTTGTACTTAAATGTTTCGTATTTTCCGTGGCGCCATTTTAATTAAATGAAACGAAACTAAGATTCCGTAATTTGTATTAGTTCATCATGTGACGTAGTAGAGTTCAATCCGTCAGAAAGGTCAATCGGTCCGATCCGTCCGATCCGTCCGATCAGTCAAATATTTTTACTATAAGTCTGAAGGATTGGTGACGTGAGTTTGACGCGAACTTGACTGATGGTGACTGATCGATGACCGCTGATTGATCGCTAAAATAGTAACGCCTAAGGTTGCAAGTACTGTATTTCTGTGTCCTGAATGTTCTTGCATTTATTTGTACTTTATACCTGTCACGTAATGTTGTCATTTTAGCGGATTTTTTAATATCGCTATATAAGCGGGAGGTTTGGCTAGCCATAAAACCAGGTTCAACCCACCATTTTTTTCTTAAAATGTCCTGTACCAAGTCAGGAATATGGCAATTGTTATCACATAGTCCGTTTTTATGTATATTGGCGTTTGTTTCTATAGCAGTTCAGTGTTTCTGTTGTTCCGTTTTGTTTCCATTTATAGTTGATGTGTTTCCCTTAGTTTTGGTTTGTGACCCGAATTTGTTTCAGTTAAATCGATTTATGACTATTGAACAGCGGTATACTAGTACTACTATTGCCTTTATTTAGCTCACCTGGCTTTAGATTTTGTTTACTTTAGATGGGTTTTAATGCTGTTTTCAGCATATTTTGCTATACCACAATGCCCAGTTTTTATTGGTGGAGGAAGCTAAGTTTTTATTGGGGTAGTAAGCTAGAGTACCATCAATGAATGACCTCTACATAAAATTAACTCTTAACTCTGGTGCAACTCAGCACTTTCTCATTGATGAATTAACTTTTGGTTCCACTTGATTGAACAATTTTGAAAATTCCGCTCCTCTGAACAGAGTGATTCTGGATCCTAAAATATAAAGCTCTGAATCTACAGGATACATTGAAAATATATATTCCCATGAATTAAAATCTAATAAAAGTTTGTTTTACAGATCATGAGTGACTTTGTGAAATTTGAGAATGCCAAGAAAAGGAAAAAGAAAATCAGAATGAAGTACAGGAGAAAAAGAAAGGGAGAGAAAGCGCAATGCAATGTACTTCAATTTGTAATTTCTATCAAACAGCACATAGTTGCAAATTTGCTATTATCTGTCACTGTATTGACTATTCTACACGATCAAATACATATTACATTACTGTTTGGTCCTTATTATAAATTTATATTAAAATATTAAGAAAATAACAAAAAAGAAAATGCATACATATTGATACATTAAAGACATTTTTATATTTTAAATAGATGTACACAATTTTTCGCTAGACAAACTAGCTTCATCAGGCGCATACAGGTATCCAAAATATATTTGAAGAATACATTAAAGAAATTCTATTAGATTTCAAATAGATGAATACAATTTTTCACTAGACAAACTAGCTTCATCAGGCACATACAGCTATCCAATATATATCTGAAGGATACATTAACCTCATATATCAGCTGTTCAATATTTCTTTACCAACTTATGTTTACAGAACAACAGCTGGAAACAATACCCAGAAAGGGACTTGAGTGATTGTCATGCTACAAGCAATACCCAGAAAGAAACTTTGAGTGATTATCATGCTACAAGCAATACCCAGAAAGAAACTTTGAGTGATTGTCATGCTACAAGCAATACCCAGAAAGAGAATGAGTGATTGTCATGCTTTAAGCAATACACAGAAAGAGACTTTGAATGATTGTCATGCTACAAGCTATACCCAGAAAGACACATTGAGTAATTGTCATGCTGCAAGCAATACCCAGAAAGAGACTTTGATGTTTGTCATGAGAACACCACTATTCCAACCAGATCCTCAGCTGATACTGATGATACCAATACTTTAACTGGTTCTTACAAACATCTTCAGGTATTTCAATTATTCTTTTACAAATAACCAGCTGATTTTCATTGCTTTTTTCCCACAGTACACAAATTATATACAGTTATTCAGTTTTCAGACACTATATATAGCCAATTAACCAACCCTGGCTATTCATTTGTCACATGTCAGAATGTCGAAAAACCTTTGAAAATTTAATTTTTTTTCAAAGATATCAATAAAAAAGAAAGTTGCAATCAAACATGAACATCTAAAAACGTTATACATACACCTTAGAAACATTTGAACGAAAACAACAAAACAAATACTACAAACAGAAATTACAAGTTATCTAAGACACAATGATAACTCTTTGTATATGCATCAAGTTCAGACAGTTAACATAAAATTTCTCATATGCATTTAAAGTACTGTAAAGGTGTTCACATTCAATAACAAATGAGTATTTGTTTTGCAGAAAGACCCTACATATAGTAGATTTGAAGAATATTTAAGAGATCAACATACTAAAGACATTTCTTTCAAAGGGAGGAGAGATGCAAACAGAAAAATACAAGAAAAAATGAATGAAGAAAAAGAATGTGTGTGAAGTTAGCTGCCGGTTCGTTATTCGTTATTCGATATTCAAATTTTCTAGGTTGAATATAATAAAAAATTAAACATTCGATGACATTCAAAGCATGATAGTTACAAGAATTAAGAGATATAGAAAATCTTTTTTTGTGACCAATTTAAGTTATCGTAAATTCTCGTTGTCCTCAAATATAAACCCTTATGCAAATTGAATATTTCTCTTTATGACCTTTAGATTTTAATCAATTGAATATAATCAAGAATGAACATTTAAAAGATGATATTTCAAGAAACAAAAAGAAACGATCCCTCTATTAGGATTTAAAAATATAAATAGAAACAACTATGGAAAGCCAAAAAAAAAACATGATATTTTCGAATGACTAAATATTCAGCTATATCCAGGAACGAGGGCCAAAGGGTTTGCTTGATCTTCCTGATCTCTCAATCTTCATAATATTATGCATAAAGTTAGTTAAAATATAAACCCTTATGCAAATTGAATATTTCTCTTTATGACCTTTAGATTTTAATCAATTGAATATAATCAAGAATGAACATTTAAAAGATGATATTTCAAGAAACAAAAAGAAACGATCCCTCTATTAGGATTTAAAAATATAAATAGAAACAACTATGGAAAGCCAAAAAAAAAACATGATATTTTCGAATGACTAAATATTCAGCTATATCCAGGAACGAGGGCCAAAGGGTTTGCTTGATCTTCCTGATCTCTCAATCTTCATAATATTATGCATAAAGTTAGTTAAAATATAAACCCTTATGCAAATTGAATATTTCTCTTTATGACCTTTAGATTTTAATCAATTGAATATAATCAAGAATGAACATTTAAAAGATGATATTTCAAGAAACAAAAAGAAACGATCCCTCTATTAGGATTTAAAAATATAAATAGAAACAACTATGGAAAGCCAAAAAAAAAACATGATATTTTCGAATGACTAAATATTCAGCTATATCCAGGAACGAGGGCCAAAGGGTTTGCTTGATCTTCCTGATCTCTCAATCTTCATAATATTATGCATAAAGTTAGTTAATATATAGATAAAAATGACATCAAAAGGAATTTGGGTAAACTTTTCGTCTTCTAAATTTATGGAGGGTTCAAAGTGCCAGTTTGATATTCGAAACATATATTGAAAACCTACCGGAGACCGCTGAAAAAACAGTGGGACCCCCATGGTCTTTCAATATCCACAAAATTAAACAGTATTGTAGACTTTGTATCTATACAGATGCTATATAAAGGATTTTCCAGAAAAAGGTCATCTTCGATATGTACGGAGGGCTTAAAGTGTCACTTTTCAAATAAAAATCGTCAAAAATTCAGGTGAAAGGGCACAGGGCGTTGGCTAGATCTTCCTGATCTCTCAATCTTCATAATATTATGCATATAGTTAGTTAATATATATATATAAATGACAACAAGGAATTTGGGTAAACTTTTCGTCTTCTAAATTTACGGAGGGCTCAAAGTGCCAGTTTGATATTTAAAATTTATATTGAAAACCTACCGGAGACCGCTGAAAAAAACAGTGAGACCCTTCTGGTCTTTCAGTATCAACAAAATCGAATATTATTGTAGACTTTGTATATATACAGATGTTATTCAAAGGATTTCCCAGAAATGTATCATCTTCGATCTGTACGGAGGGCTTAAAGTGTCACTTTTCAAATAAAATTCGTCAAAAATTCAGGTGAAAAAACAGTGGGACCCCCCTGGTCTTTCATTATCCACAAAATTGTACACTATTGTAGACTTTGTGTATATACAGATGCTATTCAAACGATATCCCAGAAAAATATCATCTTCGATATGAACGGAGGGTTTAAAGTGTCACTTTTCAAATAAAAATCGTCAAAAATTCAGGTGAAAGGGCACAGGGCGTTGGCTTGATCTTCCTGATCTCTCAATCTTCATAATATTATGCATAAAGTTAGTTAATATATAGATATAAATGACATCAGAAGGAATTTGGGTAAACTTTTCGTCTTCTAAGTTTATGGAGTGCTCAAAGTGCCAGTTTGATATTCAAAATTTATATTGAAAACCTAACGGAGACCGCTGAAAAAACAGTGAGACCCTCCTGGTCTTTCAATATAAACAAAATTGAATATTATTGTAGACTTTGTATATATACAGACGTTTTTAAAGGATTTCTCAGAAAAATGTCATCTTTGATATGTACGGAGGGCTTAAAGTGTCACTTTTCAAATAAAAATCGTCAAAAATTCAGGTGAAAGGGCACAGGGCGTTGGCTAGATCTTCCTGATCTCTCAATCTTCATAATATTATGCATATAGTAAGTTAATATATAGATATAAATGACATCAAAAGGAATTTGGGTAAACTTTTCGTCTTTTAAATTTATGGAGGGTTCAAAGTGCCAGTTTGATATTCAAAATATATATTGAAAACCTAACGGAGACCGCTGAAAAAACAGTGGGACCCTCCTGGTCTTTCAATATCCACAAAATTAAACAGTATTGTAGAATTTGTATATATACAGATGCTATTCAAAGGATTTTACGGAAAAATGTCATCTTCGATATGTACGGAGGGCTTAAAGTGTCACTTTTCAAATAAAAATCGTCAAAAATTCAGGTGAAAGCGCACAGGGAGTTGGCTAGATTTTCCTAATCTCTAAATCTTCATAATATTATGCATATAGTTAGTTAATATATAGATATAAATGATATCAAAAGGAATGTGGATAAACTTTTCGACTTCTAAGTTTATGGAGTGCTCAAAGTGCCATTTTCATGTTCAAAATTTATATTAAACCTAATGGAGACCGCTGAAAAAATATTGAGACCCTCCTGGTTTTTCGATATCAACAAAATCCAATACTATTGTAGACTATGTATATATACAGATGCTATTCAAAGGATTTCCCAGAAAAATGTCATCTTCGATATGTACGGAGGGCGCAAAGTGTCACTTTTCAAATAAAACTCGTCAAAAATTCAGGTGAAAAGGCACAGGGCGTTTGCTAGATCTTCCTGATCTCTCAATCTTCATAATATTAGGCATATAGTTAGTTAATATATAGATATAAATGACATCAAAAGGAATTTGTGTAAACTTTTCGTCTTCTAAGTTTATGGAGTGCTCAAAGTGCCAGTTTGATATTCAAAATTTATATTGAAAACCTACCGGAGACCGCTGAAAAAACAGTGGGACCCCCTGGTCTTTCAATATCCACAAAATTAAACAGTATTGTAGACTTTGTATATATACAGATGCTATTCAGAGGATTTTCTAGAAAAATGTCATCTTCGATATGTACGGAGGGCTGAAAGTGTCACTTTTCAAATAAAAATCGTCAAAAATTCAGGTGAAAAGGCACAGGGCGTTGGCTAGATCTTCCTGATCTCTCAATCCTCATAATATTATGCATATAGTTAGTAAATGTATAGATATAAATGACATCAAAAGAAATTTGGGAAAACTTTTCGTCTTGTAAGTTTATATAGTGCTCAAAGTGCCAGTTTTATATTCAAAATTTATATTGAAAACCTAACGATGGCCGCTGAAAAAACACTGAGACCCTCCTGGTCTTTCAATATCAACAAAATTGAATACTATTGTAGACTTTATATATATACAGATGCTATTCATAGGATTTCCAAAAAAATGTCATCTTCGATATGTACGGAGGGCTTAAAGTGTCACTTTTCAAATACAACTCGTCAAAAATTCAGGTGAAAGGGCACAGGGCGTTGGCTAGATCTTCCTGATCTCTCAATCTTCATAGTATTATGCATATAGTTAGTTAATATATAGATATAAATGACATAAACAGGAATTTGTGTAAACTTTTCGTCTCCTAAATTTATGGAGGGTTCCAAGTGCCAGTTTGATATTCAAAATGTATATTGAAAACCTACCGGAGACCGCTGAAAAAACAGTGGGACACATCTGGTCTTTACATATCATAAAATTAAACAGTATTGTATACTTTGTATATATACAGATGCTATTCAAAGGATTTTCAAGAAAAATGTCATCTTCGATATGTACGGAGGGCTTGAAGTGTCATTTTTCAAATAAAAATCGTCAAAAATTCAGGTGAAAGAGCACAGGGAATTGGCTAGATTATCCTAATCTCTCAATCTTCATAATATTATGCATATAGTTAGTTAATATATAGATATAAATGACATCAAAAGGAATTTGTGTAAACTTTTCGTCTTCTAAGTTTATGGAGTGCTCAAAGTGCCAGTTTGATATTCAAAATATATATTGAAAACCTACCGGAGACCGCTGTAAAAACAGTGGGACCCCCCTGGTCTTTCAATATCCACAAAATTAAACAGTATTGTAGACTTTGTATATATAAACAGATGCTATTCAAAGGATTTCCCAGAAAAATGTCATCTTCGATATGTACGGAGGGCTTAAAGTGTCACTTTTCAAATAAAAATCGTCAAACATTCAGGTGAAAAGGGCACAGGGCGTTGGATAGATCTTCCTGATCTCTCAATCTTCATAATATTATGCATATAGTTAATTAATATATAGATATAAATGACATCAAAAGGAATTTGGGTAAGCTTTTCGTCTTCTAAATATATCGAGGGCTCAAAGTGCCAGTTTGATATTCAAAATTTAAATTGAAAACCTAACGAAGACTGCTGAAAAAACAGTGAGAACCTCCTGGTCTTTCAATATCAACAACATTGAATACTTTTGTAGACTTTGTATATATACAGATGTTATTCAAATGATTTCCAAGAAAAATGTCATTTGCATAATAATATGAAGATTGAGAGATCAGGAAGATGTGGACAACGGCATGTGCCCTTCAACCTGAATTTTTGACGATTTTTATTTGAAAAGTGACACTTGAAAACCCTCTGTACATCACTATTGACAAGCGGATGATGGTAACTGAAGTTACCACGATCCCAATATGGCGGAGGGGAATCCCCGTAAGATCTTTCCCTCTTAATTTCTTTGTTTTTACATAAATGTGGCTAACATAACTCAGCCGTCGTTTGGTTATTTACATTTGCAATGAGTCTGTAAAATATTAACCTTAAACAGCTGTCCGTTACTGAGAAAATTGAACACAATAAAAATGCGATGATGATGGTAACTCCAAGATGGGATGGTGGTGACTGTCGATCAAAATAGTTAGGAGATGATGGTAACTTTTATATTACCACGAGGTTTCTTTTCAAATATACAGTGTTTAACATCACTTTACATGAAATGAAACACAATAACCCATCTTAACTGAAACCACTATATTGGAGTATAGACCAATACTAGCGCAAGAGACCAAAATGTGTCGGGGAAACAAATTAAAATATTTTGTAAAATGAAACTGTTTTAATGCAACAATTTCACAAACAGTTTTGTAATACCAACTAAAAAACTATATATGTTTCAACAAAGAATCAAATAATTAAACAAATGAAAATTCAAAAGGGTAAGCCTTAAACAGATTTATATGCAATTCCTGTTTCTTGTCAAAAATGAATAGATAGATATAGGAGTTTTATAAAAAAAAAAAGAAAAAAAACCCAACATTTTACTTTGAGGTAATGAAGGAAAAATCAAAAGTTAAACATATTTCAAGAAATGCTAGGCATAAGAGAACGCTTTCTTAGGACATCACAATATGGGGTGGGGACTTTTTTCGGGACTCCGAGATTAGGCGGTTTTAAGCTCGGAATTTCGGAATTGATCCTTTTGGGATACGGGAATTCCTATTTCAAATTTCAGGATGTCGGGATTAAAATTTCTTTAAATTCGGGGCCTCTGGATTTCGAGCTTTTAAGCTTTGGATTTCGGGATCAGACCCCCTCATCCCCTCCTCAATATAGTAGGTTTGGGAAACAGAAACATGAAATAAACATATAATTGTGTTCAGCTTTAAAGTGAAACCAGAGAGGAATCTCTGGAAAACATTTCATACCATTCAAACTTATCGGACACACATCCTTTAAATCGCATCATATTAATTACAACTATTAGGTGTATATGTCAGTTAAATTCGCAAATTCCTGAAACAAAATATAAGCCCCCAATGATTCCATATTTTTCACTTTCTAAGTTCATTGCCGGAAAGGTATTGTTTTCCCTATTGATATCTCAAAATCATATCCCCACACATCCACATTTATAAAAGCATATAGTGAATAGAAGGAATCGTTTACACATTTTATGTTTTACATAAGTAAAACAGAAATTCTAGATGTTCTGTAATGAATATATTAAAAGAAATTATCAATTTTGAGGATAAATAATTTTGAAATGAGTGTAGACCAGTGTACAATATAAAAAAAAATTACCACAATCAAGCTTCTTTCACTTTCGTTGGTGACTTCCATAGTATTGTCTTTTCGATAGAATACAAAAATATCAATGGTGAATATATATTATGAAATTGGTTATATATAAAGACCCAGAACGATACTCATGGCGGATCCAAAAAAGGGGGTGCCGGGATTTACACCCCCCTTTTTATTGGAAAATTTGTCTTTTTCATGTGACAAATTGACAAAAAATGTTAAATAAGGTACTAGCACCCCCCTTTTTTCTGAGAAACCCTGGCTAGCACACCCCTCTTTTTTTCATAGTGTCTGGATCCGCCCCTGATACCTATACGTAGTACTCAAGCTTAAGTGACGATGGACGCCTATAATAATATGGCTTAATGTACTGTCTCCTTGTTGCATTATAACAATCACAATGTAAAATGAAATGAAATTCGTCTTCTATTGTAATTAAAGTACAGAGACAACATGTTTTTTCTAATCTAGTAACACAGATTAATTTCCATAGGAGACAGACAACAAAAATATTTCCCTGGGAAACTATACATATTCAACTGATATTTTTGAAAAGTTTCCCTGGGGAATAGAAAGTAAGATGGTACTATTGACGCGTAAGTATTTCCGATGTTTTGCACCAGAAATCTTGAAGTTTTCCATGGTAATATTTTTATATGGTTTCCCTGGGAAACAAATTGACGACAACTTTAGTCAGCAGAAAAAGGGACACAACTTTTGCTCAACTTGGTAAGACTAAGATAATATAAATAAGATGTGGTATGGGTGCCAATGAGACAACTCTCCATCCAAGTCACAATGTATAAAAAGTTAACAATTATAGGTCAAAGTACGGTCTTCAACACGAAGCCTTGGCTCACACCGAACAGCAAGCTATAAAGGGCCCCAAAATGACTAGTGTAAAAAAATTCAAACAGGAAAACCAACGGTCTAATCAATATAAAAAACGAGAAACGAGAAATACTTATGAACCACATCAACAAACGACAACCACTGAACAACAGGCTCCTAACTTAGGACAGGTGCATAAAATCGGCGGTTTAAACGTTTTAAATGGCGCCAACCTTCACCCTAACCTGAGACAGTAGTGTAACATTACAACATAAAAAGACACACTATAAAATATCAATTGAAATGGCTTACCTCGATCAAAAAGACATTTAAACAAAAACAAGTGAACATACACTCAACGAATAAGTTTGATCTATGACACAATATGAATACAATATCAGAACGTAGGTGCCAATATAACATAGACGTTACAGGCAGTAATAAAAAAAGATGTAGGAAGAGTGTCAATAAGACAACCCTTATCTGGTACAAAATGGCGTTAAATAAAACAACTTTCACAGGTTAATTTAAATATAATATTTTTGTTGTTAGGAGTACGGAAGTAAACGGTTTTTTTTACAAAATTAATAAATTTGTTGTTCAGAGTACGAGTACAGAAGTGAAAATTCATCGTCATACTAAATACTTATCAAATGTGGTACATATATATGGGTCGGGATTGATATTCTGGTCTGAGATTGATGTATCTGTACGTTATTGTCTTTTATAAGTATAATAAAATTATGTTGGTTTGTTTGTCTCTTTGTTATTTCTTTTTACCTTAACAATTTTTCAGGTATTTTTCGGTCGAGAGAATACATTTTTTCATTGATTCAAAAGCAAGTCAAAAGAAAACAACGCACATTTCAATAACACAATTTGATATTTTTTTTAGATTTTAGAAAATTATGATCTTTTCCCGCAAGAGAATACAAAAGATTAAAGACGCCGATTGTTCAGTTTTGAGTTGCTCACTTTTTGCACCACCAATCTCATTAATGTATAATTACGGTTAATTAATTATAAAACTTTTTAAATAATTTTTTTATAAGCTAATTATTCATTAATGTGATTAAAGAAAATACGAGGTAAACACTTGAGAGAAAAGAATGTCATTAATCAAAACAGCTGTCAATATCCGGAAATTTAATTACAGGTGTGCAGTCAGGATTCTACATAGTCAAAGTTATCTCCCCATTACGCAAGCTAATTTTCACAATCGTAAAAATGGAAGCCATTGTTTATTCGGTTTATTCCCGATTGTTCCACTTTTTAAATTTTTCCAGTTCTGATTGTCCCACATTATTTTATGAAGTAAAATGTTCTTAAGTAAACAAGGTAGCTTTTGTTTGTTTTGTTAAATAAACAAGCATTATTTATTGCATGTTCAAATTATTATTCGATATAAATTTTATAAATGTATAAAATATGATTTTTTTTTTGTAAATCATCAGATAAATCCACTTTTGACTAAATAATTTAACATTTATGAGTCATGAAATATATCTATAATGTTACGTTTATTTACAAAACAAATATCAATATCGTAATTTTAACTAGATTTTTTTTAAAAGTTTTTAAAATAAATTTAGAAATAATGCATGCAATTAAAAACCAATTGTTCAGAGAACAATTGAAGGTCTTTCCACCTCAGAGCTAAAGCCATCTTTTCTGAAATAGGAAAAATATCCTGAAATGTATCAATTGGGAAATACAAGATAATCACATTGTTATATTGACATAAAAAGTATGACTTACCAGTACTCAAAGCCTTGGATATAAACAACCATGTCTTATAGAAACTTCTTCATTCTTTGCTAATTAGTCATTATCAATTATTTGACATCATGGCAGTTGTAATTTTATATATTAAACAATGCACAAGAGCTAAAACAATTGAGTTTTATACTATTCTCACTGAGGAAATTTTCTAGAGAATGTTGATTTTCATTCTGGAAAATATATATCTTGATGATGAATTATTACATATAGAATTCCTGGACAATGTCTTAAAATTGAATGTTGATGCTGCTCAATATAACTATTTTGGTAAAGATATTTTTAAATGTTAATCGTTGATTGTCGCAGTAAGAATACAACATAGAATTATGAAATAAACATTGAAATATGTGTATAACTTTAAGAAATTATCTATTCTAATCGTTCATCTTGATTAATTGATTAAATTATTGTTTGTTTATCATCCAGTGGCAAATATTTCAAACACATTCCGGATGACGAAACACCTTAGCAACTACAATGGTCATATATGGTGTTTGTTGCCAGAGCCCTGTTTGTTATCAGCACTAAATCATGTTTTAGGGATGATATCCGCCTCCTACGACGGGGACGAAGGGTTGGACTTCAGGAGGCATAATTTTTTAATTTATACTATGCTTAAAATCAAATTTAAAACTGACATTTGTTTAATACTTTTCATATTTATGGCTCTGTTGGTTCTACATATTTTTTTCTCTTACCCATTTCAGTCATATGGAATTACTATTTTCAGTGTCTCATGATAGCTGTAATATGTTGGAATAATAACAATCTGTGTATCAAGTCATCCTTTTACATACACATGATCAATAAGAGTTCCACCTTCTGTTGTTGGACTATTAACAAGCTGTCTGAAGCCTTTTGATGACATGATATTAAATACTGTACAACCACCTTTCAAAATATCTTGATTAAAATCACCTATTACAACAACTTTTTCTGATAAGTCTTCTAACTTACATATTAACATCTCCAAGTTCTCCAAAAATGTTCCTAGATTATACTCCCGAGTTCTGTATACAGTAACAACTAAAATATTTTTACTTGCTATCTTGAAAACTATGCATTCTAAGTTTGAGGTCAAGTTGCATATTTCAGTTTCTGAAGAAAGCTTGTAAAAAACACATACACCACCATCTGGGCAAATGAAAACCATCATATCCCATCATTTCAAAGCAAATGAGTTCTTGATTAGCCCAGGTTTCAGTTAGACGAATATAATCAGCACTTCTAAAGTCTGGATTATGTTTCAAATCTTCTGCATGAGTCTGTAAACCTTGAATGTTGTGATACATTTTTTGAAAAGATTGTGTAGGTTCCTCTGCTACATCATCGATTTCAAGCAAAAATCTAGTAATTTCTGAAACACCCTTTACAATATCAGGATCACAGAAGATTTTCTTGTCAATTTTTTCAGTGTCTATGCTTTTAATGTGTAGACCAGATTTTGAGGTAACTCTGCTAAGGGCAACATATGCTTGACCATATGTGAAACATTTATTTAGATCAACAACACATTCTTCAACTGTTAATCCTTGAACTTTGTGAATTGTGCAAGCCCAGGCTAACTTTAATGGAAACTGTTTTAGTACACAATTGCTTAAAGGAATGTCTTCACTTGAAGGTTTCAATCCAACACAGCGTTTTCCACTTATGATTTTTTGTACCTTTGCATTTCTTCCTACTCTTTCATTGTCAAAGTGAACGTATATGGTACTTGGGAGGGAGTTTGGAGAGTAGTCTTTGATAGATATAACTGTTCCCATTACACCATTTACTAAACCATCTGCGGTGTCCTCATTCTTGATAAGCATTACTCTTGCTCCCTCAGCTAAAAGAATAGATATTGGAAGACATACATTTGATTTTGAACAATGGACTTTTTTCAGAGTTAATTTTCCTGAATTTTTGTCTTTTTGGAAGTCTTGTGCTTCAATTAGTTTTGATTCTGTACATAGCTTCATTATCATCTCCTTGTTAAAGTTATCAACATCTGCATTTGTGGAATATATGTGCAAGGCTTCACCGGGGCCATTACCAAAGCAGTATTTTAACGTTTCTTTATCAGAAGATATCAAACTTTCATTTTTCTGCTTAACACGCAATCTAATTAGTAGTTCTGCAAACATTCCATCCTCACGTTGACGAATTATTTCATTTAACTCCAATTTCAAACAAACCATTCCATAGCTGATTTGAGGGATTAGAGGGATCATCTACATACAATTTGTCTACCCTTTTTGTTCTAACAGGTGGTAACTGATAAAAATTGCCAACAGCAATTACTGAAACACCTCCAAATAAATATTTGTCTGGTCTTTTTTTCACTTGTCGAAGTCGCTCATGAACGAAAAACAACAATTTCTTATTGACCATAGAAATTTCATCAATAATCAAGATTTGCAAATTTTCCAACTTTGTTCTGAGTGAATTAATTTTGTCTCACTTAGAGTTGCATGATCAGGTGAAAGTGATTTGAAAATTCCAAGAGCACTATGAATTGTCAATCCATGGATATTAAATGCAGCTGTTCCAGTTGGAGCTGTTAACAGAACTGTGAGATCATCTGGATTATTTGTAGTGTGTGCTAATATTCGAGTTGCTTCATATTGAATACACTTGATCAAGTGACTTTTACCCGTTCCAGCTCCTCCAGTGATAAATACATGTAAAGGCTCTGGTGTTTTTTTTCCATTTGATTTCTGTATGCACCAATCTCTTACTTTATAAAGAATTCTTCTCTGTTTCACATTCAAACTTCTAAGCCTCGGGACAATTTCATTTTTTGTGAGAGAAACAGACAACAAATTACTTCCAACAGATGATGAGCTCTTTTCATTATTCAAATCTGGTATTGATAAATCTTCCTCAATCACACTTGTTACTTTACCTTCAACTATATATTCTCTTCTATTCACTTCTGTTTCTGGGCATAACTCACACCAAGCATCTTCTTTTGGATCTTTTCATGAAATTGCTTTTCTGCTTCCTCTAAATCATGACCATTTTTCACAAAATCTGACATGTTTTGATAACAATTTCTTTTACAGAACTTCATGCGTTGTCCCCTTCAATCTTAACTCTACCACTGGTGAAGAAATTCTCATATGTTTGAAATAGTGGTGGTTTTAACTGTTCATCATATCTGTATGGCAAATAAAGTTGCAAAATGCTTTGATAGTATTTTTCTGGGGAATTGTCCTGAGAGAAACGGGGATATTTTATAACTGCAGGTGAGGTGCGCTTTCTAATATATCAAAGTGAGCCATCAAGTTTGAAGGTTGTTTCTGTAATAACTTTCTGTGGTAATTGTGATTCTAGTATAACACTGTATTCAGAACAGAATCTTGCAAGACAAATTTTGATAAAGATATCAATGTGTGGTCTACCTTTATATCTATCAACAATATTGTTCATCCATGTACTAATCTTATCTTCATCTTCATCTTCACTGTCACTATTATGTCTTTTTCTTTTTGAAGACTTGTTACTTTGTTGTTACTCCAGATCTTTCAAAGGAATGCTCATTCTACATGGAATTTCACCAACATGTATAAATTCTACTTTCCTTGAACATTCTCTTAATCTTAATACTGTTACTCTAAATACTGCTTCCTGTGCACTTATCTCTCTATGGTGTAAGTATGAAGTTCCAATTTTTTTCATAGTCTGCTGAGCATTTAAATTTCCTTCTTCAGCTTCATTTTTGGTCTGTTGGAGGAGTAATCCTAGTTCTCGCTCAGCTTTACTTATGTAACTTATAATATACACAACACAGGAAAATGCATTCCAAAATATATATGTCCCTGTTTGCATTCCAAGCCTTCAACAGATGTGGGTTATACTGATTGGTGTATATTTCATTTGGTTGACGCTTTAGAACTACTGTATTTCGATTTGTGATGAAACAAAAATATTGTTCAAAGCTTTCTTGAGTTAGACCTGCCTTTTTGAAAATTTCAGATACATCTAAGTTTTCATCTTCATGCTTTTTTATAACTTCAAATAAGTCTGGCAATATTTTCTTTGCTAGTTCTTCATCTTCCTCTGAATCCTTATCTGGGTCACTTGGTTCTGAGATAAATGTTCTAGTTGAGGGAGGTCTTGGAAAATTAAAACGACATACTGTTCCTTTTTTTTTTACAAGATTTTGAATGCTTTTTGGTGTGTTGGTGTACTACCATAACAATGTCATGCAACTCTTTGTCTTCCTTTTCATCTGGTATCTTACATGTAATGCACTTGTCAATAAAAGTGACAACTTCTTCATTCTCATCTTCGCCAAATTTTGGAGCATTTTCTACCCATAACAAACAATGAGTGTGGGGAGAACCTCTTTGTTGAAATTCAACTCGGTAAAAATAGTCGATTATTTTCCCTATTGGTTCAGCTTCTGACATGATAACACTTTTCAGAAATGTATGGAATCTATGATCAAACATTTTTGCTGCTGTAACAGGATTGCTAGAAAGAACTTCACATTTTTCATCCCATGTCATATTTTCACTATTTCCCATGTCACCCTGCTGATTTAATATTGTGTTTACAATTTCTGACCATCTGAAGTTTGCAGAAGAAAAAGAACAGAAACATGTCGGGAGTCCTAACTGTCTTATCATTGCAAATATATCTTTTTGTGAACTTTGCCAATATAGTGGAGTTCCTCGAATTGGTTTTAAATATTTTATAGCTTCATCTTTTTTGAATAATTTTTTCAATGTTTCTTTGTTGCAAAGCATTTCTCTAGTAGTTTTCTTTCCATCTTTCGAAAAAGGACATTGTTTTCTGAGAGATATCTGAACATTTGAGATCACACTATTGAGCTCTGTCAAATATTGACTAAAAATATGTAGGAAGTATCTCTTGCAAATCTATTTTCAACACTCATCAATCGAAGAATAAAGTACCTTCCAATAGTCAGTGTTTCATCACGGTCTTCATCCGAAGTATTTTTACCTGATGGAAAGTGCACAGGAAAGGTTTTAGCTTCAATGCCTGGTTCTTTTAGAACACTAAGAGGATTGTTGTTTTCTGCAGGAGCTAAATTAAATACTTGATCAAAGCATAAATCTAAAGCCTCTTGTCCAATGTCAGCAGGTTGTAAACAAGTATCTAACTGAACACCACGTAACCTATCATCAATGTAGCTATATGGTTCGCTCTCTACTTCTCTTTCATTGCCTAATTTCGAAGACTTTGACATTTGTTCTAACACATCTTTCTGTATTTATTCATTCCTCACCAACTCAGTATCATCAGAATCAGATTCAGATTCATCATTCACTACTTGATCATCATTTACCTCAGGAATAGGGGTTATCCATTCGTCATTGATAGCGACATCTTTATACCACACGTTTTTATCCTTTAAATACACAAGTGCTTGCTCAAAATGGTTTGGTCTTACAAATTGGTATTTGTCATAGCCTTTGTAGTTGAGCTTTCTATTCAGTTTAACCTTAAGTAAAAGACTTTCATCTTCTGATAGTGGTAGTATGTTAGTTACTTTTTTCAAATCAGTAGGCACACAAACTACAGGTCCATGAAATCCTTTTTGTCCTCCTTTTGGTAAAGCCATTATCTTCATGAATGGAATGTTCAGGGCTATAAGTTGTTGCTCTATTGAATTTAGCTGTTTTAATTCTAATGGAACATCTTCAATCATTAAACCATTTGAAAACGAATCTGCAGGTATTTTGCCTTTCATCATTTTACGATGACACCTAAAACAAATCCATAGACTGCATGTTCCTTCAAAAGCACAATGTGTATTGCAATCATCTGTACATTTGTGTTGATATTTCTCTGTTGTGCATAAATCATATATAGAATTATCAAAGGACCTCTTTTTACAGATCAGAACCTGTTTTTCAAAGCCTCAAACAAACAGGAACAAACACATTCTGGACCTTTCTCAACTGCATTTTAAAATTTTCTGACAACTTCAGTTATTTGTTTGTTTTCCTCTTTTAAATTTTCACGACGCGTTTCTGTTTGTTGTTTAATCTTACATCTGTGTGAATCATCATCTGCATACTTCTGTATACTTGCTTGTTTCACATGTTCTTTGTGCTTTTCATCTTCCTTATACTTTTGTACGCTTGCTTGTTTCACGTGTTTCTTGTGCTGTTCGTCTTCTGCATACTTATATTTACTAGCTTGTTTCAAATTTTCTCTGTACTTGTCATTTTCTTGGAATTTCTGAATTCCAGATTGTATCAAATTATCTCTGTATGAATGATCTTCTTCATATTTCTTAATTTTTTTTCGAACGTGTTCCTTCATTTTCCCAATATTTTCTTTTCAGTGAGAAAGTCTTTCTAGCTCTGAATTCATCATCTATTCTGTACTTGATCCTTTCTTTTTCAGATTTTGATAAGACTTTTGATACATCTTCCGAATAGTTATCAGAATCATTCATGTTTAAAGTTTGCACCTCAAATTTCCTATCAACTTCATCCTTTTTCCTTTGATCAGGACTAGATTGCATTCTGTTTTGATACCTTGACCTTTGAGTCACAGCTGTAACAACTTCGTAATGATTGATGCCAGTTAGATGTTGAAGATAAATAGCCTGAACATTAATTTTGTTTTTCCTACATAATTGAGATGGAGAATATTTAATCCATGAATCATTGTAATAAGTGTAAATGTCAGTTTTAAGCAGGTCTGCACATGCTAAAATCTCCAACTCAGTTCCCCACACATTATTTTCTTTTATCTGGAGATTCTGTATGTGCTCTTCGACAGTTTTAAATCTGGGCTGTAAAAATGATTTAAACCTTTCTGCATTTCTTATCAAATGATCAACTATAGCTTTTCTTATATTTCCGAAATACTCTTGCCTATTTGAAAGTGCATATGAAATAGCTCGAAAAAAACAATTTCCATCACCTGATATGGACTGTAGAAGATGGGGGACCCATTTTTAAAATTGTTTTGGTGATTTGCTCGTGTATATGCTTGGTTGGTATCTTTACAATGACACAAAGATTTTTCTTTGCAACAGTGTTGATTGGTTTAAAACCATAAGAAAAGTCAGTTGCAGACAAAATTTCGAAATCAGATTCATTCTTGTTGATATCATCATTAAAGGGCAAATCAGCATTACCTTCAGAGCTACAGATGTCAAAAGTAAGGTTTATTTTTTCTTGAATTTTTAGAAGGTCTGGACTTTTCTCGTTTTCTAAATCAACAATTTCAGGCAGCTCATAATCACTGATGTTCATTGGTTCATGGTTTCCAGGAACATTATAGTCAGTGTTGTACATTTGTTCGTGGTTTTCAGGACTTTTATCGTCATTATTGTACACTACAGGTTCTCCAACTATAGATATGCCGACTCCTGTTATCTCAAACCATTGATTTTGACTTGCTCCTGACACCATGTTGCAACAGTATTGATAAAGATGATCCAGACTGCTCAATTTTAAAAGTAAACTTTTGCCATTACTGTGCTTTAAACCAAACTCATTTCTTGCATGTGAATCAAACCAAAATACATCTTGACCATATTTCAAGGCTAAAAATGTAGTATCATATGCACATATAAAACAAGCATCATAATCTACAAGGGTTTCCTGTAAAGCTTGGTCTAATGGTAAAAATTTCCAAATTAACTAAAATAAATGGTTTCAGATGTATCTATTACAGCGGATATCGACTCTTTTAGTGATATTTCCATCAAATTACCTGATATATCTAACATTGGTGGTAGGTCAGATATTAATAAGTGATGATTATTACCACAAATACGGCTATATAAATCATTTCCATAAATCAGAACCGTATCTAAATATTTCTGATCCCAATGGTTTAAATCTTTCAATTTACTAAAAGCAAGAGCTGAACAACAATTTGCTACACATTGCTTACCACTGTGAATACCAAACCTTAAATCTCCTTGGTGAAAACTACCTTGTACAATTACATTTCTAATACCTGATCTACTAACCTTTACACAATCCTTAACCACAGCTGTGTTTATTTTTTTGTTACATTGTGATTTGAATGAGTTTTGTTCTTTAGTTTATTTTGATATTGTTCTGATTGAACTTTATTCATTAGTACTATTTCACTCTCTGTTTCTGTATATGGACAGTTTAATGAATTGTGGTTTGAATCTAATTGTTCAATCCAATTTTTATACTTCTTTTTAAGAATCTTATTCTGGTCCTGTTTTTCAATCTGTTTTTGATCCTGTTTTACAATCTGATTTTGATCCTGATTTTGATCCTGTTTTTCAATCTGATTTTGATCCTGTTTTTCAATCCCATTTTGATCCAGTTTTTTAATCTGATTTTGATCCAGTTTTTCAATCTGATTTTCATTCAGTTTTTTAATCCGATTTTTATCCTTTTTTTCAATCCTATTTTGATCCAGTTTTTTAATCTGATTCTGGTCTAGTTTTTCAATCTGATTTTGTATTTCATTTTTTTACTATTATATGGATTATCATCATCTTTATTTCTCGTATATTGATAGTTTAAAGAGCTCTGATCAAGTTTTTCATATTCATCCTCATATAAATGTTCAATTCTATTCTCTAATATATTTTCTATTTTGTTTTCTAGTATATTTGCATCTTTTTCTAGTATATTTACATATGACGCTCTGATCTAAGTCATGACATTTTGAAGAGATGACGCTCTGATCTAAATCATGACAGTTTGGAGAGATGACACTCTGATCTATATTGTGACAGTTTGAAGAGATGACGCTCTGATCTAAATCATGACAATTTGAAGAGATGACGCTTTGATCTATGTCGTGACAGTTTGAAGAGATGACGCTCTGATCTAAATCATGACAGTTTGGAGAGATGACGCTCTGATCTATATTGTGACAGTTTTAAGAGATGACGCTCTGATCTAAATCATAATAGTTTGGAGAGATGACGCTCTGATCTAAATCCTGACAGTTTGAAGAGATGACGCTCTGATCTAAATCATGACAGTTTGAAGAGATGACGCTCTTATCTATATTGCGACAGTTTAGAGAGGTGTTGCTCTGATCTTTACTATTTGATTGGTTGTTGCACTGACCATCGCTAAAAATTTTGTTTTTTTCCTGTCTAGATTTTCTCATTCTTTCTTTATTTTCTTTCAACTTGGTACTTCTTGGCTTTTTGCCTTTTTTTTGCATTATCTGAAAAAAGAAAAAAAAAATTTCATTTATTAAATTTGCTATCTCATATTTTAGTTTTCTCAAATCAAAGAAAAAAGTTGTGTAGGAGTAAACTACATTTGTAATATATAAGTTACACAACTCTGGATACTGACCGGTTAAAGTATTACACGGACTCATACTTGTGCCATCAAAAATTGTATTTATATTAAAATCAGGTAATTTATCCCGGAAAATAAATTAGCTCCCTTAAAAAGTTTGTCTAGCAGTCATCATTGTTGCCGACTACCATAATTGTCATAAAAACTATCATTTTATTATAATAAATCAGGCCTAGGATAGAACGTTTCTCCTCGAGATTTTTATTGATTACTATATTGTATGTGTTTAACTCAATGTTGCATTCTGTATGGTGGCTGGAAAGTGTCAATTTCCTGGTAGTTTGGTTATGTTGAATAGTATCTAATTTGCACTGGTTATACATCTTTAATTGTTATGTATTTTATTGGAAATAGACAACTGATGTTTCCATGTCTCTATTTTTCATATACCTGAAAACTAGTTTGGCAGATCTTTGGCAAACAGTTATACACAAGGCAATAAACCATTTTTTTCTGTTTGGATGTGCTTTGATCTAATTTAATTATCAATATTAAATCTAAATGTTACGATTTTTAGATGAGAAGAAATGTTTAAAACCAGGTTTAATCCACCGTTTTCTACATAAGAAAATGCCTGTACAAAGTCTGGAATATGACAGTAGTAACCCGTTCGTTTGATGTGTTTGAGCTTTTGATTTTGCCATTTGATTAGGAACTTTCCGTTTTGAATTTTCCTCAGAATTCAGTATTTTTGTGATTCTACTTTTTGATAGTCTGTTGCTTTATATCCAGTAGCAAATAATTCCTTTATGTTCAGGACGAATAAGGATAATCATACTGTTGTTGGTTTCAAAACTTACGTTGAGAATAAAGAACTATAGAACGTGTTATTTGTGGTTTGATTGCCAATGAGACATATATCCATCAAAACCCAAATGTCAAAGATGAAACAACTACAATGTTCCACAATTAGATCTACTGTATAGTATGCTAAGAATATAAAAATTGCGCTGGGATAACAAATACCGTGCAATGATTTTATATATGCAAAGTAGAGACAACTTATCATCCATGATGCCTGAAAAGATCCCATTGTAAAAACCCTATACCAATACTTTTTTAATGCAGTCATTGAAGCATGCAAGCGACATAAGAAACAAGATATATGCCACACATAAATTTCAAACCATAAGGCATCTGTATATAAGATATTTATAGATTATATAAATGGGGAATGTGTCCATGGGACACAGATGATGCCCCTGCTTGCATATCATTTAAGTTATAAACGAACATAACCGAAGAACGGTAATAGTGACGCGACCCAAATTTGTACTTGATCTGAATTTTGTTATAATAGGTAATGTGGGTAAGTTTCATAACATTTGGTTGAGGCAAACATAAGGGAACAGAAACGAAAACTTCAGCAATTTTACCATTTGTAAAGGGGCATAACTCTAGAACAGCAAAAGTGACACTTCCTAAATTCAAACTTGATCATTATTTTGTGATAATAAGGAGTGTGTATAAGCTTCATAATATTTGGTTGAGGCAATCTAAAATTCGAGAATAGAAACCAACTTTTGGACATACGGAAGGACTGACAAGGGTAACACTTAATGCCTCTCCCCTAAGACGAGGACATAAAAGTAATGGTTAAGCCATGTAGTTGTTAAAAGATAAGAGTCCCTATGGATTAAACTCATTATCTATTGGCAGGACAAAACAATTTTAACATTCAAATGTCACTGGAGAAGAGGGGAGCAGTAAGTCTGCTTGAATATAAAATGGATACTAATGCCATGACATTCATTAATCATGTTAGCTTTGTGTTTGAGGAAGAATACTTTGCTTTTGTTTGCTTTCTAAACTTTTGATCTCAAATGTGTTTAATAAAAATGAAAATAACTATTTATTGCTTCCTAAGTTTTTGGTCTCAACTATCCCTATTTTAATGTATATCAGCTTTGATAAGTGTTTGGTATAACTATAAATTTTCAATAATGTTATCATACTATGAACAACAATTTTTTTTTATTTTGTAAAATATTTCAGTATTCCATTACTGTATACCCTACAACAAAATTATTTTCATTTACCTGTGTACATTATTCATTGTTATTTGGCGGCATTGTCTTTCTGATATATCGTTTAACACCTCACCCCTTATTTTATTGATTTTGTATTTACATTGTGTCATAGATCAAATTTATTCGTTCAGTGTATGTTCAATTGTTTGTGTTAATATGTCTTTTGATTGAGTTAAGCCATTGCAATTGATATCTTTAAGTGTGTCTTTTTATGTTGTGATGTTACACTATTGTTTCAAGTAAGGGTGAAGCTTGGTAGCTATTAAAACGTTTAAACCCGCTGCATTTGTTTTCACCAGTCCGAAGTCATGAATCTGATGTTCAACTTCAGTGGTTGTCGTTCGTTGATGTGGTTCATAAGTGTTTCTCATTTCTTTTTATATAGACAAGACTGTTGGTTTTCCTAGGCCTTTTTGAATGGTTTTACACTAGTCATTTTTTAGCTTGCTGTTTGGTGTTAGCCAAGACTCCGTGTTGAAGACCGTACTTTGACCTATACAATGGTTTACTTTACAAATTGTGACTTGGATGGATAGTTGTCTCATTAATATGACACTCATACCACATCTTCTTATACAAAATATATATCTAATTAATGAAAATGAATATAACTTTTGGTAGCTTTTTAAATATTTGGTCTCAAATGTGCTTGATTAAGAAACTTGATGGCATGAAAGGATTTGTTTAATGACTAATGATTTTTTTACATTTCTGCTGAAAAATCCTTACTAAAATATACGGGATGCAACCAACTATGACCATAAGACGAGTTAAGTGCTAATTCTCCAATGCTAATTATCTGAAAATAAAAAAGAAAGGATAATGGATCTTAAATTTTTATCATATTGTACATTGAACTTGGAAGTACATGTATCAATTGTATCATCATACAACAACTGTTGACTGGAATTTGTATAGTCATGAAGCTACAACATATTCATGATATTGTCATGAAAAAAGAGTAGACAATATGAAATTGAGATAAATGGTACTTATGATAGGCCAACTTCCTAAAGTCAAATGAAACTTCAAATTAAAAAAAAATTATGCATATGTTTTTTTATAACTAAATGGCTAGTTTTTATTATAAAACATATGTACATATACTTTTTTCTCAAGAAAATTCTAAAATTTGTCCATTAGAAGAAGAAATTTACTTATTTTAATTGTTTGCTTCCAGTAAACAATTCCCAGATATGTTTTCCGTATGCAGTGAACTCAGCGTGACCTTTCTCGTAAAAATCCGGTGATCGCAATACACATGTATTTGTCATTGAAATAAACTATTGTCTTATATTGTACATGTTTAATATACACATCCTCAATATCCATGCTTCTTTGTTGATTGTTTACTGTAAGGTGACGATCGGTAAATTAGGGATTCATAACACAACAATTAATTAGCTGGCATATTTTCACATCATAACAGACTGATATAAAAAAAAATTTACGATTATATGATATGGATGCGTAAAAAATGATAAAATCGTGCACAGAAGACTAGTAAGTTTATGATATATACATGCATTGGTTCAAGAATTGGATAAACATTTCTATTTTTTACCAGTCACTCGTTTCATATGACTTTAATGTTCTGAAATGTGTTCAATGAAGGTAACTTTCTAGTTGGTAGTTAACGTTGGTATCAGTTGACTTTTAGTGATACAAGTTGACGTAGTACGAGTTTGTAATAGTATGAATGGACTTGCTTCCCTGGCAGGAACACTGAGTTTTGGTTCTCCAGTACAAAAGTTATGAGACACAAATCATCCAATGGTTTACTACTACAGGGATCAAAGGTGAGGTCTGATTGACCTGCCCATAGTCAATGTAAATGACCCTTACCTTCACCAAGCCCATGATGTCACTCCATCCAAAGTTTAGAATAAAATGACAGGTGATTATAAAACAGTTGGTCAAACATTCTTGGGCTTTATACTGCTTGAAAGATTTATATGTTTTCTTTAAAATGAGCCATACATGAAAATTTTTATAGGCCCAGAAATAATTCAAAAAATAATAAAGGTAAATTCAATTAACTTAGACTTATTTTTGCATCAATTAAATTTTATAATAAACAAGAAATAATTGTAACAGGATGCTGTTACGAAGTCTTCCAAACAGAGCTCCCATAATTTCTCATTCCCATGGTCACCTGACATTGGGCAAAGTCCAGTACAAATTGGTTTGGTCTAGTAAAGTGATATGCATATGTGACACCTAGGAAATTGACCCTGTTTGTCATTCAAATCTTCTTGAAATGACAAACAGGAATAAATATGGTTTAGGGGTGGGTATCTCACCGTTTACAAGTTCTCAAAAGGGGGGGAGGAGTGATCCCCAGGGGACTCACCCTTTATTTCATTTGTATAGTTAATTGTCCCATACAAGAATATATATGGTTTCGGGGTGGGATTAATCTAAACCGTTTTCAAAAAGAAGGAGGGTGGGGTGACCCCCATATATTTCATTTGATTTGTTTTATTGTACCAGAATATATGTGGTGCAGGGGTGGGGATCTCGACCGTTTACAAATTTTCAAAACGAAGGGGTTTGGGTGACCCCAGGGACTCCCCTATATCTCATTTGATTTGTTATCTTGTCCCATACATGCATATATATGGTTTAGGGGTGGGGATCTCGAACGTTTACAAGTTTTCAAAAAGAAGGGGATGGGGATGACCCCTATGGACTCCCCTATATTTCATTTGATTTGTTTTATTGTCCGATACAAGAATACATGTATATAAGGTGTAGAGTTCGGGATCTCGAACGTTTACAAGTTTTCAAAAAGAAAGGGGGTTGGGTGACCAAAGGGACTCCCCCTATATTTCATTTGATTATCTTGTCCCATACATGAATATATACAGTTTAGGGGTGGGGATCTCGACCATTAACAAGTTTTCAAATAGAAGGGAGGGGGGGGGGGTGATCCCTCTGGACACCCCTATATTTCATTTGATTGCATTAGGGGTGGGGATTTCAACCTTTTACATGTTCTCAAACAGAAGGGGGTGGGGTGATGCTGGGGATTCTTCCAAATTTTCATTTGATTTGTTTTATTGTCCCATACAAGTATATATATGGTTTAGGGGTGGGGATCGCGACCGTTTACAAGACAAAAACATATTTTCAAATAGAAGGGGGTGGGATGACCCGCAGGGACTCACCCTATATTTTATTTGATTTGTTCTATTGTCCTGTTGTCATTCCTGAAGACCGAATGTCTATCACTTACTGTTTTCAAGTAATAGTCATTTGAAAATTGAAAAAAAATAATCCCATAGGGTTCTATAGTAAACCCATCCCTTATCTAGACCCCTCAAAGTACCCCTAAATAGACCCAAATGCACAAACGAAAGGTTGATGGCTCTGCTAGACATGTTAGTCTAACATTTTATGAAACCCTAAGTAAATCTGACAAGCGGTCCGAGTTGTCTTCTTAGACAGTCTGAGTGGACTCGGTCCGACTTGTCATGTGGACGAGTTGTCACACTTCTTAAACATCCCATCAACGTCGATTTTCGGATCTTTTTCATTCATAAAACAACAACAACTTTATATCGCAAGGTCAATGATGAACGGAATAATATAATAAAAGAAAGGAATTAAAATGTGCATACATTTAATTGAAATCAATTAAATAATCACAATCTTCTCAAACAAAAAGAACATCATGATTAACATAAACTGTTATCACAGAGATATGTCTCGCCTTTTTGTAATTTTGATAATGCTGTTCATATATATCAACTTGAATGATTCGCTCGTGTATGTAACAACGTATTAGATTTTAGCGAGAGAAATTTATGTATTACTGAAAAATTATTACACCAGGGTTTTCGATATCACAAACTAGTCAAAACATTTACTAAATTTTATCATCAGTACAAGGACATCATTCGTAAATATTACTCAACATGCAGACATCTTATACGTTCAGGTATTCCACATCCAATCTTTTATGGTAAAATTCTTTTCAAAGCACAAACATGTCAGTATTCACCTCAAATGCTAACCAAACCTTTAAACAGACTTATATAGAAGGGATATAGTTACGATACTGTTGTCAGGTCATTAAAGATTGCATATTTTGGCTTTAATATTGATTCACTTATAGGTTCTTTGCATCGGAATTAAACACATTTATTCTAAAACCAGTTGTTGGCATGATACGGGTTATGTTCTTCTTCTGGTATAATACTAACCCCGCCGCATTTTTGCGCCTGTCCCAAGTCATGAGCCTCTGGCCTTTGTTAGTCTTGTATGATTTTTAATTTATTTTCTTGTGTATAATTTGGAGTTTAGTATGACGTCCATTATCACTGAACTAGTATACATATTTGTTTAGGGGCCAGCTGAAGGACGCCTCCGGGTGCGGGAGTTTTTCGTTGCATTGAAGACCCATTGGTGGCCTTCGGCTGTTGTCTGCTCTATGGTCGGGTTGTTGTTTCTTTGACATATTCCCCATTTCCATTCTCAATTTTATTATATGTCCAGTTGGAATAATTTTAACACGTTTAAGGCCTGGCATCCACTAGATATATAAAATGCATTTTGTGTTTCAGAAATATATAATCTTTTTGGCATTTTGATGGGCATTTATTTTCCTTTCTGCAGAAGGTGTAAAAATAAACTAAGTAAGTAAGTTGGGATACAACTTTGAGATGCTCCCTCTCAGGTAAACACTGTATTGTATTGTATTGGTTGTCCTTGATTGCCATGGACAATAGGTATCTACACATCTATAGGTGAGTTAAAGGGTTTAACTGAGTGGACAGTATCAAAGCAATTCAGGTGTTTGTTTATTTTTATATTGTATAAAAATAAACAAACACCTGAATTGCTTTGATACTGTCCACTGTATAATACACCTGCTGCAGAAAAGAACAAAAATGCCCATCAAAATCCTAAAAAGATTATATCTTTATGAAACGCAAAATGAATTTAACTTTTATATATCTAGTGGATACCAGGCCTTAAAACTTTTCCAACTGCACAGGTAAGTCTGTATTCAGAGTAGTTTTTGACAACAGTGACTGTGTAAATAAAACAATTTTTGTCCGTTTGTTATGATGAACAATAACAATAACAAGTAAACTGCTACTATGTTGTGCTTACCTAAAGAACGATGAATGACGATAGAAACAATATCTTCTCAATAATGTACAAAATAACTTCGAAATGTTAAACCATGAACATACGAGGATGCAGGCGAACATATGAAAAGCATGGAAGAACGTAAGGAAACCGGAAGAATTGTAAAATTTAAACAATCCCTGCCTTGGATATAAATTCCGGATTTGTCCTATGTTTAGATTTAATCATCAAATGTCATTCTTCTGTTTAATTATAATAGTGAATGTTTATTCATTACTATAAATCGTAAATAGATTTTCAACAGACAATGAGAGGGCATGGGTAGGAGCAGAGACATATAATACATGTTATAGCAGGGGCGGATCCAGCAATTTTTAAAAAAAGGGGGGGGGGGGGGTCCCAACCCATGATAAAGAGAAAAAAAAGGGGGGGTTCCAACTATATGTCCCCATTTAACTGCATTGATCGTCCAAAAAAGGGGGGTCCAACCACCGGAACCCCCCCCCCCCCGTTCCCTCTAGATCCGCCACTGATTATATATGTTGCTGGTAAGAGGAGGTGTTATTACTGTAACAAATTCCCTGAAAAAGTAAGTTTGTAAAATCTGTGACTATTAAACTAATATATTATATATATATATATTATTAAAGTAGTAGAATAGTCCCATGAAAATATGAAAAGGCGCGGGATCTAGCCTTTGCTACTTTCGGTTTTCTCAAGGTCACTTCCGGTTGTTTCCACATCAATTTTCAAAGTTATTGAAAAGAAGCTAGTTCCTGTTTACTCAAAGTTGGAATTGGCATCCAATCATCAGTTTCTTCATACT
Source organism: Mytilus californianus (assembly GCF_021869535.1). Classification (NCBI taxonomy): domain Eukaryota; kingdom Metazoa; phylum Mollusca; class Bivalvia; order Mytilida; family Mytilidae; genus Mytilus; species Mytilus californianus. Next base: position 88,727,203 of record NW_026262701.1, read on the forward strand.
GATTCGATAAATAAGTGGTTTCTATATACTTTTGAGTGTAAAATAAGGGAGATAATGTGCTGCTTCCGTTGAAGTAAATGTCACTTCCGGTCTCATATGATAGTTTCTTTCACACTGATTCCAAAAATAGATAGTTTCTATATACTTTTGCTTGTAAACCAGGAGATAATTGGCCACTTCCGGCTTATCGAAAGTCATTTCTAGTCTTCAGTGATAAATTAATGTATTAAAATGACAAAATAGATGGATTCCGAGTACTTTACCATGAAGAAAGTACAAAAATGGCTACTTCCGGTTTTCTGAAGGTCACCGGTTGTCATTTTTCAAGGTCATATGTCACCCAACCTTTTGTAAAAGATCATATGGCTTTATAATGAACCAAGTTGAAGTAATAATCAATTAACCTTATAATTAGACATTGCAGCGGGCACTAACTCCTATAAGATGCCATTAGATTGTTTCAAACCAAATGTAACATATCTTCATTACAATCAAGCAAGTATTTTGCACTTGTTCTTTCATATGTATCTTTAAAAGTGTTTGAGAAAATGCAAAAACAAGGAAAAGTCAAAATTGAGAACTTGACCTTGACCTTTGACCTTGACCTCATTTTCTAAGTTAGGACCTAGGGACCTCAAATAAAAAGATTCCAGGGTTATACGGTGAACGGTTTATGAATTAAAAAAACATACCGACAAATTTATTTGGTAAAGGTAGATAACTCCTTTAAAATTTCATCAAATCGCTTCGATCCAAATTAGCCAAAAGTTTCTGAGGATGTAACGAACAATTAAGAAAAAGAATGTTGTCGATATCTTTTTTTGTTACGAAGGAGATGCATACACTTGATAAACAGTGAATAGGGAGATAGCTCTTACAAAGAAAATTGTTCGGCTTAGAATGGGTGAAAATAAAAAGCGCATAAACTGTATGATACTATATAAGAAATATCTAAGCGACATATTGCGAAACAAAAATTTTACGCGATAACAAAATTTGGCGGAAGAAAAAAATAATAATCAGAACAAATACAATAGGTCTTTCCACAGAAAAGTGGAAAGACCTAATTAATCACTATCAAAACAATTCCCGATTGTCCCACATTTGGCCACATTTAAGCGCCCCAATTGTCCCACAAAATTTCATTACTTTTTTACCTGTAATTTCAAAAAGTGGGACAATCGGGAAGACACCGTAGGGATGACGCGCTGCCAATTTAGCTCTTGAAAACCGATTTATTTATCTAGACAGCACCACTAATATCCTTATATGCCAGTTGCATTATAAAAGACAAATGTATCTACTAGCTATTGAGCATCATTTAATGTACTTTTCTGCATTTACTCAACTTAAAACTATTGTTTGATCAGTTGTCAGGTGGAATTTTTGAAAATTCAAAAACATTTAAAAAAAAATCTAATTAAATATTTCGTGGAAGGGCAGACTAAAAAGTTTCAGAGGTTAAAGACTAATAACCATAGATAACACACACAAAAACTGAAGTTTTTTTAAGTTAGGCTTTTGTAAGATCCACTTGAAAAGTCTGTCGTCAAGAACTTTAAGTAAACATTTTGTTATTCGAACACACCTACTCTGTTGTTATGACTCATTAGAAAGGTATTTCACTTGACCTATATATTTCATTTTTTAGTACTGTGAATTTTTAATGTTATTAAATCAACCTGTAGCCTAAATATATAAAAATAATAGAATCTGAAGCGAGATGATGTATCATATATTTTTGCTTTACACGTTTTCAAGACAGAATAATCAACTCAAAAACGCCCGAACATAAAAAGGTGCACTCGATCTTCTCATTTCGATGAAATTATTGCCAATTTTTAAGATTTTTTTCCAAACAAACTGTCGCCAGGGGGAAGAGATGTAAATTAATGCTTTAAAAAAATCAATATATTATCTTTCTGTAGATTATTTTCGGTGGAATTTATGCTTATGCACAAAAAGATCCACTTGTATTTGCACCTAACAGAATCGACTGTTTTATGAAAATTTGTCTATAACTTAAAAGTTTACAAATTTCTCGAAGCTCCATACTAATATTTAAGTAAAAACACGTATATAAGATGCATAAAATCCTAAATTATGCACCTTTATTAAACTTTTAAAGCCCATAGAAACAGATGTAAACAATTCAAATATACCAATTTGGCTTTTTTACCTTCTCTAACAAAGACTTCCTTTTCTTTTGTTTAATTTCAACTGGGTATCCGCCTGGTGTGGTATCAGATAAACTGGTCAATCCATTTAAATCCCCGAGGTCATGTTTTGACTTATGTATATCACTTCGACATATGTATATTAATTACTTCGACACAACGAATGCAATTTCCGTGGGACCTTAACTTTTGTTCGACAAAACCGAAATTTCGACTCATCCAATTTCGACTCATCGGTAGTCGAACTACATATATTTGTATGGAACAAAGTTCGGGACCACGGGAAAATTTCGACTCATCCGAAATTTTGAGTCAACCGAGTTCGAGTAAACGAGAGTTAACTGTATGTACACACACACCTGGTATCATATAACAAACTCTGGGTTTTTTTTGTTAGTTGTTCTTGGCTTTGAACTAGCTGTAAGTAACTGCGAGTACTCTCAGATCTGTACTTAGTGTCTTTTTTGTTGTAGGGATGTATAAATACCCTACATGCTTTGTATCGACCTGATGAGTTAAGCTTTTTTCAACTAATCTTATAGTTTGTTCTTATGTTGTACTGTTACACGACTGGCCCAGGATAGGGGGAGGGTTTGGCGCGCCAGCTAACATGTTTAACCCCGCCACATTCTGTATGTACCTGTCCCAAGTCAGGAGCCTGTAATTCAGTGGTTGTCGTTTGTTGCTGTATATCATATCTGTTTTTTCTTCATTGTTTTGTACATAAATCAAGCCGTTAGTTTTCTCGTTTGAATTGTTTTACTTTTGTCATTTCGGGGCCTTTTATAGCTGACTATGCGGTATGGGGTTTGCTAATTGTTGAAGGCCGTACGATGACCTATAGTTGTTAATTCTATGTCATTTGGTCTCTGGTGGAGAGTTGTCTCATTGGCAATCATACCACATCTTCTTATTTTTATATCTACCTAACTCTCGTAGCAATTGTAAACAATATTGAGCTTGTTTATAAACATGATATTTGCATAACATTAAAAAAACTAGTTCTTGTCTGAAACTGAAAATTTAACTGACTTAAAGCCCGTCCATTCCTATTCTCTCAATAACATAATAGTTTTGAGTAAGATGTGCATATCGAAAAATCGACAAATGTCCATTAGAGATACCTGAAACTTACTTAAGAATTTGGAACCCGAAACATGAGAAATTAAGGCCGAGGAGCCGATACCCGAAAAGCATCAAAATGTTAAGTATAGGGAGACGATAGTGATAATTTACAAGCCAAGTACCTAAGTAAGGGCCTTCTGTATAGAACGCGATGCTGCTGAGTGACAATAAATAAGTTATTATCATGATCTGTAAAGTATCGTGAAAAGTTTACTTAATGCAACCTGTTGCAAAATCTCTGTTTCATATCGTACATGGTATACAGAACCTGAAGTTCTATTAACAACTGCTAAATCATGTGATCACATGCAGTATGCATGTAAATAATAAACAATTTGTTATAGTTAATAAGAAGACACAGAATTCACATTCAAAACAAATCAATGCATATGTGCGAATTTCGTGGAACACTACGAACTCTTAATAGAATTAGAATATAGCAAAGTGCTCTCGACCAATGAAAGTGTAGAATTTGGTGTTCCTTAATTGTGAAGAATGAATGTAAATCATGTTCTTAGCACATACTTACAACTTCTCGTCCAATCAAATTTCTTGAATTTGCCTTCTAATTTTCATAGTACATACTTTTTCCATGTACTAAGTAACTACGCATGAATGACCACAAGGGTAAGATTTCATTGTATCGTAATCAAGATATTAAAACAAAAATTGCCACTAGCTATTTTGAAATAAATTGCTGTGTTCCAAATTAAATTAAATAGTTTGTTATTAGTTTTCACATTGATTTTTAAATATCCTGCTATTAAAATCTTTGGATCTTAAAATATTTTTGACAATTGCAAGTTTCTTTCATTTAAATAAAGAGTAACACATATGGTTCTTTATACCTCAAATAAAGTACAACGCTATCTTAAAATTGTGGTAATTTATCATCCATGCAATTACTTTGTACACAAAAAAAGTGTGTACTAGGAAACCTAGTGAAGGGAAATTAAGGCAACTTGGTGATGATTTTTTAAACTTTCTTAAGGAAGTTGATCTATTTCGTCAGATTGATGGTTGCTTAATGTCCAGTGGCAAATATTTTGCCATATAAAAACCATGTCTGAATAGAATGTTCCACCAATATATATATATATATATACATATTCTGATAAATCTTTTTATTTTTTACTTTGAAAAAAACCCGAAACCCATAATCTTTTAACTTAGTTGGAAATTGCTTTATAATGCATATCCGCTAGACTATCTATGGGGACAAACTATCTATATGATTCAGATTTTTTATAGCTTTAGTTTTACTGTGAAATTGAAAAAAATGTTTTTAAAACATGTAAAGCTTCCACTTCAATTTAATTATTGCCTGCTTTTGGTCAATTTATTTTATCATCTTTGGTCAATTTATTTTATCATCTAACTATGTAAAGAAGTACATGTATTATAGTAAAACCCCGGTTTATATCAATATACATACTTACACCAGTAGCTACCATCTTTTCATTCTGGAGTCAAGGGCCTTTTGAAATCACATATTCTATGTAATGATTATAATTATGATACTAGTGAGTAGATCTACAAAACATAAAACTTCGTTAGTGAGCTCCGGTTTACAAACACCTGTGATACAAGTAGTCAGCGAAAATAAACTATCAATAGACCAATTAAAAGATTACTCGATTTGTAAATATGTGCTAAATTGGATAGTCTATAAAAAGGTATATACTATGAAATTAAGAGCTCGGGGCAAGCCCCTCGCTCTAAATTTCATAGTATATACCTTTTTATAGACTAACCTAGACTTAGTAAGGGATTATGTAATAGTTATACACCGAGGGATAGGTGTGTCTGGATAAGAAACCCCGTCAGCCGGAGGCCGGAGGGGTTTCTTATCCAGACACACCGTATCCCGAGGTGTATAACTAACTTACACCCCATTCTAAACCCTATATTTGTTAACATTGATTATCAAATGAATAAAAAAAACCGATAGCATATTTATTGACAATACCAAACCATGACTTATAAGAATTTTTTTTTTTATTACATGAAACCCCACTTGTAACCTTTCTTTGGTTATCTTCGTTCAAACTTTGACAAGTGAGTATATTTTACAAATGTCAAGTTGTTTTGCATATTCCCGTTAAATCCTGTGCTAATATGGATCAGAGGGTCAAGGTTGACCGTTTCGTGTATTCTTATTACAAACAAACAATACATCATGTTCCTTGTATGCAGTTGTCAATATGGACGGGTATAAGACGGACGACATTTTGTGGCAAGCGTTGGATTTGGTAGAAGAGACTTAAGATAAAGTTAATATTATAACCCAAAGTACTGACCGGTATCAGTGTAATAAAGGTAATCATAACTGTATTTTATATCTTATGGTTTTATAACCCCCCCCCCTCTTCTCGAGAATAAACAAACATTCATATTCCAATATACTAAGGGATAGGTGTGACCCGACTACCAGACACGCTCAACATAAAAAGAAAGAGATTTAATATTTAGGAACTCCCTTTTTAGGGGGCAAACAGGGGCTGATCCAGCTGGGGGTTCCCAACTCAACAAAAAAGGGGGATCCAACCATTCAAATGCATTGATCTTTTTGGGTCCAAACCGCGGAAACCCACTCCAGATCGGCCAATGGGTAACCGGGGGGGGGGGGGGGGGGGGGGGTCCCGGGAGTTAGAATCCTAATTTTTTTAAAGACCAATGCTTAAGAAAAGAGACATATGACTGGAATAAAATAAATTGCTTCAAGCAAAAGAGTATTTAAAGGATTATTTTTGTATTCAAAATAGATGCTTAATTCTTTTTTTCGCTATTGGAATTTCCTAAAATGTGTTTTCTAATATCTTGAAACAATTTGTAGTGAACACTATTAGTAATTTCTTATGTTCATGCTATTTAAAAAATAATCAATTTCTATTGTTACGAATAACAATGGACTTTGTTTGCGGGATGTAGAAGCAGGGGTTTCTAGAAACCCAGCTCGTCACACCCTGTGGTCAAAATCCTTTGTTATTCGTAACAATAGATCTATTCAATTTACACTTGTTTCAGAAATAGAAACTGATGAAGTATAACAATAGAACTGGGGTGTAACCTTTTGTTTAGGCCTATTTACAGTTCAAAACAAAGAATTTCTATAAAATGAGTTACAACTGCCTGAAGCACATTTATAAGGATTATTGATTGAAAGTTGAATTTTGATACAAACAAAAAATTATCAAAATAAGTTTGAAGTTTACTTTTGCAGTACAATTGATACCGTTTGTGTTATTATGTGAATATTTAGAACTTTCAAATTAAAAAAAAAAATATCAAGAAGAAAAACAAAAACAAAAAACAAAAACTTTCAAAAAATTAGAATTAAATATAACCTAAATCTTTAGCTACATGTATTACGCTTTTCAAAACTTAGATTACTGTATTCGCAGTTAGTAAGAATAGTCATTTTCGAAATACCGGTACATACTTTTGAATTTCCTATAAAAAGCAATTTCTTTCAACATTTAAATTTTAGTTAATTAAGTAGTATTTAATGTAAAGAGCTGGAATAAAATTGGCTGCGGAATACAATTTAGTTGTAACTCTGATTTTGAATTTATTATTTGAACTGTAAATAAACAAAAAGATAATTCCTCACTAAAATATTACATAATTTACACTCATACTCACAATTAGGAAACTTATACAATTTCTACAATTTCATTGTAACGTTGTATCATCTAATGTCTAAAACACAATTTATTAAAATTTCCCAAATCAAAAGTAAGTCCTCACATCACTAAGACCAATACATAAATGAAATGCCTAAAAGGGTAGTCATCCATTAATTATAAACATTGCACTGACAATAAAACAAATTCTTGAATAAAACCAATCATGAGATCATTTGAGCCTTGAGCACTTTACAATATTCTAAGTTTGTAAGAGAATGATAACGCTCGTACTTAATCATGAAGAAAGGGATTATCATTCTCTTACATATACTAAATACTAGTTTATTTTCTGCCTTTGGCACTATGTTCTATAAATGTGTAAAATATACGTACGTTCCTTATACTAAACTCTTTAAACTGTTAACATGTGAATAAGTGTAGACATCAATTAGGAAGCAAAACATAATGTTCCGCAATTCAGATAAATGATAATGTATCGAGTGAAAACAAAATTTAATGCATTATATTTTTTTGGATTTGTTTATGAACAAACTTGTAAACTTTAAAAGCTGTTCAATCACTTGTATGGATAAGATATGAAATCGATTATAAACCAGCGTATGAGACATTAACTTATATTATAAAACAAATTGCAGAACAGTGAGATTCATATGGAAAATAATGTAAAACACAATTAACTGACAGGTGTCTGAAAAATAAATGTATACAACATTCACAAGACACTTCAAAAACTATTGGTAATACCAGTGCAATGATATATATATACAATGCAGTTAGATTTGTTTTGTTTATTTCATATTTGAAACATGGAGGAGAATCTCTGCGCCTGATGTCGATTCAACTTATTAGATCAGCGATACCTATATTGTAGCTTATGAAAAGAAGTTTTAGCATTGAGGTCACCAAGGAGACAAAAATAAACACGATCGCGTGAAAACGACATTAAACAGATACTTTTTCTGATAAATATCTACATCAGAGTTTATATTCACAACATTACAACTGATGGGTTGCTACTTTACCGACGTTCATTGCACGATTCTTATTCCTTATGTAGATATACAATAAGTGTTTCAAATACATTGTATCACTACAAGAATGGCATTCATTGTTTATCCGAAGTCCACTTAGATGTAGAAATATTTCGTCCAGTCACAACCACTTGATATTTCTTTACATTGTATGTTATGTAAGAACCTGCATTAATTGAAGTCATTGAATATACAATAATGAAATACAATCGAATGAAGTCAACAATTCAAAGATACTGATAGTATACATATGCATCAGTTTATATATACACGTGACAATGATGATGGCGTGCATGCTTCTTCGCCGAAGATATATAATTAAGTTTTGTCAATACCTTGTTTCAACGATGGAATGAAATTCATTCCGGCCGTGAGTCCATTGTTACCTTACTACAGAGATTTCACCAATAAAGACTACTTAAAATTATCTTTACCATGCAACAAATGCATCTTCAAAAGTACTGAAGACGATATGAAGTTAATATTGGGACCATGGATATCTGACTAATTTTTCTTATGTGATATGAGGATTTAATCTCAACTTGAAGGATTGACCAATACTTAAACATTCAAATATCAGTTTAATCATATTTCTTATCATATGTGTGCTGTTTTTCATAAATCACATTTTTCCATTTCTATATTTAAAAGGTTGCCAAATTATTAAATTCTGATATATACAGGGAAGAATTATTCACTTTTCGAAAAAATGATACAACACTGAGACGATGGTAATATCAAACGTAAACACAGCAGCAGCTTGTTGGTTCAATTTATCGTTGATTTGTAATTATAATATAGTCAGTTTTGATGTTTATTTTTGTGTTTATCGTTGAAGGTGATCCGGGGGAGGGGGTCCATCCAATTCTAAATACTTGAGGGTCACTCATACTCATTTGATTTCTAATCACTCAGTTTCATCTGATTTTCATAACACTTTTTGAAAATTTTCACTTCTCATTCAAAATTTTCATTCATTTTCCAAGCATTTTTCATTTAACATCTCCAACATCATCTCAACACCTTAACACTCAGTAGCCCACCATCACGCGGGAACTGGTCCACTGACACGCATGGGCGGGTAGATGAAGCTGTCCTTCTGGATTATGAATTCTGTGTTGTTCAAGTTGTGCGTAGTGGCTTGTCGGCAAATGGACTTTTCACGAAAGAACTGGTTGCTGACAAATTCCTGAAGCAAAAATATTTTTCAGATAGTTGAATAATTTCCCAACGCCAAAATTTGATTCTCAGTGTAATATTCATTATAAATATTTTACAATATACCGTATCTGTATTATCACTGGTTCCATGAAAGTTATTATTGAAATCACAGTCTGACAGTACACTATTATTACACTCATCAGACAGGACCCTTTAAAATTTGATACCTCGGCTGTAACAGATGTTAAAGTTCAACATGGTTCCGCTAATGACCATACTAACACATTAAGAAACTTCATAGATTGAAGTCCTGCGAAGATCTTATATATAAATCAGTAATACTATCAGTAATTTATGTATGATTGATTAGGATTATTATAGCAATTGCAATTTCGACTCCGATACAAATATATGTGTAATAACACATGTATCGTAGGCCATAAAAAAACTAACTTCATAACATGGTATAATCGCTATTGAAACACAGTTTTAATACTACATTTACCTATATATATATATCATTTTATTACATTTTAGATCTAAGGGCGTGATATTTCACCTCTACCGGTCGTGCTATTAATTGGATAAACAATATTATCTTGTTGAAGAATATTGTCATTTTAGGTCTGCCGTTATTGGTTGATTGATTGCTTATTTAAAACCCAGTGGCAAATATTACACACATATGCAGAAAGACATAACATGGAATTTATTCTGCGATATTAAAATAAACCACCCTCGACACAAGTGTAGTTATTATGCTTTTTGTAAACATTAATCTGCACAGACTCTTGCGATGAAGCAACTCAATTCTCGATATACTTTTTAATGAGTTAATGACAAATGCATTGCTTCAACCAAAATATCAAATAAAGGATGATTTTTGTATTTCACTCAGGAGAGAGAAATTCTAGCATTAGTTTTAAACATAGACACACAGAAATAAATGAATATATACAATTAAGTTTAAAACTATAATTGTGAATGAGCTTTCTCAAATTTCAGCACAACTTTCTTTAAGGAAAGCGTTTCTGTGTGTAAATTTATACCAGAGGCGCATCAGTATTGATCCCAGATTAAGCAGAGGCGTTGCAAAAAATGTTTTATTTCCAGTGTTTTTATTGAATAGAGATAACATAATGTTCTAAAATAACACAACGGAGCCAATAGGATTTAAGATGACACGGCTGCTGACTCTTGGGAAGTTTGTCAGAAAAATAACAGAAATAAAGTTGAATATTACAAAATTTTATGTCCTTACACATGGCTTTGCTAATGATGATATATTGCTACTTATCTAAAAAATCTAAGATGGATGTCACTCTTGATCACAGTTTGATATAAGGCTCTATTAGGGAAACATAGAAATAGATAAGAAAACATCTTGTGGGGCACAACCAATACATAGACTCAGTGCAAAAAAAAAAAAATCACAACACTAATAAACAATTACTATCCGCATTGATCTGTGTCCACACTTGTAATGTATAATAGTATATTTAAAAACTAATAATTTGTCTATTTAGTCAGCAGTATACGAAATAAAACGATCACTACAGGGAAAATGAATACAGATCAAATTGGAAATAATGATTTAATCAGTTTGGACATGACAACAGGAGACTCCTATCGATCGCACGTTGATTAGTCTAAAGAAATAAAAATTATTAGACCTTGATTTGAGAATGTTACAGCAGATTCAAAGTTGATTTGAGGACCTATTATGTTCAAAAATAGGCAGATCAGTCATATTTTGCCAACACTTATATATATATATATATAATTACTAACTTCTTGTGTGTGAGATAAATTGGAATGACAACAGTCTAATAAAACTGAAACATATTTTTTTTCTGTTTAGACAAAACAATTATTACTTTCAGATTCAATTATCAACCATGCTTATATTTCACCTAAATTTCTCGACCTCATCAAATATCACGAAACTTAATTTAAATAGTGCCCTATTCCAGCGACTCATCCCTACCACTCATTACATAATAAGGGCACCCCCCACACACACCCCAAGATAGATCTTTAGGGCTTGGTTGGACGTTGTCTCGCTCTCCTTAGCTCTTCCTATCAAGATCGCAGACATTGAAGAACAGTAGATTAACAAAATCCAAATGGGAATATAATTTAAGAAGAATAAAAAATTACTCTCAGACGATAAAAGCAATTATACATGTTTGTTAACATATTTTAAGCAATGCTTAATTACTATGAATGATTTTAAAGAAGATGTGAAGTATACATAATTAATTTAGACAGCAACCCAATTAAACAACAAACAAAGTTATTTACTTCTAAAGTTCGACCTACGGTCTTCTGCAATGGACATGTCATTACAATATTTAAGTTTTTAATCCTCCCAAGTCTAGCTATGATATATAGAATAGTTGTGAATACATGTAAAACATTATCAAAAGCATTATCGTTAGCAAAAAATGAATTCAGATATTACTTAAAACAAGGAGCAGGGTCAGGAACAAACTTCTAATAATCTTTATACTAAACATGCTATATATGAGAGAAAGAGAAATAAAAGAAAATAATAAATTCAAAAGACGAAAATACTGTTGGCATTTAAAAAAAATCATTTTAAATTGTATGTTTTCTACAAGAATTGTAAAACAAGTATAAACATACATATACTATGATCATAAAACAAAAAGACATTTACATGTCAACATACCAACGGTCTCCCACATAAGATTGTGTCAATTCAGTATGTTAAGCTTTGAAGTTTAAGTACGAAAAGGGCCTTATTCGACACCCACCATTACATGGTATAATAGTAAATAAACATGGAGATATCTACAAGCAAAACAATAACAAACGATGCAGTATCAAACTGTATGCTTAATAAAGTTTTTGCTGAAATATGTTAATTCTATTATGTTGATGGCCTCATAGTTTTCTCGTTTGAATAGTTTTACATTTGTTATTTCGGGACCTTTTATAGCTGACTATGCGGTATGGGTTTTGCTAATTGTTGAAGACCGTACGATGACCTATAGCTGTTAACTTCTATGTCATTTGGTCTCTGGTGGTGAGTTGTCTCATTGGTAAATATACCATATCTGAAAGTTCTTATTTTTATATTATCACCTTCTTTATAACCAATGGCATTATATAATTTGAAAAAGAATGGCGAAACTACTATATTTAGAATTTCAGGCGCTCACAACAGGTCTTATATACCAAATTACTTTTTTGAGTATTTTTTCTCAAAAAAGTATATTCACGAAGTCCACTAAAACCTAATAATCTCAAAAGAGAAACATTTAATTGTAAGGATACTCATTATTCAAATATAGAAAAAGAGACGTGGGGCATCCCACATTGCAGTCCAACTACAATGAATAGACAAGATCTTCAACGACAACAAAAATGACCATACATGTGTAAAGCTTAATTTTGAAAAGATCTGAGAAACCGTTGGAAATATATTATTTGTAGTCTTGTATGTTTAAATACTACGTTTCACTCTCTACACTTTTCGATGCCTATCATGAACGAAAAAACTTTCTGTATCTGTATCTGCATAATACTGGAAATGAACTCAAATATTGCTGAGTAAAACTTATCCAGGAAGTGTGTGTGCGCCACTGACTTAACTAGTCGCGCGAGATAACTGCCTTAAAACTTTCCACAGTTTTACAGTTCACTGCAGTATTTGGTAATAAGTTCCAATCAATAATAGTTTGTGGAAAAAAAGAATGTTTATAAATGTCAGTATTTGTTGATAAAAGTTTTAGTTGTTTAACGTTTGAAGTTCTCGATGGTCTAGTATTAAATTCGATGTGATGTTCAGTGGGGATGGCTACCAGGTCGTTCACTATTTTGTACAGCAGTACCAGACGCTGTTCTCGTCTTCTTTCCACAAGAGGTTTCCATCCAAGGTCCTTCATCATGGAGGTGACACTACTTGTACGCGTATAGTCTTTACAAACGAACCTAGCTGCTCTTCGTTGTATGCTCTCTACACGGTGCCTGAGTAATCCAAGACAGAACGAACAAGAGAGATATAGGCAGTTTCCATAAAATGTTTGTTGCAGTGTTTAAGGTTCTTTCTAATAAATCACAGTGTAGAATTAGCTTTGTTGCAAAATTTGTTAATATGAGATGACCATTTCAAATTATCGCTAATGATTACACCTAAAGACGGATTTTCACTGACTTGCTTTAAAACGTGATTTCTTCGTATATAACTGTGTGTTAACGGGGACCTGCTACGGTGAATTGACATGACATAGCATTTGCTGGCATAAAAACGCATACCCCAGTCCTTTGCTAAATTGTCTAACGAGTCTAGGTCCTTCTGTATTTGAAGTTGGTCCTGTGGTGTGTTGATGGTATTATTCAGGAGGCAGTCGTCGGCAAACAGACGTACTTGTGATTTTACACAGAGCGGCAGGTCATTAATATGACCTAGGAAAAGAAGGGACCGAGGACAGTTCCTTAGGGCACCCCTGAGTCGACAGAGCAAGATGAAGAAAATTCTTCTTCGACGATAACTCGCTGGTGACGTTGCATTAGGAATGATTTAATCCATGCATTTGTATTACCATCAATTCCATAGTTCATTTATTTGTGTAGAAGTTTTCGATGAGGCACAGTGTCGAATGCCTTACTAAAGTCAAGTCATTCAGGTGGAAGAGGCCATACTTTTCTTACACATAGAAATAAACAAACACCCAAGGAAATAGTAAACAAACAACATATATGTTTTTGACAAAAAAAAAAATCAATAAAAAGTTACAAACGCAGATGATTAAGACATACCCCTCCCTTTCCAGTGTTAATACATTCCCCCATAAAAGAAAAGGTCAATCTAGAAAATTGTATAAGCCTTTTATATTTTTTGTAATCCACTACAATTTATATACAAGGCATTTCTGGATGAATTAAACTACAAATCGATAACATTTTCAACTTTCGTCACCTATGAGACGGCTAGCTTTTTAGAAAACTTACTACTTGTTGTTTTTACCAATGAAAAAGGGATTATGGCTTTATTTGCCAGTTCTAAATTTTTTGTTACAATTTTTCGTTATACAGAAGGAAAAAGTGCTTTTTTGCGAAACTCTAGAATCCTGATCGTAAGTTTTCTTTCTTTAAAAATGGTATTATTTTAAGGAGAAGCTTTGTAATACTGTTTACGCATGCCTACGGAAGGTATTTCTCTTTTTGTCTAAACAGAAAAAAAAATATGTTTCAGTTTTATTACACTGTTGTCATTCCAATTTATCTCACACTCAAGAAGTTAGTAATTATATATATATAAGTGTTGGCAAAATATGACTGATCTGCCTATTTTTGAACATAATAGGACAATCTGATTATTTTAAGACCGGATACGGCTACCATACAAAAGATCAGACATTGAAATAATATTGCATAGAATTAAATGTTTGTTCACCTAATGCTAACTTTTTCTTCTTTGTAATGAATATTTTTCTCACAACTACCTTTTCAAAGCTTTGCAATATCACAAATAACGTCAAAATGAAGAAATAATTGTTGATTGGGTAGAAAATATCCATACTGAAATGTTATTCCGTATCTTCTGTATTTCTTTCTCCATGATTGAATCACCTACATTGTAGGTATGATATTTGCGGCGGTGTCAACAATTTTATTTAAGTTTGTGTTATTGGGTCAGTTAAAGGCGAAACCACTTATGGCAAAGTATTGATATTTGGTATGCACTTGTATAAGAGTTGGTACAATCTCTTCCATGGAGATTATTTAACGCCGCCCTCTCATTCATGGTCTATTGACTTTGAAACTTTTGCATAGTTTACATGTTTAAATTTGTGATTAAGTCAGTTTAACGTGAACCAACTATGATAAGTTAATGATATTAAGTATGCAGTTTTATTAGCATTGACATATGTCTTTTATCTCAGAAATTATTTGGCCCGTTCCTTCAGTCATGGGTCATTATACCCCAAGCAACAAAGTTGCGTTGGGTATAATGTTTTTGACCCATCCGTCCGTCCGTCCGTCAGTCAGTCAGTACGTTAATAATAAAGACATACTGTGTAGATGGGCATATCGAAAGGAAATTATAATTTTATTTTTTCCTAGGGGTTATGCACGTGTGAACTTCAATCTTTGGACTAAATATACTACTGCAGCAGTTTGTCATCGCAATTCCACACAAAACAGTTCAGAGTTTTTAGAAACTTTTGAGCTAATAAAGATATAATATGTCTCTTGTGGAGAGTTGTCTCATTGGCAATCATACCACATCTTCTTATTTTTATATATACTATGTAGATATGCATATTGACAAGAAATTATGGTTCTATTTTTTTCTAGGAGTTATGCCCCTTTGAAATTAGTATTTTGGCCAAACAATAATACTGAAATTCATCATTTGGCAAGTTAAAGCTGCTGTGTACTAATGAGCAAGTGAACATTAAAAGTAAAGATAGTGAAAAAAATAGAATCTAGTATATGTGACTACTACATTAGGGGTAAGGTAGGGGTTCATGTGGGTCCAAGGGTCCATGTGTAGGCTATGGAGGGGTTCATGTAGGATATAGGGTCCATGAGTTAGGCTATGGCAGGGTCCAGGGCTCCATGTGTTAGGCTATGGAAGGGTCCATCCGATATGGCAGGGGCCAAGGCTATGGCAGGGGTCCATGTGTTAGGCTATGGAAGGGTTCATGTAGGCTTTGCAAGGGTCCATGTATTGGCTAAGCAAACTAGGGTCCATGTATGCTATGAAAGTGGAGGGGGTTCATGTAGGCTATGCAAGGGTCCATAAAAAGAATATGCAAGCTAGTTTATGGAGGGGGTTTCATGTAAACTATGTAAGGGTCCATGCATTGGCTATGTAAGCTTTCGTGTAGGCTATGCAAGGGTCCATGTGTTGACTAAGTGAAATGTCAGTGAACGTTGATAATGTAGGACACAACAGAAATTTAATGTTAATAGTTAAATGTGAACGTTTTATGACCATTGTGACCATATGTATTCATATGTCATTGAACCTTGATAATACAGTACACAGCAAGAACCTTTGAAATGGATGACCTATAAAATACTGATATTGTGAAATTAATTTATTATGTATATGATAAGTGGACTTTTTAATGTAAAAAAAAAAAAATAGCATTAAGCATTATGATAGATCTGTTAATTTGTTTTGTTTTTATTTTAAAGATAGGTGGTATGGCTAATGGCGTGGGTTTATGTAGGCTATGCGGGGTCCATATGTTAGTTCATGTAAGATATGGAGGGGTTCATGTTAGCATTTTTGTCCTGGTCCTTGTGCTAACTTACTAGGATCCAAATTGAAGAATGAGTCAGGGACCATACGTGTAACACACAGGGACCCTGAGTGTTTTAACTATGGAAGAGTCCAAATTCAAGAATGAGGCAGGGACCGTGAAGTGAAAACACTAAATATCATATTCAGCCATCCACGATTTAAGGACACCGTCATTATAATATGCAATGATTTTAGTACACCGTGTATATAATACCATATTGTAAATTATATAGATGTTGTAACAAGTATTTGATATCTTGTTCGATATCAGGGTGTCCATATGGACAATAGGAATAATTAAACAAAATAAATGATAGTGTCCAAACATTCATACGGCAGTGTTTAACATATAAAAGATTCACATACATGACAAAGTACATAAAGGAAGAGTCAAATAATCATTATGCATAGCGGGGAGTTCGATTGATATATGAAAGGTATTTAACAGAATGGTACGGATGAATAAAATTCACACTAAGAATTTTATAGGTTGACATATTTGTTAAAATAATACATTACTATATGTTAATAGAGTCACCACTATGTCGTAAGGGTTTGATAAAAAGGAAGTGCCTAATGAACACATTGTAGTACGATGGTGTTCTTTTTGTAGTATAGGATTCGTATACAGAAAAAAAAACACTGGCGCTAACCTTGTGTCAAGAAGCAAATATACCTTAGGGGTTTATGTTATGAAGGCAGCATCATTTAAAAAATGATACATTATTGAATAAGCCTGGTTTTCAAATTATTGAGGTTCAATAGGAACCATGTTGGGTTATTTTAAATCATATTGTATTAATGATGTAATCTAACAAAAGAATCACTGATTGTGAAGATTTATACCCAACCTTTCTAAATTGACATCGATGGAATTCAAATGTCAAATTTTAATCATGTAAAATAATCCCTAATACTAATGTTGTCAATACGGAAGAACGGACAAGACAGTTGTGAGCATTGTCTAATTTAGGGTTTAATGTGAAATTAGTAGACTGTTACGCTTTTTCAGCATAAAAAGATGTGAAATCATGCAACTCATGTTGTTATGGGATATGATAAACGAATATCCTTGTGGTTGTTTTACAGAATATGTCACACTGGACTACTGCGAGATTAATTATTGCGATTTCAGGAAAATCTGCATACAGTTATATGGATCCGATATCAGAATGCGAATTTTTTATTATTGCGATACTAATTCAGTTGCATTATTCGCATTAATAAAAACCTCGCAATAATTTCTGAATTTACAGTACGTAAAAAATGGTCATTTTTATAACGTGTGTGTAAATTTAAAACACAATATTGCTAGCGAAGCAATCACACTCCACAGAGAGAACAAAGTCATGATTGGAATACTACATTAAGAAGGTATAGGTATATTCTATATCAGAAAATTAAATCGAACAAGAATCTCCAAATTTTAGGATAAAAAAATAGGCAGTTTAAAGCTTACGAATACTCAAATGACCAATGAAAAAGAAGGAAAAAAGTGGGAATTGTTAATCAATTTACGAAAGGCCGAATGTATCTTTAATCTGGGCAATCGAAAATGTTGCAGTATCTGGCGAAGAGAACAGATGAAATGGAAGATGATATAATGAAATCATATAACGATAGTCGATGTATTATTCATCTATAAGAAGACTGCTATCATATTGTAGATAAATAAATTAAAGGTCAAATGTATTTTCCCATCCGTTAATACGACAAAAATATTGACATAACAGTCCTACCAAACAAGGAGTAGCTCTGAATTATTCGAGATGGCTGTTATTAAAATCGAAAAGAGAAGAAATGAGTGGTTTATTTGGAAAAAACAAAAAATGGCCAACTGGAACAGAATGAATATATCATGCATTTAGGGGGAGGCATTCAAGTCACCATCAGCTCCATTAACACAACGGTAGACATTAGACGTTTTATTAACCAGAAAATCCCGTTAAACTTGCACCAACTAGGAAAGGCATCGCTCTCAACCCTTTCAAATGTGTGATGTAATGGATATAATACGAGAATTTGGTCCTGAATTTGATCAGGCCTACATTTGTGCAAAATCACACCCATGTGAACTTGGAAGACTTGCTTGTAAAGAATGTTAAGAAGAACATGGTTTTAATAAATACTAAAACAAATTACTGTTTTTGTGCAAACAATACGCACGTATAACCCAATGTACATTCAAATATAAAAAAGAAAAACATATGAGTGAACTTGTTGTTTTTTATTGTATCATTACAATTTGAAGAAAATAGAAATACCCAGTGCTTGAACTTTTTGATTGGGTTTTTTTTTTTCTTCATTTGTTTTTGTTTTTGTTCTTTATTTTCTTTTTTTTAAATTTCAATTTCATGTTTTTTTTTGTCTTTTTCATTTGTGTTTTCAAAGTATTTATTTTTTTATGTTTTACTCTTGTTTAAAAAACTTAAAATAATCAATGACATACCGTAATGTTTTGTTTCTGTTGTTAATGTAATCAAAATCTTTAATAAAAAAAAAGCTGAACAATTTTGATAAAGTTTTCTGAATCCGTTTAACTTTTTCCTTTTGAGAATCAAATATATTCGTTTGCGTTAAGTTGATATTCTTATAAATATATTTTTGACGAAACGCTAATAATGTATTTAAACGTATTTGTCTCCGGTATTCTTCTAAAAGTCTGAAACAATACATATAAACTTGAATCATAATGCATACAATTAATGTCACATCTTATATTGATTGGATTTTTGTAATAGTTTGTAAAGTAAAAATTCATTTTTTTGGCATAGAAAAAAATCATAAGCCTGGTACCTTTTATAAGTATTCATATTCAAAGCACATTTTTTACATGAGCATGTCTTCTATAGTAGAACACTCATTTGACACGGTTTATGGCAAGTTATCAAAATTGAGCACAATATGGTGTTAGGTATTCATTATGTTCTAGTCGCAGGAATTATCCATTATGTTCTCGTCAGTCTAGCAAATATGAATGATTTTAAGGATTTTGTACATCTTTATACTAATGATTGATATGTATGGCCTTTATTTCAGTGCCGAGGGTCGACTTGTACATTTTGGTCGGGTTGTTGTCTCTTTGACACATTCCCCGTTTCCAATCTTTATTCTATCATATACAATAATAGGCTCGGGTTATTAATTATGATTAACTGTATAATCATCCGTGCTTATCCAGGCTAATGCATCTGCTAAATTCTAAAAAAAAAAGCGATGATTATACATATGGTGTCTTATAATCCAACGTAACCGACCTCGCCCGATAACCTGCGGTCGCTCCCTGTTTTTACCGGGTGCGTGTTTCTCATTTGTCTTTACTTTTTAGTGTTAATTGTTTATTGTTTGTCGTTTTGAGTCTTTTCTATCCCCTGGCTTCCTGACTATGGCTTCCGTTGTATGCCCTTCCTGGTTAAATATTTCCCCAACGAATACTGATTCATTACAATATGTGCGATTCATGTATGAAACACTCGCCGATATGTTGAAAATTAATAAACACAAGAAATATTGATGACCAGAGACACCTTGCTTAATTAAGGACCGACACTGTAGACAAACACAGACAAGTCCGAGCTACACAATACGTTTACTAAGACAATTTCTAAATGTTATGACAAAAAAAAGAAGGCAAAAAATCAAATCTGTATGAACCATACTCAAGTGCGAGGGTCAAAGTACTAGGCAACTATGTTGATGGTGCCATTTTGAGACGTATCATCCACTAGCATTGGTATTACTAGTAGAAACTGACCAAATTGCTTTGCCGTAACCTTCTAGTTCCTTTTAGGAGATTCTACTTCTAAGACTACTATAATATAGAATTATTATTCCTATCTTATATGATAAAAAAATAATAAAGAAAAATGCCTATGATTCATATCAGACAAAAAAACTTTATATAACCTTCATTCTTGCGTTTAATGTACCGAAATAAAAAGTGAGAAAATGGGTCCAATCTTATTTACTTAACGAATTTGTAATATTATAATATGGAAATATATTGTTATGACTCTACGTAAAAATTAGGGGTTGGGGACAATGAAAATGTCAAATGGATTTTGTAATAAATTTTCCATCTTATATAAAAATAACGCCAAAAAATATCCGAAAACTTATGTGTTTTATGGTAAGATAGAATACACATTCTTTGAACTAATACAAACTAAATGTTGTGTTCCAAAGAAGCAAATAATAATAAATTAAATTAATAAGAACTTTGAATAAAAATATAGATAATACACAAACATCTTACAGAAAATCCGAAAAAGTAAAAACAAAGATGTAGAGGAGTGAGGCGTTGTGTTGTTTTTATGATAACAAAAGTTGTTTGAGTGGGGTGGAAGATAATGTTTTTGTTATGTTAACTCATTAGAAAAGTAACTTTTCTCTGTGATATTAAAATAGATTTTTTTTTCTTTTGGAACAGTAATTTTATCGAAACCTGGACTTTTTTTTCTGTTTTTATTTTTTGCTTGATAATACTAAAAACCAAACGTTCCATTAGAATAACCGGACAACTGTATCAATTGTGTTTGATTTTTTAGGGTTTCGTGATTTTGTATTTCCTCATTTGATTTGCTTCCGTTCTAATTTCTTATTTCTTTTTATTTCAATTTCATGTTTTTACGTATTCATTTGAGTTTTTATACTTCTTATTTTTTAATTTGTGACTACAAAAAAGTTCAGAGGGGCAGTGGAAATAAAAGGGATTTTGTAAGAAAGTTTCAATTTGTGCGTAAAAAAGTGCAAAAACATCCAAAGACATATGTGTTTGATGTTAGGTTAGAGTACCCTAAAAGGGATAAAACAAATATAGCAACACTCTTTTGAGTTGGCAATCTAAAATATAATAAAAACTATATGTTTTTGTTCAAACAAAACGAAAGTTTTGTTTTTTGTATACAATTTAGATGAAGAACACTATGTTTGAGAGTTAAACTAATAATATTTACAATACACACCATATCTAGCTCATCGTGGTGGTCGCAGAAATATTTATACTTATCATTACAAAGATAACACTTGAGGGCATGTGAAATAATAACAAACATCTTACAGAAATATTGAGCCCAGAAAATTCGAAAGTGTAAAACACAAAGGTACAGAGCAGTGACGCTTTGTGTTGTTTTTATGATAACAAAAGTTGGTTGAGTAGGGCCGAAGATAATGTTTTTGTAATTTTTTCTCATTAGAAAAGTAACTTTTTTCTGTGATATTTAAATTGATATTTTTTTTTACTTTGGAATAGTAATTATATCGAAAACGTGCACGCTTTCTTTTTCATTTCTTTTGTTGCTTGATAATGCTTAAACAAACAAACGTTCTACTGACACAACGGGACAACTGTAACAATTGTGTTTGATATTTTAGTGTTTCGTTATTTTACATTTCCTCATTTGATTTGTGTCTGTTCTTATTGCTTAGTTCTTTTTATTTTGATTTCATGTTTTTTTCGGTTTCATTGGAGTTTTTATAGTTCTTATGCTTTATGTTTCGCTCTTGTTTAAAAAACTAAAAGAATAAATGATATACCGTAATGTTTTGTGTCTGTTGTTTAAGTAACCAAAATGGTTGATGAAAAAACCCTGAACAATTTTGATATAAAGTTTTCTGAATCCGATGAACATTATATTGTTAAAAATTAAATGTACTCTATTTCGTTTTAGTTGGTATTCTTATCAATATAGATTTGGCGCGACGCTAATACTGTATGTTAACGAATGTTCGTCAGTCACTATGATTCTTTAAACAAATGCCTACAAATTTCAATCAAATGCATATCAAAGCATTTTATCTTCTATGTTGATTGAATTTTCATAGTAGTTTGTAAAGTAAGTACTAAATTTTTTAAGCGAATTTTTACTGACCTATCTCTCCTTTATCAGACCACTTAGTTGAGAAATGTTATGGCAAGTTCACAAAAATGGGCAAACTGTAGTGTTAGCTATCTACCATGTTCTAGTCGGTCTAGCAAATATGAATGATATTCAGTATTTTGTATATATTGATACTAATGATTGATATGCATGGCGCATTTATTACAATGTCATAAACAAATAGACTCAGAATACTAATTGTTTTTAACCGTATAATCACCCGTGCTGATCCAGGCTTATGAATCTGCTCAATCTAAAGAAGAGCTGAGTATGCATGGGGTGGCTGAAATTCATACACTACTTACCTCCATTAAGCAACTACGGTTGCCTCCTTATGTCTACAGGGTCCGTGTTTCTCATTTGGTTTTTTTTTTAGTATAGAGTGTTTATTGTTTGTCGTTTTTGTATCATTCTTGTCTGTCAAATGATTTACCTTCTTCTTGACTAACGCTTCCGCAGTCTTCCATTCCTAGTAACATATTTGCACAACAAATCTTGATACATTATGTGCGTTTCATATACGAAAGACTCATCGAAAAGTCTGAACATAAATAAAAACAAAGAAACATTGATGACCAGACACAACTTAATTCAGAACCAATACTATAGACAAATTCAGACAAGATCGAGCTTCAGTATAGAAAATCTGTTTTCTAAGATAACGTCAAATGTTATGACAGCACAGTATAGCACAAATAAAATATCAAGGCCATAACAATTAAAACCAAGGAGTAAACACAGACTCATAAAACCAAAAGGAAATTTACAACAACAGTTAAAATAAAATAAGAAATAAAACGAACTCCACTAAAAACCGGGAATGAAATCAGGTGCTCCGCAAGGGTAAGCATTTCCTGCACCGTATACGGCACCCATCGTGTTATTTCTTTGTCAGTCCGGTAATGAAGGAAGATTACTTATGACTGAGGAAGAATGTCAGATACAATTTCTGACACACTTTTGTCATAATGGCCAATTAGCTCATGATGGCGACCATAAAATGTTTTGAGTGCTGACTTTGATTTGACTGATTCATAGCCATTCCTCGTTCAACAAAATCAACGTACTTAGTACTAGCTCTAGAGTAACGTATCAATTGAGACACATATACTCCATAAGCTGGTGACGCTGGGATGTTGCTACTCAGAAACGGAAAGTTGAATATAGGAAAATTAAAGTCATCGCGTTTGTCATAAATTTTGGTATTGAACCTACCATCAGTAGTAATTTCGAGAAAAAGGTCTGAATATGAAGCAGATTTATCTGTGTCGGTAGTATCTTTAATTTCAAGTTCTCTAGGATATATTAAATGTAAGCGATCACTGAATCTGTTATTATTAAGAGACAGTACATCGTCAATGTACCGGAAGGTGAAATTAAAAGACTGGGTCAATTTAATATTTCTTTTCTGCTTTCTGCACAAGCCCTTGGATAAATTCTGCTTCACAAGAGTACAGACACAAATCTGCAAGTAAAGGAGCCCAATTGGGATCAACGAAACGCCAGTGTCAAAGTACTGGGCCACTATGTTGAGACTTATTATCCACTAACATTGGTAGTGGTAGTAAAAACTAATCCATTTTTTCCCTATACTGAAACCTTACCAATGTCGTAAGTCTTCTAAGTTGAAACAAATTAGTAAAGACAAAGCCCATGATTTGTACCAGAACAAAATTTACAAAAAAAACCCAAAAAAACCTTTATACTTGCATGTTATTTGGTAGAAGAAAAGGTGAGGCAATCGCTCTAACCCTTTTTGTTTTACGAATTTGTCATATCAAATTTTGGTCGCGAGTATCACCGAAGAAACATTAATTTTCAAAATGATCATCTGGTGCAGCAACATTGGTATTGTTTATGCTCTTATTATGAAAATATAGTGTTGTGACTACGAAAAAAAATTCAGAGAGCAGTGAAAATGACAAAGGGATTTTGTAATAATTTTTCCTTTTGATATAAAAAATCATAAAAACATCCAAAGACATATGTGTTTGATAGTGAGCTAGAGTACCAAAATGCTATAAAACTACAGAGCTGTTTTTTTTTTGGAGTTGCTAATCTTTGTACCAATAAAAGCTATATAATTTTGCTTCATAGAGACAAAAGTTTTACTTTTTTTCATACAAAATCGCAATTGAAATGAAAACCATTATGTTTGAGAGTAAAGCTAATAACATTTGCATTATGTACAATGCACACTTTATCTATCAACAAGTTTGTGATGGTGGTGGTAGAAATGTTCATATTTAACATTACAAACTTTAGATAACACTTGTGGGGTAGAGAAGTAAAAACAAATATTAAAATTAAAAACATCTCCCAAAAAAAAAAAAAAAAAAAATGGAATCGATAGTTTTTTATTCATTACAATCAATTTGTGAAACACGAATGATATATTATATTAACTTGGATACCGTTTTCTTATGTAAAAATAAAGTGTTTTGCTTAAAAGTGTGAATTGGGTTTGTTACAGCATCAACACTTAGACTTAATCATCAATATAAAGCTGTGATGTTTGAGGATAACTGCCCTAGTAGTTTCTGCCTTTTTAAAGTGTCTCAATACCTTTTTCATTGTTAGATCCTCTTTTGTTGAAAATTATGTATATGCACGTCGTTCACGTTCTAAATTGGACTTTCATCGATTCGTTGAGTTCTATTCAAATGAAACTGTCCAAAATACCGGAATGTTTCGGCTTAACGGTACTACACAAAGGATACTTCCCCCATCTCTTATCGCGTTCTGCCGCATTCGATTATAAAAATGGAGAGTGGTCCTCTCCGTGGTATTATGGGACAGGTGGGCGGAAAAAGTTAATACGTTTCACAACATATATACTATCATCCTGTCACCACTTGATGCGGAGGCGGCTATATATATATATATATATATATATGTGTGTCTATCATAAATTGAGGTAAATTATATGGCCTTCCAAATACCGTTTCGATTTCTAACAGCTTGATATTGATGATTAAGTCTAAGAGTTGATGCTGTAACAAACCCAATTCACACTTTTAGGCAAAACACTTTATTTTTACATAAGAAAACGGTATCCAAGTTAATATAATATATCATTCGTGTTTCACAAATTGATTGTAATGAATAAAAAACTATCGATTCCATTTTGTTTTTTTCTTTTTGTGGGAGATGTTTTTAATTTTAATATTTGTTTTTACTTCTCTACCCCACAAGTGTTTTCTAAAGTTTGTAATGTTAAATATGAACATTTCTACCACCACCATCACAAACTTGTTGATAGATAAAGTGTGCATTGTACATAATGCAAATGTTATTAGCTTTACTCTCAAACATAATGGTTTTCATTTCAATTGCGATTTTGCATGAAAAAAAAGTAAAACTTTTGTTTCTATGAAACAAAATTATATAGTTTTTATTGGTACAAAGATTAGCAACTAAAAAAAAATAAGTCAGCTCTGTAGTTTTATAGCATTTTTGTACTCTAGCTCACCATCAAACACATATGTCTTTGGATGTTTTTATGATTTTTTATATCAAAAAGGAAAATTTATTACAAAATCCCTTTTTCATTTTCACTGCTCTCTGAATTTGTTTTCGTAGTCACAACACTATATTTTCATAATAAGAGCATAAACGATACCAATGTTGCTGCACCAGATGCATGTATAAACGTTTTATTTTTTTTTGTAAATTTTGTTCTGGTACAAATCATGGGCTTTTGTCTTTACTTATTTGTTTCAACTTAGAAGACTTACGACATTGGTAAGGTTTCAGCATAGGGAAAAAATGGATTAGTTTTTACTACCACTTCCAATGTTAGTGGATAATAAGTCTTAACATAGTGACCTAGTACTTTTACACATGCGTTACGTTGATCTCAATTGGTACCAATTGCGCTCCTCTACTTGCAGATTTGTTTCTGTACTCCGGTGAAGCAGAATTTATCCAAGGCTTGTGCAGAAAGGAGAAAAGAAATTGGCCCAGTCTTTTAATTTTACCATCCTGTATATTGACGATGTACTGTCTCTTAATAATAACAGATTCAGTGATCGCTTACATTTAATATATCCTAGAGAACCTGAAATTAAAGATACTATCGACACAGATAAATCTGCTTCATATTTAGACCTTTTTTCTCAAAATTACTACTGATGGTAGGTTAAATATCAAAATTTATGACAAACGCGATGACTTTAATTTTCCTATATTCAACTTTCCGTTTCTGAGTAGCAACATCCCAGCGTCACCAGCTTATGGAGTATATGTGTCTCAACTGATACGTTACTCTAGAGCTAGTACTAAGTACGTTGATTTTGTTGAACAAGGAATAGCTATGAATCAGTGAAATCAAAGTCAGCACACAAGAAATTTTATGGTCGCCATCATGAGCTAATTGGCCATTATGACAAAAGTGTGTCAGAAATTGTATCTGACATTCTTCTTTAGTCATAAGTAATCTTCATTCATTACCGGACTAACAAAGAAATAACACGATGGGTGCCGTATACGGTGCAGGAAATGCTTACCCTTGCGGAGCACCTGATTTCACTCCCGGTTTTTAGTGGAGTTCGTGTTATTTCTTATCTATTTTAACTGTTGTTGTAAATGTCCTTTTGGTTTTATGAGTCTTACTCCTTGGTTTTAATTGTTATGGCCTTGATATTTTATTTTTGCTATACTGTGCTGTCATAACATTTGAAGTTATCTTAGAAAACATATTTTCTATACTGAAGCTCGATCTTGTCTGAATCTGTCTATAGTATTGGTTCTGAATTAAGTTGTGTCTGGTCATCAATGTTTCTTTGTTTTTATTTATGTTCAGATTTCGATGATTAGATATAGGAAGATGTGGTATGAGTGCCAATGAGACAACTCTCCATCCAAGTTATAATTTATAAAAGTAAACCATTATAGGTCAAGGTACGGCCTTCAACACGGAGCATTGGCTCACACCGAACAGCAAGCTATAAAGGGCCCCAAAAAATTACTAGTGTGAAACCATTCAAACGGAAAAACCAACGGCCTAATCTATATAAAAACGAGAAACGAGAAACACGTATGAGCTACATAAACAGACGACAACTACTGTAATCAGATTCCTGACTTAGGACAGGTGCAAACATTTGCAGCGGGATTAAACGTTTTAATGGTAACAAACCTTCTCCCTTTTCTGAAACAATAGTATAACATCACAACATAGAAAAACACACTATAAAATATCAATTGGAAGGCTTAACTCAATCAAAAAACGTAAATTAACACACAATGAACGAATAAATTTGACCTGTGACACCTGAATGCAAATACACTGTTAATAAAAAACTACAAGGGATAAATAATTAAAGTCAAAAGTAAATAAACAGGTTTAAACAAAGTTAAAGTATGTTATCACTGTGAAATTTCAAACAATTTATAGAAAATCATCACTTTTGAAGAAACCTGCGTCATATTATACACAGGTGAATGAAAATAATTTTGTTGTTAAGTATACTTCTTCTTCTGTGTGTATAAAATCTTCCGTTTAGGAATACCAAGAAATTTCTTTAATATCAATAAAACTAATCAAACACTTGGTACATATGGGGTGAATATCAACAATAAAAATATACAATTAGTGCTAGATAAAACTTCCTGTACAGGTCCAAGAACAGCATCTAAGGAAGAATGAAATAGTTTTGATGTTCATAATACGAAGAAGTGAAAATGAAATATCAACATTTGTTGCGCAAATATGTTACAAGGAATGGAAGACTGCGGAGGCGTTAGTCAGGAAGAAGGTAAATCATTGGACAGACAAGAATGATACAAAAACGAAAAACAATAAACATTCAATACTAAAAGAAAAAGCAAATGAGAAACACGGACCCTGTAGACATAAGGAGGCAACCGTAGTTGCTTAATGAAGGTAAGTAGTGTATGAATTTCAGCCACCCCATGCATACTCAGCTCGTCTTTAGATTGAGCAGATTCATAAGCCTGGATCAGCACGGGTGATTATACGGTTAAAAACAATTAGTATTCTGAGTCTATTTGTTTAGGACATTGTAATAAATGCGCCATGCATATCAATCATTAGTATCAATATATACAAAATTCTGAATATCATTCATATTTGCTAGACCGACTAGAACATAGTAGATAACTAACACCACAGTTTGCCCTTTTTTGAGAACTTACCATAACATGTTTCAACTAAGTGTTCTGATATAGGTGAGAAAGGTCAGTAAAAATTCGCTTAAAAAATTTAGTACTTTCTTTACAAACTACTATGTAAATTCAATCAACATAGAAGATAAAATGCTTTGATATGCATTTGATTGGAATTTATAGGCATTGTTTAAGATTCTTTAAAGAATCATAGTGACTGACGAACATTCGTTAACATACAGTATTAGCGTCGCGCCAAATCTATAATTGTTAAGAATACCAACTAAAACGAAATCGAGTACATTTAATTTTTAACAATAGAATGTTCATCGGATTAAGAAAACTTTATATCACAATTGTTCAGGACTTTTCCATAAACCATTTTGGTTACTTAAACAACAGACACAAAACATTACGGTATGTCATTTATTCTTTTAGTTTTTTAAACAAGAGCGAAACATAAAAAATAAGAACTATAAAAACTCCAATGAAACCGAAAAAACATGAAATCAAAATAAAAAGAACTAAGAAATAAGAACAGACACAAATCAAATGAGGAAATGTAAAATAACGAAACACTAAAATATCAAACACAATTGTTACAGTTGTCCCGTTGTGTCAGTAGAACGTTTGTTTGTTTAAGCATTATCAAGCAACAAAAGAAAAGAAAAAGAAAGTGAGCACGTTTTCGAAATAATTACTATTCCAAAGAAAAAAAAATATCAATTTAAATATCACAGAAAAAAGTTACTTTTCTAATGAGTAAAAATTACAAAAACATTATCTTCGGCCCTACTCAACCAACTTTTTTTTATCATAAAAACAACACAAAGCATCACTGCTCTGTACCTTTGTTTTGTACACTTTCGGATTTTCTGGGCTCAATATTTTTGTAAGATGTTTGTTATTATTTTACATGCCCTCAAGTGTTATCTTTGTAATGATAAGTATAAATATTTCTGCGACCACCTTGATGAGCTAGATATGGTGTGTATTGTAAATATTATTAGTTTTACTCTCAAACATAGTGTTCTTCATCTAAATTGTATACAAAAATAAAACTTTTGTTTTGTTTGAACAAAAACATATAGTTTTTATAAAATTTTAGATTGCCAACTCAAAAGAGTGTTGCAATATATGTTTTATATCTTTAAGGGTACTCTGATTCTCTAACCTAACATCAAACACATATGTCTTTGGATGTTTTTGCGCTTTTTTGTGCAAAATGAAACTTTCTTACAAAATTCCTTTCATTTTCACCTCCCCTCTGAACTTTTTTGTAGTCACAAATTAAAAAAAAAAAGAACTATAAAAACTCAAATGAATACGTAAAAACATGAAATTGAAATAAAAAGAAATAAGAAATTAGAACGGAAGCAAATCAAATGAGGAAATACAAAATCACGAAACCCTAAAAAATCAAACACAATTGATACAGTTGCTCCGTTATTCTAATGGAATTTTTGGCTTTTAGTATTATCAAGCAATAAATAAAACAGAATAAAAGTCTAGGTTTCGATAAAATTACTGTTCCAAAAGAAAAAAAAAAATCTATCTTAATATAACAGAGAAAAGTTACTTTTATAATGAGTAAACATTACAAAAACATTATCTTCCACCCCACTCAAACAACTTTTGTTATCATAAAAAAAAAACACAACGCCTCACTTCTCCACATCTTTGTTTTTACTTTTTCGGATTTTCTGTAAGATGTTTGTGTATTATTTATATTTTTATTCAAAGTTCTTCATTTAATTTATTTTTGTTTGCTTCTTTGGAACACAACATTTAGTTTGTTTTAGTTCAAAGAATGTGTATTCTATCTTACCATAAAATACATAAGTCTTTGGATATTTTTTGGCGTTATTTCTATATAAGATGGTGTTGTGCTAATGCGGCGTAAAGCAACCAACAATCAATCAATCAATCTATATAAGATGGAAATTTTTTTACAAAATCCAATTGACATTTTCATTGTCCCCACTCCCTAATTTTTTTCGTAGAGTCATAACAATATATTTACATATTATAATATTACAAATTCGTTAAGTAAATTAGATGGGACCCATTTTCTCACTTTTTATTTCGGTACATTAAATGCAAGAATGAAGGTTATATAAAGTTTTTTTGTCTGATATGAATCATAGGCATTTGTCTTTATTATTTTTTTATCATATAAAATAGGAATAATAATTCTATATTATAGTAGTCTTAGAAGTAGAATCTCCTAAATGGAACTAGCAGCGTAACGGCAAAGCAATTTGGTCAGTTTCTACTAGTAATACCAATGCTAGTGGATGATACGTCTCAAAAAGGCACCATCAACATAGTTGCCTAGTACTTTGACCCTCGCACTTGAGTATGGTTCATACAGATTTTTTTTTTGCCTTCATTTTTTTGTCATAACATTTATAAATTGTCTTAGTTAACGTATTTCCTATAGTGTAGCTCGGATTTGTCTGTGTTTGTCTACAGTGTTGGTCCCTAATTAAGCAAGGTGTCTCTGGTCATCAATATTTCTTTTGTTTATTAATTTTCAACATGTCGGCGAGTGTTTCATACATGAAACGCACATATTGTAATGCATCAGTATTCGTTGGGGAAATATTTTACCAGGAAGGGCATACAACGGAAGCCATAGTCAGGAAGCCAGGGGATAGAAAAGACTCAAAACGACAAACAATAAACAATTAACACTAAAAAGTAAAGACAAATGAGAAACACGCACCCCGTAAAAACAGGGAGCGACCACAGATTATCGGGCGAGGTCGGTTACGTTGGTTTATCAGACACCATATGTATAATCATCGCTTTTTTCTTAGAATTTAGCAGATGCATTAGCCTGGATAAGAACGGATGATTATACAGTTTATCATAATTAATACCTCGAGCCTATTATTGTATATGATAGAATAAAGAATGGAAACGGGGAATGTGTCAAAGAGACAACAACCCGACCAAAATGTACAAGTCAACCCACGGCACTAGAATAAAGGCGCCATGCATATCAATCATTAGTATCAATATGTACAAAATCCTTAAAATCATTCATATTTGCTAGACTGACAAGAACATAATGGATAGTTCCTGCGACTAGAACATAATGAATAACTAACACCAAATTGTGCTTAATTTTGATAACTTGCCATAAAACGTGTCAAATGAGTGTTCTACTATAGAAGACATGCTCATGTAAAAAATGTGCTTTGAATATGAATACTTATAAAAGGTACCAGGCTTATGGTTTTTTTCTATGCCAAAAGAATAAATTTTTACTTTACTAACTACTACAAAAATCCAATCAATATAAGATGTGACATTAATTGTATGCATTATGATTCAAGTTTATATGTATTGTTTCAGGCTTTTAGAAGAATGCCGGTGACAAATACGTTTAAATACATTACTAGCGTTTCGTCAAAACTATATTTATAAAAATATCAACTTAACGAAAACGAATATGTTCGATTATCAAAAGGAAAAAGTTAAACGGATTCAGAAAACTTTATCAAAATTGTTCAGTTACAGTTACAGTAACAACATAAACAAAATATTACGGTATGTCATTAATAATTTTAAGTTTTTTAAACAAGAGTAAAACATAGAAAAATAAGTACTATGAAAACACAAATGAAAAAGAAAAAAAAACCATGAAATTGAAATTTAAAAAAAGAAATAAAGAACAAAAACAAAAACAAACACAAAAACAAATGAAGAAAAAAAAAACCCCAATCAAAAAGTTCAAGCACTGGGTTTTTCTATTTTCTTCAAATTGTAATGATACAATAAAAACAACAAGTTCACTCATGTTTTCTTCTATATATTTGAATGTACATTGGGGTATACGTGCGTACTGTTTGCACAAAAACAGTTATTTGTTTTAGTATTTATTAAAACCATCTTAATATTCTTTACAAGCAAGTCTTCCACGTTCACATGGGTGTGATTTTGCACAAATGTAGGCCTGATTAAATTCAGGAACAAATTCTCGTATTATATCCATTACATCACACATTTGAAATGGTTGAGAGCGATGCCTTTCCTAGTTGGTGCAAGTTTAACGGGATTTTCTGGTTAATAAAACGTCTAAGTCTACCGTTGTGTTTATGGAGCTGATGGTGACTTGAATGTCCCACCTAAATGTATGATATATTCATTCTGTTCCAGTTGGCCATTTATTGTTTTTCCAAATAAACCACTCATTTCTTCTCTTTTCGATTTTAATAACAGCCATCTCGAATAATTCAGAGCTACTCCTTGTTTGGTAGGACTGTTATGTCAATATTTTTGTCGTATTAACGGATGGGAAAATACATTTGACCTTTAATTTATTTATCTACAATATGATAGCAGTCTTCTTGTAGATGAATAATACATCGACTATCGTTATATGATTTCATTATATCATCTTCCATTTCATCTGTTCTCTTCGCCAGATACTGCAACATTTTCGGTTGCCCAGATTAATTATACATTCGGCCTTTAGTAAATTGACTAACAGTTCCCACTTTTTTCCTTCTTTTTCATTGGTCATTTGAGTATTCGTAAGCTTAATTCTGCCCATTTTTTTATCCTAAATTTTGAAGATTCTTGTTCGATTTCATTTTCTGACATAGAATATACATATACCTTCTTAATGTTGTATTCCAATCATATTCTCTCTGTGGAGTGTGATTGCTTCGCTAGCAATATTGTGTTTTAATTTACACACACGTTATGAAAATGACCATTTTTTACGTACTGTAAATTCCGGAATTATTGCGAGGTTTTTATTAATGCGAATAATGCAACTGAATTAGTATCGCAATAATAAAAATTCGCATTCTGATATCGGATCCATATAACTGTATGCAGATTTTCCTGAAATCGCAATAATTAATCTCGCAGTAGTCGTGTGACATATTCTGTAAAACAACCACAAGGATATTCGTTTATCATATCCCATAACAACATGAGTTGCATGATTTCACATCTTTTTATGCTGTAAAAGCGTAACAGTCTACTAGTATTAATTTCACATTAATTCCTAGATTAGACAATGCTCACAACTGTCTTGTCCGTTCTTCCATATTGACAACATAAGTATTAGGGATTATTTTACATGATTAAAATTTGAATTCCATCGGTGTCAATTAAGAAAGGATGGGTATAAATCTTCACAATCAGTGATTCTTTTGTTAGGATACATCATTAATACAATGATTTAAAATAACCCAACTTGGTTTCTATTGAACCTCCATAATTTGAACACCGGGCTTATTCAATAATGTATCATTTTTTAAATGATGCTGCCTTCATAACATAAACCCCTAAGGTATATTTGCTTCTTGACACAAGGTCAGCGCCATTGTTTTTTTTTTCTGTATACGAATCCTATAATACAAATAGAACACCATCGTACTACAATGTGTTCATTAGACACTTCCTTTTTATCAAACCCTTACGACATAATGGTGACTCTATTAACATATAGTAATGTGTTATTTTAACAAATATGTCAACCTATTAAATTCTCAGTGTGAATCTTATTTATCCGTACCATTCTTTTAAATACCTTTCATATATCAATCAAACTCCCGCTTGCATAATGATTATTTGACTCTTCCTGTATGTACTTTGTCATGTATGTGAATCTTTTATATGTTAAACACTGCCGTATGTATTTTTGAACACTATCATTTATTTTGTTTAATTATTCCTATTGTCCATATGGATACCCTGATATCGAACTAGATATCAAATACTTGTTACAACATCTATATAATTTACAATATGGTATTATATACACGGTGTACTAAAATCATTGCATATTATAGTGACGGTGTCCTTAAATCGTAGATGGCTGAATATGATATTTAGTGTTTTTACTTAAGGGTCCCTGCCTCATTCTTGAATTTGGACTCTTCCATAGGTCCCTGTGTGTTGCACGTATGGTCCCTGACTAATTCTTCAATTTGGACCATAGAAAGTTAACATTAGGACCAGGACAAAAATGCTAACATGAACCCCTCCATATCTTACATGAACTAACACATGGACCCCGCATAGCCTACAATAAACCCCCACCATTATCCATACCACCTATCTTTAAAATAAAAACAAAAAAAATTAACAGATCTATCATAATGCTTAATGCTATTTTTGTTTTACATTAAAAAGCCCTCTAATCATATACATAATAAATTTATTTTACAATGTCAGTATTTTATAGATCATCCATTTCAAAGGTTCTTGCTATGTACTGTATTATCAAGGTTCAATGACATATGAATACATACGGTCACCATGGTCATAAAACGTTCATATTTAACTATTAACCTTCTGATATGTCCTACATTATCAACGTTCTCTGACATTTCACTTAGTCAACACATGGACCCTTGCATAGCCTACTCGAAACCTTGCATAGCCAATACATGAACCCTTACATAGTCTACATGAAACCCCCTCCATAAACTAGCTTGTATAGTCTTTTTATGGACCCTTGAATAGCCTACATGAACCCCCTCCACTTTCATAGCATACATGGACCCTAGCTTGCTTAGCCAATACATGGTCCCTTGGAAAGCCTTCATGAACCCTTCCATAGCCTAACACATGGACCCCTGCCATAGCCTTGACCCCTGCCATATCGGATGGACCCTTCCATAGCCTAACACATGGACCCCTGAACCCTGCCATAGCCTAACACATGGACCTTATATCCTACATGAACCCCTCCATAGCCTACACATGGACCCTTGGGACCCTTCCATAGCCCAACACATGAACCCCTACCTTACCCCTTATGTAGTTATGTGGTTAATTCTCTTTTTAATAAATGATATCAATGAGCCCAGATTTATGACTTTTAGTATTTTAACTTTCTCACTGTAGACACTTTTAAAATATTGGCCAATCAGACTATAATTCTGTTGTTAAAGCACCATTTGATGAACAACTCAGATTAGACTAAGATATTTTAGGAAAATTATTCGAAGCACATTAATATAAATTCAAGATAACCTTTATACATGTATCATTGATTTTCAAAAACCGTAACAAAAGTAAAATAAAATAAGATAAATACATATATCTGTATATATATATTTAGACCTATAATTGTGATGAGCTTTCTCAAATTTCAGCACAACTTCATGAACTTTGTAGATAATAAGGACATGCTATGTAGATGTGCATATCGACAGGACATTGTGATTTTTATTTTCTAGCGGTTATGCCCCTCTGAACTTTTTCTCAAATTTCAGCACAACTTTATTTAAGGATTAGGCACAAGCGCCTTGCTAAAATTATTTTATTTCCAGTGTTTTCCTTGGATAGAGATAATATTACGTTCTAAAATAACATTCCGAAGTCACTATGATTAAAGATGACACGGCTGCTGACTACTGGGAATTTTGTCAGAGGATCAAAGTTTTCCACAAGATTGTATGTCCTTGAATATGCCAGTGAAGAAATATCCGAAGCAAGTACAAATTTTGACATGTGGTTGTTTCTTTAGGACAAGTATTATATCATATGTTAAAAAAGATAATTTTAAACCCTGCACTTAGTTAGTAATTTTGAGCTTTTGCTACTAATCTAAAAACTCCAAGACAGTTGTCACTGTAGAACACAGTTTGATATACAATGTAGGGCTCTGTGAGGGAAACATACAATTAGATCAGAAAACGTCTGGTGGAGCAAAACCGATGCATAAACTCAGTGTAAAAAGCACTGTCAGACATACTACATGTAACACTAATCAATCAATTTGCTATCCACACTGATCTGTGTCCACACTTGTGAGAAATAAAATATGTTAACAGTAAAAACATGTACAAATTAAAGTTTTGAACTTAAATGCTAATGCTGCTCTTCAAATTGGTTTGTGAGTAGAAATTGTATCGAGATTCGGGAACTGGAATATATAAAGAAAGAACATGCATATCAGCTTCAGGTAAGATATAATAGTATAAGAGTGGACACAACAAGAACAGATGCACGGTCAGCTACATTGACGCGTGGAGATCTGCGCATGACAAAACTAGACATTTTCTTGTGTTTATTTTGTTTTAAAATGCTACAATATGAGAATTTTTTTTTATCGTCAACTTTTTGTTTAATGTACCACTTCTAACACGATATAAACTATATCCTCTAAAATCTGAAGGAATAATACAGTATGAATGCCATTTATTTTGTTATGTCAACATGTGCGGAATGGGTTTTAATTTTTCGATATTGTAGATAAGATCAAAAACAAGGAAGTTGTACATTTATTGAGAAGATGTCGGATTTCCCTTTTGACTTGTGTAAATTAAGGCAACAGTAGCATACCGCTGTTACTTAGTAAACATTCTGTGGATTCGTAAGTACACATTGATAATATTTAAAAATCTTTCAAATTGAACGTTATATGAATCATAGAAATAGCAATAAATAGAAGTGTGACATTTTCCGTGTTTAAACTAAGTACATTTTTTTTTATATGAAAATGTTTAAACATCGATCATTTCCCCAGCATATTTAAGATTTATTGAAAACGTTTGAACACGACGCCGAACCTTTTGCAAATCCTATGGTATAATTTTATTATTTAGTGTGACCGAATATCAATTTGAAATTTAGAATAAAAACATGGTTCGCTATTTTATTGATATTCTTTGTTTGATTACGTAATGTCAGTTACACATACTTACACACGTGTGGGAAATTTAAAAAGAAGATATATATATATATATAGGCCGAATTTTCTCTCTTCAATATGAAACACGGAAAATATTGTTATTTTTTATTTTTTCCGAGAAAAAGTCATCTATGTATACCATCT
The DNA here is from genome assembly GCF_021869535.1 of Mytilus californianus. NCBI lineage: Eukaryota > Metazoa > Mollusca > Bivalvia > Mytilida > Mytilidae > Mytilus > Mytilus californianus. Next base: position 88,764,455 of record NW_026262701.1, read on the forward strand.
TTTAGCCTGTGTAAACATGTGTGTCAATTTCTTACGACTATGTCCCCAAGAAGAGCTTCAGAAAAACAGTATTTTAACTGGTGCTGCACGGACACTTTTTATGAATAGGGTTATTTGTGCATTCAATGAGTTCATTGGCGGTTTATCGTACACCTGGTGACCCAATTACCTCTGTTTTTGTATGTATCCATTAGTCTATGAAAATGTATATACTATGAAATTTAGAGCAAGGCTTGCCCCGAGCTCTTAATTTCATAGTATATACCTTTTCATAGACTATCCAATTTAGCACATATTTACAACTCTAATTGGTCTATTGATAGTTTATTTTGGCTTACACCCCAGTTCTATTGTTATACTTCATAGTTTCTGTTTCTGAAACAAGTGTAAATTGAATTGATCTATTGTTACGAATAACAATGGATTTTGACCACAGGGTGTGACGGACGGTGTTTCTGGAAACCCCTGCTTCTACATCCCCAAAACACAGTCCATTGTTATTCATAACAGTAGAAATGTTTTTTTTTTATAGCATGAACATAATCGATTACTAACAGTGTTCACTATGAAAATAGACAAAGAACAATAGCTAAATCATAGTCGCCACCTTGATTTTACGAAGAAATGTTTAAAATTTTTTATATAACAGTCCTTTTACCTTTTAAACAGTGAACATTTTTAATATATAGAGAATAGTTTTATGAAAGACAATTGTTTTATTTGAACATTTTCCCAATATCACTGTTTCTGAGTAGATACAACCAATAGTTCCAGTAGACGCAATTCAAAATGTCGAGAAGGTCAAATAGAGAATTAGTTCCAACCAAAATATATACACCCAGCAAGAGTAACCAAACCACTAGAAATTATGTATTAAATGAGAAAAGAACTTTGAATAAAATTAAGGAAGCTGCAAATAGAGATATTGATATTCAAGCAACGTTGAAAAGGGGGAATTTAATTATCAGTTTTCGTCAGCTGCATTTTTACAATTTAATACATGCTTTGACCAGTATTTTAGTTTAAGCCAAAGTTTAAAATTAACAGTACATGAGAGGTTCGATTTATCAAAGAAATTATCAGAGAGATCAATTTCATTTGCTGATGTTAATAATCCTTCAAAGCAACTGTATAGGGTGAACATTTTTAGCTCACCTCACCCCAAAGGGCCAAGTGAGCTTTTCTCATCACTTGGCGTCCGTCGTCCGTCGTCTTCGTCGTCGTCGTCCGTCGTCGTTAACTTTTACAAAAATCTTCTCCTCTGAAACTAATGGGCCAAATTTGACCAAACTTGACCACAATCATCATTGGGGTACCAAGTTTAAAAAATGTGTCCAGTGACCCGGCCAATCAACCAAGATGGCCGCCATGGCTAAAAATAGAACATAGGGGTAAAATGTAGATTTTGGCTTATATCTCTGAAACCAAAGCATTTAGAGCAAATCTGACAGGGGTAAAATTGTTCATCAGGTCAAGATCTATCTGCCCTGAAATTTTCAGATGAATCGGACAACCCGTTGTTGGGTTGCTGCCCTCGAATTGGTAATATTAAGGAAATTTTGCCGTTTTTGGTTATTATCTTGAATATTATTATAGATAGAGATACACTGTAAACAGCAATAATATTCAGCAAAGTAAGATCTACAAATAAGTCAACTTGACCAAAATGGTCAGTTGACCCCTTAAGGAGTTATTGCCCTTTATAGTCAATTTTTAACCATTTTTCGTAAATTTTTGTAATCTTTTACAAAAATCCTATCCTCTGAAACTACTAAGACAAATTTAACCAAACTTGTCCACAACCATCATTAGGGTATCTAGTTTAAAAAATATGTCCGATGACCCCTCCCGCAAACCAAGATGGCCGACATGGCTAAAAAATAGTACATAGGGTAAAATGCAGTTTTTGGCTCATATCTCTGAAACCAAAGCATTTAAAGCAAATCTGATGAGGATAAAATTGTTCATTAGGTCAAGATCTATCTGCCCTGAAGTTTTCAGACCAATCAGGCAACACGTTGTTGGGTTGCTGCCCCCGAATTGGCAATTTTAAGAAAATTTTGCAGCTTTTGGTTATTATCTTGAATATTATTATAGATAGAGATAAACTGTAAACAGCAATAATGTACAGCAAAGTTAGATCTACAAATAAGTCAAATGACCAAAATTGTCAATTTACCCCTTAAGGAGGTATTGCCCTTTATAGTCAATTTTTTACAATTTTCATAAACTTTGTAAATTTTTGTAATTTTTGTAATTTTTTACAAAATATATTCCACTGTAACTACCGGGCCAAGTTCATTATAGATAGAGATAATAGTAAGGAGCAAGAATGTTCAGTAAAGTAAGATCTACAAACACATCACCATCACCAAAACACAATTTTGTCATGAATCCATCTGTGTCCTTTGCTTAATATGCACATTGACCAAGGTGAGCGACACAGGCTCTTTAGAGCCTCTAGTTAATACAACATGTCGTATTGAAGTAAATGGGAAACAATTTATGTCATTTATAGATGAACTTTCTAAAATTGCATCGCAGATGAGTAATGATGTAGATTATCAACTTCTCAATACCAAAATTAAAGAGCAATGTGATATTTTATTATCATCAATTAACAATGATCATAATTCATCAGTTGTAGTGAATAATACAAAGATTAATCCATATAAAGCTGTTACAAACGCTTGTAATGATATTAAGAACCCTGAAGAATGTTTAAAATGTAAAAGAAAATGCTTATCAAGAAGTGTTTGGGTGTAGTAAAGGAAATCATTGGATACATTATCACTGCGAGAAATTAAAAAGTGAAATGATTAACATTTTAGAGAATAATTTAGACACAAACCATTATATATGTTCACTTTGTGACATCGACTCAATAGATGATAAGCAAGTACTATCTGTTAACTCTCCTACTGAAACTCAATTATGTAATAGTAACAGTTTACCTGTAGTTAACATGGTCAATGAAGAATCTGTTGTAGAAGAAAATGAAATAGAATCCGAAACTTTGGTAAAACAATATGTAAAACATTTGCCTACTATTGACAAAATCTGTGATAAAGATCAAGTAATATCTAAAGTAACTTTAGCTCAATCTCTTTTATTGGAGGAATTTCCAAGGACCTGTGCCTTATGTTTAGAATTATTAAACAGGGATGAACAAATATATGAAGTTTGTGATCAATCTTATCACATACAGTGTATGGGAAAAGACGATAAGAAGTGTCTAGGTTGTGAAGCAACACATAGTCAAGATTCTGAAATTTTCATTTAAATAATGAAACTTTAGTAAAGAAGTTTACACCACCTCATCCCACTCCAGTTTGTGTAGACAAAAGCATTTCTGATAAATCTAAAGAAAATCAAGATAAGGAAAATGGAAATAGTGTGTCGAAACAGAAAGAATTACGTCAATTGGAATTAAAATTAAAAAAAAAAGAGGAAAGTTTAAAATTAAAAGAGTTGTCAGTAAATGAAAAACTTAAAGAGAAAACCAAACTTATCGAATATCTTCACCAACTTGAAGCCTGAAATACAGAGTTAGAACAAACTATAAAAACAATGAATAGAAAAATTATTATCTTGAAAGAAAATCAAAATAACTTCTCCTTGCGTAATGAAAAATCAGAATCTGGAAATTTAAATAGTCATAGGGATAATAGTGATGAACTACTAGTACAAGTAAGGAACAAAGTCACAAAATTTATTGTGGGCAGGATCGAAAAGGAATTGGATAAATTAACTGACAATCTTTGTGAAAATAATGATAAATCAAAGGATACACAAAATCTTTTTAATCAACAAAATGTGAATGGTAATTCAGAAAATCAATATTCGCAACATAATTTGGGTTATCAAAATTATTATCAACAATATCCATATTATTATGATCATCAGAACTTATATTATACAGACAGTTATGTAAATGAAAATGAGGGTTATAGCGATTCAGAGGTTAGATGTGATTATGAAAATCAATGGCTTCGAGATTCTTCCCAGAATAATAATCAAACGGTTAGTCATGCGAATCTTATAGATGTATTAGCGTTAAACAACCAATTAATGTCAAATTATACCTTAACCAGTGGTTCACAAAGTAATCACCCTATTAACTATTTGGGACAAAATTTATATTTCCAAAGTAAAAACATTGCCAACCCTATACATTAAAATGATTTTTTATGGAAAACAAGCCTCAGTGTCCAACCAACATAATGGAACAAATGGATCATGAGTGTAGAGCGAAGGATAAAAAGAAAGAACTCAATATTTTAACTTTTAACTGTAAAAATATACAAACGTGTGGTATGTTCTTTGATGAACTTTTTAACTCGACAGATATATTTTTAATTCAAGAACATTGGCTGTTTAATTTTCAACTGAATTTACTTAATGAACTACATCAAAATATTTGTGGAATTGGAAAAGCTGTCGATGATAAAGACCCAATTAATCCAACCAATTTACCTCGTGGTTATGGGGGAACAGGAAATTTATGGAGAAAAGATCTCGACAATTTTATTAATCCGTTAGATATAGGAAATGATAGAATCTGCTGTGTTGAACTTTTTGGATCTTCAAAGCTACTTTTGGTCTCTGTTTATTTACCATGTAAAAGATCACCATCTGATTCATTAGAATTTTATAACTGTATAGATCAACTACATGAAATTGTTCAAAGATACAGTGACTCTCACTCCATTTTAATTGGTGGCGATTTTAACGAAAATATCTTAAGTAAAATCGATACGAGAAGAAACAAATATTTAGTAGACTTTTGAATGAAAATCGTTTATATACTGAAGAAAATGGAATTACTTTTGTAAATTGTAGTGGTAAAGGAACCTCAACTATTGACTTTTTACTTTTTAAACAAAATTTTAAAGAGAATGTGATCTGTATGGAAACAATGGACAATGTGGCTACTAATATATCTGATCATTATCCAGTAAAAGCGAAAGTGAAATATATCATCAATGCTAAAGAAAAATCAAAATGTTCAAATTCAAAAATTTTACCAATGTCAGGTAAAACTCATGGAAAAAAATAGATAAAGACGCGTATAAAACTTTAGTTGAAAAAGGTTTAGATAACTTGTCATCATCTTTAGAAAATAAATATGAAGTGGATCTTGCTTTTCAAAACATGAACAGTTTACTTTTCAATTCGGCAAAAAGTTGTCCAGCTCCACGAAAAAGATTTAGAAAACCGAAATTAAAAGTAATGAACCAAGACATTTTTTTGACGCAACTGCAATAAAAAAAAAAAGCTTTTCATCAATGGAAGATTAATGGGCGGTCTGAAGATCCCAGGAATGAACTTTATATCCAGAAAAAAGAGACAACTTATAATTTACGTAAACACTGTTGCAAGGCAGTTGCTTTGAATAGAATCGATGAAAGAGAAAAGATAATGGAAGCAAATATCAAAAATAAAAATTCATTTTATAGACTTATTAAAAAACAGAGGGGAAGATTAAGTAATCATATAGATGAACTATCTGTAGGTGACACAGTGTATAGTACAGAAGACAACATTCTAATTGGATGGAAACACCATTTTGAAAATTTAACGAAAAATTCTATTCATGAACATTTTGACAACAAGTATCAACAAAAGGTCGAACAAGAATATATTGATATAATTGACATTTGTAGAGATATGTTTCAGCACCAAAGTATTACTAAAAATGAAATAGAAGAAGCTTTGAAGTTATTAAATTTAAATAAATCACAAGATATATTTGGAATTTCAACTGAAAATTTATTATATTGTGGACAATCTCTTATTTATCATCTTAAAGAACTTCTGGATAGTACTTTTAGACTTTGTTATATACCTGACGAACAGAAATTAGGGATAGTAATTCCGCTTTTTAAGAATAAGGGAAGCTGTAAAGACAGTAAACATTATCGTGGAATAACAATTACTCCAACATTATCCAAACTCATTGAGGCTGTTTTAAAGATCAGAATTAATCCTGACATTATAAAATATCAAAATCCATTACAACGTGGTTTTACTAGAAGAACAGCACCATTAAACTGCTCTTTTATTATAGAAGAATTTCATGAAGAATGTGTTGAGTTAAATGATCAAACAATAATTACTATGCTCGATGCAAAGTCAGCATTTGATGCAGTAAAACATGCAGGGCTTATAAGAAGATTATATCAAATGAAAATTCCAGAACAATCTATTTTGATTATTGATAATTTATATAAAAATGCTGTTTCCTGTGTAAAATGGAATAACCAAATATCAGACACTTTTAGAATAGAGCAAGGCGTAAGACAAGGTGGGACTCTTAGTGCAGACTTGTACAAAATCTATATAAATACACTTTTAGACATTTTAACTGATTCAGGATATGGAGGAAAAATTGGATCAATTTCTTGTTGTGCTCCTACTTGCGCAGATGATATAGCCATACTTAGCAATTGTCCGTATGAAACACAAATTTTAATTAATATGGCCTTTGATTTTAGAAAACGTGAGGCATACTTACTACAACCAGCAAAAAGTTGTGTTATACAGTCTAATTCACGTCACCATGAGAAAATAAATGCAAATTTTTGGAATTTAGGCAATTCGACTCTTCCAACTTCTAAGAAAGCAACACATATAGGAATTTGTCGTACAGACGATGATTCATGTAAAGCAACAATAGATGAGAATTTAAAGAAAGCAAGAAGGACACTTTATAGTTTAATGGGGGTTGGACTTTATGGAGAAAATGGATTAGTTCCACAAACCTCAATGTCAATTATGAATAATTATATTATACCAATAATGTTATATGGATTGGAAATAGTAATTCCAAGAGGAAGATGTTTAGAAACTTTATATATCCAGTTTAAAAAAAATTTTGAAACAATTGTCATCTTTACCAAAAACAGTAGCTGATCCTGCTATATATATAATTCCTGGGATGCTACCTGTAGAAGCTCAAATAGATGTTAAAATTTTAACTTTTTATGGAAATATTACTAGACAAGAGAAAAGTTCTATTGAATGGCAACTAGCGGAAAGGCAATTAAATGTAAAATCTATTAATAGTAATAGCTGGTTTAGTTTACTGCGAAAAATATTTTTTGAAATATGAACTGAATGATCCTGTACAATATTTAGTCAATCCAATTTCTAAATACCAATGGAAAAGTGAAATAACTTCCAAAGTTCAAAAATTCTGGACTGAGAAGATACTGAATCAAGCAAAACTGTATACCAGTTTAAAATATTTATCATTGATATATACACCAGGACGTTGTCATCCTATTGCTAATACAAACTCTATGAATTCAAGGGAAATTATTAGAATTCCTACAAAATTGAAAATAGCTACTGGAAGTTACATTCTACAAGCAGTTAGAGCTAAGTATATAAATAATTCAGAACTGTCTATATGTAAATTGTGTAATGAAACAGAAGAAACTTTACCACATTTTTTATTAACGTGTAAACGTCTAGAAGATATAAGAAAACCGATTTTGGAAGATTTAATTAATTCCTGTAGTGAAGAGTTGGCTATTTTTAATATGAGAGATGAACACTTTGACATTTTACAACTGATTATAGATCCATTTGCTTACTTGACAATGTTAAGAAATGAAAAAGCTTTTAAAGTGATACAGAAACTTATAGATCCAAAATGTAGACGATTATGTTACAATCTCCATTGTGAAAGGTATAGACTGTTGCAATTAGATGATATAAAGAAAAAGAAGAAAAAGTAGATAATAACTTTATATAAACCCTCAAGTGATTAATGGTTGTCTACTCTTAAACAGTGATATCTTTAGATAGATATTTTAGATTTTAAAGTATTTAAAGTATTGATGCAGTCTAAATTGACATTAAGCCCAATTTTATCGTCAAGAATGTAAATAATGTACAGTGATATTGGTGGAAGATATTTTTATTCATGTTGTAAAATACACTACTTGGAAGAGGTGTGCCTACATTGGCAGAAGCTATATAACAGATTACAGATTACTACCAGTTATTTCAAAACATGTTAAAAAACATATTTCAGGAAATTCCTATAGCGAAAAAATATTTAGCATCTATTTTGAATAAAAAAAAATCATTTAAATACTCCTTTGCTTGAAGCTACAATTTTAATCCCATATGGCAATGTCTTAAATAACATACATGTAAAGAACTTTTATTCGAATAAAACATTAAAAACATATAGATTTCATTAGGACTAAGTCTTAATCATAAAATAAATATTAATGTTTGGATTGTTAAAGACTAATGATGGCACCCAGGGGCGGATCCAGCCATTTTTAAAAGGGGATGCCAACCCAGGATAAAAGGGGGGTCCAGCCATATGTCCCCATTCAAAAGCATTGATCGTAAAAAGGGGGGGTTCCAAACCCCGGAACCTCCCCTTTCGATAGCACCCCAAAAAGGGGGGTTCCTAAATATGCAATCTGTATTTTTGTATGTTTCTAATCCAGACACACCTATCCCTCCGTATTGTCGAATATGAATGTTTGTTTAATGTTGAGAAGAAAATATAGGGTTTAACATCGGGTGTAAGTTAGTTTTACACTTCTGGATACGGCGTGTCTGGATAAGACAAACCTATCCCTAAGTGTATAACTATTACTAACTACTTGTTTCACAAGTGTTTGTAAAACGGATTTCATTTACTAAGTCTTATGTTTTGTAAATCTACTCACTAGTATGATAGTAAAATATGTGATTTCAAAAGGCCTTCGACTTCCGAATGAAAAGATAGTAGCTGCTGGTGTAAGTATGTATATTGATATAATGCGGTGTTTTACTAAATGTAATTTTTTACATGGTAAGATGTCAAAATAAATTGACCTTGACTACTCATTTTAAATGTAATGATACCTGGGTATTTAAAAAATAATGAAGGTTCTTTATGTATGGTACATAATAATTTAAAACGTTTCAAAACAAATAAATAAAATATTACATATACATATTAAATGTCTTTAATAAACCAATAATAAATACTAAAATCTATGAAATTATGTGAATTTTATAATGATTTAAAATCTTATCAAATAACTATACGTAAAGCTAAAATTATGAACCTGTTCAAGGGAGACAATAAACGAGTTGATTCGATAGACTTTTTGGAATTGAAACATAGTACAAAGGGATGTCACTCTTGCATACAAATGACACACCAAAAGAATTAATTATCACAACATTCGTGTGCCTGCTTCTATGAAGATTTTAAATTATCAATATAACCAACAGTTGTTGATCGATAGGATTAGGACTGCTAACGAAAGCTAACCCACGGTAAGGTATATTTTTTTTGAAATTTTTTAAAACCTACTCACAAGAATGCACGAACTACTTGACTTTCATAGTTCATAATTAACGTTTTTACACATAAATATAATAGAGTCGTTAAACATTATTTGCTTCTAACAGTTTAAGACACAATACAGATCCTATGCTTGCATCAACTTACCAAAATCAAAATTTAAGTCAAGCTTGACATTGTTTATTTTTTCTTTTAGTGTCGGTTTTTTAATATTATCACAAATTCCTGTTAAGTTTTGACTAAATTAAAATACCCATATCCCGATATCGTCAGGTAAATACGTTATATAATCATATAGAAGAAAAAAATAATGTATACTTCTCTATTTTAGAACTAATTGAAACAAATAATACTGTACCACTATAACTGAACATTCAGCAACATATATATATTAAAGATAGTAATTTCATTAACACTTTTATCGCCACGATTTTAAGAACGAAGTCGAGAGTTTAGAGTATTAGTCAGTAACATATGTACAAGACCTAAAGAAAATCCGACATCGTCTAAACAAATATTTAACTTGAGGACATAACTAAGTTGTAAAACGTGTGTCTCATCCTTTTGTTTAGTTTCTCCTATCAACGTCGAGTCGCACGCGGAATTTATCTTTTCCGTTGTGCAAAAAAATCATAAAATGTCGTTAAACTACATTTTCTGATGTCACATCTGTCATTATCACGTTAATCCGTTATTCTTTTGAATTTATAGGTTCCTAGAATATATGTTGTAATTAGTATTCAATTACTTATTTCAGACCTTCTACAATTTTAACTCAACTTTTTCCGTATGTTCGTAATTATCGTTCATCGTCAATTCTACGTGGGTATTGCGTCCATTTACAGTACGTACGCTCATTGTTCGTCGTAACGAGTGTTCCGTTCAACGAGTGCTCATCCTTCTTCCATCCCTTATCATGTAACGTGCGCTCGTTTTGCGTTTATAGCTGATCATGTGACATGCGGTCGTTTATCTTTCATTTCAAATAGGGTAACATCAATCAGCCTACAATTTATTTTGCAACGATTAAAATGTTGAAACTATTAGTCTGATATAACAACTACAGTCCTTGTAACGTAAAAGTTAACACTTTTTTCATTCGGGAATCGTACGTACAGCGTTCGGGAATCATTCGTATAGAGTTCGGGAATCGTCCGTACATCATTCGTATAACGTTCGTTCAACGTTCGGTCAGCGTTCGTATATCATTCGTTCATCGTATGGTAAATGTCATCGTTTAGCGTTTTATATATCGTATTGTACATGGTATCGTTTAGCGTTTTATAATTCGTATGGTATATGGTATCGTTTAGCGTTTAGTTTATCGTATGGTATATTATATAGTTTAGCGTTTCGTCTATCGTATGGTATATCGTATTGTTGAGCGTATGGTATATGTTAGGTTTTTATTTTAGAAACTTGTATTTCAATTAATATATGAATAATATTTTGAGTTAAGAACATGAAAAAATAAAAAATGATTTAAAAATTAGAGCAATAAAACAAAACTAATTATTAGATTGGATTGATACCATACGATTATTAATTGTTGGTTGCTTAGCATTCAGTGGAAAATATTTCATGCATGTTCAGGACGAGAACAAATTTACAATAAATACAATGGTAATTTAAAAAAAGGCCGTCCGGAATGAAGGTCGGGGAAATTTAGACTACTACTGGAAAATGAGGTTATTTTGCCTAGCAACAGACCACCTACGGACAACTCAAATAGTTTTTACAATGGTTCTTAACGTGCAATGAGCTTGGGACTCTCTGTACACGAGGCATCGTTTTAACGTCTCCATTCTGACCAGACGAGGCTGCGTACTTGCAATGTACAATTTGGCAAGGGTTTTAATGCCGGTCGGAAGAAGACCTGTAATGACTATATTTCTATTCCCCAGTCACCCTTGGGATAATATTAGATTGGAAAGTAAGTTAGAAATTTACTTGTTGGAAAAAATATACATGTCGATTGTCAATTAAAGCAAAAAAAGCTATCTTAGTTATTATATTTTTTTGTTTTATTCTTATTGTGCAATTCTTAATTTCTTAAATGCTGATTGAAATGGGGAAAATATGTTTATATTTTGAAGCATTGTGTAATAACATTTCAAATTCGATATTATAAAATATTGGAAAACTAACCTAAACACAATACCCTTGGATCAATGCATGGAACGTACACTATTTAATTAACATAAAACTTATTAAATCATAAAAAATTCTTAATACTGATTGTTAAAGTTTTATCTTGAGAAACGTTTAGCCATACAATAAACTAAAAATACATGTAATATAACTTTAAGTAGAATTTGAACTGTAAACCATTCCTTACCGATTGAAAGAAATCTGCAACTAATATCATTATCTGTTGTATAATGAGAGAGAGAGAGAGAGAGAGAGAGAGAGAGAGAGAGAGAGAGAGAGAAAGAGAGAGAAAGAGAGAGAGAGAGAGAGAGAGAGAGAGACAAAAAAACACCTATGAAGTTTGCTACTCTTACAAAACAAAGATTTAAATGTTATGACTTAAAAAAGACATGAAAACATTCCTTGGTATTTGTTCCCCTCAATATCGGAGTCTGATATAAACCAAGGATTGCCTGTATATAAAAATTCGCGAAGGCTTATATGGAACCAGTGTCTCGCTTGAAATTGCTGCTGTCGGTATTAAAACTGCTATTTTGACTGTAAAAAGTGCACGAGTCAGTGTATGAGTAAAATTAATGATTAAAAAATAACTCTTTCTTTTTTTCGTTGATATTATTCGAGCTTGAAGATAAGCTTCTGTCCAAGTTTCATAGATTTCTGCACATAACGCCAATCATTTGGATCGAATAACCTTAAAATAACCAATCAATCGTATTTTAAAGTTGTTGAATTATTCTTGTCATGAATACTTGAAATATTTGTCACTGGACTTAAGCAATCAATGATCAAAACAAATCTACAGTATTTATAAACCTACTGCAAACAATATAAATATTCATTACTTTACACACATTCGAATGATCGAAATAAGCAGTTCTACAAATTTCTGTTTATGAAAGATTTAATGCGATTTTACAAATAGTACCTGCCTCTGTAAAATTTCATATCGACGGACCAAACTATTTTGTTTTATTGAAAGACAAACGGCTGCAAAGCTCATTTTCCGATTCACTTAAAGTTTTTGGCGATCTTCTTACTCGTTCATTTACATTTTACAATTAAAAACCTACAAAAATTGCCAAAACTTTTATTTTCAGGCTAGACAGCGTGAAAAAGATAAATACACCTTTGTTTGTGTACAAACGGTCTTTTTAACACATCGGTAATTTCTTCGCCCGGGGATATGAATTTGACATTTAACTTCCTACCGTATCTGTACAATACCCAGCCGTGTTATTTTCGTATATTGTAGATGGTACGTGCGAGAAATATACACTAGAAATACCCATACAAGTGAATTTACCTGTTTGGAAGACTCCAAATCGGGTAACATTCAACACAAATTAAATAGAATTAAATGAAAAAAAAAACTATAATAAAAATATAAATCAATTGTTTTAAAAACAATTGTTAAACGGTCTTTCCCCTCCAAAACATGATTAATTGGTTGGTTGGTTGATCGATCGATCGATCGATTGATTGATTGATTGATTGATTGATTGATTGATTGAAAGTTTGCATGACACTCTCTCTATCCGAGGCATCGGACTTGACGTTCATATTCTGACCGGGCTGCGTACTTGTACATCCCGCACTCCCAAACGGACAGCCTCAGGATTTCCTAATGAATAAAAATCCTAACATCCTCTTTTTTTTCTAATTTTCTCTATTTGCTACGAGGACTGGTACTTCATGGTTTCTTTTATGTGTTGTGTGTACATTTTGTTTCAACTTGTAGGGAAAAAAAATTCGTAAGGGTTCCGCGGAACCCAGTGTCTCGCCTACTTTTTCTGTTAATTGCAGGCTCAACAAAAATGAGGAAGTAAATCAATAAAAATATTCCACTTGATACTATCTTTTGATTGTAAGAAGCTTCTGTCCAAGTTTGGTAAAAATCAAGGATAGTTTATGAATCTAATAAATGTTTAAAAACTTTAACTGCAGACTGAATGTAATGTAAACTGGAAGAAAACAACATTTCCTTCTAGATACTAGCTTTTGATCATAAACAAGCTTCTGTCCAAGTTTGGTACAAATCCAAAATAGTATAAGAAAGTTATTTAAATTTTAAAAACTTTAACCACAGAGTGAATGTGTTGTTTCCTGGCAGAAAATCTAAGTCCATTTAAAAGTAAAATACGGAAAAAATGGATTTATTTTTTTACAAAATTTCCTTCCAGATATTAGCTTTTGATCATAAACAAGCTTCTGTCCAAGTTTGGTACAAATCCAAAATAGTATAAGAAAGTTATTAAAATTTTAAAAACTTTAACCACAGAGTGAATGTGTTGTTTCCTAGCAGAAAATCTAAGTCAAGTTAAAAGTAAAAGACGGAAAAAATGGATTTATTTTTTTACAAAATTTCCTTCTAGATACTAGCTTTTGATCATAAACAAGCTTCTGTCCAAGTTTGGTACAAATCCAAAATAGTATAAGAAAGTTATTTAAATTTTAAAAACTTTAACCACAGAGTGAATGTGATGTTTCCTGGAAGAAAATCAAAGTCCATTTAAAAGTAAAATAAGGAAAAAATGGATTTATTTTTTTACAAAATTTACCTCTGGATACTATTTTATGATCATAAACAAGCTTCTGTCCAAGTTTGGTACAAACCCAGGATAGTTTAAGAAAGTTATTAAAATTTTATAAACTTTAACCACAGAGTGAATGTAATATTTCCGGCAGAAAAACTAAGTCCAGTTATAAGTAAAATACAGAAAAAATGGAATTTTATTTTTACAAAATTTACTTCTGGATACTATCTTGTGATCATAAACAAGCTTCTATCCAAGTTTGGTAGAAATCCAGGATAGTTTAAGAAAGTTATTAAAATTTCAAAAACTTTAACCACAGAGTGAATATTTGTGGACGCCGCCGACGACAACGACGACGACGACGACGACGACGACGCCGACGGAATGTAGGATCGCTATGTCTCGCTTTTTCGACTAAAGTCGAAGGCTCGACAAAAATGAGTAACATTTTGTCTTGGAAGTTTCACTTTCCATATTTGGATATGGATCTCGAATGTTTTATTCTAATTTTAGGTCCGCGCGCGTGATGATGTTTTGAAGTCACGTGACGCTCGAATATATATGTCTGGAGTTTCAGGGGACACCGTTGAACAGAGCACATGTGTACTGATCGGACAAACATGATCACTATTGGTTTTATTATTTACAGGTCATTGATGACGGATCATGCATGCATCTTACGTACACATGTTTACGGGAGCACAGATTTGTATTTTAATGCATGATTAAAAAATTTGATTGTAGGATTTCAGCAATATTTACGATTTTTCTACGTCATTGAATTTTATTTCTCAATCAAGCGGACCGCGTCTAACGGGAACATGAATTGGAGCCGATTTTTGCAGGAATGAATTTCTATTTAAGAAGTTTGTACATCAGAACTTCCAGGCGAAATGGGATTCCTCAAAGTAGAAGGAAAAAAAAAAAAGAAAAAAAAGGGGGTGGGGTTGGAGGATTGTGGACCTTGGTTGATAAATTAAGATAAGATGCATGTATACATCATGATAGCTGCAAAGTTTGAGGCTATAGTTAGTTCATTTTGTTCATTTTACCATTTCAGTGGCATGGAACCCCTAAAACAATGACGCGTACCATTGTGACAAAAACTTTCCAGTTATATCATGTCGCGACTAACATTTTGGTCAATTTTTTTTTATACGGCTTACGGTTTACGTGTTACAAAAACATAACGACAAATTAATTTGGTAAAGGCAAATAACTCCTTTAAGATCTCACTGGATCGCTTCGATCAAAATTAGGCAAAAATTCCTGAGGATGTAACAAACAATTTAGAAAAAGAATTTTGTCGATATCTTTTTTTGTTACGAAGGAGATGCACACGGATGATAAACAGTGAATAGGGAGATAACTCTTGCAAAGAAAATGGTTCGGCTTAGCAGGGTGAAATTTAAAAGTGCATAAACTATACGATACAATATGAGAAATATCTAAGCGACATATTGCGAAACAAACATTTATCACAAGAACAAAATTTGGCGGAAGAAAAAAAATAAAAAATAATAATAATAATAATAATAATAATAACAAATACAATAGGTCTTTCCACAGAAAAGTGGAAAGACCTAATTAAGATAAAAATTTGCTTTATCAACGAATTTCTTTCTTAAATGCACTTAGGTACGTATTTGTAAGCTCTATTGTAAACTGATATAATTTCTTTATTTCATTTATCTGAATTTTTAGTTGTCTTTTTTTGGAGGTTTTTCCCTTAAAAGTTTCTAATTTTTATTTTTTCTATTTGACTTCTTCTTAAATAAAACAACGCACCGACCCAAATAGAATCACATGGCATTGAATGATTTCTTTAATTCAAAACTATAATTAGATGCCTCTTAAACTTGCAATCAATTTTTATAGTAGGATTGTTTTGCGAAAAGAGGCCCTAAGGACACTTCATGAGGATCTGGATTGGGTACTCTGAATAGAGAAAATATGGCATAATGTGCAGAATAAAGGGCTAAAAAATAAAGAATAGAGAAAAATAGGCCCAACAAAAATACAGAAAAAAAGAATAATGAGGTTCTAAAATAAAAAGAGTAGAGAATAACTTGCAAAATTTGTAAAGAGCAGAGATATATGGCCTAAAATATTGCAGAAATGAAGGTCCCTCATCCACATTCACTTTCATGATCACCGTATATGCACACTGAAAAAAAATGAAACAGTTTCAAGTCGTTTGCACCAGTGAATTTCGAAAATGTGGTTAAAAAAACGGTAATTTCTGTTGAATAATTTTGTGTCCCTCTTCATTACAATTAGGACACGTGCCACTGATTATTCAACTAGCCAACCAACAGTCTCCGGGACAAGTTTGCACTTCCGCTGTGTGCAAAAGTTGTCACCTTAATTTTTGGAGTTAAGTCAAAATGAAGTTGATAACTTGGTTGCTATTGGTTCCCTGATATTTGTCCTAAAAATTTTTGGCTCTAGCACCACTGTTGAAAAAGTTATGCCCCTTTTTTCAACAATTTCCTCAAAGGAAAAGTAGTTTTCCTCAAGGGAAATCAAATTTCCCTAAAGGAAAAAGATTATTCCTTAAGGGAAATTGTATTTACCTCAAGGGAAAAAGATTTCCCTTAGGGAATTTGCTGCATTAATATTTCCTTTCAAGAAATTCTATTTCCTCTGAGGAAATTTGCAGCTTCAAATTTTCCTTTTAGGAAATTCTATTTCCTCTGAGGAAATTTGCGGCTTCAAATTTTCCTCTCAGGAAATACTTTTTCCTCTCAGGAAATACTTTTTCCTCTGAGGAAATTTGCAGCTTCAAATTATCCTTGGAGGAAATAATTTTTCCTGTGAGGAAATTTTGTCAACTGCAATTTCTATAGAGGAAATTTTTAACAAACACTTTTCCTTGAGGGAAAATTCAATACCACAAATTTCCTCTAAGGAAAATATTGTTCTCCAAATTTCCTCTAAGGAAATTTCTGTACATCAACTTTCCCTGTAGGAAATGTTTTCCCCTATTTTTACTCATTGTAAATTTCTTCACTATACAGTATGAACTTAATGTTTACAAGACTTAATAAATGATACAAATGATATTTAAAACTTTAATAAATATTTGACTCAAAATCACCATGACATACAAAAACAATACAGTGAGTCTGCCTGTTTACATGGTTTAGGTCAAGGTATTGTACATACTTTATATGACTTTAATATTTATAAAATATTTTTTGTAGCAAAGTATTCTGTTTTCTTTGTTATTGTTTCAATGGTATACATTAATAAGCAACCAATTTGAATGTCATACCATTTGTGGTGTTCTTAAGAATGCGTTCATATTTGCAAATTAAATAATAAAATAAACACTTTTCTTGTAAATGTTTCAGCTGCTGTGTACAGTTATTTAATCCACTACGTAAAAGTTCAATGCATAAATTATTCCATTCACTAAACAATTTCCTTCAATTCTTAGAGAAAACATTTTTGCAATTTGTTCTTCGAAGATCTTCTTCAGTATATTTGATATGAGGGAGCTATGTAAATGAATGGATAAAGCTGGTGTTCCTTTCAACAACAAAATACTATTTTTTTCTTCATTTCTCCCTTCTTTCGACGAATATATATAATATGTTGTTGCATTTATACAATTGTGTGTTTCTGCATCTATGATAGAACTCCATTTTGTTTATAGCCATTATCATGTGATTAAGAAGAAATTTCCTATTTCTTTTTTGCAGGAAAGCACACATTCCATTTCACATTAATCCAATTAGCGCACCATGTAGATAGATATCAACTTTCAGTTATATCTCTTCAGTATTGACCTATTGATTATGAAAACAAAGATGTCTGATCACCTATAAATACACAAAATAAACAAATAAGATGTTATAAATGGAGAGAGAAACAGCAATAAAAAAGCTTATTTTGTCATGTTTATGAACATTTTAAAAATATTTCCTTTCTTACTTGTGAGTTCTCTTAATTCCGTGCTTTTTGTCTATGGGTTGATTTTGTGCATTTTATCAATCTTTCGAGTTGAGGCAATTGCAACGATTATTTTACAGTTTGTTCTTTATATGTTGAGCTGTTAAACCACTGTCCAAAGTTAAGGTAGGGTTGAGTGCTCACAATCCTGATTTATTTTATTTCATGTATTAGTTTTTATTGATTTTTAACTAGCTGTCAGTAATTGTGAGTACTAATAGATCTTTGTGTCTTTTCGATTAAGGGAAAGGTATAAATTTCCTGCTTAGTCCGGACTGTTTATTTTTTGCAGGAAATCTACCGGTATGTCATTTTTTGTCTGGTGAAGAGTTGTCTTATTGGCAATCATGCCACATCTTCTTATTTTTATATAACCTTGCCATATTCTGATTGTACCTGTCCCAAGTTCGGAGCCTGTAGTTTATTCTGACACTAAAATTTAGTGGTTGTTGTTGTTTCATATCTGTCATATTTATTTTTTTTAATTTGTTTTGTTATAAACTAGGCAATAAGTTCTACAGTTGGGATTATTTCAATTTTTTAGCTGAGGGCCTTTTATAGCTGACTACTTTGACAATAGGGTATGGATTTTCTCATTATTGAAGGCCGTCACTGGCCTATAATTACTTTCTTAGAGCCATGATCAATAGTTTTCATATTTAATATACCACATCTTTTTATTTTTATAATAATCATGATAATCATCTTTAAAGGGCAATAACTTTGATAAAAGTGGCCTTATGAGTCTTATCGAGCATCACTGGTGAGTGTTTTGTAGACGAAACGTGCGTCTGGCGTAAATATAAAATTAAATCCTGGTATCTATGATGAGTTTACTTACCATTTAGGTTTTGTTGACTTCTGCAAATTTTAAATTGCCTATCATTTCTGCTGTTTATAATTTCTCTGTATCGTCTATAGTTCTTGTCCTACACATAAAAGAGTAAAAATTATTATTTAATGACATCTTGCATCAATAATTGTTTTGCTGTTTAATGTATATATCAATGCGTGTTTAATAAAAAGCTGTACCAAGATTGCTTGATAAGCTTGTTGCCCTTTTAGCTTGGGTTTATGCTTTAAATGAATTTTAATTATCAACTACATTATAGAAAAACTGTGAGCACTGCGCAACTAAGACCCCCCCCCCTGAAAAAACAAAACTACAGGCTCCATAGAGCCTGTGTCGCTCACCTGACTCTATTTGGGTTTTTGAAATCATATAAAAAAGATAAAAATCATAACAGATACTTGAATAATGATTGAGGTCATATTTGGTTTAATATTGTCCTACTCCGCTGGCGGCCATCTTGGATGATGGATCGGCTACAGAGTAACAACACTTGGTCAACACCTCATAAGGAACATTCATGCTATGTTTGGTTCCATTCCATTCAGTGGTTCTCTAAAAGAAGACATTTGTATGTATTTCCTAAAGGGTCCTATTTTAAACTAAGTCCCCCGCTGCCGGTCATCTTGGATGATAGATCAGCAACAAAGTAACAACTCTTGGTCAGCACCTCATAAGGAACATTCATGCCATGTTTGATTCCATAAGAAAATATCAGGAAAATGAACATTATATAGCAAAGAAAAATGGTACCACACCTTTTTCTCAAAAATTCTGGGCCCCAGTAGATTGCATTTTACTGATTAGCATGATTAGTAACAATTACTTTTGATTCAAATCATATAAAGTAAAAAATGAAACTTACAGTTTATAAAGAGCAGATCTTTACAAAGATAACATTTTTCTTTGCAATACACAAGTTGATATATGTTATGTTAACCCAAGTGCAAGAGTGGGTGCATGTGTGTGTGATTGTTTTCTTTTCCCCTTTTTATTATAATGTTGATATTCATATAATATATATTCACAGTTTCAAAAAAAATATAGTCAATTATTAATTTTTTTGTTTCCTGTATCAAACCCCCTTAACACCATAGTCAGGTGGTGATGTACAGGGATTGTAAAAGCCTGACTACTGAAAAAAAAATTAAAAAAAAAAATGTTTGATTCCATTCCATTCAGTGGTTCTCTAGAAGTTCAAAATGTAAAAAGTTAACAACGGCGACGGACGACGACAGACGCCAAGTAATAAGAAAAGCTCACTTGGCCTTTCGAGCCAGGTGAGCTAAAAAAGGACATGCACACATAGTGGTATTCATTGAAGAAAAAAAACATGAAAATAATTTGGCTCCATTTAGGGATATCGCAAGTGTATATAAGTTTAAGGCCGTGATTTTTGAACAAACACAATTCTAAAACCTTCCAAAGTGTGGACAATTTTAAACAATTTTCAAACAACTAAACTTCCATAACTCTGCATCTTATATAAAAATAAATAGGGGATGAAACTCCGGCTTGCATATCATATAAAGTTATAAAGGAAGATAACTGAAGAACGGTAAAATTATACTACTTAAATTTGAACTTGATTTGATTTTGTGGTAAAAAATATTGCGTTAAAGTTTAATAAAATTTGGTTGAGACAAACTTAATTTAGAGGACGGAAACGAAAAATTCATCATTTTTTCCATTTGTAAAGGACATAACTCTAGAACAGTAAAAGTGACACCACCAAAATTCAAACTGTTTTTTGTGGTAATAAGCATTGTGTGCAAATTTCATAACATTTGGTTGAGGCAAACTAAAGTTAAAGCTAAAGAGCGGGAAACCAAAAATTCAGCAATTTTTCCATTTGTAAAGGGGCATAACTCTAGAATGGTAAAACTGACACCACCAAAATTCACACTTAATATGAGTATTGTGGAAATAAGCTTTTGTAAAAGTTTATAACATTTGGTTGAGGCAAACTAAATTAGAGAACAAAAACCAATGACTTTGGGACAGACGGACAGACGGTCAAGGGTTGGCCCACTATGGGTCATAAAAATGAAAAGGGAGTTTTTGTCAATATATAAAATCAATTAACCAAAGTTTCATGAAAATTGGTGAAAGCATTCTTCAGACTATCCAAAGTCCCAATATACAACAAAAACTTAAATCAGAATTTTTTAAAAATTGAAAGGGAAATTATCATGATTATGTTAATTGCATGGCAGTATTAATAAATGCATGCAATAATTTCTGAAATTTACAGTATATAGGCTTTTAACCCCACCATATTTTTGCACCTGTCCCAAGTCAGGAGCCTATGGCATTTCTCAGTTTTGTATGATTTTTAATTTTAGTTTCTTTTATATATTTTGGAGTTAAGTATGTCGGCCATTATCACTGAACTAGTATACATTTTTGTTTAGGAGCCAGCTGAAGCACGCCTCAGGTTGTGGTATTTTCTCGCCACACTGAAGTCACATTGGTGACCTTCGACTGTTATCTGCTCTTTGGGCTGGTTGTTGTCTCTCTGACACATTCCCCATTTCTATTTTCAATTTTATTTTAAATTCTATTATAAATGTTAGGCTTCTTGTTGTTCTTTGTTTTACATTTGTCATTTCGAGGCCTTTTATTACATTTACAGCTTTCTATATGCATAGGTGCTTGAGGACAGGATCCTGTTTTGAGCCCTCCATAGTCCCTCCCCCTTATTATCATAAATCTTAGATTTTTCAATAAATATCACTTATTTGTACCATATATATACTAATATACCATATTTTTACTCTTAATATGCATGTTTACTATCAACGTGAATCTCGACTCCTGTCCTCAAGCACCTATGTCTAATGTCTAATGTGAATTTTGCTCATTGTTGATGGTCGTACGGTTATCTATAGCTCAGCGAAGCAACATCACAACTGTTTCCAAGTTTGTGAAGTCAGAGGACTATATTCATCTTTCCGACTTTCGGATCATTTGTTGATTGTTCATGAGTATGTGCCATTCCAATATGAAATAGCTATATCATGTATATATATTAAAATAAAATGCTCCGCAGGGCGCAACTTGATACGACCGCAGAGGTCGAACCATGAACAGTTGGGGCAAGTATGGACACAACATTCAAGCTTGATACAGCTCTGAATTTGGATTGTGATTAAATATTTGACACAGCATAGGTTTCTGACACAGAATGAATGTGGTCTAAGAACTTAAAAATTTAAAATTGGACATTCACCTATTATGGTCCAATATCCAAAATCTAAATACATGGTTAGATTCAGCATATCAAAGAACCCCAAAAATTCAATTTTTGATGAAATCAAACAAAGTTTAATTTTGGACCCTTTTGACCTCAATGTGGACAAAGTTGATAACGGGGCCCAAAAATCAAAAATCTAAATACATGGTTAGATTCAGCATATCAAAGAACCCCATATATTCAATTTTTGTTGAAATCAAACAAAGTTTAATTTTGGACCCCGATTTGGACCAATTTGAAAACTGGGCCCATAATCATAAATCTAAATACATGTTTAGATTCAGCATATCAAAGAACCCTAAGAATTCAATTTTTGTTAAAATCAAACTTAGTTTAATTTTGGACCCTTTGGACCTTAATGTAGACCAATATGAAAACGGAACCAAAAATTAAGAATCTAAATACACGGTTAGATTCGGCATATCAAAGAACCCCAATAATTCAATTTTTGATGAAATCAAACAAAGTTTAATTTTGGACCCTTTGGACCTCAATGTGGACCAATTTAAAAACGGGGCCCAAAATCCAAAAACTTAATACACGGTTAGATTCAGCTTATTAAAGAACCCCAAAAATTCAAGAATAAAACCCCATTGAAAATGGTCAAGAAATAAGCAATTTATACGAAGTATCTTTTGCACAATACTGTGCAATTGAATATTTCTTGCTATTGCGCAATACTGCACAATTGACAATTTCTTGCTATTGCGCAATATTATGCTATTGGATATTTCTTGCTATTGCGCAATACTGTGCAATTGAAGATTTCTTGCT
The DNA here is from genome assembly GCF_021869535.1 of Mytilus californianus. NCBI lineage: Eukaryota > Metazoa > Mollusca > Bivalvia > Mytilida > Mytilidae > Mytilus > Mytilus californianus. The sequence goes on from NW_026262701.1 coordinate 88,787,302, forward strand.
ATTGCACAATACTGTGCAATTGAAGATTTCTTGCTATTGTGCAATACTGTGCAATTGAACATTTCTTGCTATTGCACAATACTTATTATATAATAATTTACACATCCTGTTTGGTGTGTATCTCCTACCATATCATTATTATTTGCTTTTAAATATAAATCAGAAATAACCAACTTAAAATGGAAAATTTTAAAAGAAAAAAAAAATAAAAAAAAAAAAAATCCCCCCCCAAATTTTTTGAACCCCCTTATGATTCATCACCCCCAAACTCAATCCCAGCCTTCCCTTTGTGGTATGGTACCTTGCAGTACAATTTCAGAGAGATCCATACACTTGAACACAAGTTATTGTCTGGAAACTAGAAAAATGCTTATTTGTGGCCCCATTTTGGCCCCTTATTCCTAAACGTTTCGGGCAATTACCCCCAAACTCAATTCCAGCTTTCCCTTTGTGATATGGAACCTTGTAGTACAATTTCAGAAAGATCCATACACTAACACACAAGTAATTGTCATGAAACTAGAAAAATGCTTGTTTTTTGCCCCTTTTTTGGCCCCTAATTCCTAATATTTTGAGGCAATTACCCCCCAAAATCAATCCCAGCATTCCCTTTGTGATATGGAACCTTGTGGTACAATGTCAGAGAGATCCATACACTAACACACAAGTTATGTCTGGAAGTTACAAAAATGCTTATTTTTGGCCCCTTTTTGGCTCCTAATTCCTTAACTGTTGGTACCATAACCCCCAAAATCAATCCCAACCTTCCTTTTGTAGTATTGAACCTTATGGTAAAATTTCATAGAGATCCATTCACTTAAACTAAAGTTCGAGTGCGAAAACCAATGTGTCTTCGGACGACGCCGGACGACGACGACGACGACGACGCCAACGTCATACCAATATACGACCGCAAAAAGTTTTGGACTAGGTTTTTCCTATCAGTTGCATATATATTGAAATAAGTAAAACATGTGGAAAAAATTTATTGTTGAAAGTGAAAGTAGTGGTTCGGCCAAAATGAAAGTAGGGTAGAAATTAGCTTTCGTCATTTATTCAAGATTCAAATCCTACCATTGGCATGTTAATATGGCTCTCAAAAGAAAAAGCACTGATGGATTGTCCTGGGACAAGCATATTTTATTCAAATAATAATGGTCTATAAGCAGGTAAATTTATTTCATGTTTGAAGCGGTGCAATTTTTTTAATTCAATTAGACTTTTACCAAAAAATGCATTGTAACCAATGGGAAGAATAATTGTGGTCTGAGGCCTAGGAGATGAGTTTGGACAAAACACAGTTATTGTGAATAAAAGGTCTTACAGGTACAAAATGATCTAAGTCAGATTACCTTTCAAGAAAGAAAATAGAAATTACAGAAAATTTATCAAAATAAGACATTTTGACCATATTTGGGCATATAAGGCAGGAATTGTCATTTTTTACAGTAAACATGATTTCTAATGAAAATTATAGAAAAAAAATTGTGAGAATGCACCACATTACTGTATTGAATCAATGAGGGTACCTTATAAATGCAATTTCAATAAGTTTTTCCAAAATTGGTTTGATCCTGGGACATAACATGACATACAAACACATTTAAAACTATTCTAAAGTAAAATTTCTTAAAAGTTCAAAAGTGTCAATTCTAAATTTACTTTTAGTTGTTTAGAAGTAAATAACCAATAGAGAGGATAGAAAGATGAAAATAAATAAACTTTTCTGTGTTAATTTACCCACAATTGTGCTTTTTATGGCTGTACCCTTATCATATTGACCAATTCTGACTTAAGAATCAGAGATATATAAATATGAAAAAAAACTGGCACATAAGGTGCAGTTTGCTTTAACAGTTGTCTCATTACAGCTAAATACAAGTTATGTTTACTGGATCAAGGCATATTTTGGTAAAAAATAACTAAACAAATATTTTCTGAATAAAATTTTGACTGAATTCTTAAAACTTTGCAAAACGCATGTTCCGCAGACAGATATGCTAATATAAAAACATTCCAAACGTTTTTAATAATTGTCAGAATGTAATAAAATTTGGCATTTATACTACTAAGATATCATGCTAAGTAATTGTTAAGTTTCATAAGAATATTATAAATTTTTTAGGTCTAATAGGCTTCAGACCACAATTAATTCCCTTTGTTCGTGTGTTCGTGGTCTAGGAATATAGTTCCCAATTATTATATGGGGTATTTCTTCCTAAGTATTCTGACTACTGTTTTCTTTGAAATGTTTACTATTTAAGTGGTCCTATCAGTTGCATATATATTGAAATAAGTAAAACATGTGGAAAAAATTTATTGTTGAAAGTGAAAGTAGTGGTTCGGCCAAAATGAAAGTAGGGTAAAAATTAGCTTTCGTCGTTTATTCAAGATTCAAATCCTACCATTGGCATGTTAATATGGCTCCCAAAAGAAAAAGCACTGATGGATTGTCCTGGAACAAGCATATTTTATTCAAATAATAATGGTCTATAAGCAGGTAAATTTATTTCATGTTTGAAGCGGTGCAATTTTTTTAATTCAATTAGACTTTTACCAAAAAATGCATTGTAACCAATGGGAAGAATAATTGTGGTCTGAGGCCTGTTGTGCTGTTTATTTTTTAGAAAGGCGATCAAGTAATGCAGGGGAAGGAAACTTACTTAAAAGACCAAAATGAGCCACAACTAATAGGTACATAAATATTTTACAATGCAGTCAGTATTCCGATATACATGTATATACTCTTAGACTCATTTCACAGAAAAATCGTAGAAGTGAAATTACTCGTTAGTCATGAACATTTTAGATCACTTAAAATTTAGATTTTATAACTTAAATTACGAAAGATGATAATTTGTCAAATGAGCCCCTGTAACCAGGTGCTGCATTTTTTTAGTACGCGTCAAAAAAACAGTTAAAAGTGCCGGGATCTGACAGAGCTTTCAAGAGCTATTTGTATTACTGTGAGTTAATTATATATTTCTCACAAAAAGCTAATGCTAATTTCTTTTCTTTTAATATGAAGCCCCCGCCCCTCCTCAAGCTTATCTGATCACTCCGAGTAAAGAAAGTAAGTCACAATTGCTGATATCAGGTATTTTAAATTCTGGTTAATAGTTGTCTCATCACCAATCATACTACATCTCCTTTTTTTACAATAAAGTTATATTTAGATGCGGTATAGTGATGAATGTGTAAACATGCAGCATGCTTGTAAATAATTGTTAAAATACAGCACAAAAGATGCATAATATATCAAACTCGAGTCAACGCCATTTCAAAAACTAAAAAAAACCCAAAATAACCCGACCAAATGACAAATAGTCTATAAAAAAAAACTAAAGCATACCAAAATATATAATTTGTAAAGACTTGCATGCAACTAGGCCTATACAGTAGCTCTATGTTCTTATAGATCTCATAGCATTACGATTAAAAGTCAGATTATGTGTGTGTAAGTTTATTAGAAAATTCAACGAGACGTCCTAATCAGGTAAAATCCAAAATAAAAATTTACAAATTCAGATCTACTGCCTGTTGTATATTGCTTACATGATTGTATATTGCCAAACGAATAGATATATTTGGTACGGGAGGGATGGCGGCTTCGAAGCGGAGACAAAAAGACCCAGATAAATGAAAGTGTAGAATTTTGTTGTTGATAATTTTTTTTTTAAGAACTAGATTCATATCTCAGAATTTGAATATAGCATCTCGTTTTCTTTAGATAAATTGTTAGCTATTACTGGCTATAATAATTACCCTCTTATAAGTATTCGCAAAACATGAAGTTAATGATCAATGAATATGAAAACACTTTATAAAGTATAAATATTGGTAAACGGACAGCAAGTCATAGGACTATTATAGTTCGAATAAATTAGTTTACAATAACTGTTGAAAGGTTATGAGAGAAAAATCTGAATGAATTTATTTTTATTAGAATGATTTATTTTACAGTAAAGGCTTCATATTTTTAATCAGTTATGTGTAAAAGAAAGGTGACATGTTTAACACCATGGAGGCAGTAAATTAACAAACTACTATGATGGATTTTTTTCTTTACAATCATTGATCATTATTAATATTTAAAAATAACTTTTGTTTACAAATTCGTTTTAATAGATAATGGTTCAAGAAAAAAACTTTTTGAAAATTAGTCTGTTAGTTTCCAAAGAAAAAAATATCTTAAAAACTGAACTGTGAGTTTTTCAATCGTAACGTTTTGTTATACTTTTTTAGTGTTAATCTCAGCAAAGACAAATTTGGTGATAACAATCGATTTGTTGGTCTTTCGTAAAAAACATACGGCATAATGTAATCTTATAAAAAAGGGGGCGGGGCGATGGAAGATATTCAATATTGATCCTTCAAGGGACAAGTGAACGTGTGAGATATTCATTCCATACTGTAAAATATTGAGTTTTTGGTTGATTAATGTCGGGTGTGTCTGACGTACCGAATAATATATGATACATGTAGGTACATGTAGGTCTTGTTATTGAGACCGCCCGTGATACGGTCGGAAGATTTCGACTGCCAATGAAAAAGGAAAGAAAGAAAATTGGCCTAATACCAGGCTACTTACAGTCCACTGGAAGAGTTGTTGCAAGGATTCAACGTCCCCATTCGGACGTGGCTGAGCACAGCCCAATGGACGTTCCACTATCATTACTGCTAGGATTTATTGCCGGTCAGAAGAAGACCTGTAACGACGCTATTTCTATAGTTACTCTAGTTCGCTAACGAATTCGCTTCTTGTTCCATTGAATATAAAGGAAAGAGTTATCTAGTATATATATATATATATATATATATAGAAGTCTATAAAAAGGACCAACCAGCAAATTTACTATTATGTACCGGATAGTATAGAATAGACGATACTGTGCAGATAAGGAAAAAATTATATAAGTCTAGAGATTTGCACAACGATACTAATATAAGATGGTATTATACGAAGGTGTTGTTATTAAATCGTGTTGACAAATATTTCGGCTTAACAAATAGCCTTCTTCCGTGTCAATAATTTTAAAAATACTGATTATATGTATAAAAATAGCTCATTAATACAGGTAAGTTTTGGTCTATTGATTTAATCAAAAATCCTGAACATCATAATATAAAACAAAACTCAATACTCAAATATACGTGACTGTGTATATTTACATCCCAAAATGAGTGAAAAATAAAACTTAGTATTTTTTATTGATGCCGTTTGGATGATGTACATTTAGTTCCTTTATCGAAAAGCTTTCCCGAACCTGTCGCTGGGCATCACTCCAGTGAATGTTCTGTTCAATCACTAGGATCTTCATGCGGTTAAAGTCATCAAGTTTGTGACCAGACTGTCTGAAATGCTGAGAAACTGGGAGAAGTGGCTTTTTAGAGATATCACTCCTATGGCCATTGAGGCGTTTGTGGAAAGGCTGCTTTGACTCACCAACATATTGGAGGACACAAACCGAACATTCTAGAATGTAAATAACATTCATGATTTTGCAGTTAACATCGCAAAATATCCTATAGTTATTTTCGGTTGCCTTACTGTGAAAAGTTGATGAGTGATGCATCTGTAGGCAGCATTTGCAGCGTTTTTCATCACACGAACGACATTCTCCAGAAGTACTTCTATTATCAGACACTTCAGCCCGCACCAGCAGGTTCCGCAGACTATTGGGTTGCCTAAAAGCTATCATGGAGTGTCTGATAATAGAAGTACTTATGGAGAATGTCGTTCGTGTGATGAAAAACGCTGCAAATGCTGCCTACAGATGCATCACTACATGGCTTCATGGCTAATACCAAAAAGGTATAGCCAATTTCCCGTTTATTTTTTTCGTTGTTTGGTTCACATGTTCAAATTTAATAAATTGATGAATTTAATAATTTATTGATATCCTAAATCCTTCTTAATATATTTACTTCGGTAGAAAAGAAAGTAATCTTCTCATCTGGACTTTAATCTGCATATCTATTATCTATTTTGGGATTGAAAAAAAAAAACATCTTTTAACAAATGCGGTTTCGAGTCTATTTCTTCATTTTAATTTGGTTACACGTTCAGCAATAACTGATACAAATATGATATATTACCAATGATAAGGCCATATATTTGAAGCTGTTCAAAATTTTGTACATTATAGGTACGTGTATCAGATCGGACATTTTTTTTAACTGTTCTATATAAATAATCTTACTATAAGTTATCTCAGGTCTAAAAAAAATGTTACTGTGAGTGTTCTAATGAGTTTTGTTTGATAATTTTTTGTTTAATTCAGTTTAAGTAAAGGTTTGTTTTTTTTTACACGAGAAGGTCTGCTTAAAAGTTTATGATGATCTCTTTTTTTTTCGGCATAACAAACGGATGCTCTTTAATGTACACTAGGTGGATTTTCCTCTGTTCCGATGAAGGCAGTGCACGTCTTTCATTTAAAAGATTAAATAGTAGTTTTGCAACAGACGGCGGCACATCGGGCATTGACTTACCATTTTATAATTTGTAACAATTATGATTAACCATATATTTATGAGTTATAACAAAATTATTTTTTGTACATCTTTATTTAAGATGATCGAGATTTGAGAATGATATGAAAATAATAAGATATATATTACAAAAAAAGTTATCTCAGGTCTAGTTATCTAGTATGAAATATATCCACTGAAAATAAGCCCTTTAAAACACAAATCCCCGTTTACTCATTGCGAAGTTTATTTGCTAGTGTTTTTTAATCTTTTTTTTTAATGATTTTATTATATGTTTTTTGTGAAAATTTTGAGTGGTTGAACATGACATGGGTACCGATGCTACATAGAAAATTTGTTTAATGTCATCTGTTGCAATATGTACTAAGTATTACACGTGGACAGGATGTTCCCCAGAAAATTAAGGTATTCAAATTAAGTTATACACACCCCAAGGGTACACGCCACTATCATATGGAAAATTACTGCATGGGTCACCAGTAAACTGGTAATCAGCCATGCAACTAATCAGTTGACTGACCATGCCACTACAATTTAAAAAGTTTGTCATTAGATCAAAATGAAATATTTATTTTAATTTAAAATTGAAGAACTAAAAGGATTTATCATAATTATGAAGGGAAATAATTCAACAAAATCGGATTATTTCCCAAAAGATTATATTTTTTTAAAAAATTTTCCGGGGAAAATTGAAAACTGTATATATAAAGGGTCCCATCAAGGATTTTATAGAAATCCTTGGTCTCATGAAATGGATCTCACACAGAAATGCATAATTAAAATTTATACATTTATTGATTCTATGATTTCTTGAGAAATCAGGAGCGAAATATAACAAATATTTAGTTTTGATATTAAATTAAATTTACCTTTCCTCGCTATAATTCATTTGACATAACATTGAGGGATTTAAGGGTTTGTCCGTACAACGTGTTTGTCATTTATATTTCCAGAGACATAATACAAAATTATATGGATTGCAATTGCTGTATCAGCCCTTGCATCTGTTCCACTAGCCGTCTTATCATGTGTGTTGGTAAAGTCTTGTGATCTTAATAAGGCTGTTTGGTGGTATTTTTTTTTTTGGGGAGGGGGGGGGGGGGGATTAACATTCACCAGTTTGCTTAACCCAATTCTGAACGGTTTTTTAACAAACTGTCTGGGGTTGTCATCAAACATTTTAACCCGAACATTTCTTGTTTATGAAAAGGAAAAGAACTAGGTGGATTCCAGTTTTCATTTAGAATGCTATACATTTGAGCACTAGGTACAGATGTGGAAATAAAGCAATATCCTTAAATTCAGCTGGTGTCATTTTCTTAAAAAAATTTATAATGGATATGATAAGGTGAAAAAGTATTGGTCTTCAAATCAAGTTAACAGAAAACGTCGTTTTAATCATAAAACCAACAAAGTAATAAAATATAGAGATAGCCGCCTTGGATTGTCTTAATCAAATCCTTTCATCCTCTAATTATCGATTAAGTTTCCCTCAGGCCAATGTAAGTATGACATGTGTATATTTAAAGGAGTGTAGTGACAACGTGTCACCCTATTCAGTGCTGGATATTCAATTTATAGTAAAGATGACATTAAAACAAGAAATAGTTAATACAAAAATTATTTTAAAATTTTCAAGCGGGGGGGGGGGTGCGACAATAAAGATTATTATTATTTTGGAAATATAATAATATTTAAAGTCAAAAAATAGAATCCTTTAACTGAAATAAAATGATGACGTCTTAATAAAAGAAAAAAATATTGATTTGAAATCTTTGTCTTCTTTGTTTGATTATGAAAAATAGAACTGAAAAAAATATTTCATATTCTGACTGAATAAATTGACAAAGCACAGTTAATAGTTTACTCTTTTCATGAGGTAAAGTTTTCTTTGTTATAGTTCCATTGCAATACATGAATATGCAAACGATTTGAATCTTATTCCTTTGTGGTGTTCATAATATTACATTTATATTTGAATATTTATAAAATAAACACTTTTCCTGTTAAGTTTTAGTTTTCTTGTTTCAGCTTGCTATGAACAATTATTCAGTCCACTATATAAGAGTCAAGTAAATAAATTATTTCATTCGCTAGAATATTCCTACAATTCTTAGACAAAACATTTTTGCAATCTGTTCTTCAAAAATCTTCCTCAGTACATCTTTATTGGATGGAGCGATTTAAATGAGCGGACAAAGCAAGTTCATTTGGACAACAAAATACTAATATATTTTTTCATTCCTCCCTTCTTTCAATTGATAATTACGTTGTTGCATTTACATGATTAAGTTCTTGAGCATCTATGATCATGATGATATGACTCCTTTTTGTTTATAGTCATTATGTTGAAATTTCCTCTTTCTTATGTAGGAAAAAAAACACATTCCATTTCAAATTAATAAAAAAGTCACACTATGTAGAAAAATATCAACTTTAAGTTTGCTGTTCAGTATTGACCTGTTGAATGATGATCATGAAAACCAAGATGTCTGACCTACAAATACACAAAACTCAAAAATTACAAATGAAGAGAAATACAGCAATAAAATGGCTATTTTATCATGTTTATGTACATTTTGATAAAAATTTCATTTGAATATTTAAAATTGTAACAACTCTTATTTCAGTGCTTTGTGTCAATGGTTTTCATATTTGTTGTTTTTTGTGCCTTGTTGCAGTCTTTTGAGTTAAGCCAATTGACACAAATGTTTACAGTTTGTTCAAATGTTGTGCTGTTACTAAAACCACTGTCCCAGGTTAGGGTGGGTTGGGTGCTCACTAAATGTTTATTTTATTAGTTGATATTTGCTTTGAATTAGCTGTCAGTAACTGTGAGTACTAATAGATCTGTATGTTGAGTCTTTTTTGTTAAAGGGAAAGAATAAATTTCCAGCCACATCCGGTCTGTGTTTTTGGTAGCTGTTTTTCTGCTTTGTTGCATTCTAATGAGTTAATAAAATTGAGAATGAAAACGGGAATGTATCAAAATAACCTGACCCAAGAGCAGAAAAAAGCCCTTTTCAACTGATTTTATAGTTTTTATATTGAACTGACACTTACACCACTGTCCTTAATTAAAGGAGGATTTGGCGCCAGCAAACATGTTAAACCATGCCACATTTTGTAAGTGTCTGTCCCAAGTCAGGGGTCTATTGTTGCTATATATCATATATGTTTTTTTGTTTATTGTTTTGTGCAAAAATCAGGCACTTAGCTTTCACCTTTGTGGTGTTTCCCCCAAGCATGTTTAGCATGGATAGACACCATGCCCTTTTTAAATGACGCCATGCCCTTATTGAATTGTTTTACATTTGTTATTTCATGGCCTTTTATGGATTACTATGCAGTATAGGGTTTGCTCATTGTCGAAGGCTGTACAGTGAACTAATTTTGTTAAATTTAATGTCATTTGATCTCTTTTGGAGAAAAGTCTCATTGGCAATGGTACCGCTTCTTATTTTTATATCAACCCTGCCATATTTTGCCTGTCATTATTTACAGGTCATCATTGGCCTCTAATAAGTAATTGCATTGCTTACATCCACTTAATTGAACTCTGGTGGATAGTTTTCTCATTTATCATACCACGTCTTATTTTTCAAAATAATCATTATTCAAGGGCAATAACTTTTATAGAAGTGGACTTACCATTTAGGCTTTGTTGATGTCTGTAAATCTATTTTTGTTGATAATTTCTTTTGTTTATAGTTTCCCTTTATCTTTAATGTTCTTGCCCTACACATAAAAGAGTAAACATTATCATTTAATGACAATAACTACTATTACATAATGAGTAGGCAAAGTTCTGACAATTTTGGATCATTTGTATCTTGTCTTGCTCATCATTTTTGCTTGATATTATCAATGTTCTATGAAAATGAGGTCACAGTAATATTAAACTTGGCAGACAGACATCTTCTTATTTTTATATGACACCTTGCAGTCATTCCATACACCAACAAGTAGACATATGCTTATAATATCTGATAAAATGAATAAAATGCTCCGCTGGGCGCAGCTTGATACGACCGCAGAGGCCGAACCCTGAACAGTTGGGGCAAGTATGGACACAACATTCAAGCTTGATACAGCACTGAATTTGGATTGTGATTAAATATTTGACACAGCATACGTTTCTGACACAGAATGAATGTGGTCTAAGAACTTAAACAAATTTAATTCACCCATTCAAACCATATTATTATTATTTGCTTTTATATATAAATCAGAAATAACCAATTTAAAATGGAAAATTTAGAAAGATCCATACACTTTCACACAAGTTATTGCCTGAAACTAGAAAAATGCTTGTTTTTTGCCCCTTTTTGGACCCTTATTCCTAAGATTTTGAGGCAATTACCCCCAAAATCAATCCCAGCCTTCCCTTTGTGGTATGGTACCTTGCAGTACAATTACAGAGAGATCCATACACTTATACACAAGTTATTGTCTGGAAACTAGAAAAATGCTTGTTTTTTGGCCCCTTTTTGCTAAACATTTAGGGCAATTACCCCCAAACTCAAACCCAGCTTTCCCTTTGTGATATGGAACCTTGTAGTACAATTTCATAAAGATCCATACACTTACACACAATTTATTGTCATGAAACTAGAAAAATTCTTGTTTTTTGCCCCTTTTTTGGCCCCTAATTCCTAAAATTTTAAAGCAATTGCCCCCAAAATCAATCCCAGCCTTCCCTTAGTGGTTTGGTACCTTGCAGTACAATTTCAGAGAGATCCATACACTTGAACACAAGTTATTGTCTGGAAACTAGAAAAATGCTTATTTTGGCCCCTTTTTTGGCCCCTTATTCCTAATATTTTGAGGCAATTACCCTCAAAATCAATCCCAGCATTCCCTGTGTGATATGGAACCTTGTGGTACAATGTCAGAGAGATCCATACACTAACACACAAGTTATGTCTGGAAGTTACAAAAATGCTTATTTTTGGCCCCTAATTCCTTAACTGTTGGTACCATAACCCCCAAAATCAATCCTTATGGTAAAATTTCATAGAGATCCATTCACTTAAACTAAAGTTAGAGTGCGAAAACCAATGTGTCTTCGGACGACGACAACGCCAACGTCATACCAATATATGACCGCAAAAATTTTTTGCGGTCGTATAAAAAACCAAGAAAACTTAGCATTGACCAAAGAACCATAAAATGCGATCATGGTTGTATGAATCTGCCAGACAGACATGCACACCTTACAATCGTTACATCCGCCAAATATAATTTACCTGTTGCTTAAAGCATATGATAAACTGACAAAACAATGCAAACTTTTCATTGACTAATGAACCATGAAAATGAGGTCAAGGTCATATAAAACATGTCAGACAGACATGTGCATCTCACAATCATTCCATTCACCAAATATAGGGGCCTTATTCATGTTATTGCTTACAGTATCCGAAAAAAAACACAAAAACTAAACATTGTCCAATGTACTATGAAAATAAAGTCAAGGTAAGATGAAACTTCTCAGTCAGACATATGCACCTTACAATCATTCCATACACCAAATATAGTTGACCTATTGCTAATTTGAAAATAAGAAAATAGAAATACTGACCAAAAAACAAAATAATAACATTGAGCAATGAACCATAAAAATGAGGTCAAGGTCGAATAAAACATGCCAGACTAACATGTACATCCTTAAAAATTTTCATACACCAAATATACTTGACATGTTGCATACAGTATTAGAAAAACTGGACATTTTACCTAGGAACAGTGATGTCATGAACTAGGAAAATTAGTCTGGGGAAATAAATTACTGACATCGGACTAAATATACTAGTAAATTCTGTATCCATGGACTTTTTATACTAGTTATATTTGTCTGACCAGACAATTTATCTCTTACACTAGTTCTCAGAGAGACATGTCACCTTACCTTGACACATTATTCTGACTCTGAACAAACCAGTATTTGCTCTTACTCCTTAATAATACTGCGTGCTTAGGGGAGAAGCAGCAAATATCAACTTTAAAGTCTTTAGTTTTACCTGGTTGGGTTCAAAATAAACAACCTTCTGCACGTGAGGTGAACACGCTACCACGAGACCAGGCAGTATAATATAAGGAGTTTACCAAAGATTTAAAGTTTCCAAGTTTTTGCAAAAACTGGATCAAAATCATCATCGAAAAGCAATAACTTTTTAATAAGATTTAAGTTTCTCTTTAATTATTACAGTTTTCGAGATAAAAAGGCAAATTCAAGAAATATGAAGAAAAAAAAAATGGTTAAAATCTGTATTTAAGGCAACAACTCCTATGAGTCAGCTGCCAGTTTTGATGCAAATGGACAGTAGATTTTTTTTTCAACATTCTGAACATTTCTACCCTTGTCAGATATTGTCTATCTATTTTAGCCTTTTGTAGCTTATAAGCAGTTTGGCTTTTTAGCCCATTGTTGAAATCTGTACAGTGACCTATATAGTTGTTAACTTCTACGTTTTTAGTTTCTGTTGAAGAGTCGTCACATTGGCAATGATACCATATTTGTATATGTTTTTGTCATGTAGGTGTAAGGAGACAACCTTTTGATTTTCTGGTGGGATAAAAAGGGGAGACAGATTTTTTATCACCTGGCCTGGTAAGTTTTTCAGGGTTCGTAAGGATAGAAAACCCGGCAAATTGTAACAAACCCATGTGGTACGACCTTCTTTGCCAAAAGACTAGTCCAAATAATTATGACGTCTTGCAAGGCTATTTTAACTTTTTTCTGGGCACGTAATAGTCAAAGTTGTGACTGAGTGCGGAAATATGAAGATAGATAGATAGAAAAATTATAAAGGGACATAACTGAAGAACGGTAAAAGTGACGCTACCCAAATTTGAACTTGATCTGAGTTTTGTGGTAATAAGCATTGTGTGTAAGTCTCATAACATTTGGTTGAGGCTAACTTTAGAGAACAGAAACTAAAAATTCAGCAATTTTTCTATTTGTAAACACGCATAACTCTAGAACGGTTGTGTATTAGTTTTAGAACATTTGGTTGAGACAAACTAAAGTTAGAGAACGGAAACGAAAAATTCAGCAATTTTTATGTTTATAAAGGTACATTACTCAAAAATGGTAAAAGTGTCGCCACCAAATTTCGTACTTAATCTGTATTATGTAGTAATAAGCATTGTGTATAAGTTTCATAACATTTGGTTGAGGCAAACTAAAGTTAGAAAACGGAAACAAAAAATTTGTACTTGATCTTAGTTTTGTGGTAATGAATATTGTGTATAGGTTTCATAATGTTTGGTTGGGGCAAACTTAAGTTACAGAATGGAAACTAAAAATTTGCAATCTTTCAATTTATAAAGGGGCATAACTCAATAATGGTTAAAGTGACACTACCCAAATTCAACTTGATCTGTGTTTTATCAGTGGAAGTCAAAATTAAACATTGCATTGTATAAAGCATTGATTGTAGTTGATTCAACTATAATAATGGACAAAGGAAGATAATTCCAATTTTAAAAATTACTTGATATTTAGAAGAAAATAAAAATTTTGCAATTTTTCCATTTATAAAGGGGCATAAGACTAGAACGGTTAAAGTGACGCCACCAAAATTCAAACTTGATTTGTGTTTTGTGGTAATAAGCATTGTGTATAAGTTTTTACTTTAACATTTGGTTGAGGCAAACTCAAGTTAGAGAACGGAAACCAATTTTGAGACGTACGGACGTATGTACGTACAGACGGACAAGGGTAAAACTTAATGCCCCCACCGCTACGGCGGGGGCTTAAAAAAAATAAAATAGCCTTGCTAGACGTCATAATTATTTGGACTACCAAAAGGTGTAACCTAATTCTTACTTGTTTAGGGAAGAGGGGATTAACTGAACCACTATTCAATCTAAATCAGTGAACTGAAATATTGTCTTTTGCAGTTTTACTCGGGGGGGGGGGGGGGGGGGCACTTCCTATATACAAGGTGATAGGACGTGCCGCTGGAATAGGTCACTTTTTCCAGCTTGAAAATATGGGAATAGGTGGGGAAAACTATCAGAAATATATGATAAGGTCGATAAAGTTCCAATTACTTGTATAGAATAGAATAGAATAGAATAGAATATTTTTATTTCCCAAATTACAGGGCCCATAAAGGGCATAAAATCAGATACAATTGATTTACATAATTGGTAACAACAACAATAATAGTCACTTGAAAATATATATTTAGTATATTAGCATTGGTCAGAATCAGAGCCAAAAACCACATATATATTGTGAATAAAAGAATAAAATTACATTATATGCATTCATTCTCAAATCATTTACTTGACTTAGTGTCAATATGCATACCTGATCTCCTTAATTCAAAACAGTCACAAATATAACAGCCCAGTTTTTCCATAAGAGTTACATTTTCTTGAGTCATGAGCCATAAAAATTTAGACGATTTATTTAAATTTTTAAAATTATAACAATTGTCAGATATGTATTGAAAAAAGTCTTCCCTTTGAGTATCATAAAGAGGACATTCCAACAAAAAATGAAGCTCATCTTCAACTTTACCAAGTGAGCAATTTGAACAAAGACGCTCAGATCTTTCTATATATTTTTTTGAATATCTGTCTGTCTCAATTTTTAAAGAGTGAGCACTTATTCTTAATTTACAAATTGACTGTCTTTTTTTAAAGTCCTGTAGTTCTAAATATTTTTCTTTTTTAAAACAATTTTTTATAGAAAAATAAGTACCAAGCTTCCCTTTTTCGGAGTTAATTGTTTGATACTTCAGTCTATTCCAAAATGTTAAATAACTTTCACATAGTTTATTTTGAACATACTGACATAAAGAACCAATTGATTGGTCAAAATTTGGTAAATCAATCTCTCTCTGAATATAATCTATATCTGTATATGAAAAGCCCTGTCATTTTTTCACAGCCGAAAGTCTCGCCGTAAGTAAACATTACATACAGAATCTTAGCCTTAAATATTCCACTTTTCCAACACACCCCACGAAAACCAACCAATATGGGAAAAGGTTACAATTTTACCCACACAATATATGAAAAGGTATAATTTTTAAGATCTAAATTATATGAATAGGGTGGGGTAACAGAACCCCAGCGACACCCCCTATCAATTAAGTATTGAAGTGCCCCTCCCCCCCCCCCCCCCGGAGGTATTTTACTGCTACAAGATATTTGATTTGCTAATCACGTACCCGTTGATGAGCAGAGAACCATACTTTCAAGCCAGGGGCAGTCTATACTAACAGTTAGTATAGAAAGTCCCTGTAAAAAGGCAGCTGGCAAATCCTCACAGTACTGTAACTTAATGATACATGTATATCAAGTTACAGCACCTCACCCAGCACAGTTAGCACACTGGTGTGTGTCAGTCTTATAATATAAAACTGCGTAGGTTCATATCGTTTGATTCAACGTTTTTTCGGATATTTTTTAGGACCGTTGTCAACTTGACATTGTCAAATCCGACCTGCCACTTTGCAACCTGACCTGCAAAAACATAATTCGACTAAAAACAATGCCAGTCAAAATTGCTTTTTGAGACTGGGCGACTGTTAGTTTTTAAATGTGACCTTGTGACCCTACTTGGAATTCTTCATTCATCGGCGTGTGTCGGTTTGGCTAAAAAGGGGGCATTGGTTTTTTTTCTTGGGACAAAAAATTGTTTCTATCTTTATTAAAAAAAAAAAATAAGACCAATCATAAACTTTTTTTTCAAAACTCAGTGTCGTATTTTATTGTTTTCCCAACAATTTTTAATAAAAGCTTAAAATGTTTGTTTCACTTCCCTCTGACTTCCCTCCTGATTTTTTTTCTCAAGAAATTATAGAATCAGTAAATGGATATATATATATATATGTCTGTGGTCACCGTCATGCAGTTAGATAAGAAATTCCAGCATGCATCATCAAATAATTCATGTGTATTTGTGACATCAACATAACTGAAACATTATATTATTTCCCAGTAATTATGTAAATCATTTTGATTTACAATTATATATGTCTGGGACTTATGCATGTATATATCTCACAGGCAACTTGTCTCAGAAAAACAAATCCTATATACTTTAATAAAAGTATATAGGAAAAAAATTCTGAGACAAGTGCCTGTGATATATCTGTCAGTCCCAGAATAATAAATGTAATTGTATCTTAATCTTTGGAAAAATCCGATTATTAAATTGTTAAATTCTTTTACGTCATAATTATATCAAAGTATACTTTTTAAAGTTTTAAATTTTAAAGTTAAAATGAATATTCCGTTTTGATCTGAGGAAAAACTTTTTAAACTGTAATGACATGGTCAGTCAACTGATATGTTGCATGGGTGATTACAGGTAATTAAAGCATGCAGTAATTTTCCATTAAGACAGTGCGTGTACCCTGGGGTGTGTATAACGTATTAGAAATATCATAGTTTTCTAGAGAACATCCTGTCTATGTGTAATACAGATTGATGACATTACACAAATTTTTTTTCGTTAAATGTAGTTAAGTATCTGTGTCCATTCCCTATTGCAACACTACAATTCTTTCGAAGAAAAAAATGTGAAAATTAAAAAAAAAATCATTTATATAAAATAAAGAAGAAAAAAGTAGCAAATAAACTTATGTAACTACGCATTGAGTAAACATAATTTCACTTTACATGTACAAACCCTTGAGAAAACGTATATATAGATGTATTTAAAAAGGCCAATTCCGAGTGGATTTATTTCACACTAGGACCACAGGCACTTGTGTCAGAATTTTGTTTCCTATATACCTTAATACAGGGACTTTCTATGCTAACTTAGTATAGAAAGTCCCTGCTTAATATAACATTAAAAGTATATAGGGACATTTTTTTTCTGAGACAAGTGCCTGTGACTAGGAACTAAGATAACTAGAACTAAGTTCATTGGAAAGTCTTTTTGTCTGATACATGTATGCCTATAGATAATGTACATAATTAAGAACAAAGAGCTTCAAATATATGCCTATAAATTAACGGTACGTCTAAAAACCGCTCAGGACCTCCTGAGTGCAGACAGGACATAAAAAGTCACTCAGGACATGTATATATGTTTTAGTGAGCGTTGAGGGTAAACATTCGATAGATAATTTAATATTTGATCTTATAATGTTGGTTTTGATAAAATCAAACCAACATTAAAGAAGTTATTTGGGATACGTCATGCATGACCGATGATCATATTCAATACCAATCATCATTTTGATTACGACGTTTGATCTTTAATAATTAGGACTGATTGGTGATGGTTATAAACACATACAAGTAAATTTTGCAAACAAAAAAAAAACCGTTTCCTTGGAAAAATTATAAAAATACATGAATATTGTTTTTACAAAATAAGTTAAATAAATTTTTCGTTTTGTATGTAATAATTGAAGCCATTTAGAAATATAAGAAATCTTCACATAGTCGGGAAATTTTCAATTCAAGTTATTTCATTTGAAAACGTTAACAAATATAGATCTTATTCGATGTAAAATGTGGCGTCCTTAGAGATCAAAACCCCGTTTAAATAGGGTTTGTCTACTTTCGTCTATAGCCGAACATTCTATAATCGAGGATTTCTACAAATCCTTGCTATAATATAATGAATCGCGTCGCCAATATCACCACAATTACTTAAAGTACAAATACAATCTTCTCCTAAATATTTGGCATCTAACAATTACAATAGGAAATTTTGAGTCGAAACTGATGTACCAAATCTACAAAAAGAATCACTATTTTTTGTAGTAGTAGGCGTTGAAAACTAAACTGTTTATAATCTTTTTTTTCTCCTAAATTAATTGAAACTCCTGAAATAATTTAACATTATCTATAGACAGCTTACATATGCAAATCTTTTAGAAGTATGTGAGTGTATAGTACTAATTTGTTCACTAACCCCCCTTTTTCCTTCTATAAAATTACATTGTAATCGATTTTATTTCCACATTTGTGTTTGCTAGGATTGACACTTAGAACGTACAACAAAAAGTAACAAGTAAAAAGTCACGATTCAGTTTTGGGATATTTTTTTCTTTGAATAAACTTAATTTTAAAAACGTTTCAGTATTTTTCTGAAACAATTTTAAAAGGAAACGGACTTGTAAACAAAATTTATTTTTGAATATTAATATGAACAATGATTGTTAAGAAAACAATCTGCCAAAGTGGTTTGGTAATTAACTGAAGTCATGCTGTCAAAAATGTCTCCTTTTTATAAGGGCTTATTCTCATTTCGCCTTAGCTGTCAAAATAATTATATAAAATTAATCCCAGTTTGCCTTAGTACAAATTTTCAGGTACACAAGAATTAACTAAGGCGAAATGGGAGCTGTATTTGTATTGCAATTAGTTGATATTTGTTATTTTGATGTCAAATTCTACCATGAAATACTATTTAAAAGAAGATATTTTTTTTTTGATTTTTTGTGTCCCACTTTTAAAATATTTTTTTTTATAGTTGCTCTTCTTTTTCTGAAATTGTATTTTTTTACTCATGTGTTATATTTTGTAAATAAAGTCTTATTAGATATGACAAATTGGATATGGATGTTTCATATTTTAATGAATAAATAAAGACAAATATCAAACTATCATAACAAATATTTTATTTCTGAATCAGCACTGAATTCAAAGCACAATGTTATAAATAATAGCATGAGAATAAGCACTTATACATAAAACATAAGAATTATTTCCATATAGTTCATATTTTGAAAAACAAGGCACTGATGTACACATTTGAATGTTCAAAGTTCATTTAGTTTCCAAGTTTGAGGATGTAAGATGCTGCATCACCATACTGAATATAGTCAGTTGTACCATTGTGTAGGGTTTCCTTCAAATTGGCGAATCTTTCTTCTATTTCTCTATACTTCTTTGCTTTCCCCCTCATCTTGCCACCTGCTGCATACTGTACTTTCTTTACCTCGTTAGATGCTTGCTCTTTCTTGAACACATTGATAATTTCAAATATGTTTGAAACATGGCTGTCCCAACAAATGCATGAATGGTGAAAATGCTGTCAAACATTGGTGGTGCTGTGTAGAAAGTTCAATCACAGTATACAGTGTCTGCAGTGCACAGTTGTCGTAGATTTTCAGCAGTTGTAAATATGAGTAGCTTGTTGATGTCACCATGGTTCTCTACTTGTGGTCTGGCGAAATTTTCTTTATTATATATAATTAACACAATTAAAAAAATTTTTTTATTATTTTATTTATTTTATTAAAATTTCTGTCATATATGTAAATAAATCTGTGGGAATGTATTTTTTCTCTTTCTTTTTAACTTTTTGTGTTGCACAATGTAAAGGATAATTGAATTATTAAGAATTTTTTAATTGCATAAAATTCATACAATCGAAACTTTTCTTAAATAAAGCATAAAAGAAGCAACTTTCCTACTGACTTATGTTTTATTGTAGATTTTTTTTCTGATTTCACAATTTTTTAAATCATAAAAAGTGTCTTTTTATAAATAAATATTAAAATAATAATCCAAGAGAAAAAAAAATCCCTAATTACATGTTGTTTATATTGTTATAAAAACACAGAGGTTTAATTTGTTTATTTAATTTTTTCATCTAAATTCACATTTCGCCTTAGTACAATTCCCATATCGCCTTAGTATTTATTTTACCTTTTTTACCTGGAATTTCCAGCTAAGGCGAAATGGGAACACACCGTCTATTATTGATAAAAAAAACTATTTGAAGGCGAATTAATCATTTCCTCAACTAAATACATTTATCTATAAATAAAGTCAATTCGTCAAGAACTTTCTCTCATATATTTAAACAATTGTAAAATAATTAATTTAAACCTTTGTCCTGCGACTTTCTGTCCGTTTACCAATACTTATTCCTTGTTAAGTTTTTTCATATCCATTTACGAATACTTATAACGTGATAATTAATTTTTCCGGATGCTTTTTATCCTATTTTCATATCAAACAACCATGTTACCCGTAGAACGGAGTTAAGTACAAATTTAGGAATTTAGTACTTAAAATTTTCAACAACAAAATTTTACACTTTCGTTTACCTGGATTTTTTTCTACGCTTCGAAGCCGCCACCCTGTATCAAACTTATCCAACACCTCGCATGGCGTATTCACGATGTGGAGGGATTGACAATATACAATCAAAGTTAGCAATATACAGCAAGTAAGTAATTGGGTGTTGAATGCCAGTAGATCTGAATTTGTAAATTTTTAAATTAAATTTAACCTGTTAAGAACGTGTATTGTTGAATTGTTCAATAAAATTACACACATAATCTGGGCTGATATGCATAAAACCACTTTAAGTTCAAGGTATCAATAAAACTGGGTCTGCATGAAAAAAAATGACTTATCACATAATACCAGAATCTATGTTTAGCCTACTGTTACACGATAAGAAAATATAGCTGTAGGCCTAGTTGAAAATCTTTACAAATTATTTATTCTTTTAATTTCTGTTTGACTGTCTGGGTGCTTCTTATGTGTTTTAAATGCTATAGTCAAGTTTTATAGACTGTTGTACGTCATTTGGTCGTTTTTAAGTTTTTGCCATGGCGTTTGTCAGTATGTCTTCGACTTATAAGTTTTATCAAGGATTTGTATAGTGAGATTGGTTTTATATAATCTGCATCTCTTGTGCTGTATTTTAAAATGTATTACAATTGCTGCATCTTTACACATCCATCAATACACCAAAAAATATGAATAAAGCTTTCGTATATATATAAATAAGGAGATGTGGTACGATTGGTAATGAAACAACTATCCGCCAGTTCAATTCAAAAACCTGATATAAGCAAATGTGACTTACTTACTTACTTTAGTCAGAGAGATCTTGAATCTGAATTCAAGGATACGAAGTGGGAAGGGTTTAGAGGTGGATTAAGGTGAGGGCATGGGGGCCCGCCCCTTTTTTGGAAAAAAATTGGTTGATTGTTTAGAGAATCACTGAAGCGGGCCCCCTCTTTATGCATGACAGTTAGTGCCTCCTTATGACATTTTTTGGATCCGCAACTGGTGAGGACTTCATAAATAAATATTTAGTAAGTTTTTGTTTTGTGATAAATAATGTATTTAGACAGAAATAGGATAAAATAAACTGCCGAAAGCTTAAGTCCACATAACAGGGTAGAGATGGGGTTAACAGAATAGAGAATAACGGACAAACAATAAAGATTAAAGAATAATGAAATGCTAAAATACGAGGAAAGAGAGTAATGAGCAAAAAGTGTAAGTTTGTAGAAATATAGCAAAAAAAATAATAAAGAACACAGAAAAAGAAGACCCCCCCAATATCCTGACTTCAACTTTAACGCTGCCAGGATATTTTTTAGACAAAGTGCACGTATTAGTAGTCAGCCGAAACCACTAAGCGTTTTGCATCCATACGTTTCTTTTTCGGGATACTGACTGCATAGTAAACTATCAATGTACTAGTTAATGTTCTCGAGGGATGACCCTATTACAGAGACATATATACACATATGTGTAAATATGTCTCTGCCCTATTACGTGTCAGTAACCTCCTCGACACGGTTCATTTTTACGGCGGCTCAGTTTTGTCTAAAGAATAAACATAATTGATAAGTTTCTTTCCCCTGCATTTCTCGATCGCACTTGTAAATCATAGCACATACTTGGTCTCAAGACATTGGTTACAACACTTGCCGTCAGTACGGGGGGTGCTTTCTTGGGAAAAATTTTGTTGATTATATAGGGATCACTGAAGCATGACTGGAGCCGTCCCTCCCTTCTGGATCTGCCACTGTATATTCATAAAATAAACTAACAAATTATCCAAAAGATGAATAATACTTAATACTCACGACTAAGATTGATTATAAGTATACTTGAGTCGGTTTTACAAAAAAAAAAACTTACAATTTATCGTAAGTATACTGTATTGTACATGACTTAATTACTATCAATATTATTTGTAAGTTTTTTTGTGAAACTGACTGCTGAATTGTTTTTCCATGCTTATGGTACATCTAAGTCGTATGCTTTTTTTAAAACCACCTCCAGGGTATAATGTCTGCTCGCCCATAAAATCTGTTTGTAGATATAGGAAGATGTGGTATGAGTGCCAATGAGACAACTCTCCATCCAAGTCACACAATTTATAAAAGTAAACCATTATAGGTCAAGGTATGGTCTTCAACACAGAGCCTAGTTTTTATCAAAAATGAAATATATTGATATTAATAGTATACAGGTTAAATAATTTATTCATACGTTTTTAATTGACTGACTAGAATTATCATGATTATTGAGGAATTTAAACCATTCCTATTTTTAAAAAGGGACAAAAATAAAATTTATATATAATAACAGGGTGATACAAATGAGAAAAACTGAAGAAATTGTTTTCATTTAAGATAAATACATGGTATTCAGTTGTTTTTTAAAGCAGAGGCAGATTTAGTTTAAAGTTGGAAAAAATTGTTTGTACCAACAAAAATAAATACATAAAGTTAATCCAGAATTATGTGTTTATCATTTTTTTTTATGTTTAGGTTGCCAGCAAGATGAAAAGAACAATGCAGTTCAAAAGTCAAAATGTGGATAAGCTGCAGTACAAGGTCCTACTTTTGCAGATTTTCATATTTTGCATGAATGAATTTGAAGTTTATATCATGGAGGGCAGAGAAAGAAAAGAAACACTTCAGTTTTCCTGCTTCTGAAGGATAAATGTAAAACATCTTGTTTGGTAAGTTTTATGCTCTGTTATGATAGTGTTTGTGCATCCATCTGTCTTTCTCTAAATTGTATTCACTTAAAGTTTTTGGTTACAGTTCACCATGAACTTCAGTTAGTAACTTCTGGTTTTACATGTATATACTCAAAATTTAGTACTTTAAAATGTTCATGTATTTTTGTCGAGCCTGCAACTTTTGTCGCAGAAAGCTCGACATAGGGATAGTGATCCGGTGGCGGCCTTGGCGGTGGCGTTAGCACGGGGGGGGGGGGTCTCTTCCTATATTAAGGTATATACATATGTGCCGCTGGAATGGGTCCCTTTTTTGATGCATCAAATATATCAATGGGGTGCAATTTTACCAAGGAAATATATCAATGGGTCATAACTTTTCAGTTTGTTGTGCAACGATATTCACTTAATGGGTTATGATTTTGCTGTGAAATATATGTATAGGTAAGGATTTCACAATTATTCAAAATATGAATGGGGGTGTTTTTTAAATTCCAGCTGCACAACTGTACCCAAAATCCCATGTTGAGACCCCCCCTCCCCCCTCCGTGGGCGTTAGCTAACTTCCTAAAAGCTTTACATTTTAGAAGGTGGAAGACCTGGATGCTTCATACTTTGTATATAGATGCCTCATGATACGAATTCTGTCTGAAACATGTCCATTGTCCTTGACCTCATTTTCATGGTTCAGTGACTACTTGAAAAAAAAGTTCAGATTTTTTGTAATGTTAATTTCTCTCATATTATGAGTAATAGGATAACTATATTTGGTATGTGCGTACCTTGCAAGGTCCTCATGCTCGTCAGAGAGTTTTCACTTGACCTAGACCTCATTTCATGGATCAGTGAACAAGAACTTAGTCTTAGATGCATGATTTTTTTTATTAGTTGTTAGTGGCTTTGTACTAGCTGTCAGTAACTGCGAGTACTCTCTGATCTGTACTTAGTGTCTTTTTGTTGTTTGGATGTACAAGTACCCGGCCACGTCCACTTGTATTTGTAGTATTTGTATTTTTATCCATCTGATGAGTTAAGCCTCTTTCAACTGATTTTTATACGACCGCAAAATTTAAATTTTGCGGTCGTATATTGGTATGACGTTGGCGTCGTCGTCATCCGAAGACACATTGGTTTTCGCACTCTAACTTTAGTTTAAGTGAATGGATCTCTATGAAATTTTACCATAAGGTTCAATACCACAAAAGAAAGGTTGGGATTGATTTTGGGGGTTATGGTACCAACAGTTAAGGAATTAGGGGTCAAAAAGGGGCCAAAAATAAGCATTTTTGTAACTTCCAGACATAACTTGTGTGTTAGTGTATGGATCTCTCTGACATTGTACCACAAAGTTCCATATCACAAAGGGAATGCTGGGATTGATTTTGGGGGGTAATTGCCTCAAAAATTTTGGAATTAGGGGCCAAAAAAGGGGCAAAAAACAAGCATTTTTCTAGTTTCATGACAATAACTTGTGTGTAAGTGTATGGATCTTTCTGAAATTGTACTACAAGGTTTCATATCACAAAGAGAAAGCTGGATTTGAGTTTGGGGGTAATTGCCCAAAACGTTTAGGAAAAAGGGGCCAAAAATAAGCATTTTTCTAGTTTCCAGACAATAACTTGTGTTCAAGTGTATGGATCTCTCTGAAATTGTACTGCAAGGTACCATACCACTAAGGGAAGGCTGGGATTGATTTTGGGGGTAATTGCCTCAAAATTTTAGGAATTAGGGGCCAAAAAGGGGCCAAAAACAAGCATTTTTCTAGTTTCAGGACAATAACTTGTGTGCAAGTGTATTAATCTTTATGAAATTGTACTACAAGGTTCCATATCACAAAGGGAAAGCTGGGTTTGAGTTTGGGGGTAATTGCCGTAAACGTTTAGGAATTTGGGGCCAAAAAGGGACCAAAAAACAAGCATTTTTCTAGTTTCCAGACAATAACTTGTGTTCAAGTGTATGAATCTCTCTGAAATTGTACTGCAAGGTACCATACCACAAAGGGAAGGCTGTTATTGAGTTTTGGGGTGATGAATCATAAGGGGGTTCAAAAAATTTGGGGGGGGGGATTTTTTTTTCCTTTTTTTTTCTTTAAAATTTTCCATTTTAAATTGGTTATTTCTGATTTATATATAAAAGCAAATAATAATGATATGGTTTGAATAGGTAAATTAAAATTTTTTAAGTTCTTAGACCACATTCATTCTTTGTCAGAAACCTATGCTGTGTCAAATATTTAATCACAATCCAAATTCAGAGCTGTATCAAGCTTGAATGTTGTGTCCATACTTGCCCTAACTGTTCAGGGTTCGACCTCTGTGGTCGTATCAAGCTGCGCCCCAGCGGAGCATTTTATTATTGTTCGTTCTTATGTTATACTGTTACACCACTGTCCCAGGTTAGGGGGAGGGTTTGGATCCCGCTAACATGTTTAACCCCGCCACATTCTGTATGTATGTGCCTGTCCCAAGTCAGGAGCCTGTAATTCAGTGTTTGTCGTTTTTTTATGTGTTACATATTTGTTTTTCGTTCATTTTTTGTACATAAATGAGGCCGTTAGTTTTTCGTTTGAATTGTTTTACATTGTCATTTCGGGGCCTTTTATAGCTGACTGTGCGGTATGGGCTTTGCTCATTGTTGAAGGCCGTACGGTGACCTATAGTTGTTAATTTCTGTGTCATTTGGTCTCTTGTGGAGAGTTGTTGTCTCATTGGCAATCATACCACATCTTCTTTTTTATATTTAAGGTTAAGTTTTGGTGGTCAAATTCAAAGACAAAAGTCAGATCAGTTATTATTTTCATCACTCAGCCAATGAATTGAAGTTCTATTAAATATCTAAAGATATTAAAACCACAATAATGATAATGTTCTGTGCTGAATGGCAAAAAAGTGGACTATACATTACGATCACACAATGCTGGATGATAAGAAACTATTAATTTTTTGGGTGGAGGGATATCCTGGAAAAAAGATAGATTTATGTAAAAAGCTACTAGTATGTTAAGCCTATTAATAGAGTTTTCATTGATTTCAAATGGGAAAAAATTGTGTTTCAAAAAAGTATTCTAGAATTCATAAATAAACATATATTGATACTTACATTATCTGCTTTGTTGTTTAAAAGTTTAGTTTTGAACAGTTATAGAACAATTTAATTGCATTAACATTTCCAAGGAAAAAAAAGATATTCAACTAAAAAGATTCATCTTAAAACAATTTACTACCAAACAGAATTCATTGTAACATACACATTTATTTACTGTATATTTATAATTTGAATCATAAGATTTTATTTTGTCCCATGGGATATTAAAAATCCCATGGGATAATTAAAGTCCATATCTCAGATACTATAAGCAATAGGTCTAGTATATTCGGTGTATGGAAGGAAGGACTGTAATGTGTACTAGACCAACTGGCAGGTGTCATCTGACCTTGACCTCATTTTCATGGTTCAGTGATTATAGTTAGTTTTTGTGTTTTGGTCTGTTTTTCTTATACTGTATGCAATAGGTCTACTATATTTGGTGTATGGAATGATTGTAAGGTGTACATGTCTAGCTGGCAGGTGTCATCTGACCATGACCTCATTTTCATGGTTCAGTAGTCAAAAAGTTAAATTTTTGAGTTTTGGTCTTTTTTTCTAATAGAAAATGCAATAGGTCAACTATATTTGTAGTATGGAAACATTTTATGATGTACATGTCAGTCCCGCAGGTTTAATTTGACCTTGACCTTATTTTCACGGATCATTGCTCAGTGTTAAGTTTTTGTGTTTTGGTCTGTTTTTCTTAATCTATAAGCAATAGGTCAACTATATGTGTTGTATGGAAGGATTGTAAGCTGTACATGTCTGCCTGGCATGGTTCATCTGATCTTCACCTCATTTCCATGGTTCATTGGTCAATGTTTAGTTTTCTTGTTTAAGTCTGCTTCTTAGAAACTATAAGCAATACCGGTAGGTCAACTGTATTTAGTAATTTGAATGATTGTAAGGTGTACATATATTTCTTGTCAGGTTTATATGACCTTGAATTCATTTTCTTGGATCATGTTGAGTTTATGTGATAGTTGTAGTAAAGCTTTATATTTAGGACTATCAACATTTTACCCTGATTTTATGGATCACTGAACATAGAAATGTCATAATGTGAAATTATAGTACATTCTTAGGTTAAAGTTTTAGGTTAAGGTACATAGCTTACCATGAAATTGAATTTCATACACATGTTCATTATGTGGTGAATTTTTAAATTCAGTACCAAACTAAGATTTTGAGCCTGATTACATGATTGACTAGACATTGACACATGCTAGTGTTTGCCAGGCATTGTGTCCTGTACTAGGAATTTGTCCTGTACTAAGAACTTTAATAGTACTCGCTGAGTATGGAGTTTTTGTGAAAGTTTAATATTAGTGAGATTTTTGCATGACATCCTGTCAACTGCTTGTTGATCATGTTTATACATGTCTTAAAATTAATATCTGACACATTGGTGTTTTGTGAACTTGGAAATAAGTTATTTGATAGAATAATAATGTTTTGAGATTATCAAAATAAAAAATATCCCATTTTTTCTACATTGTGTATTAATGATTAACTATATAAAAAAGAAGATTTAGGATATATGTATAACCATATATAAAAATGAGACAGCAACCGAACAACACAAAAATAAGAAAAAAAACCCAATATAATTTTTTGTATCAATGTTATAATTTCCAACATGTCCAAAGAGTTCAATGTATTTTCTAATTGAAATAAAACACAAGTGGAACTCTTTTAGAACTTCTGAAGCTTAAAGAAGTGCTGTTTCTATTGTTGGCTTTCTGTATAATATATTGCAAATTCTTGTGAAAAATGGAATTTTATTGTAATTGCCTAAAGTTTTAACATTGATCTATATATATATAACTGGCGAAAATACCCAAATGTTATAAAGAAGAATACATAAATTGATTGTTATATAATATTAGAATAGGAAGATGTGGTATATTGCTAATTTGACAAATCTCAATCAGAGACCAAAGGATGTAGGAGGTTAGCAACTGATGACACTGGACAACCTTCAACAATCAGTAAAATCCATACCGCATAGCTATTTTTATTGAAAATCATATGTTCTTGCTACATGTAAGTAAACAATTTTTTATTATCCATAACTTCGGATTTTATTGGTTCTTTTTCAGAAGGATTGAAATTCATCATTGAGAATAAAAGGAGAAAACACAGAAACAAGACCAAAATAAATTTAAAGACAAAAGTCAGATCAGTTATTATTTTCATCACTCAGCCAATGAATTGAAGTTCTATTAAATATCTAAAGATATTAAAACCACAATAATGACAATGTTCTGTGCTGAATGGCAAAAAAGTGGACTATACATTACGATCACACAATGCTGGATGATAAGAAACTATTAATTTTTTGGGTGGAGGGATATCCTGAAAAAAAAATAGATTTATGTAAAAAGCTACTAGTATGTTAAGCCTATTAATAGAGTTTTCATTGATTTCAAATGGGAAAAAATTGTGTTTCAAAAAAGTATTCTAGAATTCATAAATAAACATATATTGATACTTACATTATCTGCTTTGTTGTTTAAAAGTTTAGTTTTGAACAGTTATAGAACAATTTAATTGCATTAACATTTCCAAGGAAAAAAAAGATATTCAACTAAAAAGATTCATCTTAAAACAATTTACTACCAAACAGAATTCATTGTAACATACACATTTATTTACTGTATATTTATAATTTGAATCATAGGATTTTATTTTGTCCCATGGGATATTAAAAATCCTATGGGATAATTAAAGTCCCATGGGATTTTTTTTTGTCCCATGGGACAACAAATATCCCATGGGACTACAATTATCCCATGGGACCCAAAAAAATCCTATGGGATTTAACCAAAATCCCATGGGATAATGGTCAATCCCATGGGATTTGCCGTATCCCATGGGATATTGAAAATCCCATGTTTTTCTAAATCAAATTACAAAATAGATATAATAATAAGAGCAGAAAAGCAATGAATTTATTGAATCCCATGTAATTCCGCACATTTTGGTTATAAACACGACACTGTAGCTTTAAGGAGAGGTGGCGGCGGATTTGCAAATGAGTGTTTTGCAAATTAAAAGTGTCCAGTGTTTAGGCCCAAATCTTGATAGTTAAACATTAAACTTTAAATGTTAAAAAATTAACACCCAAAGTTCAAACATAAGAATGAACTTATAGTCTTTAATGTATATATGCTATTGCCATGCAACTAGGTTAACTGTCTTATAATTCCCTAATCTCAGTTCATGCCAAGTTTGATTAAAATTAGTTTTTCTACTCTATTAGGTCTCTAGTGTGGATAGTGTATAACTTGCAAATTGTTTTCATACTCCTTCCAAATTTATTGCTTTAAACATTACGGATGGAATTACATTGGAAAAAAATGTGGCCATTTTTTTTAGGTTAAGGATGTTCGCTCCTCTTGATTTTGAATTTTTACCAGATATTCGGAATCCTCTGGTTTTATCCATACAGTGCCAATAAACAATTTTGCCCGCAAACCCCTACTTTTCTTTTCATATTTTTATTACATAGTTTAAAAAGCCATATTTGAAAATCTAATAAAATCCTTGTTATTTTTCCATAGCTTTTGAAAGAAAAAGGTGCCAGTGTTAAGTGTATGAAAAATCTAGAGAGAATCACTTCCCGCCAAATTTTTAATGGCTTATATCTTAAATTTTAACAAGCACACGGACCCTTCATTTTTTCTGTTTTTTTAGTTCCTTTATTCATATACTTTCAATTTATAACAGTCTTTTAAAAAGCTTGTTATTTTGAAACAGAGTAGCGAACATCCTTAAGTAGTGATTTGGTATACATGTAGTTTGAAAAGGTCAAATATTAGTATGTCTGAAGTTGTCAAACTAAATTATAGACCATTGTCCATATTTTGAGTTATAGCTTATAGATTTTTCTATTATTTTAATATGTCCTGTCCCAAAAGTAGTACACTACACTGTAAAAATCTTTTTTGGATAGAGCCAGCGCAATTTTTTAAATTTGCCTTTCTAGCTCATCGTTCCGAAGGAACAGTGAGATTTTGCCATCACTTGGCGTCCGTCGTCGTCTGTCGTTGTCTGTCGTCAACCGTTGGTATCTGTCGGGTGTAAACTATTTCAAACATCTTCTCCTCTGAAACTACAGAACCAATTCCTACCAAACTTAAGCTGAATGATCCTTAGGGTATCTTCAATAAAGTTTGTTTTTTGGTTTTTCAAAAAACATGGTTGTCATGGCTAAATAAGAACATAGGGGTAAATGCAGTTTTTGGCTTTTATCTCAAAACCAAAAGCATTTAGAGCAAATCTGACACAGAGTAAATTGTTCATTAGGTGTTCAAAGTTCTATCAGCTCTGAAATTTTCTGATGAATCTAATAACCCATAGTCATGATTGTTGGGTTGCTGTCACTAAATTGGTAATTTCAAGGAAAATTTGCAGTTTTTGGTTATTATCTTGATTATTATTAATGATAAAGATAAACTGTAAACTGCAAAAATGTTCAGCAAAGTAAGATCTACAAATAAGTTTCATAACCAAAATTGTCAATGGACTCCTTAAGGAGTTATTGCACTTTAACGACAATTTTACACAATTTGTTTATCATGTTTTCTAACTTTAAAAAATCTTCTCTGAAACTACTGAACCAATTCCAACCAAACTTAGGCTGAATGATCCATAGGGTATTTAGAATAAAGCTTGTGTTTTATTTTCTGTTTCATCAATAAACATGGCTGCCATGTCTAAAAATAGAACATAGAGGTAAAATGCAGTTTTTAGCTTGTCTCTCAAACACTAAAGCATTTAGAGCAAATCTTATGTGAGGTAAAATTGTTCATAATGTCAAGTTCTATCAGCCAGTAAATTTTCAGATGAATCTAACAATCCATTGTTGGGTTGCTGCCACTAGATTGGTAATTTTAAGGAAACTTTGCAGTTTTTATATGACCGCCAAAAAATTTTGCAGTCAAAATATTGGTATGACGTTGGCGTGTCGTCGTCGTCGTCGGCCGAAGACACATTGGTTTTCGCACTCTAACTTTAGTTTAAGTGAATGGATCTCTATGAAATTTTACCTTAAGGTTCAATACCACAAAAGGAAGGTTGGGATTGATTTTGAGGGTTTTGGTACCAAACGTGAAGGAATTAGGGGCCAAAAATTAGCATTTTTGTAACTTCCAGACATAACTTGTTTGTTAGTGTATGGATCTCTCTGACATTGTATAACAAGGTTCCATATCACAAAGGGAAGGCTGGGATTGATTTTGGGGGTAATTGCCTCAAAATTTTAGGTATTAGGGGCCAAAAAAGGGGTAAAAAACAAGCATTTTTCTAGTTTCATGACAATAACTTGTGTGTAAGTGTTTGGATCTTTCTGAAATTGTATTACAAGGTTCCATATCACAAAGGGAAAGCTGAAATTGATTTTGGGGGTACCCGGTAATTGCCTAAAATGTGTAGGAATAAGGGGCCAAAAATAAGCATTTTTCTAGTTTCCAGACAATAACTTGTGTTCAAGTGTATGGATCTCTCTGAAATTGTACTGCAAGGTACCATACCACATAGGGAAGGCTGGGATTGATTTTGGGGGTAATTGCCTCAAAATTTTAGGAATTAGGGGCAAAAAACAAATTTTTTTCTAGTTTTAGGACAATAGCTTGTGTGTAAGTGTATGGATCTTTATGAAATTGTACTACAAGGTTCCATATCACAAAGGGAAAGCTGGGATTGATTTTGGGGGTAATTGCCATAAACGCTTAGGAATTTAGGACCAAAAAGGGGTAACAAAATGCTCCGCAGGGCGCAGCTTGATACGACCGCAGAGGTCGAACCTTGAACAGTTGGGGCAAGTATGGACACAACATTCAAGCTTGATACAGCTCTGAATTTGGATTGTGATTAAATATTTGACAGAGCATAGGTTTCTGACACAGAATGAATGTGGTCTAAGAACTTAAAAATTCTAAATTGGACATTCACCTTTTATGGTCCAATATCCAAAATCTAAATACATGGTTAGATTCAGCATATCAAAGAATCCCAAGAATTCAATTTTTTATGAAATCAAACAAAGTTTAATTTTGGACCCTTTTGACCTCAATGTGGACAAAGTTGATAACGGGGCCCAAAAATCAAAAATCTAAATACATGGTTAGATTCAGCATATCAAAGAACCCCATATATTCAATTTTTGTTGAAATCAAACAAAGTTTAATTTTGGACCCCAATTTGGACCAACTTGAAAACTGGGCCCATAATCAAAAATCTAAATACATGTTTAGATTCAGCATATCAAAGAACCCTAAAAATTCAATTTTTGTTAAAATCAAACTAAGTTTAATTTTGGACCCTTTGGACCTTAATGTAGACCAATTTGAAAACGGAACCAAAAATTAAGAATCTAAATACACGGTTAGATTCGGCATATCAAAGAACCCCAATAATTCATTTTTTGGTGAAATCAAACAAAGTTAAATTTTGGACCCTTTGGACCTCAATGTGGACCAATTTAAAAACGGGGCCCAAAATCCAAAAACTTAATACACGGTTAGATTCAGCATATTACAGAACCCCAAGAATTCAAGAATAAAACCCCATTGAAATTGATCAAGAAATAAGCAATTTATACGAAGTATCTTCTTTTGCACAATACTGTGCAATTGAATATTTCTTGCTATTGCGCAATACTGTACAATTGATAATTTCTTGCTATTGCTCAATATTGTGCTATTGGATATTTCTTGCTATTGCGCAATACTGTGCAATTAAAGATTTCTTGCTATTGCGCCATACCGTGCAATTGAAGATTTCTTGCTATTGTGCAATACTGTGCAATTGAAAATTTCTTGCTATTGCACAATACTTATTATATAATAATTTACACATCCTGTTTGGTGTGTATCTCCTACCATATCATTATTATTTGCTTTTAAATATAAATCAGAAATAACCAACTTAAAATGGAAAATTAAAAAAAAAAAAAAAATGAAAAAAAGAAAAAAAAAGAAAAAAAAAATCCCCCCAAAATTTTTTGAACCCCCTTATGATTCATCACCCCCAAACTCAATCCCAGCCTTCCCTTTGTGGTATGGTACCTTGCAGTACAATTTCAGAGAGATCCATACACTTGAACACAAGTTATTGTCTGGAAACTAGAAAAATGCTTATTTTTGGCCCCTTTTTGGCCCCTAATTCCTAAACGTTTCGGGCAATTACCCCCAAACTCAATTCCAGCTTTCCCTTTGTGATATGGAACCTTGTAGTACAATTTCAGAAATATCCAAACACTTACACACAAGTTATTGTCATGAAACTAGAAAAATGCTTGTTTTTTGCCCCTTTTTTGGTCCCTCATTCCTAAAATTTTGAGGCAATTACCCCCAAAATCAATTACAGCCTTCCCTTTGTGATATGGAACCTTGTGGTACAATGTCAGAGAGATCCATACACTTACACACAAGTTATTGTCTGGAAGTTACAAAAATGCTTATTTTTGGCCCCTTTTTGGCCCCTAATTCCTTAACTGTTGGTACCATAACTCCCAAAATTAATCCCAACCTTCCTTTCTTGGTATTGAACCTTATGGTAAAATTTCATGGAGATCCATTCACTTAAACTAAAGTTAGAGTGCGAAAACCAATGTGTCTTCGGACGACGCAGGACGACGCCGGACGACGACGACAACGACAACGACGACGACGACGCCAACGTCATACCAATATACGACCAAAAAATTTTTAATTTTTGCGGTCGTATAAAAACAAGCATTTTTCTTTAGTTTCCAGACAATAACTTGTGTTCAAGTGTATGGATATCTCTGAAATTGTACTGCAAGGTACCATACCACATAGGGAAGGCTGGGATTGAGTTTGGGGGTGATGAATCATAAGGGGGTTCAAAAAATTTGGGGGGGATTTTTTTTCCTTTTTTTTCTTTTGTTTTCTTTAAAATTTTCCATTTTAAATTGATTATTTCTGATGTATATATAAAAGCAAATACTAATGATATGGTTTGAATAGGTAAATTAGAAAATTTTAAGTTCTTAGACCACATTCATTTTGTGAGCCTTTTGTTTTAATTGCTTCTGTAAGTAATATATTAATTTGAAATTTTGACGACTGACACATACAGATTGTACTGTTAACAATATTTCAGATTTTAATGTTGTCAAGCACACAAATCGTAGAAGAAAAGTTAATCACGTCATTGTTGTCCATTGAACATGATGAAAAAGTACGGGAATGTTTGTTTGTTAAACTATTGACCGTGGTTATGTCTTTGAAACTGTTGACTGGCAAATAGTCTGTGAAATGAAATAGCACAAATATTTCATTCCTTTTTTATATCATGGTATAAAGAAAAACACGTACTGATGTATAATAATAGTTATAGTCATTAAATTATAGTTTTTACCTAGGCAAGAAATATTGAAGATAAAGAAAAATATAAACAATTACAACTGTACAGTAGAAATGATCGGCAAAACAAGATAAACAGAAGACAACAAGGCCTAAATGGTAAGACTAGTTCTATATAATAAAAGGGATTGCCCTTGAATGATGACTATTATAAAAATAAGAAGATGTTGTATGGTAAATGAGTTATCTATCCACCAGAGTTCAATGAAGTGGATGCAAGCAATTAACACGATTAAAGACCAATGACGTCCTTCGATAATGAGAAAACCCATACCTTATAAGTCAGCCAATAAAGACCCCAACATGAAAAGATTTAAACAATCAAAATTAGTTCAAAGCCAATAACAATTAATAAAAAAATCATGTCTCTGAGCACTCCACCTAACCATGATCTAGGACAGTGGTTCAAATAGCACAACATATGAACAAACTGTAAAAACTGTGGCTAAACTCATTATCACTGCAAGGCACTAAAACGACTGATATTAAGTCGTGGACACAAAGCACTGAAATAACAGAACTCATAATCATGATTAATAAGAATATCAAATTTAAGTTTCTCAAAATGTTCATATTAAACATGATAAAATAAGCTTATTTCATATTGCTGTTTTTTTCTCAATTTATATTTTGTGTATTTATAGGTGAGACTTCTTGGTTTTCATGATCATCAACAGGTCAATACAAAAGAGGAAACTTAAGGTTAATACTTTTCTACATTGTGTACTAATTGGATTAATGTGAAATGAAAAGTGTGCTTACCTGGAATAAAAAATAGATAATTTTTACAAAATGGCTGTAAACAAAATGGAGTACAATCATAGATGCACAAGAACACAATTGTGTAATTGCAACAACCTACATATTCACTAAAGGATTATGGAGAAATGTATAAAAATAGTATTTTGTTGTTGAAATAAACACCTGCTTTATCCATTCATGTACATAGCTCTGTCATATCAAATATACAGAGGAAGATGTTTGAAGAACAAATTGCAAAAATGTATTCTCTACCAATTGAAGGAAGATGTCTGGTGGATGGAATTATTTATGCACTGAACTGTTTTGTAGGGGATTGAATAATTTTACGCAGCAGCTTAAACAAAAGAAAAGTTAAATTAACATGAAAAGTGGTTATTTTATTTAATCTGCAAATATGAGCACAATATTAATAACATCACAAATAGTATGATATTCATAGCGTTTTGCTTATTGTTGTATTGTCTCAAACAGCTAGTCTATTATTTTTGTATGTCATGTTACTCATCAGTGAACATTTTATTAAAGTTTTAATTATCTTTTGTATCAATTATTCAGTCTCAGGAAAAATTATATTCATACTGTTTTTACTGTTATGAAATTTTCATAGAGGAAAATTGAATAACAGAAATTTCCAAAGAGGAAATTTGGAGAACAATGTTTTCCTTAGAGGAAATTTGTGGTCTTGAATTTTCCCTCAAGGAAAAGTGTTTGTCAAAAATTTCCTCACAGGAAATTGCTGTTGACAAAATTTCCTCACAGGAAAAAGTATTTCCTCAAAGAAAAATTTGAAGCTGCAAATTTCCTCACAGGAAATAGAATTTTCCTCAGAGGAAAATTTGAAGCCGCAAATTTCCTCACAGGAAATAGAATTTCCTCAAAGGAAATATTAATGCAGCAAATTCCCTAAGGGAAATCTTTTCTGCCCTTGAGGAAAATACATTTCCCTTCAGGAAAAATCTTTTTCCTTTAGGGAAATTTGATTTCCCTTGAGGAAAACTACTTTTCCTCTGAGGAAATTGTTGAAAAAAGGGGCATTATTTTTTCTACAGTGGTGCTAGAGCCAAAAATGTTTAGGACAAATATCAGGGAACCAATACCAACCAAGTTATCAACTTCATTTTGACTTAACTCCAAAAATTAAGGTGACAGCTTTTGCACTCAGCGGAAGTGCAAACTTGTCCCGGAGACTGTTAGTTGTTACCACTTATAATCCGAACAATACATTTTTGATTGGTTTGTCATAATTGCTTATCAATGTCGTATTGTTTTCGGCAGTATTGTAGCAATAAGTCCTTCAGTATTAAAAAAAATGGTTCAGTCATTTATTTATTTTTTTGTCATATTTTAAGATTGAAAACAATAAATTAAGTTCATCATTTGTAATTATTAGGTCTTTCAACCTTTCCGTGGAAAGACCTATTGATTTTGTTCTGATTATTAGGTCTTTCCACTTTTCTGTGGAAAGACCTATTGAATTTGTTCTGATTATTATTAGGTCTTTCCACTTTTCGGTGGAAAGACCTATATATATATTGTATTTGTTCTGATTATTAGGTCTTTCCACATTTCTGTGGAAAGACCTATTGTATTTGTTCTGATTATTATTAGGTCTTTCCACTTTTCTGTGGAAAGACCTATTGTATTTGTTCTGATTATTATTATTATTTTCTTCCGCCAAATTTTTTTCTCGCGTAAAATTTTTGTTCGCAAGATGTCGCTTAGATATTTCTTATATAGTATCATACAGTTTATGCGCTTTTTATTTTCACCCATTCTAAGCCGAACAATTTTCTTTGTAGGAGTTATCTCCCCGAACACTGTTTTCCTTGTGACTGCATCTCCTCCGTAACCGTAAAAGAAAGCGACAAATTTATTTTATAAAATTGCTCGTTATATCCTTTGCATGATTTGTCCTATTTTGACCGAAGCGATATGAATATTCCATATGAGAGTTATTTCCCCTTATGCATTTGATATAAGTGATATGCATTTCTATCTTGTAAACCATAAGTGATAGAGACCAGGATCTTTTGATTTGAGGTCCTTGATCCAAAAAAAAAAGAAAATTAGGTCAAGGTCAAAGGTCAAGGTCATGTGATTTTTTACATTAAGTTCATATCGCTTCTTTTTAGAAAGAGTTATAGATATCAACAAAACAATTTAACCAAAAAGTTTGTCGCGACACGTGTTGACTAGAAATTTCTTGTCGAAATGGTACGCATCATTTTATTGCAGGGTCAATGTCCCTGTTATGGTCGAATCAACAAATTACTTATCAAAATTTCAAACTTTGCAGCTATCATGTTGTAAATGTTTCTTATCTCAATTATCAACCACAGTCTACCACTACATCCCCCCCTTTTTTTTCAACTGATTTTTTTTTAAGTCATCCCATTTCTATGAAAAGAAAATCGCTTTTAGTCCCGTACATTATACTGTAAAATGCTAATCCTTCTTATGTACAAATTTCTTTCTGAAATAGAAATCCATCCCTGCAAAAATCTGCTCCAATTCATGTATTTTCTGAAATTAATCGATGAGACACGTGCGGTCCGCTTGATTGCGAAATTAAAATCAATGTCGTAGAAATCCCTCCCAAGTTCGTAAATATTACTGAAA
The DNA here is from genome assembly GCF_021869535.1 of Mytilus californianus. Lineage (NCBI taxonomy): Eukaryota > Metazoa > Mollusca > Bivalvia > Mytilida > Mytilidae > Mytilus > Mytilus californianus. The sequence continues at coordinate 88,825,372 of NW_026262701.1, forward strand.
TCCTACAATCAAATTTCTAAACATGCATTAAAATACAAATCTGTGCTCCCGTAAACATGTGTACGTAATATGTATGCATGATCCGACATCAATGACCTGTACAAATAAAAACAATAGTTATCGTGTTTCTCTGATCAATACACATGTGCTCTGTTCAACGGTCTCCCCTGAAAATATATAAATATTCTCCAGACATATATATTTTAGCGTCACGTGACTTCACAAACACCACCTCGCGCGCGGACCTTAATTTAGAATACAAAATTCCATATCCAAATAAAGAAAATGGAACTTCCACGACAAAATGTTTCTCAGTTTTCCTACAAGCTCAAATAAAATGCACACACAACAAATAATAAAAAAAAAACAACATGAAGTCAGAGTTCCCGTAAAAAAAAGAACATTTATAAAATGAAGATATAAGGATTTTTATTCATAAGGAAATCCTGGCTGTCCGTTTGGCTATCCGGGATGTACAAATACGCAGCCACGTTCGCTCAGAATATTAACGTTAAGTCCGATGCCTTGTGACTGCATCTCCTCCGTAACCGTAAAAGAAAGCGACACATTTATTTTACCAAATTGCTCGTTATATCCTCAGGATGTTTTGTCCAATTTTAAACGAAGCGATACGTAAACTCCATATGAGAGTTATTTCCCCTTCTGTATTTGACATAAGGGATATATAAATGTATAGCATGAATGGTAAGTGATAGAGACCTAAGGTATATTGATTTGAGTTCCTTGGTTCATTTAAATGAAATTGAGGCCAAGGTCAAAGGTCAAGGTAATATTCTAAATTTTGACTTTTCCTTGTTATTTGATCTCCTCCGTCACTTTTAAAGATACAAATTAAAGAACAAGTGCAAAATGTTTCTCTCATTGTAATTAAGATATGATACATTTGGTCTGAAACAACCAATGACATCTTATAGGAGTTATTGTCCCTGAAATAATTCAATTTAAGGTTTATTGATTATTACTCCAACTTGGTACATGATAAAGCCATAGGGTCTTTTGCAAACTTTTGATTGACATATGACCTTGAAAAATGTCAACCGGAAGTGACCTGGAGTGAACCGGAAGTAGTATTTTTTGCACTTATTTCATGGAAAAGTACCTAGAAACCATATATTTTTTGAATGATCATAGGTTAACCTATCTTTTGAGACCAGAAATGACATTTTAAAACACGGAAGTAGCATATTATCTTCCTTATTACATGCATAAGTATATACAAACTATATATTTTTGGAATCAGTGTGAATAAAGTTATCATATGAGACCGGAAGTGACATTTTCTAAACCAGAAGTTGGCAATTATCTCCCTTATTTCAGGCAAAAGTATATAGAAACCATTTATTTATTGAATCAGTATGAAGAAATCTATACTTTGACGCTATTAATAACTTTGAGTAAACCAGAAGTAGCTTCCTATCAATTATTTAGAAAATTGATGTGGAAAGACCTTCAATTGTTCTTTGAACAATTGGTTTTTAATTATTAGAAAAGTGGAAAGACCTATTGTATTTGTTCTGATTATATTATTATTATTATTTTTTTCTTCCGCCTAATTTTGTTCTCGTGTAATTTTTTTTTTCGCAAGATGTCGCTTAGATTTTTCTTATATAGTATCATGCAGTTTATGCGCTTTTTATTTTCACCCATTCTAAGCCGAACAATTTTTCTTTGTCGGAGTTATCTCCCTGAACACTGTTTTACTTGTGACTGCATCTCCTCTGTAACCGTAAAAGAAAGCAACAAATTTATTTTATAAAATTGCTCGTTATATCCTTTGCATGATTTGACCTATTATTTCCCCTTATGCATTTGAAATAAGTGATATGCATTTGTAACTGGTAAGCCATAAATGATAGAGACCTAGGGTCTGTTGATTTGAGGTCCTTGGTCCTTAAGAATAGAAACTAGGTCAAGGTCAAAGGTCAAGGTCATGTTGTGATTTTTTTACATTAAGTTCATATCGCTTCTTCCTAGAAAGAGTTATAGATATCGACAAAACAATTTAACCAAAAAGTTTGTCGCAACACGTGTTTACTAGGATTTTTTTGTCGAATTGGTACGCGTCATTTTATTGCAGGGTCAATGTCCCTGTTATGGTCGAATCAACAAATTACTTATCAAAACTTCAAACTTTGCAGCTATCATGTTGTAAATGTTTCTTATCTCAATTATCAACCACAGTCTACCACTACAGTCCCCCCCTTTTTTTCAACTGATTTTTTTTTAAAGTTATCCCATTTGTATGAAAAAAAAATCGCTTTTAGTCCCGTACATTATACAGTAAAATGCTAATCCTTCTTATGTACAAATTTCTTTCTGAAATAGAAATCCATCCCTGCAAAAATCTGCTCCAATTCATGTATTTTCTGAAATTAATCGATGAGACACGTGCGGTCCGCTTGATTGCGAAATTAAAATCAATGTCGTTGAAATCCCTCCCAAGTTCGTAAATTTACTGAAATCCTACAATCAAATTTCTAAACATGCATTAAAATACAAATCTGTGCTCCCGTAAACATGTGTACGTAATATGTATGCATGATCCGACATCAATGACCCTGTACAAAATAAAAACAATAGTTATCGGTCAGAATATAGGCGTTATTTAAGTTAGCTGAGTCGCACCGAGAAAGTGCCATGCACTCAATCTATCAATCAATCAATCAATCAATCAACCAACCAACCAACCAACCAACCAACCAAAAAACCAATTAATCATGTTTCGGAGGGGAAAGACCGTTCAATTGATTTATATTTATTATTATTATTTTTTTCTTCCGCCTAATTTTGTTCTCGCGTAAATTTTTTGTTTCGCAAGATGTCGCTTAGATATTTCTTATATAGTATCATACAGATTATGCGCTTTTTATTTTCACCCATTCTAAGCCGAACAATTTTCTTTGTAGGAGTTATCTCCCCGAACACTGTTTTCCTTGTGACTGCATCTCCTCCGTGATCGTAAAAGAAAGCGACAAATTTATTTTATAAAATTGCTCGTTATATCCTTCGCATGAATTGTCCTATTTTGACCGAAGCGATATGAACACTCCATATGAGAGTTATTTCCCCTTATGCATTTGATATAAGTGATATGCATTTCTATCTTGTAAACCATGAGTGATAGAGACCTATGATCTTTTGATTTTAGGTCCTTGATCCAAAAATAAGAAAATTAGGTCAAGATCAGAGATCAAGATCATATTTTAAATTTTGATTTTGGCTTATTTTCAATTCTTTTCAAAAACCGTATAAGATATCGACAACATATTTTTACTAAATTGTAAGTTGCGACATGTCGTAACACATACAAATTTAGTTGAAAGGGTACGCTAACATTAAATTGGAGTTTTCTCCCCTCTTATATTAAAAATTAGACATATTGTGATATAACTCATTAACCATATATAATTAAGACCTATAGTCTTTTGATTTGAAGCCCTTGGTTTATGACCTTGAAATTGAGCTCAAGGTCATAGGTAAAATTGACGTTCTAGATTTTGACCTTTGCTTTTACCTCATATGTATACATTATAAAACCATGGGACTTTTTGCATTACGTTGCAAGCCACTTGACCATGGAAAAGCCAACCGGAAGTGACCTGGTGTAAACCGGAAGTAGCTATTTTTTGTACTTATTTAATGTTAAAGTATATTGAACCATATATTTTTGGAATGAGTATCAAGTTAACTATCAAATACAACCGTAAGTGACATATTTCAAACCGGAAGTAACAATTTATCTCCCTTATTTAGAAAAAAATGTATAGAAACCATATATTTTTGGAATCAGTGTACAATAAGCTATCATTTGACGCTGGATATGATATATCCAACTGAATTTTAATAGTTCTATATCAAAATTGATCTTTATGGGTGGAAAGACCTTCAATTGTTCTCTGAACAATTGGTTCTTAATTATTAATATAATTATTTAACATTTGTTTAGCAGTGCATTATTGAATTTAGCCAAATTATAGTGTAGAAAATCGCAAGGTTAATTCCTAGGAAAACACACTGTGTAGGTATTTAATTGTAGGTAAAAATACTTTTCTACCCTTCATCAACTCGACACACAAATTCTAAATATTTTATAGTTATTGAACATGCAAATTGCTAAATGTCATTTAATCTGCACGGTTCGGGTGTCCTTACCTGACCCAAACGACGAGCAGATTAAATAATATATACCGATATGACTGACCAGTAACGGTTGGCCCGGGAACACAGTTATTTCGTAGTTAATTTTTTCTAGACAATAAATGAAAATAAAAAAAATCCCACCTGCGCTTTCTCAGTATAATTTTTGCAGTGTAGTGTACTAATTTTGGGACAAAATATATCACAAAATTATAGAAAACTTCATCAGCTCTAACTCAAAACATGGACAATTTTATGTTAAGGGGGTGTTGATTTCTTTTGACAGCTTTCGAAATACTAATTTTTAACCTTTTTGCTGAACCAAATCACTACTTTCCTTACAAATTCATCACCCATTTTTTTTTCACTGTGTAATTTCATCTCCCTACTTGCTATTTGAGGCAAAAAACATGAAGTAATAAATTTGGAAAGGATATAAAAAAAAATGGTAACACACCGTCCACACTAGGGACTGTTTTTGTTACGATAACTGTGTTCCCGGACCTGTTGTAACCCATGACAGCATCATATTACATGAACGTTTTTGAAAATATTCGGACGATATTCAATCAACGGCTCTCAGAAAAGTTTTCTTGAAAGGGGACATAGGCCTTTAAGTAGTAAAATTTGAGATTGAATTATAAACTTTTTTTATATTCAGGCTTTCTCCTTAATTATTAAATTAGTTGGAGAATCACGTTTTAATTTTTATTTCGACATATGAGTTTGAATGTCCCTCTGGTATCTCTCGCCCCTCTTTTAATGACAGACCTTTGATCGTTTCTGTTAAATCAGAGACATCTAATAAATGTGTTTTATTTTTCTGGTTAAATGTATTCACAATTTCTATATATAAATTCGGGACGATTTAGAACTTGACATATTGTGTAGGCGCTCGTCTATTGTTGAACACTATATGTTAATTGCCCTCTAGGTGTCCTTATGGGTTTTTTTGTCATTTGATTGCTGTCTTATAGACGTTAAACCAACATTACACCCCAGTTCTATTGTTATACTTCATAGTTTCTATTTCTGAAACAAGTGTAAATTGAATAGATCTATTGTTACGAATAACAAAGGATTTTGACCACAGGGTGTGACGAGCGGGGTTTCTGGAAACCCCTGCTTCTACATCCCGCAAACAAAGTCCATTGTTATTCGTAACAATAGAGATTGATTATTTTTTAAATAGCATGAACATAAGAAATTACTAATAGTGTTCACTACAAATTGTTTCAAGATATTAAAAAACACATTTTAGGAAATTCCGATAGCGAAAAAAAAGAATTAAGCATCTATTTTGAATACAAAAATAATCCTTTAAATACTCTTTTGCTTGAAGCAATTTATTTTATTCCAGTCATATGTCTCTATTCTTAAGCATTGGTCTTTAAAAAAATGGGGATTCTAACTCCCGGGACCCCCCCCCCCCCCCCCCGGTTACCCATTGGCCGATCTGGAGTGGGTTTCCGCGGTTTGGACCCAAAAAGATCAATGCATTTGAATGGTTGGACCCCCCTTTTTTGTTGAGTTGGGAACCCCCAGCTGGATCAGCCCTGTTTGCCCCCTAAAAAGGGAGTTCCTAAATATTAAATCTCTTTCTTTGTATGTTGAGCGTGTCTGGTAGTCGGGTCACACCTATCCCTTAGTATGTTGGAATATGAATGTTTGTTTATTCTCGATAAGAGGGGGGGGGGTTTATAAAACCATAAGATATAAAATACAGTTATGATTACCTTTATTACACTGATACCGGTCAGTACTTTGGATTATAATATTGCCTTTATCTTAAGTCTCTTCTACCAAATCCAACGCTTGCCACAAAATGTCGTCCGTCTTATACCCGTCCATATTGACAACTGCATACAAGGAACATGATGTATTGTTTCTTTGTAATAAGAATACACGAAACGGTCAACCTTGACCCTCTGATCCATATTAGCACAGGATTTAACGGGAATATGCAAAACAACTTGACATCTGTAAAATATACTCACTTGTCAAAGTTTGAACGAAGATAACCAAAGAAAGGTTACTAGTGGGGTTTCATGTAATACAAAAAAATTCTTATAAGTCATGGTTTGGTATTGTCAATAAATATGCTATCGGTTTTTTTTATTCATTTGATAATCAATGTTAACAAATATAGGGTTTAGAATGGGGTGTAAGTTAGTTATACACCTCGGGATACGGTGTGTCTGGATAAGAAACCCCTCCGGCCTCCGGCCGACGGGGTTTCTTATCCAGACACACCTATCCCTCGGTGTATAACTATAACTGCGTCTCCTACAGTTTAAGTTCCGTTTAATGTACTTTTAAATTTGTTAAAGACAATTAAAATTGAAAGGGTAATTGAATATAGATTTTCCTCAAGAATTTGTTCAGAGGGAGATGATAGAAGAGGTTTGTACTTAAAATTTGAAGTGCAAAGTAAAAAAAAAAAAACGTTTTATTTTTCCAATTTTAACCAACTCCCCCCTTTTGAACCTGTAATAATTTTGAAGACATGTCGTATCTAAACGCAGTCTGATTGATCTTCAACTAATTAGTATTTTTCCCGTTGCATATACCCAAAAATAAACCTCATTACATTTGATCCCAAAAAAGTCACTAAAAGGGAATTAATATTCAATATGTGGTAATAAATTCCATTCCAAAGAATGAGATACAATTTCTATTCCATATTTTGAATCGACGAAGTCTGTACAAAAATGTAAATTGCAAGGGGACCGCGGGAATGGCGGATTTGAATGGGGTTGGGGTGTGCGCTTTGATTGGAAACTTATAAAACAGTTAACCCCAAAATCGTCAAAATTTGTCTTTACGCCCCTGTGACTTTGAAAAGTCCTGTGTCCGCCCCTAAAGATAAGATTACATTTGAACTGTGCAATATATTTAAGATAATTCATGCACACCTAAGCTGTGCATTATCCAGATCATAGCACAGGAGCTACTGCAACAATTATTTTTTTGTAAGATTTGTAGTTTTATATTTAAACCTGTTCAAGGAACGTAATAATGGACAAGAACGATTTCTGTGTAGAAAAAAAATCTTACTGCATGAAATAAGTTTAGAGAATAGTAACAAAATATGAAACAAATATAAATATTAAACAGACGATAGCTCATTAAAGATGGAATAGTTTTTTTTTTTTTCCTTAACGAGCAGTGGCAAATAGCTCATGCATATTGAGGGGAAAAAATAAGGTCAATAAAGTTTAATGAATTATATATGAAAAATGCAAACTTTATGTCACGAATAAGTTCGAACTTTCAATTTAAAGAAAATTTTGCTAATATTTTCCGGCACAAATTGAATTATAGCTAAATTATAAAATAAAGTTTCTTGATATGCCAAATTAACGACGAAAAAGTTTATGGTATTTTTTTTCAATTTATCTTGTTAAATACAATTTCTCTTCTAATTGACAACGATCAAACGATGTAACATTCAATTTCATTTATTTCTGTTTTTTATTAAAAGTGACAAAAACGGGTTAATTGCTTTATTCTTCTAAATTTTATTTCCCTAAAGATTTTCAATAACCATAATATTTATGAATCCTATCATTTAAGTTCGCTATTATTCAACAATTTTTGTTAAACTGTAGCTACAACAGCTTACAATAAAAGTCTCTTCAGTGTACACATTTTTGTCTTTACTAGTTGTTTATTGGATAATTTTTAATCACCGTTAATATTCTTAATAACCATTGGTCACGCATGACATATAACAAAAGTATGACACGCGCCGATAAAAAACATGCAGCGAATATTATAGATTTCATAACGAGTGAGAATGGGATATCGCTTGATATCAACTCGAGTTATTTAGAGTGCATTTCTTTCTAACACAAACGATGCAAACAGCTAAGCGCGCACATGTTTTGATCATTTGTTTTTAACATACGTTTGCAAAGTTTACATAAACTTTGACAAACTATGCACTCGCTAAATATGCGTCTACAGTTTGTCGTTCATCGTTTGTTAGTACAAACGCTACATTTGTTTCTAACTTCAACCTTGAATTTTATTAAAATAAAAAAAAACATTGGAACAATTTGCAAAAAGACAAACAATGCAGTGAAATTTTCACCCTTAGTAGTGCCTATGATAGCGTATAAACGTAACAAAAATATAAAAGAATAACTTGCTTAATTAAGGCAATAGTTGGGAGACTTTTGAAAAGGGACCCATGATTTAACAGTATAAGCAAAAATTCCAAAAACACTGCATGTTAGTAATAATCTTAATTATAGGCAACAAACATTCATACATATGAAATAGAAAAAAACGGTGTAAAGTCTTGAGATTTATTAGGTATGTTGGTTGAAGGAACCGCATTTAATTATAACCGCGTAATAAGTCTGTTTAGTATTTACCAACAACATGTGCATGCATTATTAAAAGTTCAAACAGGGTCAGAAAACACTAATTAAACGATGTATTTGTTTCTACTTTTGTAGCGTTTAGAAAACGACAAAAAACGCCACACAACGTTTACAAAATTTAGGTTAGAAAGAAATGCACCCATAATTTCAATATAATAATAAACCAGCCTTCGTTGAGTTTATTATTACTATTTAAATTAAATAACGAGAAATAGATAACAGGCCACAACTATAAGAGAACTTCATGTATATTGCATGCATATTCGTCAGACAAGCATGCAATACGATGGTTTTTCGAATTTGTCAATTAATTTTCATTTTTTTTTTATTTGATAATATGTTCTGTAAGCACTAAGTAGTCTTTGGCGGCGGTAAGACGCTCTTATTAGGTCTTTCCACTTTTCTGTGGAAAGACCTATTGGTTTTGTTCTGAGATTTTATTTTTTTCTTCCGCCACATTTTGTTCTTGCGTAGTATTGTGGTTTTGCAAGATGTCGCTTAGATTTTTCGCATATGATATCGAACAGTTATTGCGCTTTTGGAACTGACCCTGTAAAACTGTACACTTTACGTTGTAAGAGTTATCTCCCCGAACACTGTTTTTCTTGTGCCCACTACTCCTTCGCAACCGTAAAAGATTACGACAAATTTATTTTACCAAAATGCTTCCTATATCTTCAAGATGATGAGTCGGTTTGCACCACAGTTCTCCGGAGTCTCCATAAGAGAGTTATTTCCCCTTATGCATTTGATATAAGTGATATGCATATAAACTCATAAACCGTAAGCCGTATAAACCTAGAGTAGCTTTATTGAAAGTCCTTGGGTCCCAACTTAGAAAATAAAGTCAAGGTCAAAGGTCAAGGTCATGTTCTAAATTTTGACATTCACTTCAAACTGTTTTTTACTCAGAAAAAAGTTAGTGGTAAAATTGAAAAAAATGTGAGCAAAATGTTAGTCGCGACATTATTTATGTCGTGAATATTTGTCGAAATAATACGCGTAGTATTTTGGGGGTTTTCATGCCACTGAAATGGAAAAATCAACAAATTGACTAATAATAGCTTCAAACTTTACAGCTCTCATGATGCGTACATGCAATTTATCTTTGTAAATCATCCAATGCCCACAACTACCCATCTAGCCCCCCCCCCCCATTTTTTTTTTAGGAATCCCATTTCTATTTTATTATAAAAATGCTAATCCTTCTTTTTTTATGAATAAATTTCTTTCTGAAATACAAATCTATTCCTGCAAAATAAAATATCTGCTCCAAATCATGTACATATATTTCTGAAAATTACTCGATAAACGTTTTTTAAAGTACTATAACACCAGCATTATTTTTGTGTGCATGCAATGAATGAGTCGACCAGTGGTCAGCGATTGGACAATAGTTTACCTGTAAAAAAAATCGAAAAAATATATTTTCCGTTAGCAGTATAAATCACGTGCAGTCCGCTTAACGTTCCAATCTGGATTGAGAAATTAAAATCAATTACGTAGAATTCTCTCCAAAGTTCGTAAATAGTAGTAAAATCCTAGAATCAAATGCATTAAAATGAAATCTGTGTTCCCGTAAATATGTGTACGAAAAAAGCATGCATGATCAGACTTCAATGACCTGTAAATGAAAGAAAATTAAATCCGTTTGCACATTCTTTATACATAGGTGTGGTCAGAACGACGTCTCTCTCTGCAACTGAATTAAATAAACTATCTTTCTTGTGCATATCAATCAGCTTGGTGACGTCACAATCATGTCAACCATCCGGTGCAACGCCTGCTACCTAAAATAAAATAGGGGTTTCCCCCTTTTCGGAAAGAATTAATCACATAGGTTAAATACAAAAGATCCATGCAGGTCAGGTCGGGCCATTTTAAATACAAAATTGAATACAATGCACACACAATAAGATCAATAAGTAAAAAATAAGTCACAAATTCCGGGAAGCACTATAAAAAAAAGAACATTTATAAAGGAAGATGCAAGGATATTTTTAAATCCTTGCATGTTCCTACAAATATCATAACTTGTATATAGCTAAAATGTTGCACGGACCCCTTTTCGTGTGCTCCTAGAGCCTAGGTCTCAAGTGTTTGAACACGGGCACTAGGCTCCCAATGCCTTTTTCACATGTTCATAGAGGCTAGGTCTCGAGTGTTTAAACACGGGCACTAGGCTCTCAATGCCTTTTTCACGTGTTCATAGAGGCTAGGTCTCGAGTGTTTAAACACGGGCACTAGGATCTCAATGCCTTTTTCACGTGTTCCTAGAGGCTAGGTCTCAAGTGTTTAAACACGAACACTAGGCTCTAAATGCCTTTTTCACGTGTTCCTAGAGGCTAGGTCTCAAGTGTTTAAACACGAGCACTAGGCTCTAAATGCCTTTTTTACGTGTTCCTAGAGGCTAGGTCTCGAGTGTTTAAACACGGGCACTAGGCTCTCAATGCCTTTTTCACGTGTTCCTAGAGGCTAGGTCTCAAGTGTTTAAACACGAGCACTAGGCTCTAAATGTCTTTTTCACGTGTTCCTAGAGGCTAGGTCTCTAGTGTTTACACACGGGCACTAGGCTCTCAATGCCTTTATCACGTGTTCCTAGAGGTTAGGTCTCGAGTGTTTAAACACGGGCACTAGGCTCTCAATGCCTTTTTCACGTGATCCTATAGGCTAGGTCTCGAGTGTTTAAACACGGGCACTAGGCTCTCAATGCCTTTTTCACGTGTTCCGTGTTTAAACACGGGCACTAGACTCTCAATTCCCTTTTTGCGTTGTCCTAGTGGATCGGCCCCATGTGTTTAACCAACCAACCAAACCACCTACCTACCAACCAACCAACCATTACATGCTTGTTGTGGTCCCTTGTGTTTAATACAGGTCCAAGATCTCATTTGTTTCGTGTTTGCTTGTTTCAAGCGACCTTATCTCACGGGTGTAATAAGTCAATCAATCAATCAATCAATCAATCAATCAATCAATCAATCAATCATGTTTCGGAGGGGAAAGACCGTTAACAATTGTTTTTAAAACAATTGATTTATATTTATTATTAGGTCTTTCCACTTTTCTGTGGAAAGACCTATTGGTTTTCTTCTGATTATTAGGTCTTTCCACTTTTCTGTGGAAAGACCTATTGGTTTTCTTCTGATTATTAGGTCTTTCCACTTTTCTGTGGAAAGACCTATTGTATTTGTTCTGATTATTATTAGGTCCTTCCACTTTTCTGTGGAAAGACCTATTGTATTTGTTCTGATTATTAGGTCTTTCCACTTTTCTGTGGAAAGACCTATTGTATTTGTTCTGATTATTAGGTCTTTCCACTTTTCTGTGGAAAGACCTATTGGTTTTCTTCTGATTATTTTTTTTTTTTTTCTTCCGCCTAATTTTGTTCTTGCGATAAATATTTGTTTCGCAATATGTCGCTTAGATATTTGGTATATGATATCGAACAGTTTATGCGCCTTTGAAATTTACCCTGCGAAACCAAATAATTTTCTTTGTAGGAGTTATCTCCCCGAACACTGTTTTCCTTGTGCAAGCATCTCCTCCGTAACCGTAAAAGAAATTTATTTTACCAAATTGCTCGTTATATCCTTAGGATGTTTTTTCCAATTTTGACCGAAGCGATACGTAAACTCCATATGAGAGTTATTTCCCCTTTGTATTTGACATAAGGGATATATAAATGTATAGCATGAATGGTAAGTGATAGAGACCTAAGGTATATTGATTTGAGTTCCTTGGTTCATTTAAATGCAATTGAGGCCAAGGTCAAAGGTCAAGGTCATATTTTAAATTTTGACTTTTCCTTGTTATTTGATCTCCTCTGTCACTTTTAAAATTACAAATTAAAGAACTAGTGCAAAATGTTTGCTAAATTGTGATTAAAATATGATACATTTGGTCTGAAATAATCCAATGATATCTTATATGAGTTATTGTCCCTGAAATGATTCAATTTAATGTTAATTGATTATTACTCCAACTTGGTACATGATAAAGCCATAAGATCTTTTGCAAAATGTTGGGTGACATATGACCTTGAAAAATGTCAACCGGAAGTGACCTTGAGTGAACCGGAAGTAGTCATTTTTGCATTTATTTCATGTAGAAGTACATAGAAACCATATATTTTTTGAATGGTCATACATTAATCTATCATTTGAGACTGGAAGTGATATTTTATAAACCGGAAGTAGCATATTATCTCCCTTATTACAGGCATAAGTATATATAAACCATATATTTTTGGAATCAGTGTAAATAAAGCTATCATATAAGAACCAAAGTGACATTTTCTAAACCGGAAGTAGCCAATTATCTCCCTTTTTACAGGCAAAAGTATATATAAACCATATATTTTTGGAATCAGTGTAAATAAATCTATCATATGAGACCGGAAGTGACATTTTCTAAACCGGAAGTAGCCAATTATCTCCCTTTTTACAGGCAAAAGTATATATACACCATATATTTTTGGAATCAGTGTAAATAAAGCTATCATATGAGACCGGAAGTGACATTGTCTAAACCGGAAGTTGACAATCATCTCCCTTTTTTCAGGCAAAAGTCTATAGAAACCATATGTTTATTGAATCAGTATGAAGAAACCTATGATTGGACGCCAATAGTAGCTTTGAGTAAACCAGAATTAGCTTCTCATCAATTATTTAGAAAATTGATGTGATAATACCTTCAATTGTTCTTTGAACAATCGGTTTTTAATTTTTTTTTTTTCTTCCGCCAAATTTTGTTCTTGCGATAAATTTTTGTTTCGCTAGATGTCGCTTATATGTTTCATATATGATATCGAACAGTTTATGCGCCTTTGAAATTGACCCTGCTTAACCGAATACTTTTCTTTGTAGGAGTTATCTCCCCGAACACTGTTTTCCTTGTGTGTGCATCTCCTCCGTAACCGTAAAAGAAAGCAACAAAATTATTTTACCAAATTGCTCGTTATATCCTCAGGATGTTTTGTCCAATTTTGACCGAAGCAAATACGTAAACTCCATATGAGAGTTATTTCCCCTTCTGTATTTGACATAAGGGATATATAAATGTATAGCATGAATGGTAAGTGATAGAGACCTAATTGATTATTACTCCAACTTGGTACATGATAAAGCCATAAGGTCTTTTGCAAACTGTTGGTTGACATATGACCTTGAAAAAAGGAAACCGGAAGTGACCTTGAGTGAACCGGAAGTAGTATTGTTTGCACTTATTTCATGGAAAAGTACCTAGAAACCATATATTTTTTGAATGATCATAGGTTAACCTATCATTTGAGACCAGAAGTGACATTTTATAAACCGGAAGTAGCATAATATCTTCCTTATTACATACATAAGTATATACAAACTATATATTTTTGGAATTAGTGTGAATAAAGCTATCATATGAGACCGGAAGTGACATTTTCTAAACCGGAAGTTGGCAATTATCTCCCTTATTTCAGGCAAAAGTATATAGAAACCATTTATTTATTGAATCAGTATGAAGAAATCTATACTTTGACGCTATTTATAACTTTGAGTAAACCAGAAGTAGCTTCCTATCAATTATTTAGAAAATTGATGTGGAAAGACCTTCAATTGTTCTTTGAACAATTGGTTTTTAATTAGGTCTTTCCACTTTTCTGTGGAAAGACCTATTGTATTTGTTCTGATTATTAGGTCTTTCCACTTTTCTGTGGAAAGACCTATTGTATTTGTTCTGATTATTATTATTATTTATTTATTTTTTTTCTTCCGCCTAATTTTGTTCTTGCGATAAATATTTGTTTCGCAATATGTCGCTTAGATATTTCTCATATTGTATCGTATAGTTTATGCGCTTTTAAATTTCACCCTGCTTAGACAAACAATTTTCTTTGTAAGAGTTATCTCCCTATTCACTGTTTATCAAGTGTGTGCATCTCCTTTGTAACAAAAAAAAGATATCGACAAAATTCTTTTTCTAAATTGTTCGTTACATCCTCAGGAATTTTTGGCTAATTTGGATGGAAGTGATTAGATGAAATTTTATAGGAGTTATCTACCTTTACCAAAAAAATTTGTCGGTATGTTTTTTTATCTCATAAACCTTTAACCGTATAACCCTGGAATGTTTTTATATGAGGCCCCTAGGAATCAAACTTAGAAAATGAAGTCAAGGTCAAAGGTCAAGGTCAAGTTCTAAATTTTGACTTTTCCTTGTTTTTGCATTTTCTCAAACACTTTTAAAGATATATATAAAAGAACAAGTGCAAAATGTTTGTTTTATTGTAATGAAGATATGATACATTTGGTCTGAGACAATCCAGCGGTATCTTATTGGAGTTATTGCCCCTGAAATGTTTTATTTTAAGATAAATTGATTATTACTTCATATTGGTACATGATAAAGCCATAAGATCTTTTGCAAAATGTTGGGTGACATATGACCTTGAAAAATGTCAACCGGAAGTGACATTGAGTGAACCGGAAGTGGTCATTTTTGCTCTTATTTCATGTAGAAGAAGATAGAAACCATATATTTTTTGAATGGTCATACATTAATCTATCATTTGAGACCGGAAGTGATATTTTATAAACCGGAAGTAGCATATTATCTCCATTATTACAGGCATAAGTATATATAAACCATATATTTTTGGAATCAGTGTAAATAAAGCTATCATATGAGACCGAAAGTGACATTTTCTAAACCGGAAGTAGCCAATTATCTCCCTTTTTACAGGCAAAAGTATATATAAACTATATATTTTTGGAATCAGTGTAAATAAATCTATCATATGAGACCGGAAGTGACATTTTCTAAACCGGAAGTAGCCAATTATCTCCCTTTTTACAGGCAAAAGTATATATAAACCATATATTTTTGGAATCAGTGTAAATAAAGCTATCATATGAGACGGGAAGTGACATTTTCTAAACCGGAAGTTGACAATTATCTCCCTTATTTCAGGCAAAAGTCTATAGAAACCATATGTTTATTGAATCAGTATGAAGAAACCTATGATTGGACGCCAATAGTAGCTTTGAGTAAACCAGAGTTAGCTTCTCATCAATTATTTAGAAAATTGATGTGGAAAGACCTTCAATTGTTCTTTGAACAATTGGTTTTTAATTTTTATTATTTTTTTTTTCTTCTTCCGCCTTATTTTGTTCTTGCGACAAATATTTGTTTCGCAATATGTCGCTTAGATATTTGGTATATGATATCTAACAGTTTATGCGCCTTTGAAATTTACCCTGCGTAACCAAATAATTTTCTTTGTAGGAGTTATCTCCCCGAACACTGTTTTCCTTGTGCAAGCATCTCCTCCGTAACCGTAAAAGAAAGAGACAAATTTATTTTACCAAATATCTCGTTATATCCTCAGGATGTTTTGTCCAATTTTGACCGAAGCGATACGTAAACTCCATATGAGAGTTATTTCCCCTTCTGTATTTGACATAAGGGATATATAAATGTATAGCATGAATGGTAAGTGATAGAGACCTAAGGTATATTGATTTGAGTTCCTTGGTTCATTTAAATGAAATTGACGCCAAGGTCAAAGGTCAAGGTCATATTCTAAGTTTTGACTTTTCCTTGTTATTTGATCTCCTCTGTCACTTTTAAAATTACAAATTAAAGAACTAGTGCAAAATGTTTGCTAAATTGTGATTAAAATATGATACATTTGGTCTGAAATAATCCAATGATATCTTATATGAGTTATTGTCCCTGAAATGATTCAATTTAATGTTAATTGATTATTACTCCAACTTGGTACATGATAAAGCCATAAGATCTTTTGCAAAATGTTGGGTGACATATGACCTTGAAAAATGTCAACCGGAAGTGACCTTGAGTGAACCAAAAGTTGTATTTTTTGCACTTATTTCTCGGAAAAGTACCTAGAAACCATATATTTTTTGAATGATCATAGGTTAACCTATCATTTGAGACC
Organism: Mytilus californianus; assembly: GCF_021869535.1. Classification (NCBI taxonomy): domain Eukaryota; kingdom Metazoa; phylum Mollusca; class Bivalvia; order Mytilida; family Mytilidae; genus Mytilus; species Mytilus californianus. Next base: position 88,841,863 of record NW_026262701.1, read on the forward strand.
GGAAATGAAATTTTATAAACAGGAAGTAGCATATTATCTCCCTTATTACAGGCATAAGTATATACAAACTATATATTTTTGGAATCAGTGTAAATAAAGCTTTCATATGAGACCGAAAGTGACATTTTCTAAACCGGAAGTAGTCAATTATCTCCCTTTTTACAGGCAAAAGTATATATAAACCATATATTTTTGGAATCAGTGTAAATAAATCTATCATATGAGACCGAAAGTGACATTTTCTAAACCGGAAGTAGCCAATTATCTCCCTTTTTACAGGCAAAAGTATACATAAACCATATATTTTTGGAATCAGTGTAAATAAAGCTATCATATGAGACCGGAAGTGACATTTTCTAAAATGGAAGTTGACAAATATCTCCCTTATTTCAGGCAAAAGTCTATAGAAACCATATCTTTATTGAATCAGTATGAAGAAACCTATGATTGGACGCCAATAGTAGCTTTGAGTAAAGCAGAATTAGCTTTTCATCAATTATTTAGAAAATTGATTTGGAAAGACCCTCAGTTGTTCTTTGAACAATTGGTTTTAAATTATTATTATTTTTTTTTTCTTCCGCCTAATTTTGTTCTTGCGATAAATATTTGTTTCGCAATATGTCGCTTAGATATTTGGTATATGATATCGAACAGTTTATGCGCCTTTCAAATTTACCCTGCGTAACCAAATAATTTTCTTTGTAGGAGTTATCTCCCCGAACACTGTTTTCCTTGTGCAAGCATCTCCTCCGTAACCGTAAAAGAAAGCGACAAATTTATTTTACCAAATTGCTCGTTATATCCTCAGGATGTTTTGTCCAATTTTGACCGAAGCGATACGTAAACTCCATATGAGAGTTATTTCCCCTTCTGTATTTGACATAAGGGATATATAAATGTATAGCATGAATGGTAAGTGATAGAGACCTAAGGTATATTGATTTGAGTTCCTTGGTTCATTTAAATGAAATTGAGGCCAAGGTCAAAGGTCAAGGTCATATTCTAAATTTTGACTTTTCCTTGTTATTTCATCTCCTCTGTCACTTTTAAAATTACAAATTAAAGAACTAGTGCAAAATGTTTGCTTAACTGTGATTAAGATATGATACATTTGGTCTGAAACAATCCAATGATATCTTATAAGAGTTATTGTCCCTGAAATGATTAAATTTAAGGTTAATTGATTATTACTCCAACTTGGTACATGATAAAGCCATAGGGTCTTTTGCAAACTGTTGGTTGACATATGACCTTGAAAAAATAAAACCGGAAGTGACCTTGAGTGAACCAAAAGTTGTATTTTTTGCACTTATTTCTCGGAAAAGTACCTAGAAACCATATATTTTTTGAATGATCATAGGTTAACCTATCATTTGAGACCGGAAATGAAATTTTATAAACCGGAAGTAGCATATTATCTCCCTTATTACAGGCATAAGTATATACAAACTATATATTTTTGGAATCAGTGTAAATAAAGCTTTCATATGAGACCGAAAGTGACATTTTCTAAACCGGAAGTAGTCAATTATCTCCCTTTTTACAGGCAAAAGTATATATAAACCATATTTTTTTGGAATCAGTGTAAATAAATCTATCATATGAGACCAAAAGTGACATTTTCTAAACCGGAAGCAGCCAATTATCTCCCTTTTTACAGGCAAAAGTATATATAAACCATATATTTTTAGAATCAGTGTAAATAAAGCTATCATATGAGACCGGAAGTGACATTTTCTAAACCGGAAGTTGACAATTATCTCCCTTATTTCAGGCAAAAGTCTATAGAAACCATATGTTTTTTGAATCAATATGAAGAAACCTATGATTGGACGCCAATAGTAGCTTTGAGTAAACCAGATTTAGCTTTTCATCAATTATTTAGAAAATTGATGTGGAAAGACCTTCAATTGTTCTTTGAACAATTGGTTTTTAATTATTATTATTTTTTTTCTTCTTCCGCCTAATTTTGTTCTTGCGATAAATATTTGTTTCACAATATGTCGCCTAGATATTTCTCATATTGTATCGTATAGTTTATGTGCTTTTAAATTTCACCCTGCTGAGACGAACAATTTTCTTTGTAAGAGTTATCTCCCTATTCACTGTTTATCAAGTGTGTGCATCTCCTTCGTAACAAAAAAAGATATCGACAAAATTCTTTTTCTAAATTGTTCGTTACATCCTCAGGAATTTTTGGCTAATTTGGATTGAAGCGATTCGATGAAATTTTAAAGGAGTTATCTACCTTTATGAAATAAATTTGTCGTTATGTTTTTGTAACTCATAAACCATAAGCCGTATAAACCTATAGTCTTTTTATTTGAGGTCCTTGGGGCCTAACTTAGAAAATGAGGTCAAGGTCAAAGGTCAAGGTTCTCTGATATTTTTAACCATATATATAAAAGAACTAGCGCAAAATTTTCGTTGTATTGGGATGAAGATATGATACATTTGCTCTGAAACAATCCAGTGACATCTTATAGGAGTTATTGCCCCTGAAATGTTTTATTTTAAGGTAAATTGATTATTACTTCAGATTGGTACATGATAAAGCAATACGGTCTTTTAGAAAATGTTAAGTGACATGTGACCTTGAAAATTATCAACCGGAAGTGACCTTGAATAAACCGGAAGTAGTCATTTTTGCACTTATTTTATGTAAAAATACATAGAAACCATATATTTTTTGAATGGTAATACATTAACCTATCATTTGAGACCGAAAGTGACATTTTAAAACCGGAAGTAGCATATTATCTCCCTTATTACAGGCATAAGTATATACAAACTATATATTTTTGGAATCAGTGTGAATAAAGCTATCGAATGAGACCGGAAGTGACATTTTCTAAAACGGAAGTAGCCAATTATTTCCTTTTTACGGGCAAAAGTATATATAAACCATATATTTTTGGAATCAGTGTAAATAAAGCTATCATATGAGACCGGAAGTGACATTTTTTAAACCGGAAGTTGACAATTATCTCCCTTATTTCAGGCAAAAGTCTTTAGAAACCATATATCTATTGAATCAGTATGAAGAAACCTATGATTTGACGCTAATAGTAGCTTTGAGTAAACCAGAAGTAGCTTCTTATCAATTATTTAGAAAATTGATGTGGAAAGACCTTCAATTGTTCTTTGAACAATTGGTTTTTAATATTGTTATTACAATTCTTCTCGAAAAAATTGACCAAACTCTTGTGTCCGCTACTGTACTAAAACTACATGTCCAATTGACCTCAAAATTTGCAGTCATCAGGGTATACATGTATTTCTTCTTCATAGAACAACGTGGTGCAGCTACCTCCCAAGAATTTCCGTAGAGAAAAGAAATTGCAATGCCTGAAAATCGCTTGCTAGGTCCGTAAATCTCAGTGAAATCCTACAATAAAATGTCTGCTCCTAGATTAAAATACAAATCTGTGTTACAAACTGCTGCTGAAAAATGTACATTGTATGAAAATAATCGATAAACGTGTTTTAAAGTTACACCGGATCAATTAAATCCAAAGCATGCACTGCTTGTGAACTGTGATCGAAACGTCAATTTCCTACAATGACAAAAGAAATACATTGTGTGTATTCCGTCGCTATACATGTTGTCTGTCCAACGTCTCCACCTAAAAAGAAATTAAAATGCTAAGTTTTCGCTATTATAAAGCGTCGTCACGTGACGCCACAATCTTGCGCGAGACAAAGACGCGCGCGGGACCTAAAATAGAATAAAAACTTTCCAAACTAAATATTGAAACTTAACCAACACAATAATATAAACTCTTGTCTGAAAATGAGGACTTGGGGTCCCTCCCCTCTTTTTATTTAGGGGGGGGCTATTAAACCTGAATCTTTCTATTACTTGTGTTTTTTTTTCTCTCTCCTTGTAATGTGAACAATTGACTGGTAGACGTTAAAACATGCATTGAACAAATAAAACAAACAAACATACAAACAAACAAAACTAACAAACAAATCAACCAACCAACCAACCAACCAACCAATCATGTTTTCAGAGGGGAAAGACCGTTTACAATTGCTTTTTTAAAGCAATTGATTTATATTATAAATGAGCGTGTTTCACCATTCTAATATACCGTTTATATAAAAAAATGTCTCCATGGGACCCTCCTTTCGCCTTTCCCCCTTTTATACCCTCCACTTACACATCTTGAATCTAGCTGTTGCTATCCTGTCCACGGAAAAGAACGACAACTCTATTTTTTTCCCTTAATTAGGTCTTTCCACTTTTCTGTGGAAAGACCTATTGTATTTGTTCTGATTAATAGGTCTTTCCACTTTTCTGTGGAAAGACCTATTGTATTTGTTCTGATTATTATTAGGTCTTTCCACTTTTCTGTGGAAAGACCTATTGTATTTGTTCTGATTATTATTATTATTTTTTTTTTTTTTTCTTCCGCCAAATTTTGTTCTTGCGATAATTGTTTGTTTCGTAATATGTTGCTTAGATATTTCTCATATTGTATCGTATAGTTAATGCGCTTTTAAATTTCACCCTGCTAAGCCGAACCATTTTCTTTGTAAGAGTTATCTCCCTATTCACTGTTTATCATCTGTGTGCATCTCCTTCGTAACAAAAAAAGATATCGACAAAATTCTGTTTACAAATTGTTCGTTACATCCTCAGGAATTTTTGGCTAATTTGGATCGAAGCGATTCGATGAAATTTTATAGGAGTTATCTACCTTTATCAAATAAATTTGTCGTTATGTTTTTGTAACTCATAAACTGTAAGCCGTATAAACCTATAGTCTTTTTATTTAAGGTCCTTGGATCCCAACTTCGAAAATGAGGTCAAGGTCAAAGGTCAATGTCATGTTCTGAATTTTGTCTTTTGCTTGTTTTTGCATTTTCTCCGATATTTTTAATGTTATATATTAAAGAACAAGTGCAAAATGTTTGTTATATTGTGATGGAGATATGATACATTTGGTCTGAGACAATCCAGCGACATCTTATTCGAGTTGTTGCCCCTGAAATGTTTTAGTTTAAGGTAAATTGATTATTACTTCATATTGGTACATGATAAAGCCATAAGATCTTTTGCAAAATGTTGGGTGACATATGACCTTGAAAAATGTCAACCGGAAGTGACCTTGAGTGAACCGGAAGTAGTCATTTTTGCACTTATTTCATGTAGAAGTACATAGAAACCATATATTTTTTGAATGGTCATACATTAATCTATCATTTGAGACCGGAAGTGATATTTTATAAACCGGAAGTAGCATATTATCTCCCTTTTTACAGGCAAAAGTATATATAAACCATATATTTTTGGAATCAGTGTAAACAAAGCTATCATATGAGACCGAAAGTGACATTTTCTAAACCGGAAGTAGCCATTTATCTCCTTTTTTACAGGCAAAAGTATATATAAACCATATATTTTTGGAATCAGTGTAAATAAATCTATCATATGAGACCGGAAGTGACATTTTCTAAACCGAAAGTAGCCAATTATCTCCCTTTTTACAGGCAAAAGTATATATAAACCATATATTTTTGGAATCAGTGTAAATAAAGCTATCACATGAGACCGAAAGTGACATTTTCTAAACCGGATGTTGACAATTATCTCCCTTATTTCAGGCAAAAGTCTATAGAAACCATGTTTATTGAATCAGTATGAAGAAACTTATGATTGGACGCCAATAGTAGCTTAGAGTAAACCAGAATTATCTTCTCATCAAATATTTAGAAAATTGATGTGGAAAGACCTTCAATTGTTCTTTGAACAATTGGTTTTTAATTATTATTATTATTTTTTTTTTTTTTCTTCCGCCAAATTTTGTTCTTGCGATAAATGTTTGTTTCGCAATATGTCGCTTAGATATTTCTCATATTGTATCGTATAGTTTATGCGCTTTTAAATTTCACCCTGCTAAGCCGAACCGTTTTCTTTGCAAGAGTTATCTCCATATTCACTGTTTATCATCTGTGTGCATCTCCTTCGTAACAAAAAAAGTTATCGACAAAATTCTTTTAACAAATTGCTCGTTACATTCTCATGAATTTTTGGCTAATTTGGATCGAAGCGATTCGATAAAATTCTATAGGAGTTATCTACCTTTACACAATAAATTTGTCGGTATGTGTTTTCAACTAATCAACTGTTAACCGTATAACCCTGGAATATTTTTATTTGAGACCCCTAGGTCCTAACTTAGAAAACGAGGTCAAGGTCAAAGGTCAAGGTCATGTTCTGAATTTTGTCTTTTGCTTGTTTTTGCATTTTCTCCGATATTTTTAATGTTATTTATTAAAGAACAAGTGCAAAATGTTTGTTATATTGTGATGAAGATATGATACATTAGGTCTGAGACAATCCAGCGACATCTTATTGGAGTTATTGTCCCTGAAATGTTTCATTTTAAGGTAAATTGATTATTACTTCATATTGGTACATGATAAAGCCAAAAGATCTTTTGCAAAATGTTGGGTGACATATGATTTTGAAAAATGTCAACCGGAAGTGACCTTGAGTGAACCGGAAGTAGTAATTTTTGCACTTATTTCATGTAGAATTACATAGAAACCATATATTTTTTGAATGGTCATACATTAATCTATCATTTGAGACTGGAAATGACATTTTATAAACCGGAAGTAGCATATTATCTTCCTTATTACAGGCATAAGTATATACAAACTATATATTTTTGGAATCAGTGTGAATAAAGCTATCATATGAGACCGGAAGTGACATTTTCTAAACCGGAAGTTGGCAATTATCTCCCTTATTTCAGGCAAAAGTATATAGAAACCATTTATTTATTGAATCAGTATGAAGAAATCTATACTTTGACGCTATTAATAACTTTGAGTAACCAAGAAGTAGCTTCCTATCAATTATTTAGAAAATTGATGTGGAAAGACCTTCAATTGTTCTTTGAACAATTGGTTTTTAATTTATTTTTTTTTCTTCTGCCTAATTTTGTTCTTGCGATAAATATTTGTTTCGCAATATGTCGCTTAGATATTTCTCATATTGTATCGTATAGTTTATGCGCTTTTGCAAAATGTTGGGTGATATATGACTTTGAAAAATGTCAACCGGAAGTGACCTTGAGTGAACCGGAAGTAGTAATTTTTGCACTTATTTCATGTAAAATTACATAGAAACCATATATTTTTTGAATGGTCATACATTAATCTATCATTTGAGACCGGAAATGACATTTTATAAACCGGAAGTAGCATATTATCTTCCTTATTACAGGCATAAGTATATACAAACTATATATTTTTGGAATCAGTGTGAATAAAGCTATCATATGAGACCGGAAGTGACATTTTCTAAACCGGAAGTTGGCAATTATCTCCCTTATTTCAGGCAAAAGTATATAGAAACCATTTATTTATTGAATCAGTATGAAGAAATCTATACTTTGACGCTATTAATAACTTTGAGTAACCAAGAAGTAGCTTCCTATCAATTATTTAGAAAATTGATGTGGAAAGACCTTCAATTGTTCTTTGAACAATTGGTTTTTAATTTATTTTTTTTTCTTCCGCCTAATTTTGTTCTTGCGATAAATATTTGTTTCGCAATATGTCGCTTAGATATTTTGTATATGAAATTTAAGTTTATACGCCTTTGAAAATTACCCTGCGTAACCAAATAATTTTCTTTGTAGGAGTTATCTCCCCAACACTGTTTTCCTTGTGCACACATCTCCTTCGTAACCGCAAAGGAAAGCGACAAATTTATTTTACCAAATTGCTCGTTATATCCTCAGGATGTTTAGTTCCAATTTTGTCCGAAGCGATACGTAAACTCCATATGAGAGTTATTTCCCCTTCTTTATTTGACATAAGGGATATATAAATGTATAGCATGAATGGTAAGTGATAGAGACCTAAGGTATATTGATTTGAGTTCCTTGGTTCATTTGAATGAAATTGAGGCCAAGGTCAAAGGTCAAGGTCATATTCTAAATTTTGACTTTTCCTTGTTATTTGATCTCCTCTGTCACTTTTAAAATTACAAATTAAAGAACTAGTGCAAAATTTTTGCTTAATTGTGATTAAGATATGATACATTTGGTCTGAAACAATCCAATGATATCTTATAAGAGTTATTGTCCCTGAAATGATTAAATTTAAGGTTAATTGATTATTACTCCAACTTGGTACATGATAAAGCCATAGGGTCTTTTGCAAACTGTTGGTTGACATATGACCTTGAAAAAATAAAACCGGAAGTGACCTTGAGTGAACCAAAAGTTGTATTTTTTGCACTTATTTCTCGGAAAAGTACCTAGAAACCATATATTTTTTGAATGATCATAGGTTAACCTATCATTTGAGACCGGAAATGAAATTTTATAAACCGGAAGTAGCATATTATCTCCCTTATTACAGGCATAAGTATATACAAACTATATATTTTTGGAATCAGTGTAAATAAAGCTTTCATATGAGACCGAAAGTGACATTTTCTAAACCGGAAGTAGTCAATTATCTCCCTTTTTACAGGCAAAAGTATATATAAACCATATTTTTTTGGAATCAGTGTAAATAAATCTATCATATGAGACCAAAAGTGACATTTTCTAAACCGGAAGCAGCCAATTATCTCCCTTTTTACAGGCAAAAGTATATATAAACCATATATTTTTAGAATCAGTGTAAATAAAGCTATCATATGAGACCGGAAGTGACATTTTCTAAACCGGAAGTTGACAATTATCTCCCTTATTTCAGGCAAAAGTCTATAGAAACCATATGTTTTTTGAATCAATATGAAGAAACCTATGATTGGACGCCAATAGTAGCTTTGAGTAAACCAGATTTAGCTTTTCATCAATTATTTAGAAAATTGATGTGGAAAGACCTTCAATTGTTCTTTGAACAATTGGTTTTTAATTATTATTATTTTTTTTCTTCTTCCGCCTAATTTTGTTCTTGCGATAAATATTTGTTTCACAATATGTCGCCTAGATATTTCTCATATTGTATCGTATAGTTTATGTGCTTTTAAATTTCACCCTGCTGAGACGAACAATTTTCTTTGTAAGAGTTATCTCCCTATTCACTGTTTATCAAGTGTGTGCATCTCCTTCGTAACAAAAAAAGATATCGACAAAATTCTTTTTCTAAATTGTTCGTTACATCCTCAGGAATTTTTGGCTAATTTGGATTGAAGCGATTCGATGAAATTTTATAGGAGTTATCTACCTTTATGAAATAAATTTGTCGTTATGTTTTTGTAACTCATAAACCATAAGCCGTATAAACCTATAGTCTTTTTATTTGAGGTCCTTGGGGCCTAACTTAGAAAATGAGGTCAAGGTCAAAGGTCAAGGTTCTCTGATATTTTTAACCATATATATAAAAGAACTAGCGCAAAATTTTCGTTGTATTGGGATGAAGATATGATACATTTGCTCTGAAACAATCCAGTGACATCTTATAGGAGTTATTGCCCCTGAAATGTTTTATTTTAAGGTAAATTGATTATTACTTCAGATTGGTACATGATAAAGCAATACGGTCTTTTAGAAAATGTTAAGTGACATGTGACCTTGAAAATTATCAACCGGAAGTGACCTTGAATAAACCGGAAGTAGTCATTTTTGCACTTATTTTATGTAAAAATACATAGAAACCATATATTTTTTGAATGGTAATACATTAACCTATCATTTGAGACCGAAAGTGACATTTTAAAACCGGAAGTAGCATATTATCTCCCTTATTACAGGCATAAGTATATACAAACTATATATTTTTGGAATCAGTGTGAATAAAGCTATCGAATGAGACCGGAAGTGACATTTTCTAAAACGGAAGTAGCCAATTATTTCCTTTTTACGGGCAAAAGTATATATAAACCATATATTTTTGGAATCAGTGTAAATAAAGCTATCATATGAGACCGGAAGTGACATTTTTTAAACCGGAAGTTGACAATTATCTCCCTTATTTCAGGCAAAAGTCTTTAGAAACCATATATCTATTGAATCAGTATGAAGAAACCTATGATTTGACGCTAATAGTAGCTTTGAGTAAACCAGAAGTAGCTTCTTATCAATTATTTAGAAAATTGATGTGGAAAGACCTTCAATTGTTCTTTGAACAATTGGTTTTTAATATTGTTATTACAATTCTTCTCGAAAAAATTGACCAAACTCTTGTGTCCGCTACTGTACTAAAACTACATGTCCAATTGACCTCAAAATTTGCAGTCATCAGGGTATACATGTATTTCTTCTTCATAGAACAACGTGGTGCAGCTACCTCCCAAGAATTTCCGTAGAGAAAAGAAATTGCAATGCCTGAAAATCGCTTGCTAGGTCCGTAAATCTCAGTGAAATCCTACAATAAAATGTCTGCTCCTAGATTAAAATACAAATCTGTGTTACAAACTGCTGCTGAAAAATGTACATTGTATGAAAATAATCGATAAACGTGTTTTAAAGTTACACCGGATCAATTAAATCCAAAGCATGCACTGCTTGTGAACTGTGATCGAAACGTCAATTTCCTACAATGACAAAAGAAATACATTGTGTGTATTCCGTCGCTATACATGTTGTCTGTCCAACGTCTCCACCTAAAAAGAAATTAAAATGCTAAGTTTTCGCTATTATAAAGCGTCGTCACGTGACGCCACAATCTTGCGCGAGACAAAGACGCGCGCGGGACCTAAAATAGAATAAAAACTTTCCAAACTAAATATTGAAACTTAACCAACACAATAATATAAACTCTTGTCTGAAAATGAGGACTTGGGGTCCCTCCCCTCTTTTTATTTAGGGGGGGCTATTAAACCTGAATCTTTCTATTACTTGTGTTTTTTTTTCTCTCTCCTTGTAATGTGAACAATTGACTGGTAGACGTTAAAACATGCATTGAACAAATAAAACAAACAAACATACAAACAAACAAAACTAACAAACAAATCAACCAACCAACCAACCAACCAACCAATCATGTTTTCAGAGGGGAAAGACCGTTTACAATTGCTTTTTTAAAGCAATTGATTTATATTATAAATGAGCGTGTTTCACCATTCTAATATACCGTTTATATAAAAAAATGTCTCCATGGGACCCTCCTTTCGCCTTTCCCCCTTTTATACCCTCCACTTACACATCTTGAATCTAGCTGTTGCTATCCTGTCCACGGAAAAGAACGACAACTCTATTTTTTTCCCTTAATTAGGTCTTTCCACTTTTCTGTGGAAAGACCTATTGTATTTGTTCTGATTATTAGGTCTTTCCACTTTTCTGTGGAAAGACCTATTGTATTTGTTCTGATTATTATTAGGTCTTTCCACTTTTCTGTGGAAAGACCTATTGTATTTGTTCTGATTATTATTATTATTTTTTTTTTTTTTTCTTCCGCCAAATTTTGTTCTTGCGATAATTGTTTGTTTCGTAATATGTTGCTTAGATATTTCTCATATTGTATCGTATAGTTAATGCGCTTTTAAATTTCACCCTGCTAAGCCGAACCATTTTCTTTGTAAGAGTTATCTCCCTATTCACTGTTTATCATCTGTGTGCATCTCCTTCGTAACAAAAAAAGATATCGACAAAATTCTGTTTACAAATTGTTCGTTACATCCTCAGGAATTTTTGGCTAATTTGGATCGAAGCGATTCGATGAAATTTTATAGGAGTTATCTACCCTTATCAAATAAATTTGTCGTTATGTTTTTGTAACTCATAAACTGTAAGCCGTATAAACCTATAGTCTTTTTATTTAAGGTCCTTGGATCCCAACTTCGAAAATGAGGTCAAGGTCAAAGGTCAATGTCATGTTCTGAATTTTGTCTTTTGCTTGTTTTTGCATTTTCTCCGATATTTTTAATGTTATATATTAAAGAACAAGTGCAAAATGTTTGTTATATTGTGATGGAGATATGATACATTTGGTCTGAGACAATCCAGCGACATCTTATTCGAGTTGTTGCCCCTGAAATGTTTTAGTTTAAGGTAAATTGATTATTACTTCATATTGGTACATGATAAAGCCATAAGATCTTTTGCAAAATGTTGGGTGACATATGACCTTGAAAAATGTCAACCGGAAGTGACCTTGAGTGAACCGGAAGTAGTCATTTTTGCACTTATTTCATGTAGAAGTACATAGACACCATATATTTTTTGAATGGTCATACATTAATCTATCATTTGAGACCGGAAGTGATATTTTATAAACCGGAAGTAGCATATTATCTCCCTTTTTACAGGCAAAAGTATATATAAACCATATATTTTTGGAATCAGTGTAAACAAAGCTATCATATGAGACCGAAAGTGACATTTTCTAAACCGGAAGTAGCCATTTATCTCCCTTTTTACAGGCAAAAGTATATATAAACCATATATTTTTGGAATCAGTGTAAATAAATCTATCATATGAGACCGGAAGTGACATTTTCTAAACCGAAAGTAGCCAATTATCTCCCTTTTTACAGGCAAAAGTATATATAAACCATATATTTTTGGAATCAGTGTAAATAAAGCTATCACATGAGACCGAAAGTGACATTTTCTAAACCGGATGTTGACAATTATCTCCCTTATTTCAGGCAAAAGTCTATAGAAACCATGTTTATTGAATCAGTATGAAGAAACTTATGATTGGACGCCAATAGTAGCTTAGAGTAAACCAGAATTATCTTCTCATCAAATATTTAGAAAATTGATGTGGAAAGACCTTCAATTGTTCTTTGAACAATTGGTTTTTAATTATTATTATTATTTTTTTTTTTTTTCTTCCGCCAAATTTTGTTCTTGCGATAAATGTTTGTTTCGCAATATGTCGCTTAGATATTTCTCATATTGTATCGTATAGTTTATGCGCTTTTAAATTTCACCCTGCTAAGCCGAACCGTTTTCTTTGCAAGAGTTATCTCCCTATTCACTGTTTATCATCTGTGTGCATCTCCTTCGTAACAAAAAAAGTTATCGACAAAATTCTTTTAACAAATTGCTCGTTACATTCTCATGAATTTTTGGCTAATTTGGATCGAAGCGATTCGATAAAATTCTATAGGAGTTATCTACCTTTACACAATAAATTTGTCGGTATGTGTTTTCAACTAATCAACTGTTAACCGTATAACCCTGGAATATTTTTATTTGAGACCCCTAGGTCCTAACTTAGAAAACGAGGTCAAGGTCAAAGGTCAAGGTCATGTTCTGAATTTTGTCTTTTGCTTGTTTTTGCATTTTCTCCGATATTTTTAATGTTATTTATTAAAGAACAAGTGCAAAATGTTTGTTATATTGTGATGAAGATATGATACATTAGGTCTGAGACAATCCAGCGACATCTTATTGGAGTTATTGTCCCTGAAATGTTTTATTTTAAGGTAAATTGATTATTACTTCATATTGGTACATGATAAAGCCAAAAGATCTTTTGCAAAATGTTGGGTGACATATGATTTTGAAAAATGTCAACCGGAAGTGACCTTGAGTGAACCGGAAGTAGTAATTTTTGCACTTATTTCATGTAGAATTACATAGAAACCATATATTTTTTGAATGGTCATACATTAATCTATCATTTGAGACTAGAAATGACATTTTATAAACCGGAAGTAGCATATTATCTTCCTTATTACAGGCATAAGTATATACAAACTATATATTTTTGGAATCAGTGTGAATAAAGCTATCATATGAGACCGGAAGTGACATTTTCTAAACCGGAAGTTGGCAATTATCTCCCTTATTTCAGGCAAAAGTATATAGAAACCATTTATTTATTGAATCAGTATGAAGAAATCTATACTTTGACGCTATTAATAACTTTGAGTAACCAAGAAGTAGCTTCCTATCAATTATTTAGAAAATTGATGTGGAAAGACCTTCAATTGTTCTTTGAACAATTGGTTTTTAATTTATTTTTTTTTCTTCTGCCTAATTTTGTTCTTGCGATAAATATTTGTTTCGCAATATGTCGCTTAGATATTTCTCATATTGTATCGTATAGTTTATGCGCTTTTGCAAAATGTTGGGTGATATATGACTTTGAAAAATGTCAACCGGAAGTGACCTTGAGTGAACCGGAAGTAGTAATTTTTGCACTTATTTCATGTAGAATTACATAGAAACCATATATTTTTTGAATGGTCATACATTAATCTATCATTTGAGACCGGAAATGACATTTTATAAACCGGAAGTAGCATATTATCTTCCTTATTACAGGCATAAGTATATACAAACTATATATTTTTGGAATCAGTGTGAATAAAGCTATCATATGAGACCGGAAGTGACATTTTCTAAACCGGAAGTTGGCAATTATCTCCCTTATTTCAGGCAAAAGTATATAGAAACCATTTATTTATTGAATCAGTATGAAGAAATCTATACTTTGACGCTATTAATAACTTTGAGTAACCAAGAAGTAGCTTCCTATCAATTATTTAGAAAATTGATGTGGAAAGACCTTCAATTGTTCTTTGAACAATTGGTTTTTAATTTATTTTTTTTTCTTCCGCCTAATTTTGTTCTTGCGATAAATATTTGTTTCGCAATATGTCGCTTAGATATTTTGTATATGAAATTTAAGTTTATACGCCTTTGAAAATTACCCTGCGTAACCAAATAATTTTCTTTGTAGGAGTTATCTCCCCAACACTGTTTTCCTTGTGCACACATCTCCTTCGTAACCGCAAAGGAAAGCGACAAATTTATTTTACCAAATTGCTCGTTATATCCTCAGGATGTTTAGTTCCAATTTTGTCCGAAGCGATACGTAAACTCCATATGAGAGTTATTTCCCCTTCTTTATTTGACATAAGGGATATATAAATGTATAGCATGAATGGTAAGTGATAGAGACCTAAGGTATATTGATTTGAGTTCCTTGGTTCATTTGAATGAAATTGAGGCCAAGGTCAAAGGTCAAGGTCATATTCTAAATTTTGACTTTTCCTTGTTATTTGATCTCCTCTGTCACTTTTAAAATTACAAATTAAAGAACTAGTGCAAAATTTTTGCTTAATTGTGATTAAGATATGATACATTTGGTCTGAAACAATCATGTTTTCAGAGGGGAAAGACCGTTTACAATTGCTTTTTTAAAGCAATTGATTTATATTTATTTTTTTTTTCCGTCTAATTTTGTTCTTGCGATAAATATTTGTTTCACAATATGTCGCTTAGATATTTCTCATATTGTATCGTATAGTTTATGCGCTTTTAAATTTCACCCTGCTGAGACGAACAATTTTCTTTGTAAGAGTTATCTCCCTATTCACTGTTTATCAAGTGTGTGCATCTCCTTCGTAACAAAAAAAGATATCGTCAAAATTCTTTTTCTAAATTGTTTGTTACATCCTCAGGAATTTTTGGCTTATTTGGATTGAAGCGATTCGATGAAATTTTATAGGAGTTATCTACCTTTATGAAATAAATTTGTCGTTATGTTTTTGTAACTCATAAACCGTAAGCCGTATAAACCTATAGTCTTTTTATTTGAGGTCCTTGGGGCCTAACTTAGAAAATGAGGTCAAGGTCAAAGGTCAAGGTCATGTTCTCAATTTTGTCTTTTGCTTGTTTTTGCATTTTCTCTGATATTTTTAACGTTATATATAAAAGAACTAGCGCAAAATGTTTGTTGTATTGTGATGAAGATATGATACATTTGCTCTGAAACAATCCAGTGACATCTTATAGGAGTTATTGCCCCTGAAATGCTTTATTTTAGGGTAAATTGATTATTACTTCAGATTGGTACATGATAAAGCAATACGGTCTATAAGAAAATGTTAAGTGACATGTTACCTTGAAAAATATCAACCGGAAGTGACCTTGAGTAAACCGGAAGTAGTCTTTTTTGCACTTATTTTATGTAAAAATACATAGAAACCATATATTTTTTGAATGGTCATACATTAACCTATCATTTGAGACCGGAAGTGACATTTAAAACCGGAAGTAGCATATTATCTCGCTTATTACAGGCATAAGTATATACAAACTATATATTTTTGGAATCAGTGTGAATAAAGCTATCGAATGAGACCGGAAGTGACATTTTCTAAAACGGAAGTAGCCAATTATCTCCCATATACGGGCAAAAGTATATATAAACCATATATTTTTTGAATCAGTGTAAATAAAGCTGTCTTATGAGACCGGAAGTGACATTTTCTAAACCGGAAGTTGGCAATTATCTCCCTTATTTCAGGCAAAAGTATATAGAAACCATTTATTTATTGAATCAGTATGAAGAAATCTATACTTTGACGCTATTAATAACTTTGAGTAAACCAGAAGTAGCTTCCTATCAATTATTTAGAAAATTGATGTGGAAAGACCTTCAATTGTTCTTTGAACAATTGGTTTTTAATTATTAGAAAAGTGGAAAGACCTATTGTATTTGTTCTGATTATTATTATTTTCTTCCGCAAAATTTTGTTCTCGAGTAAAATTTTTGTTTCGCAAGATGTCGCTTAGATATTTCTTATATAGTATCACACAGTTTATTCGCTTTTTATTTTCACCCATTCTAAGCCGAACAATTTTCTTTGTAGGAGTTATCTCCCCGAACACTGTTTTACTTGTGACTGCATCTCCTCCGTAACCGTAAAAGAAAGCGACAAATTTATTTTATAAAATTGCTCGTTATATCCTTTGCATGATTTGTCCTATTTTGACCGAAGCGATATGAATATTCCATATGAGAGTTATTTCCCCTTATGCATTTGAAATAAGTGATATGCATTTGTAACTGGTAAACCATAAATGATAGACCTAGGGTCTGTTGATTTGAGGTCCTTGGTCCAAAAAAATGAAAATTAGGTCAATGTCAAAGGTCAAGGTCATATTCAAAATTTTGATTTTGGCTTATTTTCACTTATTTGCAAAAACCGTATAATATATCGACAAATTATTTTTACTAAATTTTTTGTTGCGACATATCGTAACATGTAAATTTTGATTGCAAGGGTATGTTGAACGTAAAAGGGAGTTTTCTCCCCTCTTGTATGTAAAAATATGCGTATGGTGATATAACTCATTAACCAAATATAATTAGGACGTATGGTCTTTTGATTTGAGGTCCTTGGTTTATGACCTTGAAATTAATCTCAAGGTCATAGCTTAATTTGACATTCTAGATTTTGACCTTTGTTTTTACCTCATATGTATACATGATAAAGCCATGAGACTGTTTGCAATAGTTTTCAAACCATTTAACCTTGAAAAATAAACCGGAAGTGACCTTGTTTAAACCGGAAGTAGCTATTTTTTGTACTTTATTAATTTAAAAGTATATAACATCAGATATTTTTGGATTCAGTATCAAGTCAATATTCAAATAGTATCGGAAGTAACATTTTTCAAACCGGAAGTAACAAATTATCTCCCTAATTTAAAAAAATATTGTATAGAAACCATATATTTTTGGAATCAACGTACAATAAGCTATCATTTGACGATTGTAATGACATTTTAAACCTAATTTTACAACTTTCATATTAAAATACATGGTTTTTGTGGAAAGACCTTCAATTGTTCTCTGAACAATTGGTATTTAATTTTTTTTTTTCTTCCGCCAAATTTTGTTCTTGCGATAAATTTTTGTTTCGCAAGATGTCGCTTAGATGTTTCGTATATGATATCAAACAGTTTATGCGCCTTTGAAATTGATCCTGCTTAACCGAATAATTTTCATTGTAGGAGTTATCTCCCCGAACACTGTTTTCCTTGTGCATGCATCTCCTCCGTAACCATAAAAGAAAGCGACAAATTTATTTTACCAAATTGCTCGTTATATCCTCAGGATGTTTTGTCCAATTTTGACTGAAGCGATACGTAAACTCCATATGAGAGTTATTTCCCCTCCTGTATTTGACATAAGGGATATATAAATGTATAGCATAAATGGTAAGTGATAGAGACCTAAGGTATATTGATTTGAGATCCTTGGTTCATTTAACTAAAATTGAGGCCAAGGTCAAAGGTCAAGGTCATATTCTAAATTTTGACTTTTCCTTCTTATTTGATCTCCTCTGTCACTTTTAAAATTACAAATAAAAAAACTAGTGCAAAATGTTTGCTTAATTGTGATTAAGATATGATACAT
The DNA here is from genome assembly GCF_021869535.1 of Mytilus californianus. Taxonomy (NCBI): domain Eukaryota; kingdom Metazoa; phylum Mollusca; class Bivalvia; order Mytilida; family Mytilidae; genus Mytilus; species Mytilus californianus. Next base: position 88,859,950 of record NW_026262701.1, read on the forward strand.
TAGGTCTGAAACAATCCAATGATATCTTATAGGAGTTATTGTCCCTGAAATGATTCAGTTTAAGGTTAATTGATTATTACTCCAACTTGGTACATGATAAAGCTATAGGGTCTTTTGCAAACTGTTGGTTGACATATGACCTTGAAAAAAGTAAACCAGAAGTGACCTTGAGTGAACCGGAAGTAGTATTTTTTGCACTTATTTCATGGAAAAGTACCTAGAAACCATATATTTTTTGAATGATCATAGGTTAACCTATCATTTGAGACCGGAAGTGACATTTTCTAAACCGGAAGTAGCATATTATCTTCCTTATTACAGGCACAAGTATATACAAACTATATATTTTTGGAATCAGTGTGAATAAAGCTATCATATGAGACCGGAAGTGACATTTTCTAAACCGGAAGTTGGCAATTATCTCCTATATTTCAGGCAAAAGTATATAGAAACCATTTATTTATTGAATCAGTATGAAGAAATCTATACTTTGACGCTATTAATTACTTTGAGTAAACCAGAAGTAGCTTCCTATCAATTATTTAGAAAATTGATGTGGAAAGACCTTCAATTGTTCTTTGAACAATTGGTTTTTAATTATTATTATTATTATTATTTTTTTCTTCCGCCTAATTTTGTTCTCACGTAAAATTTTTGTTTCGCAAGATGTCGCTTAGATATTTCTTATATAATATCATACAGTTTATGCGCTTTTTATTTTCACCCATTATAAGCCGAACAATTTTCTTTGTATGAGTTATCTCCCCGAACACTATTTTCCTTGTTACTGCATCTCCTCCGTAACCGTAAAAGAAAGCGACAAATTTATTTTACCAAATTGCTCGTTATATCCTCATGATGTTTTGTCCAATTTTGACCGAGGCGGTACGTAAACTCCATATGAGAGTTATTTCCCCTTCTTTATTTGACATAAGGGATATATAAATGTATAGCATGAATGGTAAGTGATAGAGACCTAAGGTATATTGATTTGAGTTCCTTGGTTCATTTAAATGAAATGGAGGCCAAGGTCAAAGGTCAAGGTCATATTCTAAATTTTGACTTTTCCTTGTTATTTGATCTCTTCTGTCACTTTTAAAGATACAAATTAAAGGACAAGTGCAAAATGTTTGCTTAATTGTGATTAAGATATGATACATTTGGTCTGAAACCATCCAATGACATCTTATAGGAGTTATTGTCCCTGAAATGATTCAATTTAAGGTTAATTGATAATTACTCCAACTTGTTACATGATAAAGCCATATGGTCTTTTGCAAACTGTTGGTTGACCTATGACCTTGAAAAATGTCAACCGGGAGTGACCTTGAGTGAACCGGAAGTAGTATTTTTTGCACTTATTTCATGGAAAAGTACCTAGAAACCATATATTTTTTGAATGACCATAGGTTAACCTATCTTTTGAGACCGGAAGTAACATTATATAAACCGGAAGTAGCATATTATCTTCCTTATTACAGGCATAAGTATATACAAACTATATATTTTTGGAATCAGTGTGAATAAAGCTATCATATGAGACCGGAAGTGACATTTTCTAAACCGGAAGTAGCTAATTATCTCCCTTTTTATATGCAAAAGTATATATAAACCATATATTTTTTGAATCAGTGTAAACAAAGCTATCATATGAGACAGGAAGTGACATTTTCTAAACCGGAAGTTGGCAATTATCTCCCTTATTTCAGGCAAAAGTATATAGAAACCATATATTAATTAAATCAGTATGAAGAAACCAAAGCTTGGACGCCAATAGTAATTTTGAGTAAACTGGATGTAGCTTCTCATCAATAATTTAGAACATTGATGTGGAAAGACCTTCAATTGTTCTCTGAACAATTGGTTTTTAATTATTAAAACTTTTGCTCACATTGCAATATGTTAAAACTTTTTTCTCATATTTCGATATATATATATCCCGTCAAGACAATTGTTCACATGCACTTAATTGCATTTTTTATTTATATATATATGCATGTGGAAAAAAGGTGTACGATGTGCACATGATATCAGTGAGTGCATGTTCTTACATTAATTATTGGTTGGGTTACTTTATAAAAAACAATTATTTTCTTATATATGAAACGGACAAAAACACGCCAATCGTGAATTGCATTGTTTTATTTAAAAAACTCCACCCAACTTTTTTATGTAATGTAAACCTTTGACTTTTGTTGGTAAACTTTTTTTTAAATGAATAATTATATTTAATGTTTTAATTTTCTTAATCTATTTAAGTATGTATAGAGATGTATATGGGAAATTTCAACCTGAGTTTGGTAGATTGATGGTAGGTTGTTTAACGTCTAATGGACTGCGGTTGAAAGCACATAGAAGTATTTTAAAGTTTTTTTTATGAGATTGTTTTTGATTATTAGTCATATGTTGAACTGCTTGACCCATTATACACAGTGAGTATATATATCAATCTCATGGCACATATCTCAAATGCTGTCCGTCACTACATGAACCTTTAATGTGCTCTCCAAGAGAAAAAAATATTTAAATAAGCGTTCAATAAGGAAATTTTGTTTTTTTATTACACGGCGGGTCATTACGGGTACTCCCACTAAGCATCACCCAAAAGGATATTTTTTGTCCGTCTATTCATTATTTCTCATCCTGAACATGCGTGAGAAATATTTGGACGGGATATAAAGCAAAGAACATTCAAATAACACACAATTTTTGTGCACTTCCGTCCGTAAGCCATTTTGATTTCCGCCTCATCAATTTTAAAAATACTTTTTATCAAAATGAATGATCGCCTTATTCCGATGGATTACCACGTATGAAACGAAGATCACAAATGTGTTTATGTCACTTCGTCTAAGGTTAATGCATATAATTACTAAGTATAAACCGAAATTAATGCAGTAAAGGAGTTACGGTACCCAAATTCTAGAAATGTTATTTTTTGTCGTGTATATATACATGTTCACCAATTTTATTAATATATCAATTGCTGGTTGTTTGTACAACGTCCAGTGGCAAATATTTCATACATGTCATCGGTTAAAAAGAATGTGTTACACGGCACAATCGATGACCTATAGACCCTGTGTAGCATGATAAAAAATAGTTAGACATGGTATACCAAATTTTAAACTGAAATACAGAAATGAAAACAGTCAATTATAATTTCACTTCAAAATTTGAAATATGTCATTTGCCAGACACGTTTTTTTTAAAAGAAAAAATGATACACTCATATGTAAATCGGTAAGAATTTCTATATAGAGTTGATGAGGCACACAACGGGTAATTGTTACTATTTGAAATATCTCGAATATTTGATTTTTTTCGAGTGAAAAAAGCATTGATAGATGAATAAAAAAATATATCATTAATCTAAAAATAATTGGTTTAACTTATGAATGTATTTATCTTATAAGACATGCTTATTTATACTAAAGACATATACTGATAGATTTTAATTATATTTTGAGAAAAAGATTTTTCTTTGTGTTGAAAGAATTATAATTTTAATAGTGTTGCACTAAATTCTATTTCATTAACGCGGAAGTCGTAGAAAAACCCGGTTTAAAAACTTTTAAATTGTATTTCCAATTCTAAAAGATGAATTTGCTACCTAACGCGAACTTCATTAAGAGCACCTTGTTTGAAAGTTTTACAAATGATCCGACTATTGAAATTGTTTGGAATATTTAACGCGGACCTCAACTAGAACACCTAGATTTCCCCCCGATTTTCTTCTGTTTCCTTTTGAAATATTTTGTCTAGATTAGCCAATCAAGTTTCTTCTTAGTATTTGAGGTTCACGTTTTTATTACAAATGTTTAAACCAATAAAAGTTTAGCTTTATACGACTGCCTGGGCTATCAACTTTTTAAAAGTAAGGGTGATCTCTTCGAAGTCCTCGTTATCAAAAATGTTTTGATTCATATTTGTTCATCTTTTAAAATAAAACGTATGAAATAATTCGATAACACTGACTGTCAATCTTTAAAAAATAAATATATATTACTGAGTTGTAGTAATACAAATATTGCTAAGCATTGGTATGTTTCATGTATGCATAAGAAATGCAAAAAGTAACACAATGTCTATTAAAGATAAAACTGTTATTCAGTCGACGTTAATACACATGCGATAAAAGAGAATACAAAAAAAGTTTTACAAACCTATTGGACAAAGTCAAACCTTAAGACCCCAAATATATTCTAGTAATTTATAAGATTAATTTAGAATTCAATATAAAGAAATTGTTCATTTAAGTCAAAAGAATGTGTATACCTTAGACTATTTTCACAAAATGTGACCGAATGACCTTTAGACTACACTTTACCCGAACATTCATCAGGTACGTATTTCCACGGCTAACAAAAAATCATCAAAATATCCTAAATTAACATCAATTTCAGTGCATATTTTTTTTTTTATTAAAATAAATTTGGATCAAGAGTCAAATAAATTATAATTTTATTGAATGTTTACAAAAAAAAATGAATTATCCATCCAATCTAAATGTAAAGCTAGCCTATGGTTACCTATATAAAAAATATTGTTGCAGATTTTAACAGAACACAATTAATTTTTAATATATAAATACCATATACTCTAGACGAAACTATGTACGCCAAAGAAAACGATGTACGCTTATAACGATACGATATACGCTAAACGAAACGATGTACGCAAAACCATTCGATATACGCTGAGAGAAACGCTTATAGTATCGTTAATGGTATGGTTTATGGTACATGGTTTCGTTCGTACATCATTCGTTCAGCATTCGTACAACGTTCGGTCAGCGTTTCGTTTGCATTCGTTCACCGTTCGGGAAGCGTACGTACATCGTTCGGGCATCGTCCGTACATGATTTGGGCATCGTTCGTATTGTTAACTTTTACGTTACAGCAAGGATTTGTATAGTGAGAAGGATTGGAATCTCGCGGGCAGTTTGCATAGATTGTATATAAAAAGCTGCGTATGATGAGATTTTGGCGAGATTAACCGTGATGCATCTCGTTTATCGTTTTGAGACATCCATTACCCGTTGAATCCGTGTCACTTCAAGATTAAAGTCAGCATATTGTGAGTATAATATATATATTTGCATGATAATGATACTTTTATATGTAAGTTTATGTCAGTTCTGATTAAGAAATCAGTAAACATCGTTACAATACACATTATTTGCAACTAAGTTGACTATGCATTTTCTCTCCTGGTCATCGTCATAATCCCGCCCAAAAAGGCTGTCCAAACCCCAACTTTGAGTTCAATCTCCTCCTTCAAAATTAGGAATTGTGTTAAAAAACTTTGATAATATGAAATAACTATGTTTGATACTTGAACTTTTCAAATTATATAGTGAAAGGTGCTTTTGTTGTTGTTATTTTGATGACTGTTTCAGACCGACCGTCCTAAATCGTTCCGCGTCAGTGCAAAATAGGATGGGCTTATATAAAACCAATAAAGTGTCTCATTAAGTCGATTTCAGCTATAAAACGTAATTATTTCATTAAAGTATAGTTTGTTTGTTGTTCTTTAAAAAAAAAATGGGCTTGTAAATTGATAACGTGTGATATTATCATCGTTTTAAAATACCGCTATGGTCACCAGATGCATTCAAATGTCGTCATTATGGGCGGGATCAAATTAACATAAATAAACTTCCAGGATCTCGAATTTTCTGAGTAAACGTGATGGAAATGTTTACATATATACTTGTTTCTGTGTTAAATTGGGCGTTAACAACAAAGGTACTGTATTTCTCTACAGAATACTGTCTTGTAAAACGGACTATTAACTTCGGCCATTACGTGCATGTCCCCTAGTGTCGTGGTAATGCACGTACAGGGGCAGTCATATTAGTATAATTACCTAGTCCGAGATTACTCTGACGTCCAACGGCTGTTTTGCCAGACAAGCTGGGGCCGTGGGACGTCAGAGCTCGTCCCATATCAAAAAGTGGATATTTGCCCGTCCAAAATAGATGCGCTGCTTCGTCGCTTCTGGTGCCAACGGACGGCCTTGGAATTATATAAATCGGGTATCAATTTGTTCATTTTTCATTTATCTCTTCATTTATGTAAGTTTCACCTACCTGCCACCCTTTATTTTCTCATATTTAGACAGTTTTCACAGTGACCCACCGATTCTGGCATTTTGACATTGGAATTGTTGTTTTCAAGAAACTAACGCAGAATAAGCAAACTATCGAAATTGCTATGGTTTGGTTAAGTTATGACATGGTTCGGTTAAGTGTCTAGAAATCCGTCATGGTTTTGATCAAGTTTGTCATGGGTTAGATCCAAATTAATATATATGTGTTTCAGCTCAATATTGATAGTTTGTTTAAAAACGCATGTAATTAAACGAAGTTACACAATTTACCATCTGACTGCGAAGAAAAAAAGCCTTTAAAACCAAAATTAGATGCTGTAATTGGCAAAGCGTACATTAAACAATTTAACTGTTCGTGACTTGTCTTTGTATGCAAATCGTACTACTACGAGTGTCTTGTAAAAGAATTAGGAATAAATGAACACTCATGTTATCCCACATACAAAAACATCATTTGACAAGGATGAGAGTTTGGTGATTCATAAGTCCTTAATAGCTTCAATGAACATTACTTTTAGCAGATAATCGGAGGACATACCTTGTTTATATTGGATACCTAAGCTTCACAAAATTCCATACAAACAGCAGCTCATCTGCATGTTCGACGAAAGAATTGTCCATTAGATTGGCAAAGATTCTTTCCGCAATGAAAGAGGGTTTTCAGAAATACCGTGAAACTGTTTACTCGCGTAGTGATATTAACCATATATGGATTTTAAAAAACTCTTAAAGAACTTCTGAATAAATATAAATCTCGATCTTTCTCTGAAATTAGTTCTATCAAAACGTTTAAAAATGTCAACCCTGTGTACCACCATTCCCTATGTGTAAATGAAAAATCGTCTAAAAGAAATAATTTAAACCTACAATGCTTTTCAACATAAAAATGTAGCGCACGCTATACATTTATTACTTTTGGATACCATACGGCATATTTTGTTAATAGTGAACAAAAAAATAAAACATGCTGCATAGAGGAACAAGTGACCAGTATGCTGGAGTTTCTTATTGACAAAATATTTGTTGAATTTGGAGGTAGACTTTGTCTCCAAATTGTCGGTTTTTCTATGGGAGCGAACTGTGCGGCAGCGACCTCTTCTTATCTTCATATTAGTCGGAGTTCCTTCAGACATTTGTCAAAAACAAGAAGATCAAAGAAGCCAGATCATTTAATTTCACATTCATATATATTGTTCTTTCCATTAACAATCCAGACTTTTCTGATTAAATTCCATTAATATATCCCCCAGAACTAGAAATTAAAGGAAAAACAGACACGGCTTCCTCTGCCTCATTTTTAGACTTATACCTCGAATTTGACATGAGCGGTCATCTTAGTACCAGAATCTATGACAAACGAGACGATTTTAATTTAAAATTATCAGTTTCTCCAACCTTAGTAGCAATATACCAACTTCTCCTGCATATGGGATATATATTTTCCAACTCATTCGATATTCAAGAGCTTACAGATGCTACTCAGACTTTGTAAACCGTCACCAGTGTCTGAGCAGAAAGTTGATGAACCAGTGGTATGTCAAAGAACGTCTCGTCCTTTTCCCAAAAAAGTTCATCGGAAGACCTTGTGGGTAAATATTCCTTTTCAACTTCACAAATGGTAAACGATGATCTTTAAGTATAGATTCTAAGTACTGACGTTGTTTGTCACCTTAATGACGTGTTATGGTACTCTTTTATTAGTCTTTGTAAATTATTACTTTAACTGTTTAGTCTATTTTGGCCCAATCCATTTGACGTAGCTCGGTACTTATACATCCCGTCATTGTGTTATTGTGCTATGGTAAATTTTTGTATTCTTGTCTTTCGTTTTTGTTTATGTGCTTTGTCTATATGCCTTTTTGTTTTTCTTTGTTGAAATATTTGTTTTGTTTTTATAGTGACTAAGATTATAACACAATGTTGCCTGCTGTATCCTTATTTTTTGTCATTTTTACCTATTATGACTGTTTGATTTGTTCACATATCGTTGTCAATATAATGGAATTTTATGCGACTGTCATACATGTGAGAGGTAAAGCTGGCTATTAAACCAGGTTTAATCCACGATTTTCTACAGAAAAAAATGTCTGTACCAGGTCAGGAATATGACAGTTGTTATCCATTCGTTTGATGTGTTTCAGTTTTTGATTTTGCCATTTGATTAGGGACTTTCCGTTTAGAATTTTCCTCGAAGTCCCGTATTTTTGTTATTTTGCTTTTATAATTTAAATAGTCACTGCTCTTTTAAACTATCTTTTGAGACAATAATTACAAAAACAAAAAGCGCTGCTTCTGTTTCACATAGATTATTTTCTCCGTATGTCCATGATTGACTCTGTCGATGATATCGTGAGCGGCATCACTTGTAAAATTTGTAAAAACGTCTACTTAACTAACCAAACGATATCAAGAGGACACAATAAGTCTTCAAACATCCACGAAACAAATAGTTAACTGTTAAAACTTATTTGTTTTATAAACTATTAGTAAAATTAAAATGAAACAAAAAAAATACACAAAAGTTTAGAATTTAAATATATGAAAAATCACAATTCCGAATTTGAATGAAGCCGATTTAATGTCCACTTTTATCAATTAATATAACGAACGAATAAAAATGATTATGTCTTTGTAATATTGTATAATACATTGGTTTTCTCGTTTAATTTTTTTTTACATTTAATTTTGTCGGAGCCTTTATAGCTTGCTAAAAGGTATGGATTTTGTTTTATTGTTGAAGGCCGTACGACGACATATAGTTGCTTGCATCTACGTCATTTTGGTCTCGGGTGGATAGTTATCTCATTGGCAATCAGACCGCATGTACTTAATATATACAATACTACATTGAATATGCATATATATGTCCTTTTCTAATCCAAATAAACTATTTAAAAAAGAGTATTTCAATATATATAATGTCTGTTTATTTTGATCGTTACTCTTCCTTCATTCACGAATAGAATCACACAACTGAACCATGTTCAACATTAAATAAACCATGACACGAATGAACCAAACCATGACACCGAATATTCTGTAATCTCAAATTGTGTGCACTAGGCGCTGTTTTTCGGGAAAATTGACGGTAGTTTTATATCATAACAAAATATGTGATGTAGCAGACAGTAAGCAAACCACTTTTCTTTGTGCATTAGAAACGAATCACAACTTTTAAATTTGGACATACGCACGCATTATTCTGTGTCAAATTAATAACTGTATGATACAAATGTTGATGTACTAACATATTAGCTATAAACAAAGATACTTACCAGCTTGAATTTGTTGTCATTATTTTCTTTAACAAACTATTCGAATGTTTATATTTTGACACTGTTTGTCATCAAAAACACTTAACACAACCATGTTCATCTTAACTAAACTATGACAAAATCACTGTACTAAACGCTTCTCGATATGACGAGGTTACTACCCGTGAGTTATAACTTTAAATGTCTGAAAATTTTTAGAATCTACTTTGGGGTAACCAAATATGTAAATATACAAGTATATATATATTCTAATTCTAACACTGTTGGGTGTAATTTTCAGACTTATATATATATATATATATATATATATATATATTTATCAAATCTTTCTGTAATGGTCAATTTTCTTTCATGGTTTCCAACAACGGTATGATTTCTGTGAAGTGTATCTATAGAAAATACATAACTAATACAAAAATAATATCAGGCATGTCAGGGCTCACTATTTGTAATGTTTGAAGGTGTCAGGTGTCTAGATCATTTCTTATACTTCAGAGTAGCACAATAAATTGTACGGTACAATGTATATTTTTGAGAGGACATTTATTTCAGACACTGAGAAACAAGCTTAAGCATTTCATTTTTTTATTAGAAAATCATTGATATGATTGAATGCAGAATAAATATTTATTTGTATTTTTCACTCCTTACTTTTTTCAAATTTTGTTAAGACATGATATTTATTTTCATTTACACATAGATATGCCATGCCATATATATATATACATGTATATATATATATATGTTATGCTGATTGGGGGGATGTTTTTCAGCTTTCTAAAATAAACAGAAGTTCTTTTTAAAATAAGTCTTTATTTTTGTAACTCCAAAGATCGAATGACTATATACATACGATTTATAAAACAATAATCAATCATAATAATATGCCAATCATATAATATTGCAGTCTCACACAAATTAGACATTTAAATAAAAATAACTATTCAGGGGGACTAACTCTGTATTTCTAATAATCTATTCAAATAGGGGGGATCTAGCTCAAAGGTTTTATTTGCTAATATATTAACTTCATGCTCATTTAAATAATATTCATAAAAATATATAATGCTATTTTAATAAAATCTCAAGTCTAGAACAAATTAATTACTCTCCACATTATATTCATTAACAGAAAGTTTAGCTTATCTTTCCCTAAATTGTTTAACTTCAAATTAATTCAATAAAACAACAATTAAAGTATATTGTGTGTGAGACCTGCTAAAATGAAATACATACATATTCATCAGTACAAAACCTTTCTTGTTAAATATAATTTTTACGATTAATATTCTACTTTAAAAGATACAAATAAAAAAAAAATACCTCTTTTCCATAGTTTCCCACACCTCTGTTGTCACTGTTAAGAAAACTTATTAAGTACAACAATAAATATTTAAGCCTAAAAACTTTGTTTCCAAATACTAAAGACGGCATGTTCTAAATTTAGTAAATATGAGTTCTCTCCCTTGAATGATACAATCTAAATATAAACCTATAACCTAAGTAACATTCCAGTATCAATGAATTCCTTTAATTTAAAGTATATTATTCTTCAACTTTAACCTTTAAATAAGACTTAATAAATACTTCAATTCTTAGATATATATTTTATATAAGTTAACAATATAAAATTAATTCAGATTTTCTTCATAAATCAATTTGGCATCATATATATATTAGATCTTTAACATTCAATTTGCATTTACTTATTTTGCAATTTAATTTAAACAAATGTTACTTCCTTATATTAAGTAAAATATTACTTATAACAAAATTATAAAATCAATATCAACTCACCTAAAATAAACAGAAGTTCTTTTTAAAATAAGTCTTTATTTTTATAACCCCAAAGATCGAATGACGCTAAACCTTTACTTTGGTTATTTCAAATTTTTAGTCACATTATCTTTGGAATTACGAACTTCTGCTATTTTCTCCAATCAACTTCTTAATTGAAATTTAGTGACCTCCCTTATTAATTTTTTATTGGTCAATAACTGGACACTGACCCGATTTCTATCTGTCTTTCATTTCTCAATTATCTTGAGCGTCACCCTTAAAACGGATTATCTCGCTTATTACATGAAGACAAAGAATGAGAACATTTTCTTTGTTCGCTAGGATTAGCGTATCTACACAAGATTTATTTGATTTATCTTATACAAAGATTTAATTTCTTAAGTGTCTAGCAAGCTATTCTTTTCCTATTTTCTAGTTAAAAACTATAATTTGTGCTGAAATTTTACGTAATACTATTTACAAATCGCTTTGTCTACTATCTAACAAATCCAAACTTATTTACATGTCTTCTTATTTTATCTAACAACTAGCTTTTTGTGAAATACTATTTACACGTTCTTTTCTTCTCTTAAATCCGACTTTATTTTCTATCTTTAACATAGTTTCTTATTTTACTTATTTAAGTATTCAATGTAATTATTGCATTCTTTAATATTTCTTTATTTATAACTAAAATGCAGAAATATAAACTATTAAACTTCTTTTTATATTAAAACATATTTAAGGTGTTTTTACTGTCACAATATATCCCTCTGCAACTGAAGACTTTGTTCCCATAAAGTTTTATATATACATGCAAATTACACAACAGCTAAAAAAAATGGTTACTATGGTTAACATATATACAATGTTTGTTTCTATAGATACTACTATAACTTTACATAGTGAACATCTTCATATTTTTTTCATTTGCTTTCATTGCTCTTAGCAATTGTATTTTCCATTTTTCTGACAAAGATTCAGTTGGATGAACACCATCAACTAATTTTGAATAAATATATCTAGTTTTTAGACCTGAAGACTTATGAACATAAGTGTGTAGAAATGGGGTTACCAAATTTTTGAGCTCATTTGTCATGGTGATTAATTTGTTTATTTGCTTAATTAAATGGTTTAAGTGTGCTTGCATTATCTCATATTCTGGAAAATATAATAATTTTGAAGTTTTACCAATATCAAATCTGTGAGTATTCCAATTTCTAATATTCATTGTGGTAATGGGTACAAAACCACTTTGCACTGAATGCTTTCTAATCTGTCTCTAATGTTCATAAAAATGTTTTTAATGTCTTCTAATTTGGTTGTATTTAAATAATCAAAATAACTTTCTTCATATCCATGACTTTTCACTGTAGTGCAGATATCTGGTATAACTGCCATGATATAGACAATTTTCTTTTCTTTTATGCTTTTTACTTTAGAATATGCGATTTGGTCTAAATCTTCTAGTTTTCCACCAGGTTTGATAAATATCTCTCTACACAAAATTTCATTTTGAATGCATCTTCCACGACTTGAGGAAAAGAAATAAGTGTTGTTGAGTATCTATAGAAACAGAATAATAAAAAAAAATGTATGAAATAAAAGACAAAGTAAAACACAATATTATACCTATATAAACATGTCATCAAATAATTAATATCATAAAATCATATTCATTCAATAAGTAATATCTGAACTCTTTATAAAACAATGCATACAAATATAGTGTGAGCAATGTAAAATAAAATGAAAAAGCCAAATAAGGAACATATGCGAGTGCACTGTTTACCTGTAATAAATTTAGAAAAAAAAATATATGTCATTGCTCACAGCTTGTATATTAAACACATGTATATTTTAATATTTTTATTCATGTCCATAATAAATCTCTCGAATTCACTGATGATCCTGTTGAATGTCCTGAATTTTTAACAATTGTATTTGTAATCTCACTAATTCACACGGGTTTCCTTTTTGTATCCTTGTTGATATGAATCCTGGTGCTATTTTATATTTTTACGGATGGTACACATTGAGAATTGGTTGTTCGGCACTGTCCTGATCACAAGTCAATATAGTTCTTTAATTCACTATGTTCTTATATCATCCTATCTAACTGATTATACACATTTGAAGGTAGAAAATATTGTGTGCATTGTATTGAAAATTAATCTTCTATTTGGTTTAAAACTTTGAATTGATGTGACAGAAGTATATATACACAGTAAGGTTGTTTTAAAATTTCTTTTAACTGTAAACTTTGGAAGATTGATACTCTGACAATTTTGGGGATGGGTAATGATTTTTCAGTAAGTTTGTTCTTAATATGAAAGTCCTCCCATTGAATCATTAAAGTAGGGTTAAAAGTACCCATGACCTCAAGTGACTCTATTGCCGGTGGCATACTGATCTCCCAATAAGAGGGACATAGTGGCAATTTAATAAGCGGAACTTTTAAACAAGAAGTTCCAGTGGTAATTTCCATTAACAAGTACGTAAAATGGGATGTTGATTTTCTTCTTTTAAATAAAATTAATCCAATAAATATAATCAAAATACCAATTATAATCAATAAAATGTGGTTCATATTGAATTCCTTCTCACATATATGTGATATTACAGAGTTAGTGGTTGTAGTTTCCGGTTTAAAAATAAATGAAGGCACAGCAGCAGAATGAGAATTTGATCTTCATAATGCTTTATTCTGTTAGCATGAATTCTAGACTTTACTATTTTATGATTTGAAGCTCTTCTTACATGTCTTAGCTTGTATGTATTATTTTAACCCACATCAGTAATATAAAATGGGCCAACCCATTTAGCTGAAGCTTTTTTGATAAGCCTTTAGGAACTTTCATGCCTTGTAGCAAAACCCTATCTCCTACTCTGAAGTCTGGTTCTTTAGCCTTTTTATCATAATTTTGTTTAGATTTTTCTTGGGCTATTTGAACATTTTGGGTGGATATCTTTTTTACAAATTTTAAATGATCAATTAGTTCATGCAAATGTTGTTTGGCTGATTTTGATAAATTTTCCTTTGGAAGTACTGAAATATCAAATGGAATGTTCATTTCTTTGCTAAAAACCATATGATATGGTTAAAAACCTGTTGATTCAGTGTTTGGGGACATTCTTATAGCCATCATTATACTAGGTAGTAAATCTGCCCAATTTGTTTGACTTTTATCACAATATGTTCTTAAAGTTTGTGCGATTGTACTGTTCATTTGCTCACAAGTAGAATTTGATTGGGGATGGTAAGAACTGGTGTGGTATCTAGTAACCTGAAAAAGCTCACAAAGAGCTTTAATTAGCCTTGAGCAAAAATTGGCTCCCCTGTCTGATACAAGGCAAGCTGGTGCCCCGAAACGGGTAAATATTTGGTTATAAAGATTGACTGCTATTTCTTGTGCTTCTTGAGTTTTTAATGGAAAGCTTTCAGACCAGCGTGAAAAACTGTCGACCACCAGTAAGGTATGCTTATAACCTTGAGATGTCTCAGGTAGGGTTGTCAAAATATCCATATGCCATCGATCAAAAGTATCAGCCACAGGCAAGGGCATCAAAGGTGCAGGTTGCTTGTGTGCTGGTCTCTTTGCTCTTTGACATTTGTCACAAGATGTGACATATGAGTACACCTGTTGGTACATTCCTGGCCAAAAATAGTTCAAATGCAATGCTGCATATGTTTTCTTAATTCCTGTATGACCACCTCCAGCTTTACAGTCATGATAGGACAGGAGGGCATCCTCTCTTAAAATTTTAGGAAGCTCCAATTGTTCTATCATGTTTTCAGCTCTAGGTACACCCTTAGTTCTAGGCCACCACTGATGAATTAATTTACCATGCTGTCCTAATCTATAACTATCTTTATCAAAGTATACTGTCTTAGCTTTCTTTTCATCATCAGGTAATTAACCTGTTTCTAAAAACTTAATTAAATCTGACAACTCTGAACATTGCCTTTGCAATTTAGCAATTTCTGACAAATTTTGAAATTTTTGTTCATTAAGTGACGCCACAATAGGGTGTTCTTGATCATATTCAAATCTTATTTCAGTGAATGAACCATCATGTGCCTCAATTTCATCTTCAGTTTGTCTGACTGAACTTATAATGGGACAAGGGGCATTGTCTAAATCTTCAATTGATTCTTTATCTACACATTTTAAATCTTTTGGTGGGTATGGGATCCTAGAAATAGCATCCGCATTTTGATTATTTTTCCCTTCCTTATAGATGATTTCAAAATCATAGTTTTGAAGTTGCAAAGCCCATCTGCCTAACTTAGCATTTGTATCTTTAGTCTTATGAAGCTATATAAAAGCTTTATGATCTGTAAAAACTTTAAATTTATGGTTTGATAAATAAACATTATTATGTTTTATTCCTTCTAAAACTGCTAGACATTCTTTTTCACTAATTGTCCAATTTTTCCCTTCATTTTTCAAGGCCCTACCACCATAGGAAATAACTCTTTCTCTTTTATTATCATCTACTTGTCCAGGAATATATCAAATAGCAGACCCTGATGCGTCACATGTTAAAGTGAATGGTCTTTCTAAATCTGGGAAAGCTAAAATTGGGGCGAAAGTCAAAGCCTTTTCGAGTGTTTCAAATGAATTTTGACACTCATCTGTCCATATAAATGCTTTTTCTTTCTGTAACAATGTATTTATAGGGACTGTAATTTTTGAGTAATTTTTCACAAATTTTCTATAGTAATTACATAATCCTAAAAATTGAAGCACTTCTTGTTGGGTTTTTGGAATTGGATATTTCTTGACAATTTCTATTTTATCTTCATCTACTTGAATTCCCTGTTTTGATAAGACATGGCCTAAATATTTAATTTTTGGGACTCCAAAATGACATTTAGTTTGCTTTAAAGTTAAGTTTGCATTTTTCAATCTACTGAAAACTTGAGTTAAATGGGTAAGATGTTCTTCAAAATTTTTGGAAAAGATCAAAATATCATCCACATACACTAGTACATTTTTCCAATTTAGGCCTTGTAAGACCATGAAGACCTGGGAAACGACCATCTGGAATGTGAATCCACTATTTTTCAGCCCAAAGGGCATTCTATTCCATTCATAAACCCCATTATGAGTAACAAATGCAGACTTATGTCTTCAATTTGGGTGTAATCCAATTTGCCAGTACCCATTGGCACAGTCTAAAGAACTCCAAATTTTTGGTTTTACTGCCCCTATGGCATCAAATAAATCATTAGGGTTTGGGAGTGGATAAAAAGTAGCTTCTGAGACAGCATTAATTTTTCTATAATCAATCGTTATTCTAAAAGAATTATCTTTTTTCTTTACTAAAACTACAGCACTGTTATAAGGAGATGTAGAAGGCCTTATAATATCATTTTCCAAAAGCATATCAACTTGTCTTTGAATTTCCTCTTTTATAATTGGGTGAAGCCCTATAAGGAGGTGTTCGCACTGGCATTTCATGTGTTGTTTTAATTTCATGTTTATAAATGTTAGTTTGCCCAATTTCTGACAATTCTGTTGTAAAGACATCCCTATGTTTGTCTAAGAATTTCCTTAATTTTTTTTCTCCTCTTCTGTCAAATCAGCAGATGATAAATCAAAATCTATTTTACTCTTTTTCTTTTTCAAGTTTGACTTTTCTTCTTCATTAATAAATTTGTTTTCATCTATTGTTTGATTTTCTGAATCTGATAAAGTTTGTAATGTACTAACATCAACATGTGATACCATGGCAACAACTGTGTTAACAGGTAGAGTAATGGTATAGTTATTTGGATTAATAACTTGCATTCGAACACGTGTATTTGTGGACCTAGTAGCCTGAACTAAACAACAAGCACCCATAAGTTGATATTTCTCTAAATAATCATGAGGTTCTAATAAGACTGGTTTATTCAAATAATGTTTTGGAATAATGACAGGTATTTCACACATATTTAAACCAGGTACATTAACTGTTTTAAAATTTCTAGCAGTATTAACTTGTTTTGTACTGATTAAGGCTACTTGAATTGTGCCTTCGTGTAAATATAAAGTCCTAGTAGGGTAATGGATGTTTGCCTTATTAGCTAACAAAAAGTCATCTCCTAATATTAAGGGATGTTGCATGTCATCTATTATTAGAAATGAATAATCAATAACAAGCCCCTTAATGGAATAATAACTCTACCCCTAGCTTTATGCCTTTCTCCACCTACTCCATAAATGTTTGGAATATCTGACTCTATAATTGTAATTTTCTGTTTAAATTGTTCAACTAAACTATATGATATACAAGATACTCCTGCTCCTGTGTCTACAAGTCCTACAGTTAAATGATCAAAAATTTTAACACTAATTTTATTCTTATCCATGGGGGTTATCAAATTAATGTACCCATTGTTTTTCTTGCCACTATGCCCATTCCAAGACGTCCGCCTTAAAATGGGCGTGCGTCCCTAATAACCAATTTTTTCTCCATTTATGTTGTATATGCTTCTGCACATCCTTGCAAAATGACCAATTTTCAAACATTTTGCACACTTTTTGTTACTGGCAAAGCATGATTCTTGCTTGCCTGAGCATCGTGAGTCCCCACATAATGTACAGGAAGCTTGTCTAGAATTTCTAGTGAAATTTTGCCTGTTTTTAAATTGTGGATTGCCAAATGACTTCCTGTCTGTTTGTTTTTGACCACTTGAACCCCAATTTCTGGACCAATTAGCACCTGAGTTATTTTCCCTTTAATTATTTTTTTTCCCTTAACTGTTCATTTTCAAACCCTAAATTTTTCTACCTTCTTCGATAAAGCCTTAATGGTGTCATTCAACATTTGAAAATCATTGTTTGATATTGCATTGACTTGTGAACATGGTGAATCTTCTTGACTTTTTTCTTGCAAGCACTTTTCTGCTATTATTGCAGCCGTTTTGAGTTCTTCCAATGTTTTCGGATCCCTTTGAATAATGATTGACCTTAAGGATGGCTTAAGTCCCTGTTTTGCAATTCTGAAAGGTAAATGACCTGGGATGTCTTGGTGTCTTGCCTTAATTTGTAGCCTATCGAGATACTCTACAGCTTTTACAGTAGGTAGTTGGGCAAGTAAGATGTCATCATCTTCATAAGCGTTTTTAAACCTTTCAATTAAGGCATTTTGAAGGGCATCATAATCATTTTGAATTTCGTCCGTTACACCTTCATACCAAAGTTTTGATGATCCTTCTAAATAAAATGATAAGGCATTACACGCCTGTTCGTTGCTTAAATTTTGTAATCTTTTCCACCTATTAAATTGTTTTAGCCAAATGTCTGGTTTGGTACATCCATTGTATCTGTTAGGTTGTACGTGTACTGATGATGAGTTTACCTGATTGTTAACTTCTGCTGGGTTATTTATGGCTTGTTGATCTTCTTGATGGATTTCTATAGGAACTTCTTGGTGTATGGTTTCTTATCGGATTGGTTCCAATGTTGTATTAATGAACTCTGTTGACCCTGCTGATCTTAATAGGTAATTCGTCGGTCTGTTTAGTGGCATTTAGTTTCTTGAGGTACCGGAATTTATCCTCTCGCCTCCACCATCAATCTGTTATGCTGATTGGGGGGATGTTTTTCAGCTTTCTAAAATAAACAGAAGTTCTTTTTAAAATAAGTCTTTATTTTTGTTACTCCAAAGATCGAATGACTATATACATACAATTTATAAAACAATAATCAATCATAATAATATGCCAATCATATAATATTGCAGTCTCACACAAATTAGACATTTAAATAAAATAACTATTCAGGGGGACTAACTCTGTATTTCTAATAATCTATTCAAATAGGGGGGGGGGGCATCTAGCTCAAAGGTTTTATTTGCTAATATATTAACTTCATGCTCATTTAAATAATATTCATAAAAATATATAATGCTATTTTAATAAAATCTCAAGTCTAGAACAAATTAATTACTCTCCACATTATATTCATTAAAAGAAAGTTTAGCTTATCTTTCCTTAAATGGTTTAACTTCAAATTAATTCTATAAAACAACAATTAAAGTATATTGTGTGTGAGACCTGCTAAAATGAAATACATACATATTCATCAGTACAAAAACCTTTCTTGTTAAATATAATTTTTACGATTAATATTCTACTTTAAAAGATACAAACGAAATACCTCTTTTCCATAGTTTCCCACACCTCTGTTGTCACTGTTAAGAAAACTTATTAAGTACAACAATAAATATTTAAGCCTAAAAACTTTGTTTCCAAATACTAAAGACGGCATGTTCTAAATTTAGTAAATATGAGTTCTCTCCCTTGAATGATACAATCTAAATATAAACCTATAACCTAAGTAACATTCCGGTATCAATGAATTCCTTTAATTTAAAGTATATTGTTCTTCAACTTTAACCTTTAAATAAGACTTAATAAATACTTCAATTCTTAGATATATATTTTATATAAGTTAACAATATAAAATTAATTCAGATTTTCTTCATAAATCAATTTGGCATCATATATATATTAGATCTTTAACATTCAATTTGCATTTACTTATTTTGCAATTTAATTTAAACAAATGTTACTTCCTTATATTAAGTAAAATATTACTTATAACAAAATTATAAAATCAATATCAACTCACCTAAAATAAACAGAAGTTCTTTTTAAAATAAGTCTTTATTTTTGTAACTCCAAAGATCGAATGACGCTAAACCTTTACTTTGGTTATTTCAAATTTTTAGTCACATGATCTTTGGAATTACGAACTTCTGCTATTTTCTCCAATCAACTTCTTAATTGAAATTTAGTGACCTCCCTTATTAATTTTTTATTGGTCAATAACTGGACACTGACCCGATTTCTATCTGTCTTTCATTTCTCAATTATCTTAAGTGTCACCCTTAAAACGGATTATCTCGCTTATTACATGAAGACAAAGAATGAGAACATTTTCTTTGTTCGCTAGGATTAGCGTATCTACACAAGATTTATTTGATTTATCTTATACAAAGATTTAATTTCCTAAGTGTCTAGCAAGCTATTCTTTTCCTATTTTCTAGTTAAAAACTATAATTTGTGCTAAAAGTTTACGTAATACTATTTACAAATCGCTTTGTCTACTATCTAACAAATCCAAACTTATTTACATGTCTTCTTATTTTATCTAACAACTAGCTTTTTGTGAAATACTATTTACACGTTCTTTTCTTCTCTTAAATCCGACTTTATTTTCTATCTTTAACATAGTTTCTTATTTTACTTATTTAAGTATTCAATGTAATTATTGCATTCTTTAATATTTCTTTTTTTATAACTAAAATGCAGAAATATAAACTATTAAACTTCTTTTTATATTAAAAGATATTTAAGGTGTTTTTAATGTCACAATATATATATATATCCTATACTCTTTAAAATTCCAGAGTCTATCCTAAATTGAGGTAAATTATATGGCCTTCCAAATACCGTTTCGATCCCTAACATCACTGAAGAGACATTAATTGTCAAAATCTGGATATGGTGTACAAATTTTTGCACCTCATGTTTGCGGTATACCATCTTCTCCGCAAGTTTATTGTTTTCTGTTTGGTATTTAATTAAATATAAGATCCATGTTACATCTGGTGATCAATTTATTTGGCAATCGTCAATGGCAGTCAGCAGGGTTTAATAACATCAGTTGTTCGACCTGTTAGTCAAATGTGTTTTGTTAAAATATACTTTTCACTTTTTTTATCTTTTGGAAAATGTTGTTTGTGCTGTAGTTAGACCCCTCTACCAAGAAATTTGTTTTACATGCACACGTAAAAAAAATTGCGGTTTTTATCCAAATCAATCATAGGTTTGAACGTTGTTTTCAATTTAGACTTGTTTTATATATATATATATATATATATATATATATATATATATATATATATATATCTTAATTTATAATAGGTTTTTCCGTTT
Source organism: Mytilus californianus (assembly GCF_021869535.1). NCBI lineage: Eukaryota > Metazoa > Mollusca > Bivalvia > Mytilida > Mytilidae > Mytilus > Mytilus californianus. The sequence goes on from NW_026262701.1 coordinate 88,881,055, forward strand.
GAATGGTTTTACACTAGTAATTTTTTGGGACCCTTTATAGCTTGCTGTTCGGTGTGAGCCAATGCTCCGTGTTGAAGGCCGTACCTTGACCTATAATGGTTTACTTTTATAAATTGTAACTTGGATGGAGAGTTGTCTCATTGGCACTCATACCACATCTTCCTATATCTATATAAAGCAACGATTTATATATACAAAATTTTGGTTAAAGATAATTTCAGAAAACAACCATTTTGTTTAGGTTGATTAAACAGAAAGTAAGAGAAATTATCCTATCCTTGATCCCTGGGATTTCTTATGTGTTATCAAATTTAAAGGGTTCTCACTAAGGCGAGTGTGTGAGTACTGGACTTATGAAAAACTGTCTGGACTCACCATTTTCAAAAACTGGCGAGACCAAATTTAAAGAAGCATCAAGATTTAAATATTTTAATTGAACTGAACACACATATTATCATTTTTAATGTGGCAAAAGTTATCTGAATTTAAACGTCATTTCATTTCTCTATTAGATAATGGAGACTTACATGTTAAATTATATTGCAATAAAATATTATCTTCTTACTGTTGGACTGATCCCAGACTAAGTGACTTGCCTTCAAAAATCCTTAGTTAGAACCCTGTTTTAAACTGTTATGTTACATTTTCATTAAGTACATGAAGTAACTTAAAATTTTTACTTTCAGGTTTCATATTTCAAGATTTCTTGAGCCTTTATTGGTACATCATCTCTCTAAAGATAGAAATACTTCGTGTAGATAATAGCCAGGTAAATATTTTCACTTCTATTATGATTAAGTACTTAACACAGATGGATAATTATGGGTGGCTCCATAAACTATGTGTGTTAAGCTTTATGTTTCAGAGAGTAGAAATGTGGAGGCTGCATAATTTGTAAACAGATCCAATATGTTATAAAGCTTCCGTCTGTCTTATGTCCATTGTCCTTGACCTCAATTTCATGGTTCATTTACTATGAAAAGGAAGATGTGGTATGATTGCCAATGAGACAACTCTCCATAAGAGACCAAATGACACCAAAATTAACAAATATGGGTCACCATACTGCCTTCAACAATGAGCAAAGCCCATACAGCATAGTCAGCTATTACATGCCCGTAAATGACAGTGTAAAACAATTCAAATACTGTTTGAAAAAAAATACAGTTTTTTTTTTGGATTGTGAATTTCTGACTTATTATGAGTGATAGGATATCTTAATATTTTGTATATGGTTCCTTGCAATGTGTACATGTCTGACAGGGTTCACATGATGTAGAACTCATTTCATGGATCAATGAAATAGGTCAAAGTTTTATGATAAACTCTGTTTCTCGGATACTGTAAGCAGTAGGTTAACTACATGTATATTTGGTGTATGGCATGATGATGTACATGTCAGTCGGGCCGGTTTCATCTGATCTTAACCTCATTTTCCCGATTCATCGGTCAATGTTTTTTTTTTTGTGTTCAGTTTATACATTTGTACCTGTATCTGAAATAGAGACAAGTTAATTTTGATTTAGACATTTTTGAAATATGCAAAGAAAAATATCCCAACATGACAAAAAGACCTACTTTAAATGGATAAAAAGTTAATAACACAAAAGACAGGTGCCTTTTTTGTTGTTACTCATCTAAAATCCTGAAGTTGTGACTGAAATCTTTATTTATCAATATAAATACTATCATAAGTGGCTGTGGTTTTAGTACTCAAATAGATCCAAATAGGATATTATTTTAAAACAGACACAATCATTATTTATTCTGAGCATACATGTATATGGTACTAATGCTTTTCCAGCAATCTTTAAAAATGTGTTATTTATCAGTAAATAATTGTCAACCCATATAGATGTATATATATATATAGTACTGCATCATGCATTGTAAGTTATTCCATGGATTGGTCAATTGCCCAGGGAACATGGCAAAACTTTAAAAGTAGTTTCATGGATATGGATTACCTCTATACATGCTATACGACAAGACAAGGTATTGATCATGATATAGTTTAAACAAGCCTACTAAAAATAATTCTTGATTCTGAAGCTCAAATCTCATATATATCATTGTGCATATATGTCTAAAAAAAAGTTTACTTCATAAAGGAGTCATTTATATACAGACATGGTAGACAGTGTCGAATTCAGAAGGAGGGTTCCAGGGGTGGGATGGGGAGTGGGAGGTGGGGGTGGGGGGTTGGAACCCCCCTTTTTTGGGGCGATCAATCATGCATTTGAAAGGGGACAAATAGTTAGTACCCCCTTTTCTCCTGGATTGGAAACCCCGTTTTAAGAATGGCTGGATCCGCTCCTGATAGAACTGAGGTTACGAGACTAGTTTTTGTAAAAGTGCCATTTATATTTTTATTTATATTAAGTTCATTTAGCATGTTTGGTTGTTACATTATTTTTTATTCTATTTTTAAGTCTTTAGTCAAGGATTTGTATCATTTTACAAATCTTGTCCACAGTAAAATCAAATAAGAAATTTGTCAAACACATGTTATTTTCCTGAGACACATATACATGATATACATGTACATTTACAATGTACCTGAGACACTTTATCTGTAACCAGGATTTCCATGTACCATTCAGACTGGTGATTTAAATAATACCCTGTGTATTAATTAAGCAACAGGTGGTATTATGATGTACATATAGGGAAGTACCACCTTTGTTTTCCCCTATTACAGAAGAGGGTCCGAATGGTTTTTATAAATTTACAGACTAGAGAATAATGCCAATTGAAATAATAATTAGTGAAAAATAAGCTAAAATAGGGAACAATGGGGTGCAAAATTATAAAGAATAATTATGCAAGATAAAAGAAGGAGATAATATTACACTGATTTATACAGTAGTGAATCAGGTATAGAATAAACGAAATTTTTAGATTACATGAAATTGTAAAAATTCTGTAATATCATTTTCATGAGAATTTGACCAAATAGGCGTAAAGATCATGAAGCTAAAGAAAAATGGTGTTAAAATTGAAATTATTATTAGGTCAAACAACCACAATACAATGTAATATGTACATGTGCTTAGGGTTTCCACTTTTAATCTAGAAACATTGAGGCTGCAGGTAGATGTTTCTTTATTGTTAATTTTGATAGTCACCGTTGAGAAAAAAATTGTTTGATGTTGCCTACACATGCCTTACAGGGTTGGGTAGGTAGGTCAGTATTTTTTTAGGCAAACAACATAAGTGACATGTTTAAAACTTGTAAGGCCAAATAAAAAAAAATCATGTGTGGTTCCAGTTACTCTACCTACCCTACTTTTTAGTCTTAATAATACCCTACCCTAAAGATTTTTTTTTCATTTTCATTGTTAAAGTCAGAATGTTGCTCCCGTCTATAGACTAAATGTAAAAAAAAAAAAACCACCCTACCTACCTTCATCCAAACTTTATTTTTTAAGATGTTACTAGAACCACACATTCATCTTTTTTAATTTGCTTATAAAGAAAACAATCGTAAAGCATGACAATATCTTAAAAAAAAATGCTTTTCATGTTGGTTGTTAGGCATCATGAACCAATTTGAATTTTAATTTTGGCCCAATAGAGACCACCTACCATTTTACATTCATTTAACCTAAAGGGGAAATAAGGGAAACCGTATTAGGCAAATTATAATGGCTTAAAAATAAAATTAATATTAACCTTGATAACCATAACTTTATGCCAATTAACCCAATTGGCTTTGAAAATTTGATTTACAATTTCTGTTTTTGTTAATTTGCAGAATGCCAAAGTTAAGGAAAAGGAGGGATGTTCCTTCACAGAGAAAGCGTAAGAAAGTCCTATCTACTGACTTGCATATTGACCATTCATATTGTATGCCGAACGAGGAAATAGTTCAGTTATGTCTTAAAGAAGAAGTAGGAGTGTGTGGAGAAAGGATTGACCCTGACTTTACTATGTACACAGCTGAGCCTGTAGGGGACATAGAATGTACATCCTATGAAGAAGAAGTAGCTACAGTATCGTATACAGACCCATTCGATAAACTTAAGCAAGATGTTGTCCAGAGTGGTTGCATTAGTTCACCATATGTTTTACACACAACCAGTGATTCTATCAAGATAATGCTCTTATATCCGTCCGCTGAAAGAATATCTGTTAAATTGAATGTGATGATAAATAGAGATTTTTTTGCCAAAGTATTTGTCCATAGAATCCAGCTTAGCCAAGACCATGACCTATGGATTGGTTTACCAAGAGTTTTTGACAGCGTTAAACATATCCAGTCTTTACTTTTGAAATTACAGAGTTATTCTGTGTGTACAGGAAATTTCGAGGCAGATTTAATGGCTTTCATACCAGTTGGCACCTCTGTCGAAAACGCAGAAGGTTCTGCAAGTAGTCAAGGTTTTAGAGAAGGTGACTTTGAGGCAGTGAAAGGTACCATTTCTTACTCGTCCACAGTGCGAAGCATGAACTGTTTACTACTTGTGCAGGGAAACAGATGTTCACCATGTAGTCAATTAGTAAGAGTGTTGATAAGTCGAAAGCACAGAAGAGAAGAGAAAGAGAGAAAAAGTAAGAAAAATGTACCAAATTATTTGTGTAGTACTATAGGACATTCCAAGATGTCTCGACATGAATTGATCACCAAAATTCACCAGCAGAAAGATAAGATTACAACCCTGCAGAGTGAAATTGACAAAACACAACGCAAGTTTCAACGTGAGGTTAGTAGTAGAGGTGTTACATTAGACTTCTGTCAGTCACTTGAAATGCAAGATACTATGGCAGCATGTTCAACGGAAATAATGAAAGCCTTTCCTGATGCCAATTCGTATCAACGCCTTTTCTGGGCAGAACAACAAAAAAGCACTAATGTGAAGTCCTTGAAGGGTATGCGATGGCACCCAATGATATTGAGATGGTGTTTGTACTTACGTCACAAATCAATTGCAGCATACGAGGCTTTAAGAGATTCTGGTTTCATTACTCTTCTACGTTCAAGGACATTGTTCGATTATTCTCATTACACTAAAAGTGACAATGGATTTTTGCCAGATGTAGTGAAAGAATTGAAAAATGAGGCTTCAAAAAGAGACATGTACAGTAAAGTTGATCCATGGAAGAATTGTGTAGGACTTCTTTTTGATGAAATCAAAATAAAATCTGACCTGGTGTACGATAAGCATAGTGGCGAACTAATTGGATATTGCAATCTAGATAAGGTAGGAAACCAGATTATGAACTTCGAAAGAAATATGAAAGATACAAGTACTACAGAGACAGATTCAGACATTGCCAAATACATGCTTGTGTTAATGGTGAGAGATGTTGCCACAGACTTGAAATTCCCTTTAGCAGGCTTTGCTACCTTAAGTATTACTGCTGACTTTCTTTATCCGATTATTTGGAAGGCTATACGCATTTTAGAAACCAGCTTTGCTCAACTAAAAGTACTCTTTCTGACTTGTAATGGCGCATCTGCAAATAGGAAGTTCTTCAACATACATGGACAGGTGAATGAATTTATTCATTACACAAACAATCCTTATGCCGATGACGAAAGAAAACTTTATTTCATCTCAGATGTTCCCCATCTTGTGAAAACAACTAGAAACTGTTTCAGCAATTCTTATTCACACAAAAACACCAGAAAAATGTGGAAAGATGGGAAAGATATTTCGTGGATGCATCTGTTGAAATTGTTTGAAGACCATTGCGAACTATCACTCTACAGTCCATGTCCAAAATTGACAAGAATTCACCTTGACATGACAACCTATGGTTGCATGAAAGTCAACATTGCAGCACAAGTTTTGAGCTCCACAGTAGCAAATGCCCTTGAAATGATGTATGGAGATAATGTAACCGAGACAGTAAATTTCATCAGAATTATGAACAAATTTTTTGATTGTTTGAATGTTAGAAACCTATATGAAGGTAGAAATAAGAGAAATCCTGACCTTGAACCATATACAACTGTCAATGATGAAAGATTACATTGGTTGAGAGTAGACTTTATTAAGTACTTTGATTCCTGGGAACAATCGGTGATGCAAAGAGCTGGTAATTTTACAAGGAAACAACGCAAAGGAATGCTATTGAGTCATCAAACATTGACAGGTTTTAAAATCAGCGTGTTTTCAATTGTAGACTGTGTTAAATTTCTATTAGAATCTGGCGCCAAGTTTGTCCTCACACATCATTTTAACCAAGATCCCTTGGAACAACATTTTGGACACTACCGACACAGGGTTGGGGACAATAGCAAACCTACAGTGAATGATGTTCGTCATATGATGACCTCGATGAGAGCAGTTGGAGCTTAAGCTTTGGCACCCAAACAAGGAAATGTCAGTAACCAGAGAGACAGGAACTTTTTGATTGATAACACTTCTCTACCTAAGCGCAGAACATATTAATTTTATTAATGCAAGAAGTCTTTTTGTACAAGTATAATTTACATGTATGCCTGTTATATGTATTTATTTCCAAATAATGTGGTATTTTTTTTTATGCAATTCTAATTACAGTATATGAGTGTTTGGTAGTTCATAAACATTTACATGTGCAAAATGTAAACTTGAAAAGTGTACTGTACACATGGTACATGTACATACATGTACATGTATGATTGCTGGTACGCTTTATAGTATATACTAAAAATAGTCTTAGTAAACCATTGATGCTTGTGAAATAGTGAAAAGGATACTCTCAAAGATTACAATGTACCTTTTGAGACAAACATTTGTAAGGGTGCAAGTTTTAATATTTATGTTTATGGCCTAAGTAATTGATTTCACCAAAAAATTCTATATTTGAATCAAGAGTTTCACAAATCGAACAAGTCTTGAATTTGTAGTTCAGTCCATGCATTTGATAGAGTTTTCCTTGGTATGACATGTATGATGAACATTTTTACTAACACATATGTGTGTGCAAATTTGAGATATTAAACACTGTTTGTGATTATTTGTTGTGTTCCTCTAAATATTTACCGTACATGAAGGATTAGGTGTTTTTGACAAGATGCAATACTCAATACAGTCATTGACAGTTAATAGTTATCATGGTTATTTATAAACCTTTTTTGCATTTTATACTTATTTCTAATTTTTCTATGTTAACTTAAACTATACAGGAAATAATATTTCAGCCAAGAAAAAAAATAGTTTTTAGCATGCAGCTAATATTGCTTATTATATTTTTAGTTTAGTGAAATTGAAGTTAACTACTGTTTTCTCTCTCACCTGTTTCTGTCTTTAAAAATGTAATTAAGTCGTGTAGTTTTTGAGTAAACAAATATGTGAAATAAACTGTGTATATACATGTATGATAATTTTAATGTTTTTTTTATTGCGCCATAAAATATTGGTACAATTTTTTGAAAAATTATGTTGTGAATGTGTAGAAATTAAGAGATTTAGAAAATGTACAGTGTTTGTCACATGCTTGTATTATAATTTGACATTGTGTGTAAATAAAACTTTTCAGCAAGAACAAAGTTCTGTTATTACAGCTATCCAGAATAAATTTAAGTACACAAAGTTGTTTGTGTCCCTGATAGTTTAATAGGTCACAGTGTTCCATTCATGTTGGCTTCCCACATTTGGCTGTGGTCGTCATGAGAAATGATACATGATTGCCAATGAGACAAGTATCCAAGGGACAGGGATTTAAATGATATACATTGTAAAAATAAGAGTCGTATGAATGACAACATGGACAATGAGACAACTATCCACCAGATTTCAATGTTCACCAAAATTGTATTTATATTTGTGTCATTTTTCTTTGTTTTGCTCATAATGTAAAAAAGAAGATGTGGTATGATTGCCAATGACACAACTCTCCACAAGAGACCAAATGACACAGAAATTAAGGTTCAAGTACAACAATTGTTCTTATTTGTTATCTTACATTGACAGAATATTGATGGTGATCGTGGATACAAATAAATTCATTTCGTCTCTCATTTGTTGCAGACCTTATATTTTTCCTGTTTAGTGAAGGCCGTATGCTGCCCTTAATACACTAGTAGCAAGATTTAAGTCTGAAACGGTCATTTTGGTCTGATCGAGTCTTAATCGCCTTGATTTACCGCTAGGGAAAAACGTAAAGACCTGTTTAGACTTTCAGACTCTGTTACGATATATCGTGTTCAGTCAGATCAGTCGGGTCAAGATAAACAAGACAGATTCTTCTAGCGTTCAAATAAGACTTGATTAGATTACGTTCAGAAAAAATAAGACCAAAGGTAATAAATCTGTTTAGTTGCTATAAGATCGTGTTCAGTCGTGTTAAGATTTTAAATATTTTAAATAAAACGAGCGACACTTTATCTGTGTTTATCAGGGGTTACTCCCCTTTATGAATAAAATCGGCATAGCTTGGAGGATATTCTTTTGTGGTCTTTTAATGTAATACTATATATCTATTTCATTAAATAACGTATGCAAACGAACAATTCATTTTTTCCCGATAGAATTTTTAACATTTAATTGGTTATATAAGAAAAGATTAATTGTTGTACCGGGAAATGTGTTAGTCATTAAAACTTTGAAGTCGTGCTTTCTGACATTAAGTAGTCATGTATTTATTCATTCCGCCCGTAAAGATATAATGGTAAGTAATATATCCCAAAGATGTTCCTAAATTTTCTTAAACATTTTTTGTTTCTAATGTAAAATAATAATTCTGATCCATATGAAATTTGTCAAGAAAAATATATTCTAAGTATCTATTTACTTTATATTTTTAAATATTATATATAGATGACAGTTGCTTGGTGAAAGTAATTTACATTTCAATAAACGGATTATCTAAGCAGTCAACCGAAACGGGTTGTCATAAAACTATCTAAATAATTACCCATGCAACGCTTATGATGTTTTATCCATGGACGTAAAATGAATAAAGTTCCATGTTTTATCCTATATAAGGATTTACCGGGTAAAATTATTACATTGACAAATAAAAAAACATTATTTAAAAAAAAACAATGCAACAAGAATAAAGAATATTTTAAGAATTTAGTTGACAGTTTATATTAACCATTAGGTACCTACAAGGAATTGTATATTCAATTCCTTGGTACCTATAAAGACCGATTTCGATACCTCTCTTGATTTCTTTGTATCATCAAGTTTTTTTTAGCACGAACTAATACAAGAATAAATCATATTATAGAAAAATATCAAACAATAGAGCTCTGATCAAACAACATAAGTTAAGAAACGATTGATAAAATCTTGTGTACGGTTTATATTTCTGTTTCGTATCAGATTTTTTTTATAACACCAGCCGTTACTTCTGATTTAAAAAAAACAGTGAGATGCTTACTTGCTTTTAGGAATTGACCAAAAAACTATAAAATAACGTAGCGAAATGATCGTACTTATAGATTAGACCTTTGTTTTTCCATTTTGAATTGTTTTACACAAGTCATTTTGGGGACCTTTATAGCTTGCTGTTCGGTGTGAGCCAAAGCTCCGTGTTGAGGCCGTACTTTTAATCTATAATTTTTATACTTTGTGACTTCGATGGAGATGATTATTTGGCACACATACCACATCTTCTTATTTATATTAACCGGGAGCAGTTTATAATATTTTCATTTCGATAAAAAGAAATATGCAATTCAGTAAATCAAATCGATTTGTACCATATTGTTACATTCAAAAGTCTTTAACTGAAGTAAATGATTGATAGAAATACATTATTTGTATTGCATCGCTCCTAAAATAATGTCCAGTGTCAAATATTACACATCGATGATCACTTAGATGTTCAACTGATTCAACAGAAAATTAAACTTAGGACTAGGATCAAATGCAATTCATTACGTTACAATTGTATCCAATATTAATATTGCTAATAACATTCAGTCGAGGAAAAGACACATGTGACATTGATATGCATATGTTTGTTCTAGCCTGATACGGCGAGCGCGTGTCGACAAAAAAAAGGTCATGTTAACAAGAGAACAATTGTTGTGAATCAGAGCCAAATTGACCTTTGTTCCAACTTTACATTATAAATATATAAATAATGCGTGCTTGTGGACAAAAGGTCACAGACGAAAGGTTACAATTCAGTTTCTGAGACTATTTTCTTTGAAAAACTGTAAAAAGAATATATGTAATAAAAAGTATTTTTTCAAGATATTTCTCTTACATACTTAAACAATTGTCACTTCCCAGAGGAGGAACGACAGCCTAAGGTGCTGTGTACAAAATTTTTTTAGGTCACGTGGTACGATTTTAGCGTCCCTCGGCAATTTTGAATCTGGTAAAAGATCGATTTGTTCATGTTTTAATATCAAATATACTCTCTTGCACTCGCAGAAAATATAGAAAGTTTTGAAATAAAAAGATTAATCAATGATAGAAGATCACGTTATAGAAATATTTTCATTATTTTTTTTACCTTTTAAAGTAAATTTTATCAATAAAGAAATGCACTGTAATGGCGGGAATTTTTATTCGATCTCTGCGAAATCACAAGGCACAGATTTTTGTTAATTTTACAAATGTCAGAACGTGAAAATTATTCAAATTTATGCCAATTCAAGAACACTATTCGACCATTCTAAATTCTAAAACAGAACACTCATAGGGAGCCCCAGAAAAGAACAAGTGTAATGGTATGACAAACTTACCTGACAGTGAACAATGTTTAACTAGAACGAGTAACTGTAAAATTGATATGTTAACTTTAAATTGTTGTGGTGTAATTAAACGTATGCATTATCCAGAATTTATAGATATGGTTCAGAAATTTGATTTTATTTTTCTTGTTGAAACTAAAACAGATGATCTAGATAAGATAAATATTCCAGGATTTACTTTTCATCTGAAAAATAGAAAAAATATAGCAAGAGTTAAATCGGGGGGCATAGCTTTCGGCTATAAATCAAACTTGGAAAATTTTGTAAAGCCAGTTGAAAATTTCAGTAGTTTAGTATATTGGTGGAAAATTTCTTCCGATCTACTTAAAACTGACCAAGATGTCATGATAGGAAATATTTATATTCCTCCAGAAAATTCTGTATATAAGGTTCCTGATGCTTTTAATGAATTAGAACAAGAATTTCTGAAATTTTCTGTAGAGTACAAGTATATACTTTTAAATGGTGATTTCAATAGTAGAACTAGTCGAGATGTAGAATATATTGAAATTGTTCATAGTCAGCATGATATTGTTGATACTGATAATGTAGATATTTTAAACAATCTAGAATTATATGATATGTCTAAAGTTAGATGTAGTATGGATACAAGTAAAAACTCTTATGGTAACATGTTGTTAGAAATGTGTAAAAACAATAATATAATTATCCTTAATGGTAGAGTTAATGGTGACAAAGAAGGCAAATTTACTTGCCGTCAGGCCAGTGTTGTTGATTATTTTATTTGTACTTATGATTTTCTGTGTTTCGTTGTAAATATGTATGTTCAAGACTTTTCCAAGCTGTTCTCAGATGTCCACTCTCCATTAATATTATCTTTAAATTTTAAAGATGGTATTGAGGAAGATGTGCATATTGCTGAGAACAGCGTGGAAAATGCAAGAGAAGTAAAACGGGTACAAAAATGGGATGTTGAGAAAAAGAATGAATTCGTAGAATTTATTGATAAGGACAAAATTTCAGATTTGGTTGCCGAATTAGATTCAGTTGACAGTAACCTTTTATCTCAAGGCAAAATAAACGAAGTAGTTGAAAAAATTAACAGCATATTTTTGGATGCTGCAGATAATGTTCTAGGTACATATAATGCTAGCCAAGGGAGTCGTACAGGGAAAAAAAATTGGCAAAAAGGGGAACAAACCATGGTTTGATAAGCAATGTTGGAATAAGAGAAAGATTTACAGGGGAGCAAAAAGAAATTATAACAGTAACTGATCAGAAAGAAAAAGGGAAGAAATGAAAAAGAAAGAACGGGAATATAAACGCCAGATGGATAAATCGATGAGGGAATATAGAAAAAAATTTCAAAAACATATGAAAAACCTGAGGACAAAAAATCCGAAGGAATATTGGAAAATTTTAAATAGGGGAGGGAAAAGAAATAAACCTAACATAGCATTAGATGTACTGTTTGACTTTTTCAAAAATTTAAATAACGCCGAGAATACAAATGACGTCACAACTGAGCCGAATAACATTCAAGGTGTAAATGAAGTTTTGAATTCAGAAATTACCGCAGAAGAGATTAGCAAGTGTATACGAGAATTGAAAAACGGAAAGGCCAGTGGCGATGATTTAATAATCAATGAATTTATTAAAGGCACATCACACATTTTTATACCCGTTTATGTGAAACTTTTTAATATGATTTTTGATTCTGGTACTTTACCTGAAATATGGCTTATGGGAAATATTATACCTTTTTATAAAAACAAGGGTGACCAATCTGATCCCCAAAATTATAGACCAATTACTATACTCAGCTGCCTGGGAAAACTTTTCACATCTGTCTTAAATTTTAGATTGAGTTCTTTCTTAGAGGATTATTTATTATTAAATGAAAACCAGGCTGGCTTCAGAAAAGGTTATTCCACAGTAGACAATATATTTGTTATTCACATATTATTTGAGTTGCTAAAGAGGAAAAAGAAGAAACTATATTGTGCATTCGTGGACTTTGCGAAAGCTTTTGATACTGTTTGGCGGTCTGGTCTCTGGTCAAAACTTATAAAACACTCGATTAACGGAAAGATGTATAACGTTATTGTCAACATGTACAATAATATCAAATCACGTATTCACTTTGGATCAGATTTTTCTGAATTTTTCCCTTGTTCCATTGGTGTTAGGCAGGGAGAGAATCTCTCTCCTTTGCTTTTTTCCATTTATCTAAACGATCTGGAATTATTTTTACAGAATAATAATATAGAAGGTTTGTGCACTATCTCTGATGAGTTAGAAATAGAGTTAAATGTTTATTTAAAATTGTTTGTCATTTTATATGCTGACGATACTGTCTTAATGGCAGAATCTCAGATAGATTTACAAAGACAACTGGACTCCTTATATGAATATTGTGAGTTATGGAAACTTAAAGTTAATGTGCAAAAAAGTAAGATTGTAATTTTTTCACAAGGTAGACTACCGCAGAATATTGTTTTTAAGTATGATAATATAATACTAGATATTGTGAGTGAATTTACTTATCTTGGTGTATTACTGTCTAGGTCAGGAAATTTTTCAAGAGCTAAAAAAAAGCAATGTGAAAAAGCAACACATGCTATGTACGATATTATTCGAAAAGGTAGAGTACATAATCTGTCAATTGAATGCCAACTTGATCTTTTTGATAAAATTGTGAAACCAATACTTCTGTATGGGTGTGAAGTTTGGGGTTTTGGAAATAATTCAATAATCGAGAGGGTTCATATTAAATTTTGTAAAATATTACTTGGAGTAAAGAAGTCTACTCCTGATTTTATGATTTATGGTGAATTGGGAAGATATCCATTAGATATTTCAATCCAGTTACGAATGATAAATTATTGGTTCAAGTTGGTAACTGGAAAACATGACAAATTGCCTTATATTTTGTATAACTTAGCAACTGTCAAATATGGTACAAATATTTTATGGTTAAAACAAGTCAAATCAATTTTAGACACGTGTGGCTTGTCATATGTATGGAACAATATCTATTTTGTAAATAAAACATGGCTACATGTAACCATCAAACAGAATTTAATAGATCAATTCAAACAAAAATGGCAAGCAAGCCTACAGGAATCACCAAAAGCATTAAATTATCGTTTATTTAAAGATACTTTGGAGTTTGAGAAATATTTAAATATTTTTGATGACAGGCAGATATCCTTATTTCTTAAATTTCGAACTTTGAACATGAAATTTCCAATAGAAACTGGAAGATGGCAAAACATAGAAAGAGAAAACAGAAAATGTGTATTGTGTAATTCAGATGCCATTGGTGATGAATACCATTACATTTTTAATTGTTCAGCTTTTGATAACTGTAGAAAACAATGTATTGCATTTTACTATAGAAATAGACCAAACACATTGAAGTTTTATGACTTAATGAATTCTAAAAAATGTACAGAACTGAACGAACTATGTAAACTTATTAAGGAGATCAATAACAAATTGAACTTTTCTGGGTGAAGAATTGTGAATGCCTCTATCTACTATTGTACATTATTTATTTATGTAATTGTATTGAAATATGTATAATTATCTCTATACCTTTGTAATTTGGTTTGTGAGAATAAAGATATATATAAATCTTCTCAAGTCTCCTTAAGTCTCCAGCCATTGCTTCGTAAAAGTCGCTAAAATATGATTTCCGGTAAGTAAAATATCAAAAATATTTGTCAAATCCGCGACTACATATGTTATTTTAGGCATATAAATTCATATTTATTTTAATTATGTTAAAAACAAAATGAAAATTTTGTCTTATGAATAGCCATGATGAAAAAATATAGTTTTTTTTCATTATTCAATCGTGCATTATTTGTGTATTGGATTGCTTAATTGCCTTTCTCTAGTGTTATCTCTGTTTTGTTAACTGACAAATGACGAATTAATGCAGTATTTAAAATTTAGTATTTTACTAAACTTTGTCCCGATTAAAAACTTAAAACCGACTGAATAAATTAAAATATGAGAATTCAGTGATTATCGATGTCGAAATTAGCCCTTGGTAATAAAGAGTCGGTTTGTGTATAAATATGTTTATTCCCAAGAAATAACTAACAAATTTGTTTATTATGTATGTACAAAGTATATGTATATTGTATAATCAGCCCTTCTGTATATTACTTGTTTTTTTAATTGATTCAACAAATTTCGCTTGTCCAGGTGTCAATAACGGTGATGTCCACACCACGAGATGTTTGATGTAAATCACACAATACCACCGCGACCGATTGATAATATAAGACAAATCTGCGTGTCGTGTGCAAAGTGTCGTCCCTCCTTTAGTCACTTCCTGTCCTGTGACTTTTGTCCTGTGACTTTTCAGTGTCCGCTTACTGTTAAGGATATAGGAACTCCCTTACCCAGGACCTCCCTTACTAATGGAGAGAAAGATGTCGGGACTACCATTCCTAAGTGTTAGAGAGAATAAAAAGTACATCAGTTATTCTCAATTTTATATGTTTTGCGTAAAACAAAACGGTTTTAAATGTTGAATTTAAGGAATGCTCGGATTTAAAAAATTAAATCTTTTTCGTTTGCTTTTCGTTGAAATCATCCTGAATATTATGTAATATTGTACGCTGAACATTCAACGATCATGGCCAAGCATGTGTTCTTCAAAATGCACGGTTTTAAATCATGTACATTGGAAATCAAGAATCGTGTGTCGTGTTCGACCTATAATCCTTTATTAAATAGTCGAAATTGACTATTAATATATAGTTTTTTTTTTGCAACTCTATATAAGCGTGTTTTTGCCACTTTACTTAGAAAAATGATCATATATCTTAATTCTCTTTCAATAACATTTCCTTATTCAATTTGCTACTCGTCTACCAAAAAAAAAAATAGACATTGTTTCATTTTTGCCATTTTGGTTAAGTTCTTGGTAGATGTATGTCCTTTATGATCTCTCAGGTAAATATCAAAAATGAGTCCAGAGTTTTGACGGTTGTGAATTAAGGATTAGTTACTTTATGGAACACTTATTTCCTTGGATGTTAGTACAAACTTGTATTTTATCCTTTAAAGTTAGTCTGCCTGTTTATAATTTACAGTTTTAAGGAGAATTCTTCGTCTTTTGCAAATAGATAAAGAATAAAATGAAAATTTGCTTTCGATTGCATTCAGGCAGAGAAAATTAATGTTTTATTATATTTCAGACGATTTTTAGTACGGATATCAAACTATAATTCTTAATCTCTTCCAATTTACAAATATAATTTGGTATTGTTTTTTCTGCAAATGGTAGATGAAACTTGTATGTTCTAACTTTTTCAGAGGTCTGTGAAATCTTGAAAATATGACGTTCCCGGAAATCACAAGTCGCTATATAGAATGCTTGTAAAATTCAGAAACTTGCAGTACGCTCATATTAAATACTTTTCTTTTAAAAAAGAAAGTGTATAAATAAGAAGGCGAAAACGGGGAAAGGGAAGGGTTGTTACACGAACACGTTCTTCGCAATTTAATTCTAAACGAATAGTGATTATCTAACTTTTTGTTCATACATCGAATACACAATCAAATCTCTAACTTATCCACGCTTGCAATAACCTTTTTATTGACAGGTTTCTGCTGGCATTTGATTGGACAGCAGTTTAATGTAGGCGTGATTATCTATCACATTTATCCAATCAGCTGTCTTGTTAAACAAACCTGTGTGCGATGACCCACTATCCACAAAGGCTGTGTTTGGATATACGCCTAAGGCAGCCTATGGTTACCCATAGGTATCTATGGGTACCCATGGTTTGATATTTTGATATATAGAATATCAAACCTATGAAAGTACCTATGGATAACCATAGGCCACCTCTGGCGTATATCCAAACACAGCCATAGTTTAGTTGTTTTTTTTTATAATGAATTGATCATCAAAAGGACGTTGTTGCTATTGTTGGCCAGGGACTTTCTATACTAATGAAAAAGTCCATGTGTGTGCTTGTCAGATAGAAATAGACAACGCTTATATTTAAGAATAAAAAAGTGATGAAAAAGAAATATTACTATGCATTGGATGGATATTTAGACTAATTCACTAGCTGTGTTGTACAGACGAAGAAATAACGCCACGTGTAGCAAGGATAAAAAAAAATTGATGATTTTGATTATGCTAGAAATGATATATTATCCAATCAAAGGGGAAGCGTACGATATGTCAACTTTGTAAAACAAAATAATAGAAAAGCGTCTTTTTTATCCCTTATATGTTATGATATTTTGTGGACAATATAAATCTTAAATCAGTGTTTCAAAGTCATATCAGATAAAAAAAATAATTGTTATTTCTGCCAAAAAAAAAACGTATTTTAGAATCACGAAATAATTGAAATCAAATTTGGATTAGTTTTGTGCTCAATGGAATTTATTTAGACTTTAAAATATCTATTCCTTTATAGTCACTATTTTGAGATCGAATTTAATGAGGTTCACATATAAGTATGTGCCTAAACAGAAAAAAAAAACAGTTGCAAATCAACAGGTACGTATAAACACTGCCCAGAACCTCCTGAGTGCACTCAGGACATACAAAGTGCACCCAGGACTCTTTTTAAAGTCATCGTATATGCACACAGGGAAAATGTTTAAATTCTTTTCACGTGTTTATTTTAGTGGAAACTTTAGGAAGATTTTGAAAACGAACTTAAATAGATATTCAATATTTTTATAAAATAATGAGGGCACGTGTCACTGATTTCACAACTACTCAGGAATAATCCAATCATCAAAATTGATTGGATTATCCTTATTGCTTATGAATATTCAGATTCAATATTTTATTAATCTATCTTATGAATCTCATGTTATTAAAACAGTGTTTTTATCAAATTTAATAATGCTAAATTTTAAAGTTTTTTTCTGAATTGATTTATGTAATTAAATACTTTGTGTATTGACTTTAACGATAATGGAGAAAAAAAACTCAAAAGTCCCATTTAATGTATTTTTATACAGTTTATGTGTAATGAGTCAGCTAAATTAATTTTGTTATTATACGTTCTGCAGTTCTAAAGTAAAAGAAATAACAATTGATATTGTTTTATAGTTTGTCTATTATCAGTTCGTTTTTGTTTTTCTTCGTGAATTTTTTCTCCTTTCCAACATCAAATAAATAAACGAATATCATTTTTTATTTAATATGAACATGCAAAATGATTTTTGTTTTGTTTTGCTAAGTCTAATATCTTGGTAGAGTACGTGCTTTCATTGGTTTCTTTCTTTGGTTTGGCTAATGGGCAAGTTTTTGTTTTATTTTTATTCAACATCTGTGCATAAGGACTTAGTCGTTGTAAGAACGGACTGAGTATCTTTCAACAGTTTGCGAAATAGTCTTTCTCGCTGTTCTTGATTATGAGTCTTGCAAAAACAACATTAAATTGATATGAAATAACATATTTTCTGTAAGACCAAAAAGTTCATAATTTCTCATGAGCTCGATTTAAAACCAAATCTTACTACCTGAAATTGTTAAGAAAAAAAAAACAAATATGATAAATGACGGGAGTCCAATGTACGCATTATTTTAGCCCGTTTGAGAAAGGGGGTCGGTCTTGATCGGGACAGAAAACTGACAGAAAAATGGAGTCAAATTCATTATTCAGAATTTATTTTCTCATTGAAATTCGTTCAGGCTTGTAATCATGGTAATACTGGAGAAAAACGATTTTAAGGAGAAACAAAACTTTATACTGTTTGAGTTTGATTATTTGAAAATCATATTTTTATAAGTACGGCAACAAATACAGATAAGAATGGGCTTCATTCAAAACCAAATATTGCCTTATTAAAATGTTGATGACAAATTCCTTCTTCATATTCTATTTCCCTATTCAAACTCGTTTGGGGAATTTATTACTCCCCGTGTATCATCGGTACAGCGGATATAGCTTAATAGGTACTTCGAAGGATGAAAAGCTATATACCGTACATTCATTTAACTATGCACCGTACAGAAGGATTTATGTGGTCAGCTATACACCGTACACAACGCTTCTTTTCGGAATAAAATATCGAAAAATAACATATGTACGAAAGATTTCAATGCCAATTATTGAAACAGCTATACTTATTACGCACACACAGTTGCCTTCTATCAGAAAAAGAGTTGCAATGAATATAAAATCATATCGGATGAGACGAGCGCTAACTTCTTTGACAAGTATTTGCACATGTTTTAGTATGTTGGGCTCATGTACATATACGTAGACTTCGTTTGGATGTGACATGTCTTTAAAATTAATACAGTTGAAATAAGACTGAGAATGAAACTTTTTTCTGTAACTATGTACCATAAATTTAGGTACATCTCTCTACGATTAATCTTCCTCTGAGTATATATGCATGGCTTGGGTGAAAGAAAAGCAATTGATCTATACTCATGCAAATAACCCTTTCATTTATGAATTCTTATTAACTGAATTAAAAGTAATCAAACGGAACTCAAACTATAGGAGATGTGGAATAAACTTCAATTTGACAGCAACCAAACGAAAAAAAAAACGCCATAGGTAAATCAGATATGTCTTTTAGTAAAAGCCAATTTCTATTGTTTCACTGTTTTTTTTTTCAAATAGCGCAAACAAACACTTTTTCCAAATATAATTTTTCTAACAAAGCATCAAAGAAAAGATCAACAGCCCTTTTATCATTACTACTTAGCAACAAGGAAACATAATTTACCAGTTAAAGATTGGTTGGATCAATTTACAAGGCGATCAGACATTACACAAGAAGAGCGCGCGCCTATTAAAAATGTTAACTTGTATTTGTAGTATTTGTATTTTTATCCATCTAATGAGTTAAGCCTCTTTCAACTGATTTTTATAGTTCGTTCTTATGTTGTACTGTTACACCACTGTCCCATGTTAGGGGGAGGGTTGGGATCCCGATAACATGTTTAACCCCGCCACATTCTGCATGTATGTGCCTGTCCCAAGTCAGGAGCCTGTAATTCAGTGGTTGTTGTTTGTTTATGTGTTACATATTTGTTTTTTTGTTCATTTTTTGTACATAAATTAGGCCGTTAGTTTTCTCGTTTGAATTGTTTTACATTGTCATTTCGGGGCCTTTTATAGCTGACTGTGCGGTATGGACTTTGCTCATTGTTGAAGGCCGTACGGTGATCTATAGTTGTTAATTTCTGTGTCATTTGATCTCTTGTGGAGAGTTGTCTCATTGGCAATCATACCACATCTTCTTTTTTATAATAACTTTTAAATCTCTTAAGGTTTTCGAACCAAATTTGAACATATTTTTTTACATTATAATAATCAATAATTTATGATCTTGGTGCATATTTAACCTTTCTATTCATATCCTTAGTTCAGACGACACAGTTCTATTGGCAGAAAGTGCTGATAATTTACAGAAACAGCTGGATTCTTTCAGTGAATACTGTAATATTTGGAAGATTAAAGTTAACTAAAGTGATGATTTTTTTCTAGAGGCAGAATGCCGTCAAATTTACATTTTTATATAGCTAAAGACGCCACTGACATTGAAAATATTAAAAGAATTTAACTATTTGGGCATATTATTATCTAGGACTGGTAATACTAAAATATCACAGAAACACCTAGCAGAAAAAGCCACAAAAGCTATGTTTAATGTGTTGAAATCAGGCCGCATACATAATCTTTTCATTCAGTATCACTTAGATCTTTTCTATAAAGTTGTGAAACCCATACTTTTGTATGGATGTGAAATTTGGGGGCATGGTAATGTTGAAATTATAGAAAGAATCCATCGGAAATTCTGTAAACTTCTTTTGAAACTGAAAAATTCCACACCTAGCTATATGGTATACGGAGAACTTGGTAGATATCCTTTTAATTAAAAATACTATCTTATTGGTGTAAATTAGTATCTGCTAAAGAGACTAAGTTATCTTCTATCGCATATACAGTATTAAAAACACTACTTACTGACCTGTTAATAATGTATGTACATTTTTTGTGAGTAAAGTTAAAAATATATTGGATGAATGTGGTTTTTCAAATATTTGGATTTCTCAATGTTTTGGTAATGATATATGGTTAAAAAATGCACCAAAGTTGCGATTACAAGACCAATACAAACAGTTGTGGAATACACAATTTCAAGAGTCTACAAAATCAGTCAATTATAGAATTTTTAAGTTGGAATTAAATTTTGAAAAAAGTATTTCGATATCTTGGATATGCACGAAAGTATTATTTTATGTAGATATAGAACCACAAACTACAGACTCTCAATAGAGACAGGGAGGTGGAATAATGTTAATAGAAATGAGAGAAAATGTCATCTTTGTAATATTGGAGACGAATTTCATTATCTGCTAGAATGTCAATTTTTTAACGACAGTAGAAAATTGTACCTTGATAAGTACTATTTGGCTCGTATTAATACACTAAAGTTTAGAAAATTGATGAGCAAATTAAACAAAAAGTCAGAGCTAAAAAGATTATGTAAGTTTATAAAGTGTATAAACATGTGGGTCCTCCTAGCTAAAATGTATATTATTTGGAAACCACTGTATTTTATATATGTTTTGTAAATAGATGCATATTCATGTACATATTTTGCACTCTCTCTGTACGTATGTATTTGCAATGGTTATGGGAACAAAGATATTGGTATTGGTTTATATTAAATCTTTATTGCAAATTTACACCCATAAGGGTCAAGCAATACAAACAAACAATTATACATTTTAAATACAATGCAATACAATGTAATACACTACAATATAATAGAACATATTTTAAGAGTTCAATTATAAATTTATGTAAAAAACACAATCATAAGCTTGTCTGACATGGGTATGACCCCCTCAGTTCTAAAGACTGCTTAATAAAGACTCCAATATGACAAACAAGTTCAAGGATGGGGTTTAGATGTGTTTTAGTTTATTAAATGCATCAAGATGTTGAAATAATGGTACATAGTCTTTTAGATAAGCAAAAAAATTAGAACGCAATGATAATTTATGTTAATGTCACAATACAAAAGGAAATGAATATTCGTCATCTATCGACTCCATATTTTTTACATAATCTTTGTGCTCTTGGAATGTTTCTGTACCTTCCCAATTCAATGCCTAGGGAATGATCACCGAGTCTAAATTTTGAGAGAAACAGCCTATGTATATGAATTCGTCAAGCTTCAGTGGATTCAATCAACACATTGGCTGTGTTTGGATATACGCCTATGGTTACCCATAGGTACCTTCGGGTACCCATAGTTTGATATTTTATATATCAAAATATCAAACCATGGGTACCCAAAGGTATCTATTGTTAACCATAGGCTGCCTTAGGCGTATATCCGAACACAGCCTATGATAACTGGACACATTACACAAAAGTCGGCGCGTGCCATGTAAAATGTTAAGAACTCTTTCATTTCTAAATACATTTACACCAAAATTTAAATATAATTATGCTCTTTATTTACAACATTATCTTACTGAATAACCTTGGTACTTATATGACTGTTCCATCATGGGCTTAGTGGAGTTTCCAGAGCTTAGTGCACCAAGGCTGCCTAGGTGGTGTTTAGACGTACCGGATAAATCAGTATTCAACAAGAAACAGGGGCGTGTTTTTTTTGTTCTTCGGTAGTGGGCCAGAAGAGGTCCATTTCTGTTTTTTGCATAGGAAAGATTTTCTGGCTCTCTACTACCTCTTCTTTTTTGATAGGTAGTTAAGACGGCAGAGGCATACAACAAACATGGCGTCGTTTAGTCTAAATGACATTAATAAATTTATGAATGCAGATATATTGGAATGTGAGCTGTGTTATAAACGTTTTTATGGTATGACAGTCTTAATAGGACATCCCTGTAAAACGACAAGTTGGATAAATATAAGAACTACACGGACAATAACAGTAAAGGGACGACTATTTGATATTCTAGGGAAGGGATTTTGATTGATTGGTATTTAACGCAACTTTCAACACTAAGTTAGGCTATTCCGTGGTGGTCAGTTTAAATTTATAGAGGGCATTATTAACATTTTTAATCTGTCGCTTATTACCGGGTATGCATATTTTTCAGCTCTTACCATCCCACCCCACTAAATGAATGAATATTAAATGGTTTTTCTTCTTATTTAACACAAGTTTAAATTGATTGATTGTTTGTTGCTAATTATTAACGCCCAGTGACAAATATGTCACGCATGTTCAGGACTCGGTTCAAAACACGAGTTTAAAAGTCAGGTAAATAAATAAAAACGAAGAAATGTATGATTGCTAATGAGGCAACTATCCACCGGAGTTCAAATATGAAGTGGATGTAAGCAATTACCCGGTATAGACAACCGTAATTTAGGCCTTCAACAACGACAAAACCTGATACTGTCAAAAGGCCCGACGTGAAAAGTGTGAGAAACAAATCGAACGAAAAAACTTACGGCCTATAATTATACATAACAAAATAATTTACAAAATATCAAATATGAGTCGAGACATGAACCAACGACAACAACTAAACTACAGGCTTCTGACTTGGGACAGGCACACAAAGAATATGGCAGGGTTGATATAAAAACGAAGAATGCCAATGAGACAACCATCCACAAGAGACCAAATGACACAGCAATTAACAGCTATAGGTCACCGTACGGCCTTCAACAATAAGCAAAGCCCATACCGCACAGTCAGCTATAAAAGGCCCCGAAATCACAAATGTAAAACAATTTAAACGAGAAAACTAACGGTCTAATTAATGTACAAAACAAATGAACGAAAAACAAATATGTAACACAGCAAAATACGACAACCACTGAATTACAGGCTCTTGACTAGGGACAGGCACATACATACAGAATGTGGCGGAGTTAAACATGTTAGCGGGATCCGGCCCAACCAGCCCCCTAACCTGGGCATATCTTAATTTTCTATAAAATCATCGTAAAATTCATTTAATATGTCATCCAACATAACAAAAATCTGTTATATTCGACGGCAAATTGAATTTTTGTTTTATTGATCTTCCGAAGAATATCTCCAGAAGAGGTCCAGATTCATTTTTTTGACTCTTCACCAGTAGACATTCTGGAGATGTGCAAAAGAGACCAATAAAACACGCCCCAGGTGTCTACACGAAATGTCAAGGTCTAAACGTCATGAGTTTATATAAAATTCGTGAATATGATAAACAAAAACAATTATATGAAAGAATCTAAATAATATAAATACTCATTATTTTACACGTATTCGAGGGATCAAAATAATCAGTTCTACAAATTGCTGTTAAATGAAATATTTAAGCCAATTTTACAAATATTAATACCTGCCTCTGTAAAATGTCATATTGACGGACCACATTATTTTTTTTATCGTTAGAGACACTGTTGCAACGGTACGTCTAAACACCGCTAAGGACCTCCTGAGTGCACTCAGGACATATAAAGTGCACTCAGGACATGAAATAGTTGTTTTAGTGAGTAGTGAAGGTATGCATTCGATAGATAATTTAATTCTCCATCTTATAATTTTTGTTTTGAAAAAATCAATTTAATATTTAAGAAGTTAATGAAGTTTTCATTGGCACGCGCCGATTTTATGAAATATGTCAGGCATGACCGATAATTATATTGAATATCAATTATCATGTTGATTAGGTCGTTTGATCTTTAATGGCTGTGTTTGGATATACGCCAGAGATGGCCTATGGTTATCCATAGGTACCTTTGGTTTGATATTCTATATATCAAAATATCAAACCATGGGTACCCAAAGATACCTATGGGTAACCATAGGCTGCCTTAGGCGTATATCCAAACACAACCATAAATTAGGAGTTATTTGTAATGGTACTAACCTCATACAAGTAAGCTTGGCAAACAAACAAAACCAAGATGTCTTTTGAAAAATAAAGAACAATGAAGATATATTGTTTTAGAAAAAAATGTTAAATATAAACTTTTCGCTTTGTTTGTAATAATTGAAGCCATTTGAGAAATATGAGTAATCTACATATAGTTGGGAAATTTTAATTCAATTCATTTCATCTGAAAACGTTCAAAAATATCGATATAAATTATTGCAAAATGTGGCGATTATTTCTAAACAATTTCATATAGTAAGATTTGGTTTTACATTGAGCTCGTTCTTGTCCAGTATTAAGATTCCTTGAGCAGTTTTAATGTAAAAGTAAATTCTGAAGAATGATTTGTTGTAAAACAGTGAAAAGAAAATGTTTAAACTTTACTTCTGAGTAATACGAATGTTTAACAAATCAGCATTTAGTAAGATTTTATTTCTCATTTAAATCGTTCTTGTCCATGCAGTAATACATGCCTAGAACGAATTCAAATGTGTAAATAAATTCTGAAATAAAAGAATTTGTCTCCGTTTTCTGAAAATTATCATATTTGGGTATTATTTCTAAACATTTTGTAAGTAAGATTGTAGTATGATTCTAAACTAAATTAAATAAAATGATTTTTTTATTGTAAAACAAATGAAAAAAATATTTGATTTTGTTTCTCAGTTCTTCCCATGTTTATTTTTGTCAGTTTACTGTCCTAAATAAGTGCTATCGTATATTGAACTCTCGCCATTTATCCTATTTTGGTATTTTACTGTAAAAAAAAATTATGAATATTTCGGTCCGTACAGAAAACGTGATGTATCATTTCAATGTTGGTTTTCGAAAACAAAAAAACAGCGAGCAAGACTATTTCGGAGACTGTTGATTGACACGAAATCCGTTCAAACTACGACTAAGTCTTCGTGCACATATTTTGAAGTGCCAAAACCCCAGAAACTTGCTCGTAAGCCAAACCAAAGAAAAAGACAAAGGACATTTACGCAGCCAAGATATTAGACTAAGCAAATCATATAAATAAATTCATCTAAATATTGTCATTGTAAATATTGTACATAATTGTCTTCTCTATACCTATGTATATGGTTATTGAGAATAAAGATATACAAATTCAATAAAATTTGATATTCAGTAAACATTGTTTTTTGTTTATTAAGTTGATTTGGAGAGAGGGAAAAAAATCCCAAAGAAAAACAAAAATCGAACTTGTTACAGAAAAACGGCAACTATAAAACAACACGATTTTTTTATTTTCTTTATGCATGAACTGCAGACCACAACAAAATTAATTTAGCCGTCATCATGAAAAAAAAACTGAAAAAGTACATCGAATAATACCCAAATATGATAATTTAAATACAATTAAATACAACAATGATGAAGTACAGCAGAATATAATGGTACAACAGTGCCAGCGTTCTGAAAATCAATAGGTATCCTTAGAGTAGAAATGTATTTTTTTGTTTTTTTTTCTCCATAATGACGTTGCGCACGATGTTGGTACCAATTCCATTTTTCTATAGATTAGCATAAAAATAAATACGTAGACTGGTCAGTTCGATAAAAATATAGTGATTTCTGATTGAATTCATTCCATTAGACTTGAAATTAAAGAAAAAAAGGAACCGAAATTTAAAATACCAGGAATTATAACACTTAATTATCCCATTTTTACGCAAAAACGTAATGTCCAACGTTTCATTTTGTGTGCAAAAGATCAGAGTTCCGTTTCTCTCCTACGGTATTTTTTCTCTGATCATCGTAAAACTTCACAATAATATTGCTATTGTTATAATTATTCGCGTGTTAAAGCAAAATCAATATCACTGAAACCGTAATCCGGAAAAAGTTA
Source organism: Mytilus californianus (assembly GCF_021869535.1). NCBI lineage: Eukaryota > Metazoa > Mollusca > Bivalvia > Mytilida > Mytilidae > Mytilus > Mytilus californianus. Next base: position 88,907,392 of record NW_026262701.1, read on the forward strand.
TTTTTGTAAACGGTCTGAAAAATGTCCAACCGTATGCAAAGTAAGTATATTTCGGGTTTGCGCATTTATACCGTGAAATTGAAAAAGCTGAGAGAAAAAATATTTATTATATTTTGAAAGTTTTTTTACTTTTCTCCTGGTTCATGATATTTTTTTGCCGGAAACCATGCGTATAGTTTCTATTGCAATGACTTCAAAAAGTATAGCCATCTTGTCCCAACGAAAAAAACGCTGTATTTTCTTTAAAATTGAGATTTTAACCACCTGTCTATCAAATAAGCATAGTTAGATCATAAAAAATAAAACTTGGCGGTAAAGGTTTTTCTGTTTTTCTTCTTAAACAATATAGTGTTTAATATTTTTTCGTTAGGCAACAAGGTTTTTAGATCGTTTCAAAAAGTATAGCCGTTTTGTCCCAACGTTCGCAAAACGTAATTGATGTCATGCTCTGGTTTTTAATTTTATATCGTAATTATTTGTTTCCAGTTTAATTCGAATAAAAAAAATACATGACATTGTATAAATTACAATACAACCAATGTATGAGAAAGGAATAGTTTTAGTTTATAAATTCAAATGTTTTATAGCATATTTGTTTTATATAAGGAACATTGTCTATCTGCAAGTTTTAAATCGTCAAAAGTAACATGTATATTTTTTTGTTAATAAAATAAAATAGAGAAAACCCATTGCTGGCAGTTATAACAAACAAAGGATATGCCACAAAAATACGGAAATGGGAAAATTTAAAACATGAGTCCCGAATGTTTAACTTCCTAAATATTTTGCGACAAAGGAAGTATCGGGAAATGATAAAATATAGAAAGGAAACGGAAACGGGAAGAAATGCAACAAAAGGAATAAATATGCAAAAAATAGGAGAATATGAATTCAAAATCTAATTTATATTAAAAATAAATCTGTGTAAATTTGGACATAATGGTATCGGATTCATTAATGCGAACTGCTGCTGAAAGGAAAATTATCAATTATGGCCTGGAAAGACTGACAACTCCTGAAAATGAATTTCATTAAAAAAATATCTATACGACCACTTTGAGTTTTATTTGTAAATTTATGCATTTTTTCAGACAAACCGAAATCGGTTACCAAATTCACAACAGTAAATTGACATCTTCAATAATATGCTTGAACGCCTGAAACTTTCTTTGAAATCGTCGAAATCGCCTTATTTTGAGGAACGTCGTGAAACGCTAAGTAGTACCAACATTCGCCCTTACCTCAAACGTAAAATTTACTATGCATAATTTAAATTTAACTACATTAAACAATCCCTAAAAACTTAAAACATCGTGTTATTAATTTTAAACGTTACACTGTACTAACAACACAATTCATAAACAACAAAAAGATAATCCAATCAATTTTGTTGATTGAATAATTCACGGCTCAGTAGTTGTGTAATCAGTGACACGTGCCCTCATTATTTTATAAGAATTGACATATCTATCTAAGTTCGATTTCAAATTCTACCAAAACTTAACTCTTAAATAAGTAGCGTGTAACGAATATATACAGCCATCCTGTGTGCAAATACTATGCCTATAAAGGGTCCTGAGTGCACTTTGTATGTCCTGAGTGCACTCAGGAAGTCCTGACCAGTGTTTAGACGTACCCCTGTTGCAAAGCTCATTTTCCGTTTACTTTAAAGACCTACAAAAATTGTCTAAACTTTTAATCTCAGACTAGACAGCGTGAACGATCAATACACTTTGGTAAGTGTACAAACGGCGTTTTGACAAGTCGGTAAATAATGTTTTCGCCCGGAGACATGCATTTGACATGAAACGTCCTTCAGTAACTTTACAATACCCAGCCGTGTCATTTCCGTATATTGTAGATGGAACGTGTGACATATATACACCAGCAATACCAATACAGGTGAATTTTACCTTTTTGAATGACTCTAAAGAGGGGGTGCATTGCATTTGCGCCAATTTTGAAAAAAAAATCAATCTTTCATTTGCGCCAAAAAAAATAAAAACTACATTGGCGCCATTTCACAAGTAACATATAACGGAAAAGTTTTAAATATTCATTGTTACATCGTGAATAAGATGATTTTTAAGTATTCCCCATGGATAATTTATTTTAAAAAGTTCATACTTATTGTTTAATATAAAACTGCGAGTCAGTTAGATTTAAAATCATATAGTGTTCGCATGTTTGAGGTGTCAAGATGGATGGATTTAAGTAAAATCCGTTAGTTTTCTCAGAGTTTGATTATTTCATATTTTTCATGTTGATCCATGTTGGGACCGTTTTTAGCCAACTTAACGGAATGTTTTTTAGAAGGCCGTACGGTTGTCTCTAGTGGCTTTCGTCCACCTCATTTGAACTTTACGGATAGTTGTTTCATAAGCAATTCTTAATATACCACATCTCCTTGTGTTTACATAGGGGAATTTTTATGACCACACATATAGGTTATCCAGGATAAATAAGTACAACCGAGCCGTTGCCTACAAGTCTAGTGTCGGAACAACCTTTTGGGTTTACTCCAGTATATAGTCCTTTATTTTTAGTTTTTATGAACTCGTTAAATTATAACATAACTGTGTTTTAAAGTTATTATTCAAAGTCTCTTTTCAATAAAACAACTTATTATACTATTCAAAATTGAGAATGGAAATGGGGAATGTGTCAAAGTGACATCAACCCGATCACAGAGCAGAAAACAGCCGAAGGCCACCAACGGGTCTTCAACACAGCGAAAAAAATCCCGCACCCGGAGGCGTGCTTCAGCTGGCCCCTAAACAGACACCAAGTGATGGATACAATTGTGGCTTATACTGTTTAATTAATTTTTTAGAGCAAAAGATTAATTGATTGTTGGTTGCTTAACGTCCATTGGCAAACATTTCATGCATATTCAGGACGAGAAAACTTTTCAGAAAAAGATTATGAAGTACTAGGTATTACAAATGTTAAAATTTTCTCATCATTGACCTTTCAATACAATTTTGTTTATGATATGATCTTTCGTTGTCTTTCTATGGTTATGAAGTCATGAAGTGTGTTCTATATATTGGTTAGCATATATGTACAGTTTGTCATTTTGACTTTTTTTTATTTTGCCATGGCGTTGTCAGTTTGTCTTTGAATAATAAGTTTGAATATCACTTTTGAAATTTAATTCCGCCTTTTTACAAAAATCATGAGATTCAAATTTGATAAGATGAAAGGTTATATTTTAGACTAATACGTATGCACATCCGTACAATTTAATGAGATTCTTGATCGGGGGTGGAGAATTCCTCTATCTAAAGCAAGAAAACCAATATGTCTGCTGCATAATTCACCTACTTCTATTATATAAAATTGAAAACTGTCCTAACAGAACAAGTATCGATTTGCATATTTGTAAAATTTAATGTAAGTGGTACACACAGTGGCGGAAATTGGGGTGGGGTGGGTGGGGGGGGATTGGAGGGGCGGATTTTTGATCACCTCCCTTTATCCTTGGTTGGAAACCCCCATTTAAGATGACTGGATCCGCCACGTGCACTGTACACATATTTACTTAGTAGTCCGCATTGATTTCCGGGCAGAATAGACCACCACTGTTACTCATTTTTATAGTTGTAAATAATTACGCTAAATTTTGTTAATAAAAATAGGAACAGTTACAATTGTGTGGTCATAGATTTCGTAAATTTGTTTTCTGAATTCATATAGCAAGTGGCATGACATCATAATGGTGAATCGGGGAAATCACAGAAAGCTTATGGAAATGTCAGATTTTTTTGAATTTTCGATATATGACAATAGCGCAAAAAGTATCAAATATATTTTAATAGAGAAAAAAAATTACTGTAGCTGTAATAACTATATTTTTATTTGTTTTTTAATTGTGTCGCTCTTTGAGGACCATTTATGAAACCTGCATTTTCGTCTTTCATTCTTACGTACGTCTAGAAATTTACAGAACTCAAATTATATATATGAAGAAAAGGAGTTGTCGGTTTTATTTACGTCAATAATATAGCAAACAAACCACAAAAAAAACAAAAACAAAAAACCAAAAGACATCCAGAGGGCAAAGTGGATTTTTCGGCTTGCAGTACAAACTATAAGTATAAGTATAAAGAACAGTTATATCATAACTATACCACGTCAAAAGTTCTCTCGTTCATTTCATTCCATAGTAGAGTGAAATGACTTACTTTCGTTTGACCTTTAAAGAGGCAGAATTAGTTGACACAAATTTTGAAACTTATGATAAACAAGAAATCACAGCTTATTAGTGTTAGTGTACCGGAAACGAAAGTAACAACCTATCTGGTAAGTTATATCATTCAAGGACGTATATTATAGTTATATGAAATACAATATGTACATTTCTTTACGGTCCTATGTTTTATATACAACGGTCTTTCTATATTTAAATGAGATAGGGTAATACCGCATTTCTGCACGGGCGATTTCGGCTGTCATTAAATAAGGAAAATTTAAGGTGTGTTTGACAATGCGACGTTCGTTACAAGATAGTAAGGACTAGGTTAGTTTGGTATACTATTCCCTCCCACCCCATTTACCCATCTTATGTATGTAACATTTTCGTTTTTGTTTTCGACTTGTGTATGGTGAAAAATTATGCCTTTTTGTATGGCTGATTGTATATATTTATGTTGAACATGTTAAATTCAAGGCGATCTGGTAGCGAACGCACAACCCTATACTGTGTTTGGTTTTTTCTACGATATTTAGTTAAGAAAAAAACTTTATTATCGGAGGGGTGAAACGAGGGAGAAAATAATATGTATTAGATACACATTAAGGACGTTAGCCCGAATGATTGCGTATTACTTACACCAAGATAAATTGAATATTGTCAATGCAGAATGACAAATTCAATAATTTAGGACAGGGACTTTCAATACTAACGGATTCCCTGTTAACTAAGGAGGAGATCTTTTAACAATTTGACAGTATGCTATTGAAATGCATGATAAATGCCGGGTATCCAATTTATTTATCGACATCTTTGTGTAAAAAAAGATACAATATTGCTAGATAAATAGAAAACAAAAACACATTTCCTTGCATAATCTTATCTAAAATTATTGAAAATTATCATAATTTATGGGTATTTTTTTTAACATGATACACCAAAGCCGAATTTTGTATGTTTGCTTTACATACTTACACTGTTTGGATTAACGTATCAATTAGAAGGTAGGTTAGAAAGTCACAAAAAAGAATTAAAGGACAAAACGCCATTATATGGTTTTCCGGATAATGTTTCTTTGGCAAATATTAAAAAAAAATCTAAAACTTTTACATATACATAACATGTTAGGTAAACACCTAGAGTTACAAATATACCAGCATACATTTTTGATAGAAAAAAAAAACATGCTATCAAAGATACTTCAGAAATGCCTGGCTCCATGCCTAAGAAATATACATCTTTTTATTGTTCACATTTATTTAACCTTCATTCAACAATGGGAAGGAACATTTGCCTCAGCTGTGAAATTAATTGATTTAAAACGACTTTAAACATATTTATTTCTGTCTTGTCAATATCTTAGCATAGAATATGATCAGAATATGGTCTGTGTATAAAACCGCTGTAATAAAAGCACTAGACAATTTATACATGTAAATATATGCTACTTCCTACAGAATTTTGTTTTGTTTTTAGTTTTTAATTGTTTTTTTGTCATTATCGTGTATTTTTTTTAACCACTAAATTTGCGGTTTTGTGATATGTTCGTGCAGTTTTAACAATGTCGTCAATAGTGTTGAGAAAGAAGCTATTATAAAATGTGTCAGAACCTTATATTACACATACATGAACGGAGCTATGATACCATGACAGGTGAACATATGATGTAATTGTGAAATAGACATTGTTGAACGACTTTGCCCCCAGCAGAGCTATAGAAAAACAGTACATTAACGGGTGTTACACGGACACTTTTTAGATGATACACGGACACTTTTTAGTTGTTACACGGACACTTTTTATGAATAGAATCACTCGTGCATGATCAGTGAGTTCATGGGCACTTTAAATTTCAATTAGATTTGAACTTTTTGTTTCACCGACATATTTCCTGTCTTTTTAATTAAAAATATTTACGTTAGCATCAATAACTATATTTTTTTCAAACAATTCCAGTAACTATTAATATTAGTACACTAAGGGGTTGACCATTTAACTTCAAAAGGCCGGTTATGGTTTTTTCCTAAAAAAACACATTTTGATCCCCAATTTTATGAGAAAAAATATATAATGGTCAAGCAGATGACACTGAAAATAATGTTCTGGCTCCTGATTTTTCGAATACCGTATATAATAGTGCTGATTTCGAAAAAAAAAATATTTGGGCGATAGCGTTGAAAAACTAAATAATTTTCTTACTCAGAAAAGAACATACCCCCTTTTGAAGCTAAATGGTCGGTCCGTAAATGTATTTTTTTTCAATATATGGACATGAATAGTATTCTGGACAATGCTGAAAGAAATGCTGGTACCAACGTTTATATTTCAATAAAAAGACAGGAAATATATATATAAAACTCAAATCTAATCAAAAGATAAAATCCCTATCAACTCACCAATGCACGATTGATGCTATAAATAAAAAGTGTCCGTGTAATACATGTTCAAATATGCAGCAAATCGTAAAGAAAATCATTCAACTTATGTCATTAATTTTGGACGGTAAGCTCTGATTGGATCATATAGTGACACGTGTTTAATCCTGATCAACAAAGGCTGTGTTTGGATATACGCCTAAGGCAGCCTATGGTTAACAATAGATACCTTTGGGTACCCATGGTTTGATATTTTGATATATAAAATATCAAACCATGGGTACCCGAAGGTACCTATGGGTAACCATAGGCGTATATCCAAACACAGCCACTATCAGAGACATTGGCTGTGTTTGGATATACGCCTAAGGCAGCCTATGGTTACCCATAGGTATCTTTGGGTACCAATGGTTTGATATTTTGATATATAGAATATCAAACCAAAGGTACCCATGGATAACCATAGGCCACCTCTGGCGTATATCCAAACACAGCCATATACAAACCTATAAGCATGAACATTTTTTTTTGAATCCAAAACATATGCATATATATATATATATAATAACAAGACATGGACATGGCACATCCTGCATTTTTTCAACAAAAAAAGGATGAAGCCTGTTTATTTTAAATTTATTTTAACCCCCTTCCCCCCCAATAAAATCAAATGGTAGCTTGCTTACCTCTGAAATCTTTTTTATACATTACTTACTTGCGAAGTTGCATTTCAAAAAGTCTCAAATGTGTATAACATTCACCTTTAACTTGAAATGGTTCTTTTTATAAAGTTATTAGATTTTTGAATTTTTTGAGAAAAAATTCTCGGCTGAAGGGAAGTGAGAAAAACAATTGAGTTTTAACTGTAACTTACATTAACTGGTATATGGCCATTTAAGTTTCTAATATCTTTAGTTTTGCTACCTCTTCTAAATGCAAAATGTACTTCTTCCTTCTTGAAACGTCGTACAAGTCAGATACAAAACAAAGGTAACAAAAAACAGGCCGGAAACAACCTGCCGTATAGTTTCTTTGTTACCTTTGTATTGTATCTAATACTAATTGCCAAGTTTTTAATAGTTTAAGGATCATTGATTGTATTACCGTTTGATTATTGGCACGTGCCATCGAACTCACTCTTTATTGACAGAAAATATTAAATAACGAATACATTTATTACTATTAGAGGAAGAAGAAGACGAAGAAGAATTATTTGCTATAGTGCAACTTGAATAAACAAATAAATACATAATTATTTTATATTAGATAAAATTGTTATTAAAATGAAAGAAAGGATTAACGCATTTACAAGGATATATACTCGATGCTGAACTTAAATTAGGTTGTATTGTTTTAACGAAAAGTTCTATGAGGATCTGGAGAGGGTCCTTTATTTCTGTGTTCTTTATTTTTTTATGCCGATTTTCTCTATTTTTTAAACTTTTTGTCTATTATTATCAATTCTTTATATTCAAACACCTTATTATTCTCTATTCTTTATTTTTTATCCATTTTCTCTATTCTTTATATTTATTGCCAATCATTCTCTATTCTGTAAACCCCACCCCTATCAACATCTTCTTCTTTCCGATGGTATGTTATTTATAGTTTTATTGTCTCGTCACGGTCTAAGTGCAGTTTTCAGAATATTAACTGCACTCGGAGACATGGTACCCTGATGCGGCCTTGGTGACTACGCATCACTATACGAAATAAAAGCAAAAAAAAAAAAAAAAGACGGTTGTCCAAATATAAAAAGAATAACACGCACGGGGAATGATTACTAAATGCCACGAAGTTTTAGAGGAAAGTATCGAAAGATAACGAAAGGAACGATTTAAATTATCTGCCATAAAACATATTTGTATTTACGTTGATCATTCCCGATGAAGTTAAATCCAGAAACGTGCTTCAGACGCATGAAATTTATAAGGTGTTTTCACTCTTTTGTTAATGTTATGGCTGTGTTTGGATATACGCCTAAGGCAGCCTATGGTTACCCATAGGTATCTTTGGGTACCCATGGTTTGATATTTTGATATATAGTGTAGTCGCACTATCTGGGGCGTAAATAAATAGTAGACTATGTAGGGTTCTGGATAGTTTTTATTATCGTGAAGCATCAAATGAAACCCTGTAATATAATATCACATTTAATAACAACGTATATAAACTAATTCTTTTAAAATATGTACTATATCAATATGATAAATTTACGTAATCTGTGTACTTACAAAAATTAACCAATTAACTGTAAAATACGTCACAGTTTATGAAATTAACAAAATGCACAATTAAACCTTATCTTATCAAAATATTACTTCCTGTGACATTCGAAACAGAATTTAACTTGTCAAAAGAGCAAAATAGAAATATAGTTTCTCATTTAGCAATAACATTATAATATACGAATTAGCCGTTAAAACTATAAACAAACAGTCTAAGCAAAATAAGCATTAATAAAGCCAATAGCGAAAAGCAGTTAACTAATAAAGCTAAGCTAAGCTAAACAAAGCAAAATAACTAAGTTAATAAAATAATAAGCAACTACAACTGAAACACTCATTCTTACCTCGTATGAGGTACAAAGGTTATGCCTCAACGTATTACTACATCATATGCAGAACTCTGTCATAAAACCTGTATAACAAATACTAAATTATAGTTACTATGCACAGACTTTTATAGTACTTAAAATCTATTAATCTGAGACAAAAATGTTATAAAGACTCTGAAAAGTATTTATCAAGTTAACATTTTACTCATTTACTCTCGGACTCATTCTGCTCAAATATTCGCCATTCATTACGTTTATCTTTACACTTATTTATTTCCAGGCTTAAATTATGTAACTCAAATGTAAAATAATGTGCCTGTTATAAAAGTTACGTTAACCTTTTAAATAATTTACAACATTCATTCACCAATCAAACGATACACATTCTTACTACGAAGTCATGCTAAAATGGAAAGTTACTCGTGCGTGAAATACTGATTAATCCGGTAATAAAATTACGATGAAAATAAGATATAGACAGAATATCTAAAGAGATAAGTAAGCAAACTGACCTGAAATAATCGTGGAATTCCTCCAATACAAATAATACAAAATATGAAACAGCAAATACAGACTAAAGAAAATATACGAAACGTCTGTTCGGTTTGAACATCAATCCACAACTAACTATAGACTTCAATAGAAATAAACCGCCAAAAGATATATAACCAATGAAATAGCAGAAAGTGTGCGGTCAAATCAAGCGTAAAACACTGACCATCAAAATAGTAGAAGTGAGTAACAATCAAGACGAAACTAGTCAATCGTCAAAGTCTGTGAATATAAAATACGAAAAGTACAACTCATAATTAATTACAATCCGTAATTAATCTATTTGAAAACGAAAACACAAATATGAATTAGGAATAAAATCATCTTTATTTTAAAGTAAATTCAAATAAGAACTAAAATGCAAATTACAAAATCATATTAATATTTATTCAATCATGAATAAATACACGCTAGCACATACTCCTCCCTGATCTGAAATGACGTCCCGTCATTTGCTATGTGGAGTTTTAACAATATCTAAAATCGTCTTTGCTGCTTCTGATTGTAGATCTTCAAATAAGTTGGTCTCTGCCAATGATGTAATACACTGGATCCTCTGGTACCAATCCTTCTCTGTAACCAAACTAGCTGAATGCGATGTGTCATACTTACCTGACCGCATCCAAGCTGGTTGTCTCCTTTCCCTGGTAGACCGTCTAATAGTCGGAGAAGATGACGACGAACCGTCTTCAGGTGGATTCTCCTGCTGTTCTATGTCATTTCTACCATCTAAAGCGCTTCTCTGTTCTTCTTCGGAATCTGTCTCATCAACTGTTGCAACTGAATCAGCCTGAGAAAGGGCGTCCCCATCAGATTCTGAAGCTTCTGTCTCTAATATCTCATTTTGCTCTTCCTGCTGTGATGTTGAATCGGTAACGGATGAGTCACTGTCATCATCAGCATTCGGATGTATAATGACCAATTCCACTGACTCTTCATCAGAAGATTCGTTCTGCCTGTAGTCTTGAATTGGTACTGGTCTAACAGGTATCGTTACAGGTGGTACTATTGTTGGCTTTCTTTTTCTTGGTGTTGGTATTGGTTTGTTCTCTTCAGGTGTTTCTGTGATGAATCCAACAGGTAGTAAATGGTTCCTGTGCAAATTTCGTTTCTTTCCACCACCATGTTCTTTTTGCACTGTATAAACTGGAATGTCTTTGTTTGGTTGATCAAGAACACGGTAAGAATCCTTTTCCCATTTATAGGAGAGCTTGTGTCGTCCTTCAAATGCGTTGATTCGTACCAGTACTCTGTCTCCCTTCTGTATAGTTGCACCACGAACCTTGGTATCATAACCTCCTTTCTGTTTCAACTGGGATTTCTTCGACATCTCTGCTGCAGCCTTGTGTGCATACTCCAGTCTATCTTTAAGGTTGTTGATGTAGTCTTGATTCTTCGCTTCCTTCCTTAATCCAAATGCAATATCCACTGGCAATCTTGGATTTCTCCCAAACATCAAGAAGTATGGTGAGTAGCCTGTTGAATCGTGTCTGGTGCTGTTGTAACAATATACCAATGGTCCAACATAAGCCTTCCAGTTTCTCTTCTGTTCAACCTCCAGGGTTCCCAGCATACTCATTAACGTCCGGTTAAACCTCTCGCATTGTCCATTCCCTTGTGGGTGGTAACTGGTGGTGCGGGATTTTACCATTCCTGTTAAGGTACAGAGTTCCTTAATAAGCTTCGACTCAAACTGTGCTCCTTGGTCTGAGTGGAGTCTTTCAGGAAGTCCATAGTGAACGATGTAGTGGTTGTACAGTGCTTCAGCTGTTGTTCTTGCTGTCATATTCCTTGTTGGTATAGCTTGTGCAAACCTGGTAAAATGGTCTGTAATAACTAAGACATACTGTTGTCCTCCCTTCGATGGTTCCAAGGTTAGATAATCCACGCAAACAAGCTGTAACGGTGCGGTGGTCTGAATACTTACCAGCGGTGCTCTGTGATTAGGGATGGTTTTCCTCCGTAAACATCTGCCACAGTGTGATAGCCACTCCTCCACGTCTTTCGCCATACCCGGCCAATAAAAGCGGTCTCTGAGTAGTGAGAGAGTCCTATCTTTTCCCTGGTGTCCTATATCATTGTGGTATGCCTGTAAAATAGTGGTGATAAGTTGTGATGGTAATACAAGTTGTTTCTTCACTTCATCTTCACTGTTAACTACTCTGTATAGAATATCATCAATAATCTGTAGGTGGTTAAATTGTCTCTTCAATATCGGGTCTCCTTGATTCGGTTTCTGCTGTTTCTCGACCATCTCTATCCAACGTGTTATCATCTTGTCCTGTTGTTGAGCTTTCTTCCAATCTACGATGTCAGTGGTTGATGGTCCATTTAACACGTTGTCCTCTTCATCCTGAACTAAGTTGGGGTTGATGGCTAAACATTCTGCAAAAGGTGTTGGTACAACTGCACTGCAGATGGCACGTACAGAATCAATGTTGATGTCTGCTCTATCTTCTGCTACTGGTAGGCGACTGAGTCCATCGGCATCAGCGTTGGTTCTTCCAGGGCGGTACTTGATGTTAAAGTGGTAGCTGGCTAAGTCTGCTAACCAACGGTGACCTGTAGCATCCAGTTTTTCTGTTGTCAGAACATATGTGAGTGGGTTGTTATCTGTCCATACTGTAAATTGCTGTCCAAACAGGTAATCTTTAAACTTATCTGTAATGGCCCACTTCAATGCCAAAAACTCCAGTTTATGGGGCGGGTAGTTCTTCTCTGCTTTTGTAAGACCTCTGCTAGCATAGCTAATAACACGCTTTTCACCCTGCTGTTCCTGGTATAGGACTGCTCCTAATCCAATTCCTGAAGCATCTGTGTGCAACTCAAATGGTAAGGTTGAATCGGCATATCCTAATATAGGTGCTGATGTAAGAAGTCGCTTCAAGGTGGCAAAGGCTTTCTCTTGGTCTTGTCCCCAGTTCCATGCTATCTGCTTCTTGGTCTTACTTTTGTTTCCTTTCTTGCCTGTTGGTGATGGCATTAAATCAGTTAGTGGTCTACTAATCTGGCTGAAGTTCTTGATGAATCTTCTGTAGTAGCCTACAAACCCAAGAAATCGTCTGACATCCTCTGGCGATGTTGGTTTCGGCCAAGTAGTTACTTTGTCCGTCTTCTCTGGGTCAATCTCTTTTCCTGCTTCTGAAACTATGTGGCCCACAAACTTCACACGTCTCTTAAAGAAGGAACACTTCTTTGGCGCTAGCTTTAAGTTGACTTGCCTTATCCTCTCCATCACTAGCTTGAGGTTCTCCAGATGTTCTTCATACGTCTTCCCAAAAATGATAACGTCATCTATGAAAACACAGCATATCCGCAGATTGTAGTCAGCTAGGCAGTCCTCCATCATTCTCTGGTAATTGGCTGGGCTGTTGGTTAGACCAAACGGCATCCTGTTATACTCAAAGAAACCCAATGGACCGACTGTGAAGGCTGTTCTTTCTTTGTGTGGTTTATAGATCTCAATCTGATGGTATCCTGACTTCATGTCCACAACGGAGTAGTAGGTCGATCCTGCCAAACAATCCAATAGTTCCTCTATTCTGGGAAGAGCGTAGCTATCTTTTTTCGTGGCTTGGTTAAGTTTCCTGTAGTCCACACATAGGCGTAGGCTTGAGTCTTTCTTCCTAACTAGTACCACATTGGAAGCAAAAGGACTATGTGATGGTCGGATTATCCCCATATCTAGTAGCTGTCTCAAATGTGCCCTGACTTCATCATATGCTGTCGGTGGTATGTGGCGGTATCTCTCCTTGAATGGTTTGTCTTCCAGAAGGTCTATCCTGTGCTGTACTGTGTCAGTGTGACCCACATCATCATCCCTTTTGGAAAAGATATCCATGTAAGAACGGATAAGTGCGCGTCCTTCTTCAAACTGTTCATCAGTAAGATCACTCTGCGTAAACTCCATCTTGTCCATAATAGCTTCTGTTTCATCATCTGATGATGTTGTCTGTGGTGATTCGATGGTTACTGGCTGAATTTCACAAACTATAGCTCTTGGTGGTATACTGATGGTTCTGGTTGTTACGTTGGAAATTCTTATATTCACTGGTCCATTCTTTCGGTGTTGGTAGTTGATAAGTGTCGGTTCAATGTCCAAATCGTTGTAATTCTTGGCAAGTAATGATGACTGTAACATAGCTGGTGAATCATGGTACGGTATTTCTTTGTCAAGGTAGCCGGTTAATGTGATATATGAATTTGGTGGTACTGTTATAGACTTGATCTCTCCACTTCTGATAATTCCAAGACGGTTGCTGTTCTTCGTAAGTTGTTTCTCTCTAAGTATAATACATCTTAGTGCTAGGTACCATGGTGTAGTCAAGCTGCTTTCCTGTAAAAATCTTTCTCCTATACTTACCTTTAGTGTATCTATGATGGTTGAAAGTGTGTTGGTTCCTAATAGCAGCGGTACCTGTTTGTTGTATCTACTGTCTGGTATAACTAGAAGTATACATGGGTAATCCTGATGTTGACCTGGTATCTGTATGCAAGTTTCAGTATAACCAAGGTATGGTAACTGCTGCCCATCTGCACACTCTATATCCAGCAAGGTTTTAATCTCCATTAATGGTGTCTGTATATGTTGGTTGAAGAAAGATTGGCAGACGGTTGAAACTGTTGAGCCGGTATCTAATAAGGCTGATATTTCCATACCATTTATATTCATCTTTACTTCTGTTGGCTGGCCAAAGAGTCCTGGTGGTGTCTTTACCTGACTGACTTTGGGAACCTTGCTGCTCTGTAAACCTATGGATGTTCCCCCTGCATAGGCTTGTTGGAGTTTAAATGCTGTCGACTATGGTCCATTCTAACCTTGCATCCTATCTTCAGATGTCCTGTCTGTCCACATCTCCAGCATTGGTATTCTCTGTCTGGGTTATCTCTGCCTCCTCTATAGTTGTTCTGTCCTCTACCTCTATTTCCTCCTCTACCTCTATATTGTTGTTGCTGTTGTCTAAACTGTGGTTGTTGTTGCCATGGTGATGACTGATTGGGTTGCTGCCATTGACTTGGCTGACTTGGTGGTTGCCATGGTGATGGTTGTGTAGGTTGTTGCTGATGGTTCCATGGTGCTTGCTCCCATCTTTTGTCATTCGAATCCAGTCTGGTATGGATCTGATTAATCAAACCTTTGATTTCTTGTAGACTTTCATCCTCAGGTTGGGTTGTAATAGCCTTGCTTATCTGTGTCTTGGTATCTGTTTGTATCGTTTCACTTCTGCTGCTATGGTCGCTCTCTATCTGCCTTAAAGCTACTCGTAGTCCATCAAAATCTCCAATGGTATCATATTTATGTCCTGATATATCCTTCAGATGTGGTTTCAATCCTGTCCAAATCATTGCATGAAGCATGTTATCCACATCCTGTCTGCGTACAAGTCCTCTATCTACTGCTTTTCCAATAATTCCTTCCAGTCTACAGCTCCATGCTGTTACACTTTCAGTTGTAGTTGCTTATTATTTTATTAACTTAGTTATTTTGCTTTGTTTAGCTTAGCTTAGCTTTATTAGTTAACTGCTTTTCGCTATTGGCTTTATTAATGCTTATTTTGCTTAGACTGTTTGTTTATAGTTTTAACGGCTAATTCGTATATTATAATGTTATTGCTAAATGAGAAACTATATTTCTATTTTGTTCTTTTGACAAGTTAAATTCTGTTTCGAATGTCACAGGAAGTAATATTTTGATAAGATAAGGTTTAATTGTGCATTTTGTTAATTTCATAAATTTCCCTACGTGGGCGCCAAAATGTAGTCGCACTATCTGGGGCGTAAATAAATAGTAGACTATGTAGGGTTCTGGATAGTTTTTATTATCGTGAAGCATCAAATGAAACCCTGTAATATAATATCACATTTAATAACAACGTATATAAACTAATTCTTTTAAAATATGTACTATATCAATATGATAAATTTACGTAATCTGTGTACTTACAAAAATTAACCAATTAACTGTAAAATACGTCACAGTTTATGAAATTAACAAAATGCACAATTAAACCTTATCTTATCAAAATATTACTTCCTGTGACATTCGAAACAGAATTTAACTTGTCAAAAGAGCAAAATAGAAATATAGTTTCTCATTTAGCAATAACATTATAATATACGAATTAGCCGTTAAAACTATAAACAAACAGTCTAAGCAAAATAAGCATTAATAAAGCCAATAGCGAAAAGCAGTTAACTAATAAAGCTAAGCTAAGCTAAACAAAGCAAAATAACTAAGTTAATAAAATAATAAGCAACTACAACTGAAACACTCATTCTTACCTCGTATAAGGTACAAAGGTTATGCCTCAACGTATTACTACATCATATGCAGAACTCTGTCATAAAACCTGTATAACAAATACTAAATTATAGTTACTATGCACAGACTTTTATAGTACTTAAAATCTATTAATCTGAGACAAAAATGTTATAAAGACTCTGAAAAGTATTTATCAAGTTAACATTTTACTCATTTACTCTCGGACTCATTCTGCTCAAATATTCGCCATTCATTACGTTTATCTTTACACTTATTTATTTCCAGGCTTAAATTATGTAACTCAAATGTAAAATAATGTGCCTGTTATAAAAGTTACGTTAACCTTTTAAATAATTTACAACATTCATTCACCAATCAAACGATACACATTCTTACTACGAAGTCATGCTAAAATGGAAAGTTACTCGTGCGTGAAATACTGATTAATCCGGTAATAAAATTACGATGAAAATAAGATATAGACAGAATATCTAAAGAGATAAGTAAGCAAACTGACCTGAAATAATCGTGGAATTCCTCCAATACAAATAATACAAAATATGAAACAGCAAATACAGACTAAAGAAAATATACGAAACGTCTGTTCGGTTTGAACATCAATCCACAATTAACTATAGACTTCAATAGAAATAAACCGCCAAAAGATATATAACCAATGAAATAGCAGAAAGTGTGCGGTCAAATCAAGCGTAAAACACTGACCATCAAAATAGTAGAAGTGAGTAACAATCAAGACGAAACTAGTCAATCGTCAAAGTCTGTGAATATAAAATACGAATAGTACAACTCATAATTAATTACAATCCGTAATTAATCTATTTGAAAACGAAAACACAAATATGAATTAGGAATAAAATCATCTTTATTTTAAAGTAAATTCAAATAAGAACTAAAATGCAAATTACAAAATCATATTAATATTTATTCAATCATGAATAAATACACGCTAGCACATAGAATATCAAACCAAAGGAACCTTTGGATAACCATAGGCCACCTCTGGCGTATATCCAAACACAGCCTATGTTTAAAATTTGCAATTACTTCTGTTCAACGAATAAGTAGATAAATACATAAATTAACATCAGAAAATAAAAAATAAAATAAAATCATAAACATTTATAGGCGATTAATTTATTTCCTCAACAAAACAAAATCACTAATCTCTTAAAAAAGACCAACAGAAATAAAAAGTCAACCAATGATTTTATGTTTATTTATTAAAAATATACGTTTTTCATTCTAGCATTTATATTGTACATATTTTGTAATTAAAATGTATAATCCACATGAAGGGGCGTAACTCCTATTATCATTCTAACGCACTAAACGGATCTTAACCCGATCTGAAAATTTTGAACATTATTTTTTACGTTTGGTCTGAATTCGTCTAAAACCGTCTTAACATATCTTGTTTAACAGCTAGAGCCTTCTGTCTTGTTTATCTTGACATGAATGAACGGACTGAACACGACATATCTGATCAACGTCTGAAAGTCTTAAAAAGTCTTAACGTTTTTCCCTAGCGGTAAATTCAGTCGATTCAGACTTGCTCAGACCAAAATGACCGTTTCAGACTGAAATCTTGCTACTAGTGATATGATGTATTTGAGATAATTTTTGTAGTTGGATTGCTGTCTCATTGAAAAATAACACACATACGTACTTTAATATGGTAAACACGTAGATGTAATGCTGTGAGAAATAATATATGGCTTAATTTTCTTTCAGTTATTTTGGTTGTTGGGTTGCTGTCTCATTGATATGTTTGTACCTCACATCTCCTTTTACGCATGTTTAACATATTTTTTATGTTCGAAGTGAAATATTTTAGAGTTTACAGTAGTAGTTGTAAAGCAGTGTTACGAAAGACAATAAATAAAAAGACATGTATGTATTTCATTTTTTTAAATATCATTCATGTTCAAACAACAGTTACATGAAGATCATGTGGAAATAATTTAAATAATCATTACATTTCATGTGTGAACAGACACAAAAGTAAATTTCACAGTGTCAACAATTTAAAGATTTCTCCTTCAAGGCTTGTCTTAGACTGGATGATGGTTGAGATTTTGCTTGTTTGGTCAGTTTATTTCGTTCTATACGAGTAGCAACAAAGCCATGGATGGTTAAAAACAAATGAATGATGTCTTCAGTTATAGCTGACACAATATCTGCAGTTTCACCTTGCATAAGGATGTCACAATAATGTTTCACCATGAACGCTTCCATCGTAGCTTCTTTTAAAGGATCAATAAGAAGCGAACTAGCACTGTATGAAGGTTGTACTGTTTTACGAATAACTGTCTCTAATTCACGAATTAATAAAAATAGGGAATCTGATGGTTTCTGAAGGCCACCACGGTCTTGCGTCTTGTACCACTTGTCATATGTTTTCACAAAGTTAACAGAAGAGGAATTGTCTGTAAATTTATTAATGACGGACAACTTCTTAGTAGAGTACCTGGTGTATCTCTTCTGTAGGGCACGAATGGTGTAACCAGCAATATAATACAGAATGCTTTGGTCATTTTCGGTTAACTTTTGCTGATCTGTTGTTGATTTATGTACAGCTGTCATTGTCTGAACTTTAAAAATTTCACCAACAATATCTTCATGTACCATCTGTAGATAAAGTTAATAGAGTTTAATGAATGAGATGGACAATGTGAGCCAAAAGTCTTTATTAATTCTGGATTAACTCTACTTATATGTAAACGGCGAAACATCTGCTCTCTGTCACATGAGGAAGATATGTTGCTTGTTGGTACAACAAAAATATGTTGGAAATATTTCAACAAAATGTCTTGCACTAGTGCTGAATTGGTCACAAATTTGCATATGTCGGTAATTCTGTCATTGATAGTAAATGGATCTTTAGCAATGTTAGACAAACTGGACTGCAAAGCTGTAGGGAATATTTCAGCAAATGAACTTTCATTTAAAGAGTCACGGACCGTGCTAGGTAGTTTACTATCTGCATGTGTGCGATGGTCTGTTGCTCTCAGATTTTGTCCATGTTGTTTCTGGACATGACCACGGAAGCCTGAAATTGTTTTCAGAGTCTTTTTGCACACAGGGCAACTGTAAGATGGTTTACTACATGCATCTGGTACAGGTTCAGACTTTTTCTTTTTAGCATTGTAATATTCTTCATTACTGTCACTTGGTTCTGGATCATACTCAGTATATTCACCTAACAAAAGATCAAGGTCAATATCTTGGTCCCAGGATAAAAAATCTGACATGGTTGTAATATTGAATGATAATTTTAACTGAAAGTTGATAAAGAAATCTCCCATTTTATAATATATCTTAGCTTGTTCTGATATTGAGATCAAAGACTTCATTTGATTAATCATCTTAATTTTTTTTTTTTTATTTAAATGTAATGTCTTAGATTAAAGGTTGTAAATTATTTAATTATATATATTCTTTACCTAATTAATCTAATCACCACAAAAATATATTCCAATTACAAGCAGTTCCTTGCTTAATTGAATAACAAAGAACTATTTAAAAAAAATTATCCGTATTTATAAAAACAAAAAGTCAAACAACAAGCTGCGACAATCAAATAATTATTTCATCTACCTCTTTGAGTAAATGATCATCAAGATGATAATATTGGACTATAAAAACTGCGGTCACATGAGGGGGAATATTCAACTTTAATCTTTTTCCGGCATGAATATAAAATTTACAAACTAAAGTCTCAACAAAATATCGTAAATAGATCGTAGCTTACCATAAAGAAAGCAAAATAAGTGTGTGTGTTCATAACGTTGTCAACCAAGCGATATAACCGGATATTTACACATACAGGCGAGTATCAATATATAGTGGCGAGTACGCAACATCTCACGATACGCGAGAAGTGTCGATATACCGCGAGATTCCAATCTTTCTCACTATACAAATCCTTGGTTACAGGGACTGTAAGTAATGATAATAAAACATATTTGGAGTTGAGAGTTATTTCTCATCTTTATTGAAAATATCTTTCAGTCAGTGGAGTGTAACAGGGAAGGTCAAGAGAAGCTTGGAATCTTGATGTTTTTTGTAACAAGCAAAATTTGATGAATAGAAATATAATGTTGTTAAAAAAAATATAATGAAAACAAAAATATAAACTTTAAGAAAATGTGTATTCAGTTTCTTAAATGCATTAATATTATATTTGAATCATCAAATTTCAAATCTCCTGTTATCGATTTTGTGCTATAAAATTTACGTCTATCAGACACTTTTTACTCTTTATCTTTGTCTCACTAGTAGATATTTACAATAACGAGTACGACTACAAATCATACAGGTAAGCTATAGGGGTGATCTCAAAATAATGTGTTTGTTAATTAATTTTACCGTGCTCAAACTTTGTTTTGTGATAGGACAAAACCATTTATCAAATTAATTTACTTTTTTTTACTGATTGGTAAAAGGTGCGCTTTTTCGTTTAAGAATTTAAAAACTTTCACAACAAAAATTTAATGCTCCAGTTATATGATAATTTATATCGTTTACATAAAAAAAAAAAAAATATTTTCAAGTTTAAAAAATGGTCCTTAATCATGACGAATTATTTAAAAGGGAATTGGATAATACTATTGTTCAGTTTTTTTAAATCTATTTTTTGTTTTGTTTCCACTGTGTATAGTCTTGGAGAATTTTATTATATCAAATCTTTTTGGGTTGATATATTTGGTTGAGTTTTGTTTAGCTGCGATTGAATTGTAATGCATACCTGTTCGCATTAATTTTGATGAGAATAAAAGAACAGAGTTCCAATGTCCCCCGCGTTGCACATAATTTATCTCTCCTAGGGCAATACCAAATTTTATAAATACATGGAAAAAATGGTACACAGAAGAAAACTTACAATACAATTTTCTATAGAATTTATATTTCTAAGAGTAACATCTCTTTTAAAAATAGCTGATCGACACTGATTTTCGAAGTGTCCGAGATATTCCTGAAATAAACTTTTTTTTTTTCTTTTGAATCTTTTTTTTTTTTTGAATAGACATTAAGTTTTCTGTATGATTGTTTGACGGTTGCCACACTTGGAGCAGGATCTGCTTACTTTTCCGGAGCAACTGAGATACATACCCGTTATTTTTGTGGGGTTCGTGTTGTTCAGTCTTTAGTTTTCTATGTTATGTTTTGTATACTGTTGTTTGTCTTTTGGTCTTTTTCATTTTTTGTAATGGCGTTGTCATTTTATTTTTCGACTTATGAATGTCCCTTTAGTATCTTTCGCTAATCCTTGACTTTTCGCAATTTGTTCTTCCAGGAAAAAAAACCAATTAACACATATACACGATGTACAATACAAAACTCATTCTTTCAAGGAGAAAAGGGATTAGGTTAAATGCATATGTTTTATATGTGAAGATATTTCCTTTTTGATAAATGTAATAAATAAATAAGACTTGCTGTTTTCATAATTTTGACATCATTGAACCAAAACAATCATATCACTTTCAGATTAAACAAATCAACTTCGAGGCTTTTAACCAATTTTGAAAACTGTTTTGTAAGAAGTTGTAACATATTTTCATGGTTACTGCGAACCAATTGGATTAAAGATTTTTTCTTTCTTTTTTTCTTTTTTCTTGTAGCTTCAAGATTTACACGCGCATCATAAATATTATCTGCAGTTATGGCTGCAGCACTATCTTTGGCAATTTCTTCAGCTTTCGCTGTAGCATCGCTTGCATTTATATCTCCATTGTCAGGCTCATTATCAATTTTTGGAAGTTCAGGTTCCTCTACTGTTTATACAGGAGTAGGTGGTTCCTGATCCGCGTCAAGAGAAATAGGTTGAGTTATTTCATCAGCCAAACATGACAAACACCAGACATCAGATAACCAGAAAGCCGGAACACAAAAAAGAGAAAGTGTAGGAGGCTCAACAGACTCATTGCAGAATACCGAGTCTCAGTTGAACATGTTATTGGCGAATTGAAATTCTATAAAGTCATTGGGGTTCGTTGGAGGCTACCTCGTCACACACTTAACAACATAGTTAAAGTTTGTGGTAGTCATTGTTTTGTTAATCGCTGAAAACAACTTGTCAATTAATACTATAATAATTAAAGTACAATGGTTACAATAGTTTTATTATTTTGAGATCGCCCCCGTCATTTAACATGTCTTACTCTGACACGTATTCGGACTTAGGTCGGAGTTATACACTTATTGTAAATCTCTAGTTGCCCTACAGCTTTTGGTACTTATCTAAGAACTCAAAGACAGCTGTCACTGTGGAACACAGTTTGATATACAATGTACGGCTCTATGAGGGAAACATATATTAAATAGATCAGAAAACGTCTGGTGGAGCAAAACCAATGCATAAATTCAATGTAAAAAGCACTGTCAAACATACTAACACTAATAAATTAATTACCGGCAACACTGATATGTGTCCACACTTGTGAGAAATAAAATATGTTAACAGTAAAACCATGCTCAAATTTAAGTTTTGAACTTAAATGTTAATGCTGCTCTTCAAATTGGTTTGTGAGTAGAAATTGTATCGAGATTCGGAAACTGGAATATATAAAGAAAGAACGTGCATATAGCTGCAGGTAAGATATATAGTATAAGAGTGGACACAACAAGAACAGATGCACGGTCAGCTACATTGACGCTTGCAGATGTGCGCATGACAAAATTAGAAATTTTCTTGTGTTTATTTTGTTTTTAAATGCTACAAAATGAGGAATTTTTTTTTATCGTCAACTTTTTGTTTAATGTACCATTAATTTCTAACACGATATAAACTATGTCCTCTAAAATCTGAAGGAATATTTCAGTATGTATGCCATTTTTTTTGTTATGTCAACATGTGCGTAATGGGTTTTAATTTCATTATTGTAGATAAGATCAAAAACAAGGAAGTTGTACATTTATTGAGAAGATGTCGGATTTCCTTTTTGCCTTGTGTAAATGTTACTTTGTGAACATTTTGTGGATTCGTAAGTACACATAGATAATATTTACAAATCTTTCAAATTGAACATTCTATGAATCGTAGAAATCAGTAATAAATCGAATATAAATCGATTCAATATATGTTGATGATAACCGACTTATATTTCATTTCTCTCCGTGTATACAGGAATTCTCTAACGCCACAAACTCGATCATAGCTTTCTCTATGTTTTTATTCGGGGCGTTAGTTTGGAAGAAAAATAGATATAAAACAGAAGACTTGTGACATTTTCCGTGTTTAAACAAAGTACATTTGTTTGTATGAAAAGGTTTAAACATCGATCATTTCCCCAGCATATTTAAGATTTATTGAAAACGTTTGAACACGACGCCGAACCTTTTGCGAATCCCATGTTATATTTTTGATATTTAGTGTGATGAATATCCATTTGAAATTTAGAATGAAAACATGGTTCGCTCTTTTATTGATATTCTTTTTTTCATTACGTAATGTCAGGTCACACACTTTCACACGTATAGGAAATTTAAAAAGAAGATACATATATATAGGCCGAATTTTCTCTCTTAAATATGAAACACGGAAAATATTGTTATTTTTTTTTCTCGAGAAAAAGTCAATTATGTTTACCATCTTTTTCCCTGTGTAAACATGTGTGTCAGTTTCTTACGATTATGACCCAAGCAGAGCTTAAGATAAACAGGACTACGGACGCTTTTTACGAATAGGGTTATTCCTGCATTCAATGAGTTCATTGGCGATTTATCGTACACCTGGTGACCTAATTACCTGTGTTTTTGTATATACATGTATATACAATTCACAAACATTATATTCAAGAAAGAGCTAATTATGTCCCAAAATACTGAATTTAAATCAATTGGCTACGAATTAACTTTATTTTATGGTTTTAGATAACTATTAAGATACATTATCAAAAGAAGTTAAATATTTATTAGGACGGTTTCGAATTTTCTATTGGCCCTGTAAATATTTTACTATTTGTTACTCTATGAATTCATGAGTATGTTTATATAACAAAGCACAAACCTTTCAAATCGAATATAATTTGTTGCATTGAGATCAGTAATTGACCGTTTTTCAATCGATTCATTATATGATTTGAATGTTAATGATAACCAACAAGGTCTTTGCTGTCCGCATAGACAAAATTGATCAAATACAACAGGGTCTTACTTTAAACAGTATAATATAGAAAAGAAAAAAAAAGCATAGAGAATTCTCCATTTTAGAACTAATTGAAACAAATAATATTGTACCACAATAACTGAACATTCAGCAACAGATCTATATTAAATATAGTAATTTCATTAACACTTTCAACGCCACGATTTTAAGAACGAACGTCTTAAGTATAGAGTATTAATAAGTAACATATGTACAAGACCTAAAGAAAATCCGACATCGTATAAACAAATATTTAACTTGAGGATATAATTTAGTTGTAAAACGTGTGTCTCATCCTTTTGTTTAGTTTCTCCTGAACAATAAAATATGTTAAAACTATCAACGTCGAGTCGCTCGCGGAATTTATCTTTTACGTTGTGCAAAACAATCATAAAATGTCGTTAAACTACGTTTTCTGATGTCACATCTGTCATTATCACATTAAACTGTTAATCTTTTGAATTTATAGGTTCCTAGAATATATGTTATAATTAGTATTCAATTACTTATTTCAGACTTTCTACAATTCTAACTCAACTTTTCCCGTATGTTCGTGATTATCGTTCATCGTCAATTCTACGTGGGTATTGCGTTCATTTACAGTACGTGCGCTCATTGTTCGTCGTAACGAGTGTTCCGTTCAACGAGCGCTCATCCTTCTTCCATCCCTTATCTTGTAACGTGCGCTCGTTTTGCGTATATAGCTGGTCGTGTGACGTGCGGTCGTTGTTCGTTCATTTCAAATAGGGTAACATCAATCAGCCTACAATTTATTTTGCAACGTTTAACATGTTTAAAATATTAGTCTTATATAACAACTAAGTAATGATAATAATACATATTTGGAGTTGAGAGTTATTTCTCATCTCCATTGTCTTTTAAGCAAATATCTTTCAGTCAGTGGAGTGTAACGGGGTATATCAAGAGAAGCTTGGAATCTTGATGGTTTTTGTAACAAGCAAAATTTGATGAATAGAAATATAATGTTGTTAAAAAAAAAAGAATATATGTATATTATAAAAAAATGTGTATTCAGTTTTTTTTTTCGATCTCCTGTTATCGATTTTGTGCTATAAAATTCTATCAGACACCTCTTACTCTTTGTTTTTGTCTTACTAATTGCCTTAATTACAATCTGTTATTCCTAGTAACGGACTTCTGATAATATAAATATTCAAATTAAAACTCTTTCAGAGATTCCATTGGACATGTAATTTTTAATAACGTTCAACTTGAATCATTTCTCCAATATTGAACTATGCGTGATTTTTCATATATTTGGAAAAGTCGTATTCAACTTAGACTTTATCCCTTAGGTTTTGATAAATATAACAGACGTCCCTTAATTGCGCTTCACATTAGTCTCGTTTTTCGATAGTCAAATGTATATGAGGGTATTTCACCAAGAATAACAATATACAAGGTTGTCAAGTCTTGAAGCAGTAAATATGGATTGCGGATTAAGAAGTGAAATGTCATACTTTAATTCACACAGACGGTTTTAACATAAATACGTATTTTCTCCAGCAATAGCATTTTCAAATTCTAATCTTTATAGTTATTTCAACTTAATTAGTTAGTGGGAAATACTAACAAGTGGAGCAATACATTTAAAGGCGCTTTGTAGGTAAATCAAATATAAGATAAGGCAAGTATGTCTAGAATCCCATGAGAACTGTTTTAATTTAGGGTCCTAGTTCTAGTTCTTTTTACTTGCAATTGCGTTTCCATGTTTAGAATATAGTTTCATTAAATTAATCTTTCTTAAGTCTTTTTTTTTTTTAAATTTTACGATGTAATAAAACAAATACTATATTTGAAAAGAGAAATCCGACGACTTCAGATGGTAGCATATTGTTAAAACGTATATTTCATATGTTTTTTTTTATCATATTTAAATGCCCTAATATTGACGTCAAAAGTCTGACAATTGTTAAAATTAAGCACATGCACTTGTATCTAACAAACAAACATATACACCGTTAATTAAATTGTAAAGGTATGTAGAGTATTTTCTCAGAAACCAAAGCCTGTGAAATTAAGACACAATTAGTTACAATGTAACACAACTTTAACAAAAACAAGTACGCCAGACCAGTGTCTAAAAAAGACTGATCAGTAACGCTCGAAACAAAAAATGTTAAAAAGGCCAAATAAAGTACGAAATTGAAGAGCATTGCAGTAGCTGTAAGTAACTGCGAGTACTCTAATATCTGAACTTAATGTCTTTCTTATGGGGATGTCTAAATACCCTGCCACGTCCGGTTTGTGCTTTTGTTAGTTGTGTTTTCTGCTTTGTATCGATCTGATGAGTTTAGCCTTTTCGACTGATTTTTATAGTTTGTTCTTATGTTAAACTGTTACACCACTGTCCTAGGTTAGGGGCAAGGTTTGGCTCGCCAGCAAACATGTTTAACCCCACCACATTCTGTTTGTGCCTGTCTCAAGTCATGCGCTTGTAATTCAGGGTTGTTGTTTGTTGCTGT
The DNA here is from genome assembly GCF_021869535.1 of Mytilus californianus. NCBI lineage: Eukaryota > Metazoa > Mollusca > Bivalvia > Mytilida > Mytilidae > Mytilus > Mytilus californianus. Next base: position 88,933,989 of record NW_026262701.1, read on the forward strand.
AAATCATATTTGTTTTTCGTGAATTGTTTTGTACACAAACCAGGCCGTTATTTTTCTCGTTTGAATTGTTTTACATTTGTCATTTCGGTGCCTTTTATAGCTGACTGTGTGGTATGGGTTTTGCTCATTGTTGCAGGCCGTACGGTGACCTATAATTGTTAACGTCTATCTCATTTGGTCTCTAGTGGGGAATTTTCCCATTGGCAATCATACCAACAGATAGTTAATAATTATGATCATATCAATGAAAATTCATGTCCACACAAAAGTGCTGACTGCTGGGCTAGTGATACCCACGGGGAATAAACCCCTACCAGCAGTGGCTTAGACCCAGTGGTTGTAAACAAACTCATAATAGATACCAGGATTAAAATTTTGTACGCCAGACGCGCGTTTCGTCTACAAAAGATTCACCAGTGACGCTCGAAACAAAAATGTTAAAAAGGCCAAATAAAGTACGAAGTTGAAGAGCACTGAGGACCTAAAATTCCCAAAGGTTTTGCCAAATGCAGCTAAAATAATCTATTCAAATGATAACTATACAAGCATACCTTTTAAAATTAGGGACACAACCCTTTCGACGCGTTTAACTGATGAACGCCGAAGGAAGATGTCTAATGATCTATAACACATCTTTTGACAGGTAAATACATTTGCTATACTAGTATATTGACACTCTTTATTTCAAATATTAAATTTCGCACTCCGTAATATTTATATATCGATTCTCAATAATATCTATCAGATTTTGACTACACTTGCATGTACCAAAAATTGATTTAAAGTAGAAACCTAAATTTTCCTTGAAAAGTGTCAATGGAAGATATTTTATAACATTCTAGCTAATAAAGCTTAAATTATATATAATATTTACCGAAGCTGATATAAAACCAAGATTTATCTGTACAGACGGTATTAATTGGCACAAATGATTAAGAGCGCGCGATCGCGATGGTAGTGAACTGTATACATGATTGCGCATTTGTGATAATGACGATTTCAATACCTTCATAATGTTTAAATGAATATTATCATTTTAAAGATGTGATATTGTTGTCCGCAAAAAATTCTATTTTTATGAAGCTTCAGCATATCTTTTGAATAGTCTGAATGTTTCCGCTCTATAAAATCCCGCGAAAAATATACTAGTACGTTCTAGTATAGTTTTTATCAAAATTCGAAATTTTCCACTAGTACTAGTACTATTATAAAGTAACGTTTTTAACCAGAATATGTAAATTGTACTACTGTTTTAAGATATTTTTGTTTTATCTCAGATATCTATATTCAAAACTATCACCTGCTGTACATTACAAAATATCTAACACACGTATGATCAAACATCGACAATGACATTTTCGAACGATAACGTTCTCACTGTTTCCATATTTAAGCATCGTTATAGTCAAATGTTACGAAATCAAAACTATATCGACGGCATCTCTAATGAATTACAAATGTGGCATAGTATTGTTCTCTGGAAATATTAGAATAACTTCACCTTTCTATTTCTGATGATCTTTTATCATTAACTCTAATTTTGGTCGTCATAATTTTTCGCCTCCCGGCTTGTCAAACCACTCACTTAAAAATTATTTTTTGGTGCACCTTCGATAAGCACATATCTTTTTATTTAATAGTAACGGAAGGACAGAAAGTAATAATTTTACAAATGTTTGTATATGTAAAAGAACATTCTGGAAATAATTTTATTTATGAGATAAATTCATTTTACAGTTAAGAATAATGTTCTTTTGCATTTGCATTTATCAAATTTTAATTATAAGAAGAAATATTTCTTGACAACATAAAGCAAGCTCAGTTACAAGTCACTTTGGCAGCTGGTTTCCTAAACAGTTATTTGATCATTATCAATTTTTGACAATGTCTTTTATTTACAATGTTGTTTAATACATTATGTGTAAAAAAAAACAAAAAAAAAAACAAAAAATATTTAAAAATTATTTTTTTTTGCCAATTAAAGACATAATTATCACAAATCTGAAATGTGAGTTTTCTTTTTTCCATGATTTTCGGTCCTACGATCTAAGAGCAAAGACTGGTCGGCTCGAAGTCAAAATATTGTGCCAAGGAAAAGTGACATGTCCTCATTCGGAGTGTTACCTTGTGAACAAGCCCGTAAATATCGTGCTTAGCGTGTCGAATTAGTACGAAGCACGATTTATATTGGCATGTTCTCGTCCTGGTATGCATATAATATTTGCCACTGGACTTTAAACTCTATTTCAACATCATCGTCGTCATTTAATGATTCAAGGCACCATATATGATCATTATATTTTTTTAATAAGCCATAGTCTTCCATTTGATTTTGTGTTTCTGACATAACTATGTTAATTATGAATGAAAATATATGATTTATTGAAGTTGATTTGTAAAGAATGAAAATTAGTAATTCTGGATATGCTGCAAATTAAAAAAAATCAGTTTTCCGAATTTTTTTTCGGAAAATTAAAAAAAGTGGCATTTCATTGCGCCTCCTTGTGGACATTTTGAGCATTTACGCATTAAATTCCTTCAACGATTGAGAACAGTTAATGTACCCCTTCCCCCTGTTTAAAGAAATGGAAAAAAAGTTTTTCGCATCACCCTGTGTTTTACCGGAGGCTGATGTTGTTAATATAGAAGAGTAATGTTGATTTCCAAAAACATTAAATCTATTTGAAATTCATATAAGTAACTACAACATAACGAATATGAAACAAAAAGTTGCTCAGGGTAGCGGTACTAACACTTTCAAGAAGCTTCTTTCCAATTTAAAAAAAAAATAATTCCAGAAGGGTCGACATAGTTATTCAAGTTGTAAAATCTGTAATCACTGGATGTACCTACATGTAAATGTTGAGTACAAATAATTAACTAATTATATTTATCATGGTTTTTAATTTTATCTTAATTTCTATGAAGTGAAGAAGCTTTAAACCTTAAAGTTTCCTGAAACTCAATGATAGTTTGAAAAGGTTTATTGATTTTTTTAACTTTAGTCCTAGACTGTATGATCTGTTTCTAATGTAAATACGAACAAATTTAAGTCCATTTTTTAGTATAACATGTTTGATATTGGAAAAGGAAATACAATTCTAAAAATGTGTTCTTCATTTTGGAGAAACTTCGATTTAAGTTTCATAAAATCCATAAATGTTTGACAAAGTTAGGCTTAAAATATAATACGTGTGTCTCCACTAACATGCTAGAAAAAATACGGTCGGTAGATACGCAAATGTTTAAAAAAAAAAGTTCTGACAAAAAGCGTAGGCACTAAAATCTAGGGTTGGTAGGGTAGTAAGAAAAATTAAACAAATTATTTTCTGCATGAGAGTTTTTTCCATTAAATTTAACTAGAACACACCCGCAAAATTGCGGGCATTTAGAGCGTGGTTGAAAGTATGTAAACTGTTGTAGGATGAATTTAAAATTTTTTTTTTATGATTGGAGAATTTCAGGAAAGGTATCAAAAGTCATAGGTACTTGGTGACAGGACAATTTTTTTAGCCCTCCCCTTTTTTCCAAAGTCCGTTATTTTTTGTTTTCTGTTAATTTCAATTATTTTCGCGTTTTTCTGTATACTATGAAAATTCATATACTATAAATAAAGTGTATTTGCTATTTGCTATCAATTCCAAGTTTACTATCCACGGCGGTCACTGATATTATATAGAGACTCTCTATATCAGTGACCGCCGTGGATAGTAAACTTGGAATTGATAGTAAATAGCAAAAACACTTTATTTATAGTATATGTATGAACATAGTATACAGAAAAACGCGAAAATAATTGTCCTGTCGCTAAGTACTTATGAAAATTATGTGTAATTTTAAAACGGTCCTAAACGGAAGTCTTGTCAATGACTTAAAAGTCCGTCCGATGACGGAAACAATATCCGGACGCCTTTATTTTCGTTTTCCTCCCAAAATAACCCAAACTGAATAATCATAAGTGAGGATGACAAATGCGACTATGCATGGTACCTATAGAACACAGAGGCATGATGATTAATTTATTGTGGAAGGAAGAGAAGCGACACACAAAATGAGGTCTCATTTCATAGTATAGATGTATAGTTCTTATAAAAGTTTAAGCGACACAAAACATTTAGAGGTTTGATGCTTGCATGGTGTGAAAATATAATAAAAAAAAACACCCATAAACCCCTCAAAGTAAAGTAGTCGTCCCCTAAAGTATAGATATTGTGTCAAATATGACTGTTAAAAATCTTATAATTCTGGAATACCATATCAGAAGTTTTCTTTATCTCAAGCAAATCTACCTCCACCAATCCTAATAACAACATACAATGTGTATTATTTGATCCAAGCACAATAAATGATATTGTTTACCTATTACTCTAAGACCCATTCTGGTTTGAAGATTTGACACGCATTAACATTTCTGTAATATAGGATTAGAAACCAATAAAACTATTCGTATTCGTATTCTAATCGGTTCATTCAACATATGCCCACATTTTGAAATTAAGGTATAAAATTGTATGAAAAAATGTTGGCATAGGTTGAATAATTTACAAACGGATTAAGTGTTGTATACACACAAAGTGATTAGATGTAATCAATTTACAACCAGTTTAAATTTAGCATTTTTAAAGGTGTACTCTAAACTACCAGCAATTTTGTAATTAATAAATGTGATTTTTTTGGTTTGGTGATTTCTAATGAAATAGTTGTAGATACATAGGTTTAATATATTTTTATCAAATGTGGGCATAGGTTGAAGACACCTTCTAATTACATGTAGTTAATAAAACTGTTTGAAAATTGACATTACACGTATTTGTAAATATTTACACATCCGTCGATAAGTTCTTATAAATCGCGTGGTTGAAGCTGAAAATCAGAAATAAAGGAAAAATTGGCAAAAGAAAAGAAAAAATAAGTAGTAACTATTGAATATTAACGGAAATAAGACCTATTTGTTTTTTTTTTTATCATGTTAACGTCATTTCTATTTCTTTCTTTGTAATCTTGTGAAAGATAAATAATATTACTATTTCAACCGATTATTAATTTCAAATAGAGAAAATAACATCGTTTATCTTACTCATATTCTTTTAATATAGAAATAAGAAGATGTGGTATGATTGCCAATGAGACAACTCTCCACATGAGACCAACTGACACAGAAATTAACAATTATAGGTCACCGTACAGCCTTCAACAATAACACATAGTCAGCTATAAAAGGCCCCGAAATGACAAATGTAAAACAATTCAAACGAGAAAACTAACGGCCTGATTTATCTACAAAATAACGAAACGAAAAACAAATATGATATACAGCAACAAACGACAACCACTGAATTACAGGCTCCTGACTTGGGACAGGCACATACGGAATGTGGCGGGGTTAAACTAGTTTGAAGGCGCGCCAACCCTCCCCTAACATGGGACACTGGTGTAACAGTACAACATAAGAACAAACTATAAAAATCAGTTGAAAAGGGCTTAACACATCAAATAGATACAAAGCAAAAATACATTTAACAAAACACAGAGTGGACGTGGCAGGGTACTTATACATCCCCACAACAAAAAGACACTAAGTACAGATCTGAGAGTACTCGCAGTTAATGACAGCTAGTTCAAAGCCAATAACAACTAATAAATAAATCATGCATCTGAGACTAAAATATCAATCAGTACACATCCAACATCCAATGGATTTAGTGTAAAGACGTCATTAACAGTCAGAGAAATAACATGACCTTGTGCAATAGCAAGATACAGGTATCGACGGATTGTAGAGCCATGAATGTGAATATGTATATAAACATAATATTTAGTTTGACACAAAAAGGAGGTTTAGCTAGGATTCCAGGCTACTGAATTAATCGGATTAAGTGATACTAGATTACAGAATAAAATATGATTGCAAGGGAGGAGGTAACATAATTATATTTCGCTGATCTCAACTCGATCGATAATCAATATCAAATCAATATTGCAGTCTAGATATAAATATACATATGCAATTGTTTGCACCTGTCCTAAGTCAGGAATCTGATGTTCAGTAGTTGTCGTTTGTTGGTGTGGTTCATAAGTGTTTCTCGTTTCTCGTTTTTTATATAGATTAGACCGTTGGTTTTCCCGTTTGAATGGTTTTACACTAGTAATATATATATATATATGTATATTACATCAGAATTGTAGAAAAGTATGCTCAATAAGAAATAAGTGTTTAAGATGTTAAAAATTTAATTGTGAAGCGATGACCTACAGGCTATTAATTTCTGCATTCATCATTTAATGATTCTCAGCATGCATTTGAATCTATGTCACTTCTAACCGCAACTAGCTAGAAAAAATACTTTTTTTGTAATGAAGGTATATAAATATTAGTTTTTCTTACTTGTCTCCATATTGTTTGGGAAAATGGAGAAATGTTGTTACCTTCTTCACAAAAAAATAATTCACCTCGAATAAACCTTGTTGCCACATCAGAATGTGCGACACTTGAACTATTGAAGTTAAACAACAATATTTTTTCCTTTGTGGCGACAAAATCTTACAGGATGGCAGAAAACTAGATATAAAGTGTACTATAATAAAGAATCCAAAGAATTATTTCAAGTATAAAATGATAAGCATTCGTACACGTATCCCTATCTGTCCTCAGGGCTCCTAACTGTATTTACATTTTACAGCAGAGGTAAATGGGAAAAAGTCCCAAATTTGGTTGAAAATTTTACCTAAAAGTCTACAAAAGACTCATCATGATCAGCGAGGCTCGAATTAAAAAGTTGCAATGCCAAATAAATTAGGAACGTGAAGAACATTAAGGACGTGTAATGTACAATTTGGAACATGTACAAAATTTGAGGGAAGAGAAGAGGTAACAGAAAACTTGTGTGAAATTTCATAACATTTTATATCATAGATATAGTTGCTAATCATTTAACTAAGATTTGTAATAGTTCAACATTTTTTTTATCAAATAACTGTTTGAAAGAATATGCATTAATTTATACATTTACAACTTTCTTGGTTCTGTATAAATAATCATGATGGCTTCTTTTCACTGTTCTACATATTGTAATCATCATTTTTTTTTTTCTGAATTAACTAATACAGTTAAAATGTTTTTATGGGATGACGTATTTCAATCATTTATCTATTTCGTCAATTGCCAACAGTTTGGGCATAGTATAAAACTGTGACAATATGGTAGAAAAAGGAACATGTTGATCTTATAGGTTGCACTTCTATAAATATAGACAATGCAATTTCCCATAGGAACTCCTTTTACGGCTAAAACTGTGCCACTTTTACTATGAAGTTTCGTAAAGAATTATATCCTAGAACGGATAGTTCCTATGCACTACTATTTTTTTCAAAGGTCAAAATGTAGGGCTGTACTGTGCGGCATATTTTCAACATTTATATGCCCGAACTTCTAATAGTTTAAACTTATACTAAAATTCTGTACTACTCCTCCTTTGACTTTTGGTCTTCCTTGGAATTCAATTTAGCCGCTATCCATGTGTGTTTACACTGGTAACATTCCCAAGTTATGTCTCTACGAGATGAAACATAGAGATCATATCCGGGAACCAGTGGGTAAACAAAACAAAATATCTATGAATATTATATATCTCCCCAAAAGAGGCTTGGTTTGTTAAACAGCTGTATTTACAAAGTGCAACCTATAAAACAAAGATGTCTTAATATATTAGTTAAAAGATAAAAGATAAAAGAAATTAAGAACAATTAATTCTAAACAATTTTAATTTATCAAATTTACTATTTTTGAATTGTAGTTCTTCTTGTGGCTTTTCCTCTAAATTCTCATCGGAAAGTTCAATCGTCTACAGGCGAAATGTGTGACATGTTTTATATCGTTGAAGAACAAAATATGGATACCACCGCATAGAATAAGCAAGCATACAGCAATATTTGTATAACGGGTTATCAGATTCACCTGTGAACCTGGATCCCGAAGCTATGTTTTTCACACTAGGTCGATCACATAACTGCAATTATTTGATCAGAGCGAGTTTTGGAAATAGTATTATATGGTAATTACATCTAAAATTACTTCATACGCACATTTGAATCACTAAATTATATTTTTGAACTGTTTAATATCGTATCGCTTCTGTATTCGCCTTTGAGGTGAATTTGCAATGCAGATTAGTCGATTCGGTTCAAGCGTACACATAGAAAAATGTAACGAACGATAATTCAAGGAAAAAGAGATATTTTAGTGTCCTGTCCTCACAAACAACGTTATATTGCTGGGTCTTCCAAGCGCTCCATGAAACCTCTTTCTGAATTATTAACATAAATTTTAACAGCAATCAAAGCCGGGCTTCAAAGTTATTGTGAAACTACCTATTCTAGAGGTGGCGTGAATTAGATGTGCATACTAAAAAATTCCAAAGATCTTTCAGATTACATATATACAATCTAATTCTCTAAGACTCTTCCATCTTGCAATAGTATTAAAACATTTGACTTTTCTACACTTTAAACAAGTATTCTCAATTCCAAACTTAAAGACAAATAAAAAAAAAGGTGGTCCTGCTTTGTTTCATATTAAAGAATGGCCAACGTAGATACAAGTAAGGGAGGAATAAATCGTACCTTGTAAAAAAATCACTATAATTCAAACAAAAAATTCTCTGAAACTGACATTATCAAGATGCTTGATTTCTTGATTGATAACATATTTGTTACGTTTGGAGGACATTTCAACAAACAATTGGCATTCCCATGGGATCAAACTGTGCAACTCTTCTTGCCAAATTTTTCTTTTATTCATATGAGGGTGACTTCATACTGGAGCTAAAAAAGAAAAGAGGTTAGCAGTTATCCTTCAACTTTACTTTCCGCTATTAAGATGATGTTCTTTCACTAAATAATTCAATGTTTTGTGACTATGTTGAACGCACTTATCCCATCAGACTTGATAAAGGATATAACAGATACAGTTAAGTCAACCTCATATCTTGACTTACATCTAGAAATTGACAATGAGGGTCGGTTGAAAACAAAACTTTACGACAAAAGAGATGATTTCAACTTCTTAATTGTGAACTTTCAATTCTCTATCTCCCAGTTGATACGATATACCAGGGCTTTCATTCCCTATCATGTTTCATTGATATGGGGTTGGGTCGGTCCGTGCATATTTGCGTTCATTCGTTTTTCGTTTTGAAATATCAAAAACAAAAAACAAAAAACGAAAATGTTTTCATTTTTCGTTTTTGATTTCTTAAAAACCAAAATGAAAAACAAAAGTATTTTCGTTTTTCATTTGTGATTTCTCGAAAACCAAAACGGAAAACGGAAGTGTTTTCATTTTTCGTTTTTGATTTTTCAAAAACCTTAATGAATATCAAAAATGTTTTTGTTTTTCGTTTTTCGATTTCTCTAACCAAGAAAAGAATTGACCTTTGCGTTCAATTTCTGCATTTTGCTCTATTTAATTCTCGTTTTCTGTTATACAATGTTTTCCTATCCTTTTTGATATGACTTATGATTTGAACAAAGGTAATTAATGAATCAAAGACTTACAAATTTCCTTGTTTTTATCAATAATAAAATATAAAATTATTATATTTAAATATTAAATGAATCACAAATTTAAATAATACAATGAAATATTATATAAAGATTGTAAAAATAAAACGATTGAATATAGCATCACATTAACAAGGGAGGTTATCTGATAAGAAAACTAGCCCTGCACAGCGGTTATCAGACCAATAGTATTTTAATCGGAGATAATGTCGACGAATGGAAAAGACTTTATCAATCTGAACAATAAGGATGCATGATCTTTACTTTTCAGTTTTGAAAGTTTAGTAATCTAAGATGATTAGAACTGATGACCTAGATCCATTTGTCAGTATTAGTATTTTTACACGAACATTCACGACGATAATCTGTTTTTTTTAATTAAGATCGTTTGATTGAAAAACAAATTTCCGAAAGTTCACAATTCAAAATGGGATTAGCATTCAATCATTTTGCCATTCGGTGCCTATTCGTGATGACTTTTACTCCTTTGTGAAGGCTTTATGGTGACATATACTAGAGGTTACGGAATAGAGAATAATGGGCAAAAAATATAAAGAATAGAGAAAATAGACCAAAAAATAAAGAAAAGAGAATAATGCGGTGTTAGAATATAAAGAATAGAGAATAATTGGCAAAAAGTAAAATGATTAGAGAAAAATGGCCTAAAACATTAAAGAATACAGAAATGAAGGACCCCAATCCAGACCATTATACTAGTTGCCTATACCAACGTTTTCTGTCTCTAGTAGATTGTTATTGGTAATCATACGTTTTCTCTTTATTTTTATGACTATCAGTTAATACGTGAGCTTCAATAATTCGCCAGCATATATACATATAGTTACTTAACTTCTTTTGCTCCTGGTGACAAAATGGGAAAATATTATTAATTTATTGCGTCCAAAGCACTTTTCTGGTTTTATCTTTATCAGGAGGGTTAGGCGGGGGAAACAACAGTATATTTCACCTGTTGGTACTGTAGCGTCACTCTTCTTTCATTTGTTTGTGCCTGTTTTTTTTTATTAACACCAGGTTAGACTTTTCATTTTCAAAACCTGTCTATCCCCCACTACTCCCCCGTGCAAAATAATATAATTTTATTAATGGTGACCCTTTATGATTAACAATAATTGAAAAAAACATAGATGGCATACAGCTACCGATACGACAACAACAGAATTAAAGGCTCCTGACTTCAAACAGGCCAATATATTCGAGTGATACTCCCCAACTCATATCTGGGTGGTGTAAAAATCAGTTCATAAGAACAGAGTTGTCTTTCACATGAAACCACGTAAAACATTGGTAAATATATACTTCGGTATAGATGATCGAGAAATTAAGAAGATAAAAACAAAACAAATATTAAAATTAAGACAGTATTCATGCAATAACTACAACTTGGATACAGTCACTTTGTTCAGTTAGAGTTTGATTTTAACAATTATTTTGCAAATCACCATAGATTTCCGATAATTGTTCTGCATAAAACCCCTATGGGAAAGCACATTGACATAGTTTTCTAAACGTTTTTTGGAATCGAATGACATTGCATAGTGTTGCAACCTGTAATGTGAAGATGTGCATGAAGTTGCGGAGGTTATGGGAACTTCGGTCTGGTCAAACCAAAGATTTTAAAATTGTTTTTGCTGCTTCTCTACAAGCACGCGGCATTAATAAGTAAAAGCAGAGACTGGTCGGCTCGGAGTCAAAATATTGAATCCGCGTAGGATAACATGTCTTCCTGCGAAATATAACATCACGAACTAGCACGTCCGGCTCAGCGTGTTGGTCTAATCCAAAGCAGAGTTAATAATTCATTTTACAATAACATGTTCTCGTCCTGAATATGCATTTAATTTGCCACTGGACATTAAAAGGCCATCCATCATTACCATCTCAGGCACAACCTTGCATAAAAGAGTAATTTTGCGGTCGTATAATGGTATGACGTTTGTCGTCGTCGTCCGAAGACATTTGGTTTCCAAACAATAACTTGAGTATACATGTAAGTGTATGGATCTTTATGAAATTGTACCACAAAGTTTCATACCACATAAGGAAGGTTGGAATGGATTTGAGGGTTATTGTCCCAACTTTGTAGGAATTAAGGACCAAAAACAAGCATTTTTCTTGTTTCAGGACAATAACTTAATTATAAGTGTATGGATCTCAATGAATTTGTGCCACAAGGTTCCATACTTCATAAGGAATGTTGTGACTGATTTTGGGGGTTATGGTCCAAAATGTTAAAGAATTACGGACCAAAAAATCGGTAAAAAAAACCTAGGATTTTCTGGTTTCCGGACAATAACTTACTTATACGTCTAAAATGAATCGTTTTAGGAAAAAGGACTTAAAAACAATACTTTTCTTATACTTTTCATACGTTTTTCATTTCTTGACCAGTTTCAATGGGGTTTCATTCAAAGTCTTGAATTCTTTGGTTTTTTTATATGCAGAATCTCACCGTGTTTTCATAGATTCTTATTTTGGGGTCCGTTTTCAATTTGGTCTACATGAAGGTCCAAAGGGTCCAAAATTAAACTTTGCTTGATTTTAACAAATAAAATAGATTATTAGAGTTCTTTGCTTTGATGAATCTAACCGTATATTTAGATTTTTGATTTTGGGCCCGGTTTTCAAATTGGTCCACATTAAGGTCCAAAGCGTTCATAATCAATTTTAGTTTGATTTTAACAAAAATTGAATTCAAGGGTTCTTTTAATTGCTTAATCTACGCATGTATTTGTATGTTGAATATTGGATCATGATAGATAAATATCCAACTTCATTTTTTACAGCGGATGACCGTGATGGCATTCCGGTGTTATGTTACCACTGACATTTCTACCCACGTGACTTGCGTTTTTTGACTGATAACCGAACGTATTTCGTATAATTACGCGGATATCATGGAGTGCAAAATAACACTCCTTATCGCTTGTTATATATTAATTTCATCAATAAATATTCATGAAAATAATTTTAAGAACATAGATAAATGATATGAAAATGTTTTGTCGTGAGAAATATATATCTCAATAACAAATCAAGAATACCGAAAATTTGTGTTAACGCATGCGGAAGAATATCTCAAGAACGTTTTGCAACAAACGCGGGAAAATATGAATCCCTACTCAAATCCAATCTATTAGAAAAACAAATTATTACAAAAGAGTGTCCACCATGCACTTGCACTGCACTATCATTAGAATAGTAGAATAGAATAACATACAAATGGATGAAAATTATATAAAACTGTTATGCAAATATTAATATAATATATAACACCAAACCCGAGTATACTGATAACAAATGATTATATCACTACAATATGATAGTTATTACGGTGAGGGTGAATTTCCTGTCATTTATTCATCATCCACACACGAACTCAGAAAAAAATATATCTATGTACCTTAACCTAACTTTCATGTATAGAGATGTCATTTTTTTTTCTGAGACAAGTGTTTGTGACCAACCACCAGAACTTGCGGTCATCCTATGTTCAGTACTTCAGTACTTTGATTTAAGTTCTTATGCCACATTCATTCTGTGTCAGAAACCTATGATATGTCAAATATTTAATCACAATCAAAATTCAGAGTTGTATTGTACAATTAAAAGAGAGTATAAGTAGATTCACAGTTAAAAATAGATACCGCATTAAATTTTAATTTTATAGAAGAAATTACGTATAAATATAGTTTGAAATTTTCTATTCAATAATAGATCTTTTTAATTAAAGGTAAGTTTTATGGATTTTTTTTAAAGACATTGTATTAATGATGAATGATATTTTGTGAATTGTTTTTTTTTTCATTTCTTTTGTAAATATTTTTAAGAACTTGGTGGTAGGTTTGTTTTAATTCTATATAAATTAATTTTCAGAATGCTATATATATACATGTATACATATATAATTTTTTTTTATGAAGCTAACCCCTTGACAAACTTAGCTGTTATTGTCCATTGATAACTACTAGTAGATTAAATTCTTGGTACTGAATCTAACCTTATACAAATGTATTTAGATTTTGGATATTGGACCACATTCTGTATGTGCCTGTCTTAAGTCAGGAGCCTGTAGTACAGTGGTTGTCGTTGGTTCTTGTCTGTCATATTTGTTTTTCGTTAATTGTTTTGGTAAAAATAAGCCGTTCGTTTTCTCAACCGAATTGTTTCATATTTTTCATGTTGGGACCTTTTGTAGCCTACTATACAGTATGGTGTTTTTCTCATTGTTGAAGGCCTTACAGTAACCTTTCATTGCTTACATCAACTTTATTTGAACCTTGGTGGATAGTTGTCTCATTGGCAATTATACTTCATCTCCTTATTTTATAAAAGTTCAATTTCAAACTTTTCTGGTCTTACACCACCTTTATTCTTTGTCAGAAACCTATGCTGTCAAATATTTAATCAATATTCAAATTCAGAGCTTTATCAAGCTTGAATTGAGTGTCCATACTTGTCCCAACTGTTCATGGTTCGACATCTGCGGTCGTATCATTCTGCGCCCCGCTGAGCATTTTGTTTATATTTTCAATTCATTGGATATGTAATTTAACTGCAAAAGCCTCCAAGGGACGGTGGTGCATGGCAAAGTGGGAGTTAGACGCACATTGTATACATATTAGTATTTATAACTTGATTAAAATACCTCGTATCTGAGGAAGAGGGGTTACTCTACATTGTGATTTGACTCCAGGCGGCACCAAGACAACATGCCATGCACAATTTACTTGTGAAAAGAACACTGAAGAAAAAAGTGCTTTAAAAAAGCTAATACGTGCAGAATATCCACTGTCATGTAGCTGAATAGGAATAATTTTACGTTAAATGAAAAGACTTTAAACTATATTTCATCTGTAATGCTAATAGCACACGTAAACTCTTTTCCTCCTTTTTAAATTAACTTATATAATCGCATTTACTCTCATCAACTCAATCTTAGTTGATCTGCACTGATTTTTAAACTTGTCCGAGATGCATATTAAGCTAAGACGAGGTCCACATTCGCTTCCGTATATATTTGCTGTCGCTATGTTCTTAACACGTATCTACTGTACAAAAAGAACGCATTAAATAATTGTAAATAATTTTACTAAAGGAAGACTAATGGCCAATTTCTCCCTGTATTTTATTCACACCATGGCCATTTTTAGCTCAACTGGCCCAATGGGCCAAGTGAGCTTTTCTCATCACTTGGCGTCCGTCGTCGTCGTCGTCCTCGTCTGTCGTCCGTCTTTGTCCGTTAACCTATACAAAAATCGTCTCCTCTAAAACTACTTGGCCAAATTTAAACTAACTTGGCCACAATCATTTTTGGGGTATCTAGTTTGAAAAATGTGTCCGAAGACTAAAATAGAACGTAGGGTAAAAATGCAAGTTTTGTCTATTATTTCGAAAACCGTTATGAATAGAGAAAATCTGATATGAGCAAATATGTTCCGAATGTTGAGCTATGTTGTCCATACATGTCGAAATTGTCAGACGACTTCTTGTAGGAGTTATTGCCCTTAAATGACAAATTTTACCATTTTTTTTTCATTTTTGCTTATTATCTTGAAAACTATAATAGATACAGAGAAACATTAAAATGCAAAAATGATCAGCAAGACAAGTTTAACCAATTGTCGAAATCGTCAGCCGACTCCTTATTAGTGTTATTGCCCTTGGATGATGATTTTTACCATTTTTTTGCGTTTTTGCCTTACAAATGTATATCTTAAAAATTATAATAGATAGATAGAAACTTTAATAAGCAAAAATGATCAGGAAGACAATAACTACAATTAAAACAATATTGAGGAAACCGTCCGACTTTCCCTTGGAATTATTGCCCTTTAATGACGATTTTTAATCATTTTTGGGGGGTTTTGCTTTACATGATAAAAATTATAATAAAAAAAATAGACACTTCAAAACACAAAAATGATCAGCAAGGCAAGTACTAATAACAAGTCACTTTCATATCCTTTTTTGTGTTTTGAGCAAAACCTAGAGAAGATAGAGAGAAACTCAGCAGGCTAAATGATCAGCAATACAAGACCAACAAAACAGAGATTTTTGTCATGAATCTTATTCTCGTCTTCTATGTTGGAGAGTGTCCTTTGTTGAATATGCACATAAACCTAGGTGAGCGACACAGGCTCTTTAGCGCTTCTAGTTAAAAAGTATATCAATCTTTAACTAAATTCTGAGTACACGTATCGCAACCCAATGTATGTTCTCTATGGTTCTAACAATATAATGGTAATTCTTAAACAGATTACAAAACTATAAACGCCTAAAGGGTCTGCAAATAGCCCAAACCGGAAAATTTTTAAAAGATATTTGCAACGTTTAAGTAGTTATCGTCAAAATGAATAAACAAAAATAAAATAGTTAACCAAACCAAAACTCTTTATTTATTTCAAACCAGGGCCATTTACAAAAAGTCTTTCAATCTTAAAGTTTACTTAGATTCATAGTACCACATCCCAAAGTGTACACTCTAAGGGTTTTACAATATGATCGCTGAATTTTAAACGTATCATCAACTTATAAACGCCTAAAGATAGCTCAAAATCGCGATTTTTACAAATTTTTGCTTTTTAGTATTTATTCCTAAAACGTATAAGAAGGTCATCGTTAACCAAATCCAAAATTGTGTTAGAAGTAAAGCTATTAATTGTCGTTCGGACACTAATTCATTTTGGCTATCGACGGCCTTCGATGCCAAATTTCATATCCAGAAATCAACGCCACTTTGCTTATTTGAATATTATACTAAAGAAACCGGATACGGGTCACGGAAATTATATTGAAATGATAGGGAATTTAGAAAAAAATGTCTGTTTTAACTTTGATTTAAGTGATAGACAGGTTGCCGGGGCAGAAAATAAATATACACAACAATATACACCATTTAAACGAAATATAATGACTGGCGTTGCACAAATCAAGGTTCCTGAGCTATTTTAAAAATCGAAGCGAGATGCTTTTAACATTGCAGTATAAAATACAGGCTAAAATGGCTGAAACGTCAAATTTGCAAACTTCGTGTTGAAAATTGGCTAACAAGGTCATTAGAAATACAGGTTGCCGGGGTGAAACTTGAAACTTGAATGTCCAAAGAATAAGCAAGTCCAAACCTTGTATGTGTAGTCGTTGAACTCTAGGTTCCCACGTAAAGTTAAAATGCCTCTATTTCAAGAAGAATAAACTCACGAAAACACGAAAAATTAACTAAATTCGCGTTCATTGTTTTGATTTTGACCGCCTGACAACTTTACGGAAATCAGAGTGATTATAAACAAGGACTCTGTGACGGGCAACTTATAATATCCGTGTTTTAAAGATTTTAATGATATCAAGCCAGTCCAGTTCAAACTATTATCACGTGGTACAATTCTCATTTACATATTATTAATATTAATTAGCAAAAGTACTACTAATTTCTGGCTATGTGACAAAAACATGTAAAAGCAAATTTGTATCTTCAACAGCATGCAAGATGTAACGCTGAATAGCATTTTGAGTTTATGGAAATTTATGTGTAAAATTGTTAAAAAAAAATGGAGAATTGAAATTGGGAATGTGTCAAAGAGACAACAACCCGACCAAAGAGCAAAACAAAAAAGACCAAGGCCACCAATGAATTTTCAACACAGCGAGAAAATCCCGCACCCGGACGGGCTTCAGCTGGCACATGAAAAAAAAAATGTGTACTAGTTCAGTGAAAATGGACGTCACACTAAACTCCTAAACAGATATAAATGAACTAAAATTACAAAAAGATATTTTAAATATATAATTTAAACTTTTTTATATTACATTTCAAGTATGATAAAGATATTAAAAACACATTTTGGACCCTATGAGTGAAAAAAAAGTTATTGAGAATTAGGCTCTAACCCTTTGCAATTTTGTATTACAATGCCTTCAACAGAAACAAATAGCTCTGAATAGTATTTCGATTTCAGGGGAATATGTAAAACATTGTTACAATATATAACGTCATCTTCAATTTACAATGTGCAGACCAATTTTAGATTTTGACCCTATGAGTGAAATAAGTCCAGGGAAAATTGACCTCGTCACTTTCAAAGACCCCCCTTTTTTCCTGAAAATTGGAGGAAAGCCACATGTTTCTCAAGTGCATATGCTTTTGGCTATTTCTGTGGTTGACCCAACATGCTGCCAACAATTAAGTTTCGATGCTTAACTGCTTGAAAAAAAATGGTCCAACAAGTTCACGGTTATGAATGATTATCAAAATATCTTTATTGCCATCACGCAAAGTCAAAACGAACGAAATAGACCACCAATTATTGAGGCAAAATAATAAGAAACTGATCAAACTCAATTAGTCTTACAACCTTATGTTTTGTGATTTGAGACTTGATAAAAAAGTCGTAGCAATTTTATCACATATTTTATATTTTGATATAAATCAAGTAAGGCGGGAAGTACAATAATGGCCTCCTAAACTTCGAGAGTGAACTTTTTAAAAAATAATCTAAATAGCGTATACATATTACCGTCTTGAATGCTGAGCTTGAATTTTTGTGTAATATTGGCTGATTGGCCTCAGTCATCATGCAATTCTAATAATCGTAAAGATCATGCATCCTTATTGCTCAGATTGATAAAGTCTTTTCCATTCGTCGACATTACCTCCGATTTAAATACTATTGATCTGATAACCGCTGTGCATACTTTAACAACAGGGCTAGTTTTCTTATCAGATAAGTAGTAACCTCCCTTGTTAATGTGATGTTGTAATCAATCGTTTTATTTTTACCATCTTTATACAATATTTCATTGTATTATTTTAATTTGTGATTCATTTAATATTTAAATATAGTAATTTTATAATTTATTATAGATAAAAACAAGAAAATTTGAAAGTCTTTGATTCATTAATAACCTTAGTTCAAATCATAAATCAGGCGGTCTATTCTGTCTACATTAAGTAGATATTACACCGGAGTTCCGATGGCTATGTAAAAAGAAAGGAAAACATTGTACAACGTAAAACGAGAATTAGATAGAACAAAATACAGATATTGAATCCAAATGTAGATGTTTTTTTTTTGTTTGGTGAAATCAAAACGAAAAACAAAAACACTTTTGATTTTCATTTTGGTTTTTGAGAAATCAAAAACGAAAAATGAAAACACTTTCGTTTTCCGTTTTGGTTTTTGAGAAATCAAAAACGAAAAACGAAAACACTTTTGTTTTTCATTTTGGTTTTTTAAAAATCAAAAACGAAAAATGAAAACACTTTCGTTTTTTGTTTTTTGTTTTTGATATTTCAAAACGAAAAACGAATGGACGCAAATATACACGGACCCTGAGAAAATCAAAACGAAAAACGGAAGTGTTTACATTTTTCGTTTTTGATTTTTGAAAAACCAAAATGAATATTAAAAGTGTTTTTGTTTTTCGTTCTAGATTTCTCTAACCAAGAAAACAATCAACATAAGCATTCAATTCAATTTCTACATTTTTCTCTATTTAATTCTCGTTTTACGTTATACAATGTTTTCCTTTCCTTTTTTTTTATCTTTAGTATTTGATAGCCATTGACAGCCGGTGAATATACAACTGAATGTAGACAGAATAGACCGCATGACTTATTATTTGAACGAAGGTGATTAATGAATCAAAGACTTTCAAATTTCCTTGTTTTTATCTATAATAAAATATAAAATTATTATATTTCAATATTAAATGAATCACAAAAATTAACACAATAAAATATTATATAAAGATGGTAAAAATACGATTGATTTACAACATCACAAAAACAAGGGAGGTTACTACTTATCTGATAAGAAAACTAGCCCTGTCGTTAAAGTATGCACAGCGGTTATCAGATCAATAGTATTTAAATCGGAGATAATGCCGACAAATGGAAAAATTTCATCAATCTGAACCCTAAAGAGATGTGGGATGTGGTACTATGAATCTAAGTAGACTTTAAGATTGATAGACTTTTTGTAAATGTTTATATCTGTTTTATAGAGTTGTGGTTTGGTTAAATATTTTATTTTTGTTTATTCAGGTTCACGATAAATACTTAAACGTTGCCAAAATCTTTTCAAAATTTTCCGGTTTAGACTATCTGCAGACTCTTTAGGCGTTTATAATTTTGTAAGTCTGTTTAATAATTACCCATTAAACTGTTGAAACCTTAGAGAACATACATTGGGTTGTGATACGTGTACTTAGAGTTTAGTTAAAGATTGGTATACTTTAATGAGCCGGTGTCGCTCACCTTGGTCTATATAATGTGCATATTCAACAAAGGACATACATAGAAGACGAGAATAGAATGCATGACAAACATCTCTGTTTTGTTAATCTTGTATTGCTGATCCTTTGGTCTGCTTATTTTCTCTCTATCTTCTCTAGTTTTTGCTCAAAACACAAAAGAGGATATGAAAGTGACTTGTTAGTATAGATATTGCCTTATCGGTCATTTTTGTGATTTGAAGTTTCTATTTATCTATTTTAATTTTTATCATGTAAAGCAAAACATGATAAAAATCGTCATTAAAGGGCAATAATTCCAAGGAAACGTCGGACGATTTCCTCAATATTGTTTTAATTGTAGATTTTGTGTCTCTGATCATTTTTGCTTACTAAAGTTTCTATCTATCTATTATAATTTTTAAGATATACATTTGTAAGGCAAAAACGCAAAAAAAAAAAATAAATGGTAAAAGTCATCATCCAAGGGCATATGGAGTCGGCTGACGATTTCGACAATTGAACTTATTTGTAGAACTTGACTTGCCTATCATTTTTGCATTTTAATGTTTTTCTGTATATATTATAGTTTTCAAGATAATAGGAAAAAATGAAAAAAAAATAGTAAAATTTGTCATTTAAAGGCAATAACTCCTTTAAGAAGTCGTCTGACAATTTTGACATGTATGGACATTAGACCTCAACATTCTGAACATTTTTGCTCATGTCAAAACATAGACAAAACTTGCATTTTACCGTATGTTCTATTCTAGCCATGGCGGCCATGTTGGCTTCCAGGCCGGGTCATCGGACATATTGTGGCCAAGTTAGTTTAAATTTGGCCAAGTAGTTTTTAGAGGAGAAGATTTTTTTTTAAGTTAAAAACGGCCATGGTGTGAATAAAATTCAGTGGCAAATTGGCCATTAGTCTTCCTTTTTAAAAATTATTTACAATTATTTAATGCGTTCTTTTTGTACAGTAGACAAGTGTTAAGAACATAGCGACAGCAAATATATACGGAAGCGTATATGGTCCTCGTCTTAGCTTAATATGTATACAAATTACATAGGTTAATTTAAAATGGAGTAAAAGAACGACAATAAAAATGGTAAAACTGTTGTTTTTTAACTAGTTTAGCTAAAGTTAAGAATTAGAATTGTGTTTTTTTTTGCAGTACATGTTCTGATTTTGTGTCATGTATGGATACCCTATATCCTTTCTTTCTATCATGGACGTATAAAGTCATTGTGAGAAAATGAAAGAAACGTTATAAATAATGCATATGCTTTATTGGTGTTCATTTCTGTACAAGATTTAGAGTTTAAGTGTGCTATTAGCATTACAGATGAAATACTAGTATAGTTTTGAAGTCTTTTCATTTAACGTAAAATTAATCATATTTAGCTACATGACGGTTGACATTCTGCATGTATTAGCTTTTTAAATATAAAAAGGAAGATGTGGTATGATTGCCAATGAGACAACTCTCCACAAGAGACCAAATGACACGGAAATTAACAACTATAATTAAGCGTACGGCCTTCAACAATGAGCAAAGCCCATACCGCATATTCAGCTATAAAAGGCCCCGAAATGACA
The DNA here is from genome assembly GCF_021869535.1 of Mytilus californianus. Lineage (NCBI taxonomy): Eukaryota > Metazoa > Mollusca > Bivalvia > Mytilida > Mytilidae > Mytilus > Mytilus californianus. The sequence goes on from NW_026262701.1 coordinate 88,955,395, forward strand.
AATTTAAAACAATTCAAACGAGAAAACTAACGGCCTAATGTATGTACAAAAATGAACGAAAAACAAATATGTAATTTTTTTCTGCAGCTTTCTTTTCAAAAGTAAATTATGCATGACATGTTTCCTTGGTGTCGTCTGAAGTAAAATTACAATGTATATTATCCCCTTTTCATCAGGTACTAGGTATTTTAATCAAACTATAAATACTAGTATGTATACAATGTGCGTCTAACTTCCACTTTGCCATGCACCAATGTCCCTTAGTGGTCTTGCAGTTAAATTACATATCCAAATGAATTGCAAATATAAATGAAATGCTCACCGGGGCGCAGAATGATACGACCGCAGATGTCGAACCATGAATAGTTGAGACAAGGATGGACACTAAATTCAAGCTTGATACAGCTCTGAATTTGATTTTGATTAAATATTTGACACATCACAGGTTTTTGACACAGAATAAATGTGGTCAAAGACCTGAAAAATTTGAAATTGGACTTTTTATAAAATAAGGCAATGAGGTATAAGGAAGTGAATTTTGGAGCACATTTAATCCCTTTTTAGAAAAATTTGAATCTGGAAACCAGGTAACATTAGAAAAAATTTATTGGAATTGAACTTGTGAAAAGCTACATAGTAAATTTTTAAAATTTATTCTGGGTGTGCACAAAAAACCCACAAATTTTGCAGCCTTATCCGAACTTGGTCGGTTTCCACTGTACTTTGACTTCGTCAAATCTATTTTGAATTATTGGCTTAGACTAGAAAATTTAGACTCATTTCCTTTATTACAAGTTGCATACCAGCATTCAAAAACTTTGTTCTCTCAGCATAAATCGTCATGGTATGGCTCTCTTCAACAAATTTTAAAAACTCTTTCTGGGTTTGCAAACTTAAATGATGGGAAAAATATTTAAAAATACCATCAGGAAAATATTGAAAGAGACGTGTATAAAAATTTGGAAGGATCAACTGACCAAGAATTCAGAAGGGAAGCTCCGCACTTGTGTAAAATTTAAGAATAATTATGGTTTTGAAAAGTATCTAAATATCATGAACAATTTGAGCTTAGGAGATCATTAACAAAATTTAGAGTGTCATCTCACCATTTGCAGATTGAAATAGGACGATAACAGGAATAATGTACCGGAGTATGGTTACATATCTTCTTTTGGACTGTTTCTGGTGACTCATACGATGATCTGTTAAACTCTGTGAGAAAGACTTTTGTCAATCGAAGTGTCAACTTGCGGAGTTTATCTTTAAAACATTTTATATATTATCGTCCAGAATATGCATGTTATAATTGGCAGATGAACGTTAGTCATCAATTCTAATCATCCTAGAGTTCCGCCTTTTTAAAATTTTAAAGTATAGATCCGGACACATCATTGCAAAGATTATTAGAATCTATCTCATTCGCCCCCTTTATCTTTGATTTGAATATCATTGATCTGGTAACCGCTTTGTATACCTGAACTGTTGGGCTTGTTTTCAGTAGTAACCTTCCTTATATATGCAATATAGTTAAAAATAAATGTATCTTGACCATCTTCTTACTAGAATATTATCATGTTTAATAATAGAAAAACAAAGGATATGGGGTATGCATCCATGACACAAAATTAGTACACGCACAACAAAAAACACACAAAGGCAAAGGAACAGCGCTTTAATTGCTAGCTGCTCTTCATCTCAAAGTCACAGTGAGGCCTTCAACACGGAACCAAAAAACTCTCACCTCACTACAAGTTTAAGACGGCCCCTAGCACATACATATTTGATCTGATTAAATTCTGGAATGTATAAATTTTAATTCTTATTATAAATTGAAATAAGGTAATTTGAAAGTCTTTGTTTCATACATCAATTCCTTTTGATTAATAAGTCAGGTGGTGTATTTTGTCTACATTAACTATGCCAATGAAATGTTGAATTCATCATAAAGGAAACGAAGCATGTTTATATATTTACATTTCGATGAAAAAGAAATGAAAAATAGAAAACTTTTGAAAGACAAATACTCAAAACTTCTCTTTTTTGTTTTTTGTTTTACGATATCAAAAAAGAAAAACAAAAGCAGTTTCGCTGTTTTTCAAAAACGAAACAATAAAACATTTAAATTTATTTTTCGATTTTTGCTTTGTCAAAAAAAACCAACCACTTTTGACGTTTTGATAATATTGAAATAAAAATGGTAAAATATACATTTTTTACTATATTGCATTTACAAGGAAGATTACTACTGACAAGTAAACAAAACCATCTAAAGTAAACAGAGCGGTTATCAGATAAAACATCTGAGAATCCCAGGTAAAGTGGACGAAAGAAAAAGGCTCTTATAATCTTTAGAATTATAGCACCTGATCAATTGACTCTTGAAATGATAGACATCGTATATAAGGATTTGTTATTCACGTTCAGCAGCCAATTTTACTCGCGTTTTCAGGACGATAATGTTTTATATGTTATATAGATAAATTTTAATACACTCCGCAATTGGTACTTTAAGTATCCAACATGCCATTATATGAGTCACTAGGAAACAATCGAAAATATATATATAGATACAATGGTAAATTATTTTAATTCCTATCCTACTTTTACTTCATGGATTTTTTTAACATGCAACTATGTAACGACGTTAACATAAAAAGAATGAAAATCATAATGACGTGTTGACTAATTGATTGGTTCATGCATTCATTAATCGATTCCAATTGGAGTTTGGACGCGTAATACTATTTATTTTTATTGAAAGCTATTGTTAATTCCTCCGTTTTTTTCTATTATGTCGGCAAATACGACTTTATATTGTGATATTTATTGTGTATGGTCTTTAAAGTATTATGTCGCCCCAATTGTTTCGTTTCTTTAGATGACAATAAAGATGTTGTAAGTGTTTTTGAATTACTTCGAACATACCGGACCGTTTTCTTGCTAGCAGTAAAGCCTTGACATACTTATTTTTTCATGATATTGAGTCAGTCCACAAATGAATAAAAACATTGCACCGAAGCTTTGTGCGTAAACCGTTTTTCCCTTTCTTCATTTGAAGTGGGTTAAAATTTTGTTTTACAAATAAGCATTGGGTTTGAGATACTTCTCTGCTGTCCTTCTAACATATATTTACTGCTTTTTATTCATTTATTTATTATTTCTCCCGTTCGTTGAAGGAAGACGCACTGTTGTAGTAGTAAATTCTTCTTTTTTTTTGTTCGAAAACATTTTTTTTTTATCTTTTGACATGCAGTTGTATTACTTATATTACGAGACTGTGTGTAGCATAACAACATGACTGTATATTTCCTTATCCGTAACATAATTTTTCTATCCTTAGACATATAATTTCAATATTTGGCAATTTGATGTATTACCTCAGAACAATTTCTTGTATACCATTTAAGATACTACATGACATTGAGCTTTAATCGCCCCGGTCAAACAATTATCAGAATATTTCATGTTCACCCTCAAATTATATATACTAAGTATATATTCTTTGTCGAAATGGCAAGACCTTTTCAATGTGCCAAGGGTATGATTCGGGGGATGATGCCCTTCCCACCTTATATATCCAATTGTTGAATACAAGTATCTTAAATTGTAACTGGACGAACACGCACTAACCTTAAACTTAGTAAAGATATTCATAAACGTTATTTCCTGCTAAGTTATCTAAGAAATACATTGATGTGCCCCATTGTTGTGTAAATGTTTGTATTGTTTCTGTATTTTAAAATAATATCGCCGGGTAATTTTAGACATTATGTGATAGAATGTTTCGCCAGATTAAATCATAATTTCTGATAAAACCCGACAGTTGAGTTCTCCAAAGCAGAGATTGAAATTTGAAATAAGAGCTTTTACTAAATCTTGAATACCAAATTGTGACTTTGAGATGAAAAATATCAATGAAGGACTGTCCCTTTGCCTTTGTGTTTTTTTTGTGTGTGCATACCGATTGTGTGTCATAAATTGATACACCACTTCATTCCTTTGCCATCTTAAGACTGCCAATATCCCTTTAAAACTAATTCATATTGATTCTAAATTGCCATTACAAAACATTTTTAGTGCACCATACATTTTGTCCTCGTGAGTGTCATGTTCCGCTCTCTTATATAATATAACATATAAAATATGTTTAAAACACCAAAGATCACCACTTTATAAACCATATTTATGGTTTTATTCACATTGTTTAAACAGACATAAAATATTTATGTGCGAAAATGATCCAATTATTTTGAAACCATATGGAAAGTAATTGAACATATGCAATTATTACTTAATAAAATGAAGCAGACACACTGTTTTAAACTAATGGCACAATGACCACCTTAAACTTCATTAGCAAATACAAAATAGCTCATCTGCCTCAAAGTCCATCAAACTAAAACATAAAGTCCATATCCTCACAAAAGACACTGCATGACAGAATCTTTACATGTTCTGTAACGAAACAATCTACAAAATAAATACCACACGTTTAAGATACTTAAACATTATAAAAACAAAAATACAAAATATGTTTGTAAAAGAAAAATTAATTATTAAATGTGCGCCTGTTTGGTCACTACCCAATCCTCTATAACTTAAAACTCGTGCAGCTACCTTATTTACTGATCGCCAAACCGAATAATTACAAATGTTACAAAACCTATTTAAAATTTCCATTATAAAACATTGCACAATCTTTCAATTTGTTTCCGCATAATACACATAAATACATATATATTCGGTTTTGCCATGAAAATACCTATCACTACAATAAGAATTTGTTTTTACTCTCCTATACCTATGAGACTTTTGTTTATTGGAGAAGGAGCAAAATATATGAGTAGTAGAGAAATGCCGATTCTGCCCCACATGCAGAAATTTAGGGTCAGAGGTATTTTGATAAAAAAAGATAACCCTAACCCTAACCCCTAACTCCTTATCCTAACACTCAATCTAACCCTAACTCCTAACCCATTAGAGTTAAAACTAAAATAGGTATGATTATGGAAAAACACTATAAAGACATGTGATAGTAAGGGTAATATGAATACTAACTAAGATATGGATTTAACGGAAAAAGGAACATGAGTTGTTGAAGACTCGTAAGACTTTGAAATGGGAACCTACCTTGCAAAGTAGAGAGTTACCCATTAATAGAATATTTAAAACCAAAGAGGTAAAAACAGTGACTACAACATTTGGATTGATGGAAATATTAGTGTTGGAAAGAAGAGATCAAACCTTTCAGGTGTGGACCACAAAAAGTATCAATGATGAATTAAAGCATTTAACACTAATCCCTAATGCAGAAATAAAAAGTAATGGACCTATAGAAACTAAAAATGGTCATACCTATTACGATTATGAGATTATCAATGAGGAGTGCTAAGATCAAGGAATGTATTTTTCAGTCTAGTCAAATAGACTAAAATAATGGATTAAATGAAACAAAATTTATAGTATTAAATAAAAGATGAAGCGTTTCATTAATTACTTTGCTAAGATGAGAATAGCTCTCATAAAAGTGGCCATACATATTACAATTATGAGATTATTTAAGAGGTGTGTTAAGATAAAAAAAAATTACGATACATTACATTACCGGTAAAAGGGGAAAAATCTATTAATTTTAGTCCAGTCTCCTGGATTTAAAAAAAATAAATATAGTTGTTGTTGAAACAGTTAAACTACAAACCAACACGAGTGGTTATTATTAGTTTTCTATTCTTTTAAACTAAAAAAGAAAAAAAATGATATAATCACAGTAAGGTCCTTTTTTAAGCATGTAACAATACCTGTGAATTCTATATCACTTATGTCATCATCATCCAAAGCTTTACTGACTGCATCTTCGATCTTGGATTTAGAGGTTCTGATTAGGTGTACAGTATCTTTATGTTTTTTTTTTATTAATACGTGTGGGTAATACCGTTAATCCGATCATACCCAACGAATTAATGACCGCTAGTGAACTTAAAGGAATGCAAGAAATGGCTCCGAATCCTGTTGCAGCGGTGCTGAGTAACTGGTTGTACACATAACGTTTAAAACAGAACAGGTCCTAAATGCGACGGAAAGCACCTTATCTAGTCTATGGTATGTTTTTAGAATTTTAGTGTATTTAAGCATCTCTACCTCAACTTTTGTTCAACGGATCGGATTTTGTCTTTTCGATACGTTTGTTTTTCATCCACTAATTTACAGCCTAGAGGAGCATACCTAACAGAGGAATGTTTTTGAAGGGCTGTTAGGACCTAGAATTAATCCATGACCATCGTAGAACTGTTTACCAACTTTCAAATACAAACCATCACCATAAGTAGAAGGAAGTTGACCTGGGTGAGATGTAGACCTTTACCGTGAGCCTTTACACAGCACACATTACCTCCACGTTTGAGGTAGAGACCAGAACCAATGGCTTTGCTCATGGTAGCACTACCTAAACCACTCAATGCACCCACTCCCAAAGCGGGGAGTACACTCTTTGCTAACATGGGTAGAGCTCTCATAGCTTAACTAGCCAACATGGGTAAGAATCCACCTTTCTTTCGAATGTTTCGTTTTAACTGTTTTGCACTCAGCTCCAAAACCATACCACCTTTACCACTCATATTTAGCTTGTTGATTTTTTGTATTTGTCGCTGAGTGAGCAACATCTCATGTTTCCTCGATAGATTAGCATGCGATAAACGAATACTGATTGAACAACCATTCTTGATTGCTTGTTTTAATTTGTTCATTTGACCTTGTGTGAAATTCAAACCATAAGTATGATAATTCATTTATTTATAACTAACGAAGATTTCTTTTTTAGGGAATTGATAACCAATCCCTAAAAGACAAACCGTTTACTTTAGTACATATTTCCAATCCATAGACTCTTTTAAACGTCCACCACCCCTGCTGATGGCCTTAGTATAAACAATCTCAGTATCATAACATGGTACAACAGCGCGTTGGATATAGTATGTTTGCGTTTTAAATAGTTTTTTAAATTCGGAATGGTCTATATCACACCCAAATATCGCTAATTTACTTCGATGTGATGCGGGGTAAGGTTTCGGTTCGTCTTTGTCGGCGACTTGTTCAAATATTTTCATTAATAATCGTCCAGATTTCACATAGGTGTAATCGCAATTTTTTTCTCGAATGTGGGCTAAATAACATTCGAATGTACAAACATGATAGGGTAATAAGCTATACTTACAAGTATTCGAATAATCTTTAATGCTATAACCCGACCATAATTTAGTAGTGTTTTATCGACGGGACACCGTATCATTGTTCCGAAAGATGACACGTACCAATTAAATTTTAACTATATTTTTTAGATGTCTTTAAAGAGTCGTTTTAAAAAAATAGTTTTTTTTTATAACTCACGAAAATGAAAGCGTATGGTTAAATGTTCATCTCTTAGATCGATTGGAGTTCCATCTTGATCCGTCAGAGTAGTACTCATGCGATTGATGGTTTTTAGTGTAACTGGTTATTAGACTAAGTTTTTAGGGTTCTGAATGATTTTCATACCAGGTGATACATTTGGGAAGAAACTGTAGATGGTGGGTTGTTGTGATCCATTGACATAACTACCGCTTATGATATCACTATTGATGAGAATGCTGTTGATGCTGAAGATGTTTACAATGGTCTCACCGTCTGTGTAACCGTTTGTGGCTCGATTGTGTGTGTAGATTCCTAGTTCGAAGCCCAACACTGTATTGATACTATTGTTCACATTGAAGTCCACTAGATAGTTTTTGGCTAAGGTGAGTGTTGCACTCAGTGTACTGTTTTTGGTAGGGTGTTTGTCGAGTTGCAGATGTCTTTGCAACACATCATTAATGTCTTCAATATCGTAATAGCCAGTGTTCAACGCAACGGTTAACCAGGTTCCATCATTAGAATAACGAAAGGTGTTGTTTTCTGCATGAATATTTGGGAAAGAGTAGTACGTTTCCAGGTTTACCAGATCCAGTTTATAAATCTTTCAATCTTTTGAGTGAATGGGTGGATTGAACCGGGTATCGATTTTGCTTTTATTAGCAGACACGATGAAAGATAACCCATGCATAGATGCTGTATTGTTGACGATGCGTTGTAACAAGTTATTATTCATTTATTTTTATTTTAGAACACACATGAGGAACGAACCAGGATAGGTTACGTAATACTATCTTTGCTGGATCTACCACTGCTGCTCGTAACACTTCGTTTGCATCAGAGTCTTGCACGAGTGTGAGTTCGTGTTTGAATCCATACACGATCTTGTCATAATCCTCTGCGAAACAATAGATGTGTTTTAAAGGTATAGTGAATGAGAAAATTCCTTTGGTTGTAGGCTTTGTGGTAGTGACTGTGTTACCATGTCTAGCTGCAAAACCAGTGTTTTCAGCTGCGTCGTCAGTCGTAGAATCTTTATACAACAATTGGTTGAGACCTCGAGATTTGGTAAGGTCGTCGGGATACGTCAACATCCCCAAGATAGAAGTAGCTATACCTGGATCATTTAGGTATTTAATCTTTTGACCGCACAGTTTATAACCGATGCTTTTGAAGAGATGCATGATACCATTGTTTACAAGGATACCATATCTGCATCGGCATAAGCCGTGTCGTCGTTTTTCAGAAGTCGTGGTTGAACCAAAAGAAAACTCTCAGCCGGATGGACAAACAGGTCATGGGTTTCGATGTTGATTCTTATTTCAGCACCGGAACTGTTTAAGGATGCTCTAGTTTGGGGTATGGTGTTGACGAAGTCGTGAATTGTTGCAATATCACTGCCTGAGATTATTGTTCAAACGAGTTTTCTGCTGAGGAGTCTTTTAGCTTTTAGAAGAGATAGTGTTGTTTAACCGGGCTTGCTGATGAGGAGTATTTGGTTTTGGTTTCCTACTCACTTGATGAACCACATGATCCACAGCTTTGGTAGCTCCTTTTTCAACACCTTTAAGAGCTGCATTGGTGGCAGCGGTTATTGCTTTACTCCCTAGAGTCTTTGCGGTAGAAGAGGTAAACATGCATCCAGGTAAATTGGCGATAGTGTCAAAGAGACCTATACCACCATACACATACTTTTGACGATATCCTTTCTTAATTTTTAACATTTATTTATAGAAGTTTACGATGCAATAGACCATTTAGTCTTGAAATTACCAAACAAAGCATAGAAGGTTTTGGGTTCTTCACTGAGGGGGTGGATAGGGGGGTACCCTTCTCCCACCTCCCGACCCTATCTCTCACCTCCCACTTTTAGAATCTTTTTTTCTCTCCCACCTCCCGCCATGGTGTCGAGGATGGCTACGATTTCATTGCGTACACCACTGTTCCCATCATAATTGGAAGCAGTGCCCAGTTCCAATCGATCGAGGAGTTGATTAAGATCTGAGGGTAGAAACACCACCCTACTACCATATTTATCTAGGTTGTAGAGACGTGAGACGATATTTCCCCATTTGTAACTCTTACTAGCTTTAGGAGTTTAAAAAAGGATTGAGTTGTCTCGGTACATGGCGCCTGTGCTTTATAAGATCTCGGCATACTGACCCAAATCATCAGGCTCGTTAGTGTCTGGTACCTTCATCACCATGAGTTCCCACAAACCAGGAGTTCCTTTGTACCTTACTCCATCGACGAAGCTATCATTTTCATCAATTCGTCACCGGTGAATTCCAGATGAAATTTACATTGTTTTCAGAATGCAATCAAAAGGTGTGGTCAGCATGATAGTTCATACTGAGTTTTAAATACTCTAGTGCTAGAGGACCAACGTTAATGATGTTTGTAGGTGGTTCGTTAGGTAATGGATCGGCAAACTCGGGAGGCGGCGGAGGCAATGCAGGTATTGGTAGGATCGCTGGGGTATCTTCAGTCGTCTTGGTGATCTTATAAGCCGTTTTCTCTTGTGCTTCTAAGACGGGTTTAAAAAACTTGTTCAGATCACGACTCAATCCTTGTTTATCCAAACGTTGTTGTAAGTTGCTAGCTTGATTCTACGCTTTACATCTTGAAACTCCCTAGCAAGAGCTTCACGCTGTTTAGGATCGGTAATGTTAATAAACGTCATTTATTTATAGCGATTGAGCGTTAAACGTTGAACGTTGAACGATGAACGTTGAACGCCCTATAGCGATGAAGAGTTGACGCGTTGAACGTTCTTTAGCGTTTACACTATCGCTATATCGTTATCGACCATTTTCCCATGGAACAACTGGGTAAATTTCCATCTTCTTATGATCCAAATGGCATAGGCAACGGTCTTGGTTTGGATGACATCGATTCACACACTGATCTCCTCTATTTCTAGTTGTCATAGCACTTCATTGGGTTTGTTGAGGCTTTGGGGACACTTGACCTTTAAGTTTTACATGTCTGTGGCATAGGTCTTGGTTTGGTTGACACCGATGAGTGCATTGATGTCCTCTGTTTGTCATTGCACTACATTGCGGTTGTTGAGGTTTCTGTCGATGATAGGATTTTCCCATATTATAATTGTCGAAATCATTATCAACAGATCGATTGCAGATTTGTTCAATACCACATGTTAAACATTGGTTTACTCTATCGTCATAACGTATAAAGTTATGTTCGCGACAAGATCTTAAAATTAACACCATCACTACTACTATTATCGCTACTATCACCAAACAAAGTGTAATATTCATTAAATTCTTCAGGTATATTATTCATTCTTTATTTATATTAAACGATATTGAACACTTTTAATTTAGATCTGTATTTTCCATTTTCCTCAGGGCTAATCTTCATAGGTGTCTTAACATGTCTTGTAGTCTCAAAATGTGAGTCCGGATTTCACAGTACTCTTCTTCAACCCTTTAACCCTTTTTAATTCGCTTTCGCCAACCTTGAAGGCATACAACTTCGCGCATAAACCCACAAACTCAGTAATAGACTATCCAGCCCATTCATCTTTAAATATTCTAAGTACTTTCTTGTTCTTACCCGTTTCAATGCCAGAAGGATGATTGCTTGGATAATTGGATGTGTCAAACCACTACCGCCCGTGTTCATTCAAATCTTTGTAAACATCTGGAGTTTTCACATTGCAAATGATGCTGTCGGTATATGTGTAACATATGGTTGCTTTGTCTTTGTATGTAGGCTTCAAATATTTGTAGACAAAGTATGTCATTAAAGTCTTCGATAAGTCAGGAATCTCAAATCCTAGATAGATCGCTTTGTCAAATAGTATCTTTGTCTTTCGCATGCCAAGTGTTCGCTAAAAATAACCCGACGATCAAAGTTTGGAGTGGCAATGAGTTTTAGCGCTTGTTTTTCATTGTAAACCAACCGAACGTCCACTCTTCTTCTAATGTTCTCCATTGTTTTGCCAAACATCGCTGTTGTTCATAAGTTTGAAGAAATCTCTTTCAAAATCCGTCTTGGCAGCGGCTCAAAGTGCGGTGTTCAAGTCAATGTATTTTTTCAACCATGGACTTAGGTTAATTTTAATCACCCTGTGAATCTTTTTCAGCTTAAGTCCAAGTTCGAGATATTGTTTTAGGGTGAAATAGTGTACTACATACATCTCCTCATGACCTCTTTCACTTCACTTTCTGCGAACACCCTTCGAGTATTTGCGGAAGTCTCTCTGGTGGTTTATTATTTTTGTAAATCATAAGACCATCAAACACAAGGGATCCAACTTTAATTTCTTGTTCTGTAAGATAATCAAACGCAACCATCAATGCTTTGTTTTCCAAGCTACACATAACATAATTCACAGTGGCTCCATCGATATTGTAGTCTGTACCTCTGTTACCCTTTGACTTTTGAGCTAGTGCATAAAGGTCTGGTATTAGTTTACAGATTGAGTCCATAATATGTCTCATCCCACTGTAAAATTCTTTGTACCATTTTGGGGTCTTCAGGTGTTAATTTATCCCGTCTCCTGTTAATAATGGCTTTAAAATATGCTTTGACATCATCCCGGGTTTTGTTATTTCGTGCCATCCAATCTGCCATATACTTCTCCCGATTTTCTATGTAAGCGTAAAGCCCAATGTAGTTGATACCATTTTCATGACAATACCATGATAACAATGTAGGGTGTGCATTCTTCATATCAATGTCATACATGGTCTCCTGACACAACGTATGTCTGATTTTCCGACCCGTGTTTTGAATACCAAGTTTCTCATCAGTCCAATATCTACCAAAACCATTTCTCTGGTAATATCTCAGAACACATTCTCCTCGCTTGTTAACCCGCGATAAATAATCTTTCATAAGTGTTAATTGTGCATTTTTCCCAACTTTACTCCATTGATAGATCGACTTCCCAACTCAAAGTCGTCGGCATGGGTAACAATGTACTCCATTTTACGTTTATTGATGATCTCTCGCAGTTGAATTATCCGACCGTTCTCAGATTTTGATGGTATAACTTCTTACAATTCGGGATGCAGCGGTTTGTTAATAAACACTTTTTACATATTCTTAAAATCTTCAGCAGGGGTTGCATTCACCAATTTCTCTAGACTCATATTAATAAACTTAAAGCTGTCCACAAACCTCAAATGCTGATAGAGTGGTTTCATATTACCATGCTTTGAATTGTAATCACTTACTTGAATTCATTTTGTGAATGAGATGTATTTCTCCTCTGTGTTGGGAGTACATGTAATCGGTCCTTCTGTTGATCCTAGTTTCTTAATGAAAAGGTGACTGTCATACCAAGCTAGATTATGAAAATACACAGGTATAAACTTTTGCACTCTATTCTTCAAGTTACAATCGTTGTCTGCCGCGCCTCTGTGTCTATTTGACTAGAATGAAAAAATACATTACTTGACCTTAACACTCCTCATTGACAATCTCATATTCGTAATAGGTATGACCATTTTTAGTTTCTACTAGAACACACCCGCGACATCGCGGGTCCGTGAGTGAATTGAAGTACCTGCGCTTTATTTTCAGTCTGGATTTTTTTAGTATTCGTATTGTCATCTGATAAAGTCATGCTGATTATAAGGTGCACAGTTCTGCTTTCAAAATCTTTCTTTTTGAACCCGTCCTGGTTTTCTTACTTCAACCTCATCCCTTATTTTGTATATTATTGCTTTTTATATTTTGCATTTTTTATATTTTGAGGATGCGCGAATCAGGTGAGTGTATGTTCGTATGTTTTATTGCATTTACTTTTTTGTTTTTGATGTAGATTAACTTTCTAGTAGCAAGACCCGTCACGGCTAGACTGCGAAACAGGGTAGGCAAATGCTCTTATTAAATCTCTACCGATACAGTGTGTTAAATGTCCTCCTTTACATCATACACATGTTGGTGATTCTATTAAAAGAGGAAGATACAGAACATACATAACAGGAAACTACGTGATATATATATTATTGGTATCGGTATCGGAGTCGACCCGGAACTTGTTAATTATTGGTATTATTAATTATGCTAAAAACAAAAAAGCCTGGAATGGTGTAATTTCTAATCAACACCATTGTCTTATATAAGTTATATATAAAGTTAAATTCTTTGATTCGTCGTCTTTATGTCATGCCGGCTAACAAATTGGACCTCCTTATTTTAGTAGTATAGATAGGTCCATTACTTATTATTTCTGCTTTAGGGGTTAGTGTTAAATGCTTTAATTCATCACTGATACTTTTTGTAGTCCACATTTGAAAGGTTTGACCTCTTTTTTCTAACACTAATATTTTAATCAAACCAAATTTTGTAGTCACTTGTTTTACCTGACTGTTTGATTTTAAATATTCTATTAATGGTAAGGTACAGTGGAGATCACCTCTAACCTCTGATCAAATCTGTCAGAATCTGTCCGGAGAACTGTTCTAGGACAGTATGTAGAACTGTCATCCTGTCACCTTTTAGACAGTTCTAGCTAGAACAGTTCTAACCTTGAACTGATTTGGTCAGTTCTACCTAGAACTGATTAAGACAGTTCTACCTAGAACTGATCCTGACAGTTCTACCCTAGAACAGTTTTAGACAGTTCTACGACTAGAACAGTTCTACGGCTAGAACAGTTCTACGACTAGAACAGTTCTACGATTAGAACTGATTTGGTCAGTTTTACGGCTAGAATTGATGTAGTCAGTTCTATCCATAGAACAGTTTTAAGAACTCTTTGTCTTAAATATAATTAAGTCAAAAGAATATAATATATATGAAAAAATTCTCATCACAGCACTGTTTTAACATTTCCCGTTACGGAAAATGTCCATAACCGTCATTTAGAACTGTTCTACAATCCTGACAGGTTTGGTCAGTTCTACGGCTAGAACAGTTTTAGACAGTTCTGCTGACAGTTCTACGGTTAGAACTGATTTGGTCAGTTCTGCTGACAGTTCTACGACTAGAACTGATTTGGACAGTTCTACCTAGAACAGTTTTAGACAGTTCTACCCTAGAACTGATCCTGACAGTTCTACTTAGAACAGTTCTAGGACAGTTTAGAACAGTTCTATGACAGATTATTCTGACAGTTCTAATGAAAGGTTAGAAGTGATCTCCACTGTAGGTTCCCATTTCAAAGTCTTACGAGTCTTCAACAACTCTTGCTCCTTCTCCGTTAAATCCATATCTTCGTTAGTATTCATATTACCCTTACTATTACATGTCTTTATTGTGTTTTTCCATAATTATAACTATTTTAGTTTTAACTCTTATGGGTTAAGGTTAGGGGTAGGGGTTAGGGTTAGGGTAATTTTTTTTTTATCAAAATACCTTTGAACCTAAATTTCTGCATGTGGGGCAGAATCAGCATTTATCTACTACTAATATGTGTTGTTTACTTAACAGTTTCACCTAGTTTATTTATTTATTCATTAACAAGTAATTCTGTTTATATAAGTAAACAATGTTGATTTGTTTTGCTTTATAGAACTTATATAATTCTTATTTTATAGCATTAGTTAATTAAGTATAAAGTTGTGGTTTCCTTTTGACGATTTAAAATTGATGAGTTTTAGTAACTACATTTTGCTGTAAGTTGGTTTTATGCTTTATTGCCTTTAAGGTTAATTATTTGATCCCTTAGAGGCTGAATGGTGTATTTTCGTGGAAAATTTATGGTCTCATTGAGCTATAGATAAGCACATTTTTTCCTCGATAAAACGATGGTAGAAAATGAGTTAATTCTTATGCACAACTATGTTTGATTGTTCTGCATTGTGTTTCCTGAAATATAGTAGTGTTGAACCTTGAGAAAGCTCATTATAATGTTTATATTTGAAATGGAAAATATTAAAAAAATTATAAAGTTGTGGGTATTGTCAGGGAGTATTAATATAATGATTTATTTGTAAAAAAGAGAGTGAATGAAGAACATATTCTGCTTTTTTCATCATCTTTAAATTTATACCTGTCTAGGGCAATTTGAGCAGCTGTTAATGGCTAACCATGATAATGTCATTTATTTAATATTTAATTATAATGTTCAAGATTTGGAGAAGCTACAATTATTTTTGTATTTGTAATTGGATTTCCTAAATGACTGCATTGTAAAAAAATGATCAGCCACCAGCTTATAATTTTGTCACCAGACGCGCTTTTTGTCGGTAAATTACTCATCGGTGACACTCAAATCTAAAAAAGTAAACATGCCAAATAAAGTACAAAGATAAAGAGCATTGAGAACCCGAAATTTGGAAAGGTTTGCCAAATACAGCTAAGGTAAACTACTATTCCACTTTAGTGACAATTTTCTTTTCGGATAGGCACCAGAACTAAAAATTAGTAGAGGAACACCCTCCTGGATTTTAATGTGCTATATGGTTTTAGATAATCTGTATGTAGATATTTCTTTAATGGTTTTATTATGTTCTACTGTATTAGTCATTTCTTATTTCCGATGGCACCCCAAATCACAAATACTCATATAGAATCTTCCCAGTTACATATGTTTTAAATATGTGAGACAACTTCTAATAAGAAGCTTTGTATATGTATTTCTCATAGTCCTATGTTGTGTGTTCAGTGGTGGTGGCCATTTTGAATTTGGATTGGCAACTTAAACTCAAAATTGGTTTAAGGCTATCTATGGATCCTTTCTACAATATTTTGAATTAATATGCAAAGAAATTCCAAAAAGATCTTTGTAATTTCAGGTTATCAGAAAACATTTATGGCCCTAGCCACTATTATAAATTTAAGATCGACACAAAAAATATAGTTTGGTGAAGTACCTTCAAATATAAGAATTCCTATTAATTTTGGTTCTAGTTGGCAGAAGATTTAAATATGAAAAGTTTTCAGACTATTTATCAAAAGTAATGACAATGCCTCACTTGATTCTTTAGGTGAGCTAATATATTGTAGGTGCAGAAACTATAATTGTATTGTTTGTCTAGAAAAGTTTTCTGCCTAGACTTCCATGGTCTGGTTGATATTATATAAAAGATTTTTTTTCAAATGTAATATACCATTTTTATTTTTTTACGTGTATCATACGTTATTGAAAATTTTGACATTTGTTAGTTGTATACAAAAAAGACCAGTACCGTATCCCGGCCTCGTTAACCATTAGTAGTATATAATAATTTTAATTGTACTTGTTAGCTGTCTTAATTCTGAAATATATACATTTCTAAATTATAATATATCCAACATGTCCAAATAATATATATATCAATAAAGAATGATCAGTATTTTTGAAAAAAGAAGAAGAAAAAAAAAAAAAAAAAAATAAAAATCACAGAAATTTGTAATATTGGCAACTGTTACAGCAAAAAAATATGTCTTACTTACAGTATTCATTACAGCTCACAAGGATTTTTTTCCGTGTGGATTATATTTGTACAGGTAATAATGAGAAACACAAATGCAAATATAAACATAGACAAAACAACAAATATACACAAAAAACCAACATATAGCAATATTAAATTTATAAGATATATGGTGATGTGGATAAGGTTTAGAAATGTCAAATGAGACTAAGATAGGTATACAAAGTACCTAGTATTTCATAATAAAACTTATTCTAGTACATTGTAGTATTGAATTAACTTTAATTTTAATAAAATGGTAAATTTGTTCATGATTATAATTTTCTAAGAGAAAAAAAAGGAAATATGAAACATAAAAGATTATAGTATTTGACTGAATTTGAAATGCAAAAAAAAAATATTGCATAATCAATTTTGATTTTCATATCATGTACATGTAGATGTGGGAGGTCTGTTTTCAAATCTTTATTTCATACAGAATGTATATGCATAACAATAAACTGTGCTCATTGCAAAGAACTTAAATCTACATTAAGACACATAGATCAATCCAGTGATATACGTTGTAATACTGGCCAAAATCATGATATTATCACTTTTTGTTACCAAACTGCATGGATATCCTGAAAAAAATATGCAAATTACTTCTATAAGATGTAGAAATTTAGAGAAAGAAAGGAAGCTGTATTACAAATATTCAGTGCAGAGCTAGCAATGGCGGTATAAAATGGTAAATATTGACTGATTACGCCACTTTGAAGTGCACATGGTCTATTTGGTAGCAGTTTTTGTTGGTGGAGGAAACCGGTGTGTCTAGAGAAAACCACCGACCTTCGATAGGAAAACTGACAATCCTAGTCAATTAAAATTGTAATGCACTCGCACGAGCAGGGTTCGAATTCACAACCTCAGTGTTGACTGTCTAGTAATTACAGTGTTTATTAACTAGACCACACGGCACCAAGACCCCTTAAAATGGTAAATACACAAGATGACATACACTACTATATTAACATATTAAAGTTTTCTGTTCCATTTTAATTTAGATTTGTTTAGTTTTGGCGAACAGACTATGCCATGATGTTATATTCCTATCTCCTTCGCAAGGCGTGTCCAAATTTTACAAATTTATTCTACATATAACATTTAATAACTTGTTACAAGGTCAAATAACTAAAGCTTACTTACTTGTTCGTCATTTTCTAAATATCTACATTTGCTTACTGGTACTAACAAGAATTTCCAATTTAATATCTGAAATATGTGAAATAAATGATGAAATTTCATAAATTATTATTATAAGCATCTCATTCTCTTTCCTTTGTAGAATATTTAAACTGATGTGCTTAATACAAGCTTTTGAGCTTGAAAGAAGCTTCACAGACTTTACATTCAGAGCTATTGTTGTGTTACTCTTTTAGATGTCTTTTAACACTCCTTTTTGAAGAAAACGATTTGCTACATATAATTTACATGTATTTCCAGTAATCTGCCATCTGTTCCACTATTTAACGCACTTTTACAACGACATTCAAGTAAAATGAGAATACATTCACCTTACAACTTCATTTTCCGGCGATGCTGAAATTAAAAAAAAAACTGCATCGGAATTTTCCGGCGATGCTGAAATTTGACAAAAAATGTTGCACCAGAATTATCCGGTGATGCTGAAATTTAAAAAAATGTTGCGTCAGAAATAAATTGCAATCGGAAATATCATGACTTTTATACCCAACGTTTTGACTACAATAGATTTGGCTCCTTCATTTTTCATAAAATTTTGACAGAAAATTTTCTTTGACCTGTTGAGAGAAAAAAAAAAAAAAAAATTCAAGAAATTTCAACCACACAATTCATAGGAATAATTTCATTGGATATATTATAGCATTTTGACAAACCCTCATTTTGATGATTTCTCATTACTAATAGTATGTGATTAAAATGTTCAGTTGATTTTTTAAGAGGTAACTTTCAGGTTAGGTGTTCTGTTCCCCATTAATATAAATATAACATATGAAATATTATCTTTTTGAATATTCGTGCAATATTTGGTCCTGGACGTAAGTAATCAATCCTTATTTCTACCATTTCAAAAGTAAATTGATCGGCGCCCTTAAGATAGATGGGGTGTCTAAATTAAAACCATAGAATTTTTTAATAATCTGTCAAAATGTAGTTTATATCATGCTTTTTTCAAAATTATAATAAAAAGAATGGGTCACCGGGCTTTTTTTTTCACGCTTCAGGTTGTGCAAAATTGTCAGATTTTGTATAGATTATGCATGGAAAACCTAATTTTGTGGGATAAAAAGAAAACTACACCATAGAATTTTTAAGATAAAATATGAGGAGATAGCTCTAAAATATGCTTTCAGATAAGAACAATAAAAATAGGGTCACCGGACTCGTTTTCTTGCTACATAATAAAATAGGTAAATTCACAGCACATTCTATTATTAAAGTTACTTTATCTGAGTTATCTCTCCTTATGTGGCAAAGTTGAAAAAAAATGAATCAAACAAAAATGTTTTGTCTTTTGTAAAATAGAGCCGAAAAATATGATAAAAAACATAATTTTCTATATTAACATGAAAAGTCTTACACATGAATTACATACTACTCTCAAAATTTGCACATTTCATTAAAGATCTAGACCGATTGGTATCTGCTAATTCAAAATCCAAGTTGGAGGAAGATACCCCAGCTACGTTAATCGGGAAATTCTAAAAATAATTCCTTCGTCTTATTTTTTAACTCTGATTCTTATATTATTGATGTGGTGACCAGTCTGTTTACTTAAAAGGGCCATATTCTTATCAGTAGTAATTTTTTTTACCTCCCTTATAAGTAATAAAATATATACATGTTTACCTCCTGCATTTTAATATATTGTGTTAAACAATTTGAACATTACATCCATTTGATACTAGAATTTAACTATTTTATTTCAAATTATAGATCAAAATAAGATTATTTGAAAGTGTTTGTTTCATGTCCAAAACTATAAACGAATACACTTTCGTTTTTAATTTTTCGTTTTCTGATTTGTCAAAAAGAAAAACGGATAGACGCAAGTATAAAAGGACCAGGGGGTATCAACAACTCCTTATCCTTATCATTATTCAAACAGTCAGAATCTTAAGAATATAATGCTATTGTGAACCTCTTTTGTTTATCCAAATTATATTTTTGGTTTTGCCATTGCCTGTTTAAGTACCCGCAATCGTTCTTAACCTGTCAACTTGTTGATACTATCTAACAGTATGAACATGTAATGCCATTGTGTACCTCTTATTTTGGGTTTAGGTCCGAATAATTTTTTGGGGTTTCTTTTAGCAAATCATAAACTTTGCAATGGACGGGGGTATCATTTTCTGAGTTTTGCTTGCAATACCTTTTGTTGAGACTTTTTTTTAATCACGATAACAGTATTACTGCAAGTTACATTAAGGTAGTATGGTTTTATTCCGCCATCTTGGATTGTAAAATAGAAGTCGGCAGATTTCGATGCAAGAACGCAATTTACTAAAAAAAAATCTCATTTAAATGACATTTTTTGGTGATTTTATCTTATAATTACATACATGTTAACAATGGTAAACTATTTTTGTTTCGTGTTTTTGTTTACTTAGCGTATTAAGGGGAGGTAACTCATAAATTGTACAATGCAAAATGGAATCTACAAGGAATTTTTCTATTTCATGTTAACGCACTGTACCCATTTTTCTTTCGATATTCTGAAAGCACTTTATAAGAGCTATCTTCTCATTTATTATCTAAAACAATCTGTCTATCAGTTTACCTTCTATTCATTTAATGATGCTTTTCTCTGTGTAATCCATACAAATGTGTTATTTTTTCACAACTTGTAGCTTGAAAACAATCTCGATTACCTATCAGTTTTATTATATTTTTGAACATATGACAGTATATACTATAGTTTGGCAAAGTATGAAAAAAAAATCAATCATTTTCAGTTAATAAGTTTATAATCTCATACCTTTTTAAATAGTTGATTCTTCCTCTAACATGTCTAATACTATGGAAGGTTTTTGTCAATTCAGCTCTTTTTGAAAGCAAGATTAAGTCGGCTAGCAATTGTGTAATATAATAAGTATTCTTTATTGTCATATAAATGTAATTACACATAATAATCACTTGTTACAAATACAAATGATAAACCACAACAAACACAAATTGATTTGAATGCATAATATATATGTACAAGACAAAATAATTAAGAGTCCCTTGTGCCCAGCTCCAAGACTTTTTAATAAACATATCCATTGGAGTAAGACAACCTGTTAAAATATCCATAAGAGTAACGATTATCTGTTAAAATATCCATAGGAGTAACGACAATCTGATAAACTATCCGTAGGAGTAACGATTTTCTGTTAAAATATCCATAGGAGTAACGATTATCTGTTAAAATATCCATAGGAGTAAAGACCATTTGTAAAAATATCCGTAGGAGTAATGATTATCTGATAATATAACTATAGGAGTAATGACAATCCATTGAAATATCCATAGGAGTAACAATCATCTGTTGAAATATCCATAGGAGTAGCTATTATCTGTTAAAATATCCATAGGAGAAACGATTATCTGTTAAAATATCCATAGGAGTAACGATTATCTGTTAAAATATCCATAGGAGTAACGATTATATGTTAAAATATCCATTGGACAATGTAGGAGTAACAATAATCTGTTAAAATATCCGTAGGAGTAACAATTATCTGTTAAAATATTCATAGGAGTAACGATTATCTGTTAAAATATCCATAGGAGTTACAATTATCTGTTAAAATATCCATAGGAGTAACGATTATCTTTTAAAATATCCATAGGAGTAACGATTATCTGTTAAAATATCCATAGGACAATATAGGAGTAACGACAATCTGTTAAAATATCCGTAGGAGTAACGACTATCTGTTAAATTATCTATAGGACTAAAGATTTTCTGTTAAAATATCTATAGGAGTAACGACTATCTGTTAAAATACATATCAACAAAACTTCATGCCATTTATAAAATGTTACCAACCTTTTGTAAGGGTTACAAAATGTACAAAATCCCGCCTTGTTTAACATATACAGGAATCATTTACAGAAAAACAAATATTGGAAAGGGATTTCTATAAACCCGCGCCAATTGCAAGTAATGAACAACACGCATACACACCAGTAACCAATACTGTATTGATATGCTCAAAACTCTTAAAGTTAGATTTTTCAATTTAATTTTAGGCATTATTGTCAGCTTCTATAAACTAATAAATGATTTTTCCTTTCAGAATTCTCTAATGGACTTAATATTTTAGAGGGATATAGTACAGTGTTAAAATGTCCTTACAAAGCAAATGGAGAAAAGACACTCAGCTGGCATAGAATAACTGAAAATTCACCATTAGTTTATTCAATTAACGATAACGTAAATAAAATAAACTTATCGCCAGATATTTATGAGAGACTGACTGTCACTGGAAATCACGCCGCAGGAGAATACAATCTTAACATATCTAACACCAGAGAGAGTGATCAAGGTACATACGAGTGTTCTATTTCTGGTACAGCTTATCTTAATAGACAGCAAGTACTTGTTATTGGTGAGTTTTTTTAACAATTGTTTCACGTGTGTTATTACATAGTAACAAGGACGTATAACTAACAAGGATTCGTGTCTCGCGGTATCCCGTTAAAATATCGCGAATTGTGAGATTTTGAATTAACTCACTTCTATAATTATGCGCGCTTCAATTAAATATTTCCGGTAACGATAATGTAAACAACTAGTATCCCATCAACCTTTTCTTTGGTGTACATTCTCTGTTCTGTTTTAACTTTGTTAAATAGTAGTCAAAGTTATAGTATTAACATCTTGGATGTCCCAAAAAGAAACAAATATAAAATTTATAATTGTCTATTAAATATGTCTTATAGGACCGTTAAAAACGAATAGATTTAAAAGTTTTATCAATTTTATAATTGAATTTTAATGCCAAATAATAATGATTGATCTTAATTAATTTAATCAAGACCTAATTTAGTTTGAGCATTTAACTTTGCAATCCTAATTCCTGTGATAATTTATAATTAATTATAATCAAGAATAAATTAATTATAAATAGAAGTACTGATTGTATGTTGTTTATTTAATGAACTTGTGCGGTTTCCTTTCTACTATTCAATATAAAAAAGCTATGACCTAAGTTGATCTAAAAGAGTTATTGTTCACTTTTAAAAAAGACCAAAGCTGATTTGAGAAAAATTAATCTTGAGAGAAAAAAAACAAAAAAACACGAGCATGTCATAAAAAGAACGAGTTGCAAAATCTGCTATTCCCATTTTGGTTTGAATTTTACACATGTCAGATCTTTTATCTTTGGACACTGATCTTAACAGGTGTAAAATGGCCGCCGCGGAATTCGACAGGATAATTTTCAGTCGTGTTTAATTAGACTTATAACAATGTATAAGTTAAAACTTCGACTGTGGAAATAATCAATAACTATTTCCATACAACTTTGATTAAGGAACACTCGAAAATGTTAGCTACCGTTTTTTTATGTGAATTTAGCAGATGGGAGGCAATAAAAAAAAACTGGTCACAAAAGTATGATTATTATAGTGTATCCAACGTTATTTTTCTCGCACAAAAGGTTTAAAAACACAAAAAAAGTGGTATTTTTATTGATAATTAATCATTTTGCTACGATCCTTACAAAAGTGTATTACCGTCGAGTTCGACACCGATTTGTTGAGAAACAACGATGATACGAACGTATTTCCTAATACGTCACTTTTCTCCCTGCACATGGCAAATTACTTCAGGACAGGCAAACTACGCGCGAAATTTGAACAAGCCACACAAAGTAGCGGAAATAACCCAAATTAGTAAGGAAAGTATTAATACTTGGACAACTTTGCCCGTAGACAACTCAGACGGACTTATAAGTCAATTCAAGATATATGTATGCTTTATTTTTTATGAACTTTCCACCATAGGAAGCTTAAATTTGCTCAGCAAGCTTATAAACTTCTAAGTAGGATCAGAAAACCTTTAAATTAATTTGTGTTTACGCTGCCGATATTGACTCTTTAGCTGCTTTGCCTGGGTTCGCAGTCATTTTGAGAATAAAAGGAATTAACTAGGCTCAATATCTAATTATCTTTCTAATATAGGAATTTAAACTTTCCCCTGCAAGTGTAAAATTGTCTAATGAATGGATAAAATTTACTTTAATGCAATTTTATGCAACATACATTGACCCTTTATCTGCAAACTATGAGCTCTGCTCTGATTGGTTAATATTTCGAAATAAAAAAATAAAAAATGGAGGGGCTAAAAAATTGGTTCATATTGTAGCTCAATATCTAATCAAATTTTCAAAGTTATAGATTGCAAACAACAATTGATTTCCCCATAGGCGACAATAGTAGCCTTTTTTCGAGATACAGACTTTAAAAAGTAGATTTTTAGAACGAGACCTTGCTAAATAAAGAAGAATTAATCGGACAGTATTATTTAGTTCAAAAAATATATGTTCCCGTTGCTTTTCTTAGCTAAATTTGTACTTATCTCCCTTGCCTATCAATTCTGCACTTAAAAATTGATTTTTTCGTGGAAAATGAAAATGAGTGCTATTTGTGACGTCATGAATAGAACGCAAGTACGTAAAATTTCAACAAAAAGACATATTTCCTATATAGCCACTGTATGTGCTATTAATCATTGTAATATTGGTCAATAAATTCCAATTTGAAACTTTAGCTAAAAATAAGGGCCATTTTAGGCCATATCGAACCTACTCTTTAACGGTCATTAATAATTAATAATTTGAAATAATTGTGTTTCACAGAAGAAGACAAAACTAATAACGAACATTATCAAGGTATATATGTTGCAGTAGATCCGTTAATTTGTCTACATTTCTTTTGTAATCGTATTCACGACCAATTTTTATTTTCCTTAGTTAAGTCTGGACTTCACCGTACAATATTTTGATGTTACTGTATATCCGTCTTTTGTAAATCGACCTTGCCACGTCACATCACTAGAAGAAGGACTGTCGCAGGATTTTTTCTGGATCACAATTTGTGGCTAACCACAGCGTGAGTAACAATTGAAATATATATTATATTTGAAGCCTTCAAATTACTTATGATATATTTGACTGTTTAGCCAGGATTTATTAGAACTTTAACTTTTTTTATTGGGAGTACTCCGCCGTATTGGGGTATTTTATTGCTACATTCCTGACTATGTCGTTGCTCCATACTAGATGATTTATTTACTTTAATAATTATTTGACACATTGTAATATTGGATTTTATTTTGTTTTTTTCAGTTATTTACCACTTTTGGATTGGTTATAGAATAAAAGTCAGCACCTGATTGTTTTATCTGTTAGGAAACACAAACACTGGTTTAGACTTACTGGTCGAGCCAGCAAATTACATAAGGTCCAACTTGCCTGTTGTGTCTCACTGAATACTCCACCTTACGGCAGTGACACAGCTTACAACCAGACTGTCGGCTCTGCATTCCTCGACACACAGTAAATTGACAACAACCTGTCTACACATATCCTGACCAGGAAATACAACATTAGTGTAGCTGTTACCTTGGCAATACGCAATATACTAGTAGCTTGTCTGTCCCAATCAGTAAAACAACGACGTTGGGCCAAGGTTGGCTACAGTTTGATTATAATCTAACTATCCGTTAGTTGATTAAAACATGGATTCCGATCAAACAGAACACCAAGACGACACAAAGCGTCGAAAAAACACCAGACAGAAGCGAAACTTCAAGTGGATCTGGGACAGACTGCCAAAATCCGTCTGATATCGCATATGTTTGTGAAAATACTGTACTTATTATCGCAGGCTCGCAGATGAGTGCCTGAACTTTCTGAAGAAGACCTGAACGTTGGACAGTATTACGGGCATTGACACATGTAATAATTTTCAGAAAAACGAAGACATCAAAGAATAAGAAAACCACAGATTGCGGAAGTTCCAACGTCTCTGACATGTCTAGCCTATCACGGAAGAAGCGTGCCAAATCAGAAGCTGCTGTATCTAAAATTGCTTTTGCTGAACAACAAGTCGATCTCCTTAACCAGGAGGCACTATTAGAGGACAGGCTCTGTTCAGACAGACCGAGAGGAACATGAAGCCGTATGCAAAAAACTCAAATGAAACAGGAGGCTGCACGTGCGATCCGGGAAAAAGCCGAGTTTAAGGCAGCATTGAATGTTCTACAAGCATAAAAAGAAGCTGCAGTCGCAGACTCCGAAGATCGTGTCGTAAAGTAAGACGACAGCCAAGCGTTATTCTATATTCCTGGCAAGACTGAAGACCCGCTCGAACAGGTTCAAGATTTCTTCAATAAACATCTTGACTCAACTGCCGTACAAGAAGTGACAGGCATAAAAGATAAAAAGCCAAGTTCTGTGGCAATTGAACTAACCTATGAAGCACCAGAGTTCGTGCCATCCGTGGAATTACACATGCCATTAGAAACACCTGCTGTCTGCAGATACATCTACTACGTCATCGGAAGTTACTATATTCCCAGATCTTGGAACAGTAATGAATAAACAAATACAGGATATTCAGAGAAGATCCCTGCTGCACACCAATCAATACACGTAATTCGAACTTCCATGGCTACGGAAAACAGCAACTATCATATAAACCCGACATCGGAGATAACAAGATTTCTCCTACGTAAGGATCTGCTGTTCTCCCAGTTAACAAACTTTAACGACCGGATTGAATCCTATCACACATGGAAAGCCAGTTTCAAGTACGTCATAGAAGAGTTACAAATTTATGAATCCGAACAGATATACCTACTGATGAAGAAGCTAGGACAAGAGTCTGCCAGACATGCAATTAGCATGAGGGCATCGTATGCGAACAACCCAACATAAAGCCTACAAAAATTATGGCAGAGACTTGACGAGCGGTATGGTGCTCAAGAAATGTTGGAGGTGTTTCTCCTGAAGAAACTTGTCGACTTCTCAAAATTGACAAACAAGGACAACTCACGTCTTTATGAATTGTTAGATATTCTATCTGAAATAGAATATCATTTAGAAAATCCGAAGCCGGGATGTCTGCTAGCCTATTTCAACTCCTCGTCCGGGAAAAAAATCCTATTGTGGCAAAATTGCCTTATGAACTTCAAGAAAAGTGGATAACAAGAGTTTCAAGATACAGTTCCAAAAAAGAAATTGCCATTCCTCTTTTTCCGGAATTCTTTGCATTTATCAGTGAAATAACCAAGATCAAGAATGGTTCTGGAGTCAACTTCGGAGGTGCTGCGACAAGATTCACACTTCAGTCATACTCTAAAATCAACGTCCATATGACAGCAGCTCACCAGCATCTTGGAGACATATGTCAACAAAAAAATCTTTGTTTCCAACATAAGACCAAGCATATGTTGAATGAATGCCGAGCTTTCCAAGCCAAATCTTTTAAGGAACACAAAATTGCAAAGAACTATAAAAAACAATGTTTGCCACAAGTGCTGTGAGTCAACCACACATATTGCAAAGCGTGCATCGGTTGTTAAGAGTGTGGGAGTACACAAATTGCCACCGGACTACACATTATTAGGGTAAACCGTACACCAACTCTCAATCTAGTTCACCCGGAACAATCTACGGCGGGGAGCAGAAAGAGTTAGCTGAAACCAAGTAAATCTTTGTTAGTTCAACCTGCACATATATCTACAAGGATCTTAACAATTGGAAATCTTGTGCCAATATTTGTGAATGTGTATCACAAGTACAAGACGTACAAAGCTTTCCGGATTTACGTCATCATGTACAACCAAACCAATCCTGCTCGCCCGAATTCTTCATTCGTTTTGACGTACGAGATAAAAAGCTACACTTTATCAACATGCTCCGACAGAGTAGTTACTTCCGGGAAAAGTCGAAGAGATTTCATCATGAAATCCTTACATGGTGACGTATAATTCGATCTGCCTACATTGATTGAATGTGATAACATTCCCAATAATAGGGACGAAATTCCGACTCCTAAAGACATTGCATTATCCGCACTAGAAAGTACTCAAAGAAAGCATTCCACCTTTTGAGGAACAGTGCATAATTCTCCTGCTAATTGCTGTGAACCTGATAAAGACACACCACGTCCTCAAACAACGCATAGGACCACACAGGACTCCATTTGCCCAAAAGTTGAAACTAGTTGGGTGATTATTGGAAATACATACATTGATAAGCAAACTGTTTCGCTTGAAGTCAACACGAAGATAACTAACATCTTGCTTACGGAATCAGAACAACTGCTTGCCGCGAGACCGGAAATAGCCTTCGAGGACGAAAATCAACTCGTTGGTCTAGACAACAACCGATGGTTCAATTCAACTGTCAATGTTGCAAACACGCATTCAATACAATGAATATATCGGACTCTGCACCAAGTCTGGTGGATTCAAGAATTTCTCTAAATGGACAGCACTTGTGTCACCGAATGCAAAATCTGTGACTTCTATTGAGAATGTTTTGGATGACACAAATTTCATTCTAGAATTCTAGACCTGAATCTTAGCGAAAAGGAACCAGTAATCCTATCTGGACGTCATCATATAGCAACAACTTTTGTCAGACACTACCTTGACAAAATGAAACATTGATATCGCCACTTTACAGATAGAGCAACTAGATCCGCCGGATGGAACCATGGGACGGAACGCTTGGTTTCGTCTGTTACTCAAAAATGTGTGACATTTAGTCAAAACACTCAGGAGGGAAGCATCTTGGGCCATAGATCGCCACGATCCTATCGAAGGAGACATCGTTCTGCTAAATGAGAAGATACTTTGTCGCAACCAGTTTCCCGTTAGATAATTACGAATTTATATTAGAAGTTCTAAAGTGACCTATCGTAAGTGGAGAACAGACATGTCTTACAAGATTAATAATTGAACATAATTTCGGTACATATTTGAGTCTATATAGTGACATTATGGATTAATACTATGGAACGCCACAGCTGTCTTATGTGGAACTCTGATATTACGTTATGTTGTTTTATTATTACTTCATGATATTTTGTCTTTACATAATATGGTTTTGACATTACGTAATGATGTTTTGATATTACACGATACAACTCAATATGGAATAGTCATTACTTAATGATATTTCGATATTACACGATATGGTTTCGTAATTACTTGATATAGTTTTGTCATTACTTAATCTGGTTTTGTCATTACTCGATGTGGTTTCACCATTATTTAATGTGGTTGTGTCATTAGGCAATGTGGTTTTAATATTACTTGATGTGTATGTGACTTAACGTAATGTAGTTGTTTCATTACATGGTGTGGTTTTGTTATTTCTTAATGATGATTTGTCAATTCTTTTTATGACTTTAACATTACGTAATGATGTTTCAAAATTTGACGATTTTACACTACATGATGTGTTTGTTTCAGTATTTGATGTGGTTCTGTCATCATTGATGTGGTTATCACGGTGATTACTTGATGAGGTTAAAACCACGTGACTATTTCGGAAAAAAAATAGTTCTATTTTTAAACCGATTTCCATATGTCGTCTGTTTAATGTGATTTGGATGAGTTTCGCTATCCCTTGAGTTAAAGTTCAAATTAAAGTTCGAGTTGTTGTTCAGAGTTATTTGGTATGAAAAATGGGAACGGCAGACAAAAATAAGAAAAAAGTGCTAAAAAATTAACAGTATTTCGGACATAAGAGGAATATCCCCAAACCACCTGGTCCTGCCATTTTTTTCCTTAGTTCTCAAATGGAAGCAGTATTATAATAAATTCGTTAAAGATTCCACGGAACCCCGTGTCTCGCCTGATATTGCTGCTGTCAGTGTAAAAGCGTAATGTTGACTGTACATTTATCGGTACATTTATCGGAAAAAACAAAATTAAAAAAAAAAACGTTTTCCGTAGATGATTTATCTTGATCTTGAAGAATAACTACTATACAAGTTTTATAACAATTCATGGAGGTTTACAAATTTATCATGTCAAAACAGTTTAATACGGTAATATTTAATGCAAAATAAGAAAATGTGGTATGATTGCCAATGAGACAACTCTCAACCACATACCAAATGACGTAGAATTTAACAACTATATGTGACTGTATGGTCTTCAACGATGAGCAAAACCCATACCACATAGTAAGCTATAAAAGGTCCCGAAATGAAAAATGTAAAAACAACTTAAACGAGAAACCTAACGATCTAAATGATGAAGACGCCGACCCCACTACCGACGACGGAATATAGGTTTGTTGTGTCTCACTGCCGCTACATTAATGTCGCAGGCTCGACACAAATCAAAAGACTTGTACTTTATTGTCAACAAGAAATGAGACACAGGGAAATGGGGGAAAGGGGGGGGGGGGGGGGGGGGGAGATCGGACTAAGCGACAAAGCATCAATTCTATAAAATAAGAATTCCCCGATCTTTTTTAGCGTGTATGATCATTTGAACATATACGAATATCAATCTTTTATTTTTATAAATTGCATTCTCTGATATACCTCGCACTAATTGAAAAAACAAACTTTTTGGAATATATCTGTGACGACGGATATGTTCCAGTTGTCGTAACCACAATCCCGTCATCTTTTCCTCGAATGTGAACTACCAAATAAAACCAAATCACTGAGTTTGAACTTTCACGACGAATACGACGGGTGTCACATGTAGAGCAGAATCTGCTTACCCTTCCGGAGCACCTGAGATCACCCTGATTTATATTACCCAGTCATACCGATCTGTTGAGTTAAGCCAATTGAAACTGTTTTTTTTACATTTTTTTCTTATGTTGTGCTGTTACACTACAGTCCGAGGTTAGGTTAGGGTTTAGCGCTCACTGTAACATACATGTTAAACTCCGCCGCGTGCACTTATTTTTATGTGTCTGCCCCATTTCAGTAGCCTGTAGTTCAATGGTTGTCGTTGTTTCA
This sequence comes from Mytilus californianus, assembly GCF_021869535.1. Taxonomy (NCBI): domain Eukaryota; kingdom Metazoa; phylum Mollusca; class Bivalvia; order Mytilida; family Mytilidae; genus Mytilus; species Mytilus californianus. The sequence continues at coordinate 88,986,129 of NW_026262701.1, forward strand.
TGTGTGTCATATTCGTTTTACGTAGATTGTTTAGTTTAAAATTAGACCGTTAGTTTTCTCGTTTGAATTGTTTCACATTTTCACGTGGTGGCCTTTTGTAGCCGACTATACGGTGTGTTGAAGGCTGTACGGTTGCCTATGATTGCTTACATCCACTGCATTTAAACTCTGGTGGATAGTTGTCTCGTTGGCAATCACACCACACCTAACTTTATATTTCAATTTCTATGTTGTGTTTTGTATACTGTAACATTGTTTATCTTTTGTACGCATACCCCTGAGCCCTCTTTTTGGAAGCCCGAGCAAAAGCCCTTGATCCGCGATAGAAAATTTAAATACGAACTCATATTAGATAACTCGAATTTCAACTCGAAATCTTAATCTAAATGAGACTCAAATTCGAGTCGAAATCGAACTCTACCTCAAAAGGTTACTCAAATTCAAAGTTGAAGTCGAATTGTAACTCGATCTATATCTTTAAATGTGACTCAAACTCGAAGTTCGACTCGAAACTCAATGCTAACTAGAACTTTAATTCTAATAATGGCTTGAATTCTAACTCGAAATCGAAGACTAACTCAAAGTTTAACTCGAACAGTAACCCGAACTTTAATTTGAACTCTAACTCGATGGATTGCCACACTCATCCAAGGCACATAAAACATGGAAATCTATTTAAAAATAAACTAGTTTTTCCGAAATGGTCACGTGGTTTTACCTCATCAACTAATGTGATAACCACACGAAAGAATGACAGGACCACATCAAAGAATGACAGGACCACATCAAATACTGAAACAAACACATCATGTAGTTTAAAATCGTCAAATTTTGAAACATCATTACTTAATGTTAAAGCCATATAAAGAATTGGCAAATCATCATTACGAAATAACAAAACCACATCATGTAATGAAACAACTACATTACGTCAAGTCACATACACATCAAGTAATGTTTAAACCACATTGCCTAATGACACAACCACATTAAATAATGGTGAAACCACATTGAGTAATGACAAAACCATATTAAGTTATGACAAAACTATACCAAGTTAATACGAAACCATATCGTGTAATATCGAAATATCATTAAGTAATGACTATTCCATATTGAGTTATATCAAAACATCATTACGTAATGTCAAAACCATATTATGTAAAGACAAAATATCATCAAGTAATAATAAAACAACATAACGTAATATCAGAGTTCCACATAAGACAGCTGTGGCGTTCCACATAATACAGTGATTTATTTATCTTATATTCATATGCGATTTATTTATGGAATGTTACATATTAGACCCGTTGTATCACATCCTTTTATTTTTCTACATATTTAATGTTATCGTTTTCACGATCAATATATATTTTCCGGAGTTAAATCTGGACTCCCAGTGCAACATTTTATTGTTAATGTAGCCTCATATCCGTCTATTGTAAAAATCGACCTTGCCACGTCACATCTAGTGACAAAAGACTGTTTGCAGGATTCTTTATGGGTCGCAATTTGTGGCTAACCAAAGCGTGAGTAACGTTTAAAATATGTTATATTTGATGCCTTCAAATTACTTGTGATATAGTAAACTGTTCATCCAGGATTTTCTAGAAATCTAACTAATTTTATATTGGGAGTTCTCCTTTGCTACATTCCGGACTACGCCATATTGTAGTATTTTAATGCTACTTTCCTGACATCACCGTTGCTCCATACCAGATGATCTAGATCTATTAACTTTAATAATTATTTGACACATTTGAAAACTGTTTTTTATTTAGTATTTTCAGCTATTTACTACTTTTGAATTGAAAATAGAATAGAAGTCAGTCCCTGATTGTTTTATCTCTTAGAAAACTAAATCACTGCTTTAAATTTACTCGTCGAGCCAGCACAGAACACCACCAGTTTTGTTAGGTTAAATGCTCATTTTTATATTAACATTCGCCAGAAATGCAAATGACAAAAATCTCAGATGAACTTTGCATGAAGGAGTTGTGTTTTTCGTTATTTTTTTTTAAATAACAAAATTTATCAGACGAGAATTCTTCAAAATGTACGTACTTCGTTAATGTATTTTCTAGTTATATCATAATGTCTAAAATTACTTTTTGTTGATAATTCTTTGAAGTTCTCTTTTCAATTTGTTCACGACTTTTCTTGGCTTCTGGGATCTTGATATATTGCATAGACACTAGTCCATAGTAGGAGACCGTATGTTAACTCTATGTTTTGTGTCGTTGAGTTGCTGCCGTTTCGATGTATATCCACACTGCCCTTTATCAAAATACAAATATTGAATGAGAACTGTGTACACATCAGAAAAAATGAAACTACATCCAACAATAATGAAATACTGAAGTTTTGAAGGGCCATTATCGTATTTTGTCCGACTTCAATAATCCAGATTACGCTTCGTCACTTTTTTTCCGACTCCGAATACAATAGAAACCTGTAATGTAAAAAAAACAACAACTATATACTCGAATTATTTTCTCCATTCAACAGTGAAATATTTGAACTCATAGATTGTTGTACACACAATTAGTTTAACCCTACTCATGCTACTTGCATTCAAATGTTATTTCAAGTACAATTAAGCTGTATATTATCTTTATGGTTCCCATACTGGTCAAACATATCTGAGCATGCACAACGAAGCTACCTTAAAACTATCTTAGCTAAGATGTCCTAACCAAAAGTTTTTTCGATTTTCGTTTTTTGCTTTATAAAATCCAAAACGATAAAATCAAAAACACTTAATATACACGGACCATTATTAAGAGTCAAAATTGCAATTCTTAACATACAGTTACTAATTTCTTATTGTCAACATATAGACAAAAAGAAAATCCAGCAAAGAGTAGTCCCATATACATATTTGGCGTAAGAGCTATTCTTCTGATTTTGTGGTAGGCGATTCAAAAGAGGGTGTGATTTAAAGTCATTCAAAGTAAATTCGAGGTTGAGTTAAGGTCAGTTCTCTAAGAAATAGGCCACTTTAGATCGTGTTTGTCTTTTTCCAGCTGCTCCCGGAAGCTGAAATAGGTATAATTGTCCTTATTTACCTATAGCAAGCTGATAGGTTGTTTACATTTCTATAACGTTTTTCGTCTGAAACATTAAATGCACATGTAAAAAAATGCTAAATGACTGTCGAACAACGACAAAACAAAGAAAACAAAATGTTATTGAAGTAGTCTTATATGACTGATTTCGTCCGTGTCTTTTGAAGAGTGTGTTTCAATCGTATGGACTGTCACATCGCCGACGCTTTTTAGTCTTTCATTGTACACGGGCACATGTTATTTTTTCTCTCTTTTTTGAAAATTCTCGATGGTGTTTGAATTTGATAAAGTTTGTAGGAACATTACTGAAGGCATATGAAACGAACTTTGTTATAATGTTTAGGAAATTATTTAACCAATGCATGTATATATACTAAACTAAGTCCTCTATGCACGATTTATTTTACAAGTGTTGCGAATCCATAACATATAATCGACAAAAAATAATTCATTCAGTAATATCTTTTCCTGCTTATAGTTAACTTTCGAGTTTTATTGCCGAAGTTTACCGAAAACAATCAACACAGAATCGTGGAGCACGCGAAAAATAAGTGAGATGATAACCATGCAATGTATATATTTTTTTTGAAATTTTATGCGTTTTTATTTCTTAATTCAACATTGTCTTTACAGTTGTTACACACTTTGGTTTATTAAAACTTAAGTTTTAGTATTACAATTTGGGTTAGTTAAATAAGTACTTACCATCATGAATTTAGATAACGGTCACTTGCAGCTCACATGAACCAGAAAGAGAGAACTATAAATATGATCATCAATACCGGAAAATGCCAATAAATAAGATTTAATATGAGCAAACTGATTGCAATAAAAGTAAAATAAATATAAAAAATGGCACATTTTTACCAGATGAGGGATTCAGGCTCTTGTTGGCATCTTGTTCACAATAGATCTTTGTTTTTTTTTGTTTTTTTTTTGTTGTTGTTGTAATTTTAAAAGTAAATTTGAAAATTATGCATCTTACTGATAATTTTCGACTGCTTTTAATTGGAAAATGGGTAATGTTATGTAAGTTTAATAGAGAAAACGATAGCGTTATTAGTTTCCTTGGGAATATTTTACTATATTTTCTACCTCCATGACTAATATGTTGTTGTCCCCGCAAATAAAGCCCCAAACAACATCGTTTTTGTGTGTAAATATCATTACATAAACTGCTTGATAAATGAATTAGGTATTGACAATTCACTTGGAAACTCAACATATACCCTCACGACACTTACCAAAGAGAAAATCCTAGATAATCATAGGTCTGTTCTATGTTCCTTTGGAATTTCAACCAAAGACGAAGAACTGGATCTTCTATCACTGTATTGGATACATAAACTACATAAGTGTCCTTACAAACAACGGTATATTGCTGGGTCTTCCAAGTGCTCCACGAAACCTGTTTCTGATTTATTAACATCTATTTTATCAGCAATCAAAGCCGGGCTCCAAAGTTATTGTGAAACTGCCTATTCTAGAGGTGGCGTGAATCAGATGTGGATACTAAAAAATTCCAAAGATCTTTTAGAGTACATACAATCTAAGACTCTCTCATCTTGCAATAGTATTAAAATATTTGACTTTTCTACACTTTACAAAAGTATTCCCCATTCAAAACTAAAAGACAAATTGAAAGAGTTGGTATTACTTTGTTTCATTAAAAAGAATGGCGAACGTAGATACAAGTATCTTGTCTTGGGGAGGGATAAATCCTACTTTGTAAAGAATCACTCTGATTCAAACAAAAAATTCTCTGAAACTGACATTATCAAGATGCTTGATTTCTTGATTGACAACATATTTGTTACGTTGGAGGACGTGTTTTTCAACAGACTGTCGGAATTTCAATGGGAACCAATTGTGCCCCTCTTCTTGCCGACTTGTTTCTTTATTATTATGAGGATGACTTCATACAGGAGCTTCTTAGGAAGAGAGATAAGAAGTTAGCAATATCCTTTAACTCTACGTTCCGCTATATAGATGATGTTCTCTCACAAAATAATACAAAATTTGGTGACTATGTTGAACGAATCTATCCCATCGAACTAGAGATAAAGGATACTACAGATACAGTTAAGTCTGCCTCATATCTTGACTTACATCTAGAAACTGACAATGAGGGTCGGTTGAAAACAAAACTTTACGACAAAAGAGTTGATTTTAGCTTCCCAATTGTGAACTTTCAATTTCTATGTAGCAACATTCGAGCAGCGCCTGCATACGGAGTATATATCTCCCAATTGATACGATATTCCCGGGCTTGTGTTTCCTATCATGATTTCCTTGATAGAGGATTGCTGCTCACAAGGAAGCTATTAAACCAAGAGTTCCAAATGGTGAAGTTGAAGTCATCCTTTCGTAAATTTTACGGACGCCATCACGAGTTGGTTGACCGTTATGGAATAACCGTTTCACAGATGATATCGGATATGTTCCTTATGTCGTAACTACAATACCCTTCCCTTTTCACGAATGTGACTTACCGAATTAGACTATTTACCGGATTTGTAATAACATAAGCAACTCAACGGGTGCCACATGTGGAGCAGGATCTGCTTACCCTTCCGGAGCACCTGAGATCACCCCCAGTTTTTGGTGGGGTTCGTGTTGCTTAGTCTTTAGTTTTCTATGTTGTGTCATCTGTACTATTATTTGTCTGTTTGTCTTTTTATTTTTGGCCATGACGTTATCAGTTTGTTTTCGATCTACGAGTTTGACTGTCCCTCTGGTATCTTTCGTCCCTCTTTTAATTATGCTTTTCAGCTGTCATGATGAATTGCAGGTAATCAAAAGTTGGGTATTTGCAGCGAATAAAAAAAGCTTCTCTTTTCGTAACAATTACTAGTGCATGTATTTTGAAAATAATATTATTTAGTGAGATACTGTAAAGCACAAAAAATATCAGCAGGATAAGATCAACAAATAAGTTAAACTGCAAAAACTGTAAATTGACACGTCATAAAATATATTGCCCTTAAATTAGTTTTGTTTTGGCTTTTAATATAAAAAAGAAGATGTGGTATAATTGCCAATGAGACAACTCTCCACAAGATACCAAATGACACAGAAATTAACAACTATAGGTCACCGTACGGCCTTCAACAATGAGCAAAGCCCAAACCGCACAGTCAGCTATAAAAGGCCCCGAAATGACAATGTAAAACAATTCAAACGAGAAAAACTAACGGCCTAATTTATGTACGAAAAATGAACGAATAACAGATATGTAACACATAAACATACGACAACCACTGAATTACAGGCTCCTGACTTGGGACAGGCACATACATACAGAATGTGGCGGGGTTAAACATGTTAGCGGGATCCCAACCCTCCCCCTAACCTGGGACAGTGGTGTAACAGTACAACATAAGAACGAACTATAAAAATCAGTTGAAAGAGGCTTAACTCATCAGATGGATAAAAATACAAATACTACAAATACAAGTGGGCGTGGCCGGGTACTTGTACATCCAAAGGTTATTATTTTCATTATATTAGAAAAAAGAGATATAGTAAAAAGCAAAATTAATTGCTGGGTACATACAAATAAGTTTTCATAACTTAATAATTCAGTTGACATCATTCCTTCGAAGGTTTTACGGACACCCACACGAGATGGTTAACGTAAATGTTTCAATTGTAGTAACCACAACCTCTCCTCTTTTCTCCGATTTTTACATCACCGAATTACTTAACATTAGCAACATAATTCGTACCACATATGGAGCCGGATCGGTCTATCCTTGTAGAATACATGGTTCCACCCCAGCTTTAAGCGGGGTTCGCGTTTCTTAAGGTTTTAATGTATGTTTTGTAGACTGGTGAATGCCTTTTAAGATTTATTTTGCCATGGCTTTGTCGGTTTCTTTTCGACTTATGAATTTTCAATGTCCCCGTGGTACCTTCCGTCTCTTTTATTGAAGCCTTATAGGAGTTATATAAGAAATAATTCATGGGGGCTTGAATTTATTGTGATTTTATCACGGGTTCGCCCTTTATGCTAAATATTTTACCACGAGCGACAGCGAGGGGTAAAATATTCGTATAAAGGGCCAACGAAATAATAGGTCTCATGGCAAACGTATCAATCGAAATCAACGAATTAAACATCGTATAAATTATACACTTGGTAATCTCCTATCTATATTTAAAAACAATGGTAGGCATCAATTATAATGTAAACTGGGTCAAATACCAATTAGTAAATTACATGATATTTTCCAGGAGTGTGACACCACCTCCTTCTTCAGCCCGCTGTATGAATATTCGCGTATAATTACAGCTTTTTGCCACCATAGGCTGTTCCCGCGTATCGACAAACCTGAAGATCATAAACGTCATTTTCTAAAAATTAAATATATTAGCAGAGGTATTGATTTTATAAATTTATCTAGTATATTTAATGACTCTACCGTTCAAAACTACATACCTCCCTATTTTGATAACACAGAACCACCTATTATTTCATACACATACAAAAAACCCAGCAGAAGTTTCATTTTTAATTATACGCCGGTAACATCAGACGTCAATGTAGAAAATAATACTCCTTTAACTTGAAACTGTGAATCGTCGAAGTTTAGATATGTTCCCTATGGCCATGTTATTACGGGGGACCTCAATATCGTCCAGGACAGAGAGGTTAAAAACTTTTTGAAAAAAGGACCAAAATATCGTCTTCCATCTAAAATAGATCGGAAACAGTGTCGTCAGGTCACCAAAGATGCTCTTTCCTCGTTTTGTAAAAATTGGTGTAAACGGGAAAAATCTGATAAAAAATCTCTTGATTCTCATTTAAATAAATGTATGAATGTGGTAGATAATAGAATATCACATTTTGAAAATAATTTAAAAATAATAATAGAGTACATAATACGCCTATTTCCAGAATAAGAAATAAACTTCAAGAACTTTCAAAGCGGTTTGTGTTTGTACCGGCCGACAAAGCAGCCACCAATGTGGTGGTGGTATGCCGTAAATACTAGACGGACGTTCTTAAGAATGAAATTTTAAATTCATCTACATTCAAGTCCATGCGCCCCACTGAGAGTCATACAGTTAACAAACATATCATAACCACATCACAGCTTAAGGCTTCTTCTGAACATTTGAAGGTCCCTACTATGTATTGGTTACCTAAACTACACAAAAAAAAATATAAAGAAAATAGTGGAATTAACTTTTTTTGGAGTGTAAAAAATTCTTTGGATGTTTTAGATAAATTACGTGCTTTTGATAGTCCTTTTGATTCTGTTGACACTTTTGATTTTTCTACTCTTTACACTTCACTTCCACACAATCTTATCAAACAAAAAATTTGACTATTCAATTAAAAGGTCGTTTGGTAAATCCGAAATCAAATATATTTGCTGCAACTCATTTAAAGCCTTCTTCTCTAAAGAGAAAGGTAAATATGCTAGATATACTTACTGGAGGTGTGATGAGATGATTGAAGCTGTAAATTTTCTCCTTGATAATATTTATGTACGTTTCGGCAGCAAAGTTTTTTGACAGGTTGTAGGTATTCCTATGTGTACTAATTCCGCCCCTTTAATAGCAGACTTGTTTTTGTACTGTTATGAATCACAGTTTATGACCAAACTCAGTAAAGACCCGTCTAAATTGCATTTAATTGATCAATTCAACAACACTTACCGTTTTCTTGATGATATTTTTTCGTTAAATAATCAAGAATTTTCTCAATATACTGCCGAAATTTACCCAAAGGAACTTACTTTAAATAAATAAAATTTAAACGGTAACAACTGTCCTTTCCTAGATTTAGATATTTCGGTTTTACACGGGAAATTCAACACTTAAATTTACGACAAAAGGGACGATTTTTCGTTCCCTAATGTTAATTTTCCCTTTATGGATGGTGAAGTTCCTTTGGCACCATCTTATGGTATTTATATTTCACAACTCGTTCGCAATGACCGTGTCTGTTGTGACGTTTTTGATTTTAACGAACGTAATCTATGTATTACTGGTAAATTATTGAGCCAGGGATTTCGTTACCACAAATAACTTAAAACCTTTACTAAATTCTTCCACAGATATAAAGATTTGGTTTTGAAGTTTGGTTGTACCTGTAGAAAACTTATTTCAAACGGTATTGCACATCCTCATTTTTACGGCAATATTGTAAACTTTGCCCGGAAGTTTAGAAACGATCCTGGTAAACTTATCGATCCTTTAAATGAACTTATTCTAAAAGGTTACCAATTCAACACTGTAATTAGATCATTAAATATTGTTTTTATTGGTACTGATATTGATTTTGTTATAAGTAAATTAAAAGCAAACTCAATGTTATTGTTATATACATCTGCACATTCATAGATCTACAATCTGTCGATACCTGTATATTGGCATTGCACAAAGTCATGTTTTTCTCTGACTGTTTATGACGTCTTTACACTAAATCAATTGGATGTTGGATAAGTACGGATTGATAATTTAGTCTTAGATGCAAGATTTTTTTTTATTAGTTGTTAGTGGCTTTGAACTAGCTGTCAGTAACTGCGAGAACTCTCAGATATGTACTTAGTGTCTTTTTGTTGTTTGGATGTACAAGTACCCGGCCACGTCTACTTGTATTTGTAGTATTTGTATTTTTATCCATCTGATGAGTTAAGCCTCTTTCAACTGATTTTTATAGTTCGTTCTTATGTTGTACTGTTACACCACTGTCCCAGGTTAGGGGGAGGGTTGAGATCCCGGTAACATGTTTAACCCCGCCACATTCTGTATGTATGTGCCTGTCCCAAGTCAGGAGCCTGTAATCCAGTGGTTGTTGTTTGTTTTTGTGTTACATATTTTGTTTTTGTTCATTTTTTGTACATAAGTTAGGCCGTTAGTTTTCTCGTTTGAATTGTTTTACATTGTCATTTCGGGGCCTTTTATAGCTGACTGTGCGGTATGGGCTTTGCTCATTGTTGAAGGCCGTACGGTGACCTATAGTTGTTAATTTCTGTGTCATTTGGTCTCTTGTGGAGAGTTGTCTCGTTGGCAATCATACCACATCTTCTTTTTTATAAGACAGATTTTGATGAATTTAATTTGACTATACTACTTTTATTTAAGAAGATATTGACATTATATAAATTTTAACCATCGTTTGTTTATGTTTTCATGTTTTGACGACTTTCAGTTTCCCATTCGTGCATTTTCCCGTAAAATCTTTACATTCTTACGTCATCGTTCAATGCTGTCATTTACACCATCTGACGTGAGGTAAATCATTCAAAAAAAGATACGACGTGGGAGTAGGATTGGAACAGCCCAAAAAAATCATGACGTTGCCGATCAGCTGACATATGAATATATTCTAATTTTACCATGGGTGTGTACTCAAAGCGTTTGAAGAACGTCATATAATAATGTGTATTATCTTTTTATGTTTAAGGCAAATTTAAGAACCTCTAGTATATACAAAAAATGAGATGTGGTATTATTGCCAATGAGACAAACTATCCACCAAAGATCAAATAAAAAAGGTTGAAGCAACAACAGGCTATCGTATGGTCTTTAACAATGAACAAAACACATACCGTATAGTAACTTATATGAGACCCCGACATGACAAAATGTAAACCCATTCATACAGACACAGCATGATTTGTGATAAAACAATAAACGAAAAACAAATAACAGACAATAGCTATCCTCAACCACTGTATCTTGTACCATGCTCGAGCTCCTAACTTGGGAAGGGCACATACATAATGTGGCGGGGTTAAATATATTTGCGAGCACTCAACAGCACTACAAAAGAACAAACTGTAAAATTCAATTTGAAAGGATGGACCCATCAGGTCGGTAAAAGAACAAAAGCAATTAACAAAAGGACAAAAGATACAGAGCATCAATCTAAGATTACTCGAAGATATTGAAAGCTCGAACAAAGTCAATTACAACTAATAAATACACTCTGTTTTTTTCCAGATACAAATATCAATCACTTCACATCCATCAGAATAAGTAAAAAAGATGTCAAGAATAGTCTTAAAATGAAAAAAAAAAAAAAAAAGAGGCGAAAAATACCAAAGACACATATAAACTCATACGTCGATAGTAAACTGACAACGCCATGGAAAAAAAAGAAGAAAAAGTCCAAAAGATAAACAACAGTATACAAAACACAACATAGAAAAAACTAAAAAACCCACCAAAACCGGGGATGATATCAGGTTCTCCGGAAGGGTAAGCAGATCCTTATCCATAGTTGGCACTCGTCGTGTGGCTATTGTAAAGGAGGACCAGGTTGTGGTTACGACGATTATAACATATACGTCGTCGTCTGTGGTAGATAACAGAATATCACATTTTGAAAATAATTTAGAAGTAAATAATAGAGTACATAATACGTCTATTTCCAGAATAAGAAATAAACTTCAAGAACTTTCAAAGCGGTTTGTGTTTGTACCGGCCGACAAAGCAGCCAACAATGTGGTGGTGGTATGCCGTAAATACTAGACGGACGTTCTTAAGAATGAAATTTTAAATTCATCTACATTCAAGTCCATGCGCCCCACTGAGAGTCATACAGTTAACAAACATATCATAACCACATCACAGCTTAAGGCTTCTTCTGAACATTTGAAGGTCCCTACTATGTATTGGTTACCTAAACTACACAAAAAAAAAACAGTAAAATATCGTTTCATCTTGGCCTCTAGTAAGTGTTCTACAACTAATCTTTCAGTGCTTTTAACAAGTTCCTTAACTACTATCAAAGAGCTTATCATGAACTATTGTAATAAAATATATGAAAATAGTGGAATTAACTATTTTTGGAGTGTAAAAAATTCTTAGGATGTTTTAGATAAATTACGTGCTTTTGATGGTCCTTTTGATTCAGATGACAGTTTTTACTTTTCTACTCTTTACACTACACTTCCACACAATCTTATCAAACATAAATTTGACTATTTAATTAAATGGTCGTTTGGTAAATCTGAATGCAAATATATTTGCTGCAACTTATTTAAAGCCTTCTTCTCTAATGAGAAAGGTAAATATGCTAGATATACTTACTGGAGGTGTGATGAGATGATTGAAGCTGTAAATTTTCTCCTTGATAATATTTATGTACGTTTCGGCAGCAAAGTTTATCGACAGGTTGTAGGTATTCCTATGGGCACTAATTGCGCCCCTTTAATAGCAGACTTGTTTTTGTACTGTTATGAATCACAGTTTATGACCAAACTAAGTAAAGACCCGTCTAAATTGCATTTAATTGATACATTCAACAACACTTACCGTTATCTTGATGATATTTTTTCGTTAAATAATCAAGAATTTTCTCAATATACTGCCGAAATTTACCCAAAGGAACTTACTTTAAATAAATCAAATTTAAACGGTAACAACTGTCTTTTCCTAGATTTAGATATTTTGGTTTTACACGGGAAACTCCACACTAAAATTTACCCATTCGTGAATACGACGTGAGAGTAGGATTGTAACAGCCCAAACAGCAACAACAGGATATCGTATGGTCTTTAATAATGAACAAAACACATACCGTATAGTAACTTATATGAGACCCCGACATGACAAAATGTAAACCCATTCATACAGACACAGCATGATTTGTGATAAAACAATAAACGAAAACAAAAAACAGATAATAGCTATCCTCAACCACTGTATCTTGTATCATGCTCGAGCTCCTAAATTGGGAAGGGCACATACATAATGTGGCGGGGTTTAATATATTTGCGAGCACTCAACAGCACTACATAAGATCAAACTGTAAAATTCAATTTGAAAGGATGGACCCTTCAGGTCGATAAAGAACAAAAGCAATCAACAAAAGGACAAAAGATACAGAGCATCAATCTAAGATTACTCGAAGATATTGAAAGCTCGAACAAAGTCAATTACAACTAATAAATACACTCTGTTTTTTTCCAGATACAAATATCAATCACTTCACATCCATCAGAATAAGTAAAAAAGATGTCAAGAATAGTCTTAAAATGAAAAAAATAGAGGCGAAAAATACCAAAGACACATCAAACTCATAAGTCGATAGTAAACTGACAACGCCATGGAAAAAAAGAAGAAAAAGTCCAAAAGACAAACAACAGTATACAAAACACAACATAGAAAAACTAAAAACCCCACCAAAAACTGGGGATGATATCAGGTTCTCCGGAAGGGTAAGCAGATCCTAATCCATAGTTAGCACTCGTCGTGTGGCTATTGTAAAGGAGGACCAGGTTGTGGTTACGACGATTATAACATATACGTCGTCGTCTGTGAAACAGATACTCCATAGCGGTCAACCATCTCTTGGTGGCTTCCGTAAAATTTTCGAATGAATGATTTCAGCTTCACTACTAGGAACTCGTGGTTTAATAGCTTCATTGTGAGCAGCAACCCTCTATCAACTGAGATATATATACTCCATATGAAGTACAAACCCGTCGATAAATCTAATTCGGAAGGTCATGTTTGAGAAAAAAAAAGGACGGGATTGAGGTTACAACAGACGGAACATATCTGCTAAAATTGTGCTACATAGAAATGGAAGGTTCACTTGGGAAGCTGAAATAATCTCTTTTGTAGTAAAACTTTGTTCTCAATCATAATTTGGAACAAAACATTACGACGAAAGAGATGATTTCAGCTTGTGAACTTTCGATTTCTATGCAGCAACATTTTAGCGGATATGTTCCATCTGTTGTAACCATAATACCGTCCTCTTTTCCTGAAATATGACCTTCCGAAATTCTAACACTGTGCGGGACAAATTTGCCATTCCAGAATTGGCAAATCTGACTTTGTTGTTTTACAAGATAACAAAAATATTTTTTGGCCAAGTGATAGACAATTAAAAAACAAATTTCCCTATATGTCCTAACGTGCCACTGTTGTCACTGTTGTCACTAAAACTGATAAAAGGTACATTTCTCATGGGAAATTTAAAAATTCCTATGCGAATATTAGAAGTTCTGATGGAAAAATTTAAAGTTCCCGTCGGAAAAAGTACTTTTCCCATGAAAAATTTTAAAGTTCCTATCGGAACTACTTTTCCCATGGGAACATTAGAAAATAGTTTGTTCCCATGGGAAATTATAAATTTCCATGGGAACATTAGAAAATAGTTTGTTCACATGGGAAATTATAAATTTCCCAAGGGAACTCATTTTTCTTCCGATGGGAACAATTTTTTCTTCCCATGGGACCATTTATTTTTCTTTTATTATTTTCGGAATTTGTAAAAGAGCTATGAAATATTGTAACGAACTGACGGGTACTAATAACCGGGAGCAGTTTATAACATTTTCATTTGATAAAAAAAAATATGTAATTACACTTAATTAAAGGTATTTCTATCATACTTTTACATTCAAAAGTCTTTTACTGTCATTAAATGATTGATAGAAACACATTGACTGTATTGTATCGTCGTTTATTGATATGTAACTATTAAACGTCCAGCGGCTGGTTTTACAATTAAATTCTTTCACTTTTGCTTTCGATTAATACCATCCTGCATTTCATGTAATATGGTTCGCTGAACTGCCAACGATCAGAGCCATGCCTGTTTTTTTCTGAATTTAATTTATAGATACAAATTGATAAATCTGTTTGAATTTATATACATGGTAAATCACGAATCTTGTTTAATTTCGTTTACTAGCTATAATCCTTGAATTTATGAAATTGACATTATAATTATTATTAATATACTTATTCTTTTTCATCTACGTAACTCGAAATGCGTGTTTTTCGCCACTAGAAAGATGTGTACTGATTCTATTTGAAGTTTTTTCATTCATTCGGTCAAATTTCCTAATTCAATGTGTTACTCGTCTACAAAAAAATCTGTTATTGTGTTTCATTTTTCGCAAACTCCTTTGAAAGTCCTGTTAGATTTGTCTTTTATAATCTCTCAGGTAAATATCAAAAAGAATCAAGAGTTTTGCATTTACAAGTACGGATGAGAATTAATTACTTTATGGAAAACTTATTTCCCTAAATGTTATTATATACACTTGTATTTTACCCTTGGGCTGTCTTCAGGTAATTTACATTTTAAAGGAGCATTGTCGTCTTTTGCAACTAGATCAAGGACTTAAATGATTTTTTTGTCATTGCATACAGGTAAAAGAACTATTTGATTTTTTAATTTTTAAATAATTGCTGGTAATTTTTTGTACCAATATAGAACATTTCTTTCAAAACACATAATAGCAGAGACATATACATGTGTATATATGTCTCTGATAATAGTCATGCATCCTTTTATCAAAGGTTTGTTTTCTTCAACACTTTAAGATCGTATCTCACTGCTGAAAATAATCTAAAAAAAGCAAATCTAAATAACCATCAAAAGTATAACCCGACTAATCCAGTCGTTATATTCCGACTTACTATCGATCGCACCATAATCTGACTGTGAAAGTCATTCAGTAATTTCCGACATGACAGACCAAATATAGAAACAGTTTTAGCGTTACAATTGATTGGTACTTTGAGAATAATCTTTGCTACACTTAGTTTTAAAGTTAAACTGATTGAAATATTGATCAGATTTATTGAGAGTCAGCAAATCTTAAACTGTCCAAACATTTTGAAAGACGGGAAAAGAAGCGGTTGTAGTTTAAAACCGAGACAAAATATCTGTCACATGAACTGCTGTATTCCAGTGTTATATACGTTGATAGGACAATTAATGTTTATCGATTGATTTGAGCAAGGAAGTATTATATTGTCAATATAATACTTCCATGATTTGAGCTACAACATTATTGTTCTACTCAATTTTGCGTGTATTTACATTTCAAATGTACTACTAGAAAATTATCTATCTACCGAAACAGATGATTTTTATATTCCACTCTCTGTAAAAATGAAAATAACACTATAAATTTGGTGCTTTCGAAGCTCTTTTCGGTATTTACCGTCACCAGGTACGCTCAAATTCAAAATATTAAAAGCAAGGGATGTTTAAATTCTTGTGGAAATATATGACGTCTGGATTTCTACAGAAGTCACACTATATATATAGATAAAAGGAGTTGTGATTTATATACGTCAAAGACATAGCAACCCAACCACAAATATATATATTTATATATACAAGTCTAAATTGAAAACAACGTTCAAACCTATGATTGCGTTGGATAAAAACCGCAGTTTTTATACGTGTGCATGCAAAACAAATTTATTGGTAGAGTGGTCTAAATACAGCACAAACAACATGTTCCAAAAGACCAAAAAAGTGAAAAAGTATATTTTAACAAAACGCATTTGACTAGCAGGTCGAACAACGGATGTTCTAAAACATATATATATATATATATATAATAGTTAAGATCCATTTTGTTACATCTGGTGATCCGTATATTTGGCAATCGCCAATTGCAGTCAGCAGGGTTTAAGAACATCCGTTGTTCGACCTGTTAGTCAAATGCGTTTTGTTAAAATATACTTTTTCACTTTTTTCGTCTTTTGGAAAATGTTGTTTGTGCTGTATTTAGACCCCTCTACCAAGAAATTTGTTTTGCATGCACACGTATAAAAATTGCGGTTTTTATCCAACGCAATCATAGGTTTGAACGTTGTTTTCAATTTAGACTTGTTTATATATATATATATATATATATATATGTGTATATATAGAAGGCATTTATAGATCTGTTTGGTCGAAGAACGAATAAAACGACAGTAATTGTAAGATATAAAGGAAAATAATCGAAATATTAAAGAATAGTTCTTTTTTAATCTCAAACACAAAAAAAAAAAAAACAAAAAAAAACAGAACAAAACAGGAAGGTCCATGTCTTAAGCCGCTGCATAAATAATGATGCATTTAAAATTTTAGAAAACTATACCAAGTTAAAATTCACTGTTGAATTTTAGGTCATTGCAGAACACTGTGCGGGACAAATTTGCGATTCCAGAATTGGCAAATCTGACTTTGCTGTTTTACAAGATATCAAAAATATTTTTTGGCCAAGTTATAGATAATTAAAAAAATTAAATTTCCCCATATGTCCCAACATGTCACTGTTGTCACCGCAGCTGATTAAAAGTACATTTTCCATGGGAAATTTAAAAATTCCCATGGGAATATTAGAAGTTCCCATGGGAAAATTTAAAATTCCCATCGGAAAAAATACTTTTCCCATGGGAATTTTAAAGTTCCCATCGGAACTTTACAGTTCCCATGAGAAAGAAGAATACAAAAAGTTCCCATTGGAATTTAACTTTTCCGATGGGAACAATTTTTCTTCCCATTGGAACATTTATTTTTCCGATGGGAACATTTTTCTACCTATGGGAACAATTTTTCTTCCCATTGGAACAGATATTTTATGTATGGAACAAGTTTTCCTTTTTGATTCTTTTTCTCCTAGAAAAACTGAAATTTGTTGAAAATGCCGGATTTATGTTAAATTATTGCAGTATGCAAGTTTTCTACAAAATGTCAATATGGTTTCGTATCTAAAGTTGCATTCAACAAGCAACTTTGATAAAACTCTGATTATCCAGTAAAATCTGAAGCAATGACAAGTAAGTTTTTAACTTAAGTTGTGCGTGTGTGTTGTGATAACAAAATATTCTTTTTTCTATTATTGAACTCATTGGAAAATAAATTAAAAAAAATATTTAAAACAATATTTTTCTGGTGCGTAGAAATACCACAAATTTGATTTCTTTTTACAAAATACAAGACCTATCAAACAAAAACACTATAACATGCTGAAATAATATATTCATGTACAATCTGTATACACGTGCGTAATTAACGGGTTCTGGTTGGATGATAAAATTGAGAATGGAAATGGGGAATATGTCAAAGAGACAACAACCCGACCAAAGAGCAGACAACAGCCGAAGTCCACCAATGAGTCTTCAATGCAGCAAGAAAATCCCGCACCCGGAGGTGGTCCTCAGCTGGCCCCTAAATAAAATTGTGTACTAGTTCAGTGAAAATGGACGTCACACTAAACTCCAAAACATATAAATGAACTAATATTAAAAAACATACAAGACTAAAAAAGGCCAGAGGCTCCTGACTTGGGACAGGCGCAAACATTCGGCTGGGTTAAACATGTTTTGTTGATCTCAACCCTTCCCCTATACCTCTAGCCAATGTAGAAAAAAAGAAACACATAGCAATACGCACATTAAAACTCAGTTTAAAAGAAGTCCGAGTCCGATGTCAAAATAGGTAACAAAAGAAACTAAGAAAAATGACAATGATACATAAATAAACAAAGGACTACTAGCAGTTACTGACATGCCAGCCCCAAACCTCAATTAAACTGATTGAAAGATTATGTCTTCATCATATGAAAATCAAGTACAATCCCTCCCTTAGAGGTTTAGTATCATACCATCATAAAATATATGAGAAGAACATAACCCGTATCATGCCAACAACTGGTTTTAGAATAAATGTGTTTATTTCCGATGCAAAGACCCTATGAGTGAATCAATATTAATACCAAAATATGAAATCCTTAATGACTTGACAACAGTATCGTAACAATATCCTTTCCGAATAAGTCTGTTTAAAGGTTTGGTTAGCTTTTGAGGTGAATGCCGACATTTTTGTGCTTTGTAAAGAATATTATCGTACCATATTGGCTGTGAAAAACCTGAACGTATAAGATGTCTGCATGTTGATTTATATTTACGAATGATGTCCTTGTACCGATGATAAAATTTAGTAAATGTTTTTACTAGTTTGTGATATCGAAAAACCCTGGTTTAATAATTTTTCAGTAATACAGAGATTTCTTTCGTTGAAATCAAATACGTTGTTACATACACGAGCGAATCGAACAAGTACATGAATTTCAATGGATTACACACAGATGCCAATCAATTGAGTGTGGCACGTGTCGATAAAACATTTAATAACACTGTAACCATTGTGGTAATTACTAAAGATATGATTATATAATTTGAAATTATTTATTTACTTATATAAACATAGTCTACTTTTATATTTCATGTCATGTGTGCCAACTATATCATCACATCAAGTCCCTAGTGCGTAATATTGAGGTGGTCAATTGCCGTATTTCTACGGACGTCTTTATTGCAACATTTTGATTCCTACCGTATTATATTCTGTATAGGCAGTTTATGTAGATGAATCACAAGAACAGAAAATAGTAAATTGAAGTCACATTATTAGTCTCTGTTGTATTGTTTTAAAAACTTAGCATTGGCATGGATTAGTGATTTCTGTGACTGTTTTCTTACATATACAAGTACATGTACCAAATGTACAGGTTTGTTACTTTTCACGTGAGTTTTTTTTTTGTGTGTGACTTATTTCCGTTTACCTTTTTTTTGTTTTGTTTTTGTTTAAACACATTTTATTTCCCAAAGTAGCAAATGGGATTGAACACAAGTTATAACAACATTAGTGAAGTCCTCTCCTTATACAAATACAAACACAAAACACATAAGATAATGACGAAACACAAAATAGGAATGCATGTAATACAAACTATAAACAAAAACGAAAATGCAATATAATATTGTTGTAATATGAACTGGCATGAAATGTGAGTAAGTAGGAATTCAGAGTTTTAATTGTATGTGAAGTTCTGAATCTTTGTGTAATTCTAATATGAGATTGAACAGATTCAAAAATTGCTTTACTATGCTGAAATGTATAAAGGTCTCCGTGATCAGCCAATAGAAGCTCAATTGGTATAGCATATCTTTTTATAATCAAAAAGAATATTTCTCTTGCTTCTTTGTAAAATGGGCACTCGAAAAAATTATGAATACAATCCTCAACAGCATGGCTACAGCTGCATGCGGGATTTAGTTTAATATTAACACGGTGCATATCTGCATTTAAAGAACTTCGCATATATCTGAACCATGAATGATATTAAGTTTTCTAACAGCCCAAATAAAGTAGAAGGGTGGCTGTTTTTATATTTCGGGAAGTCCGATGTCGGAGTTAAGACTTCCATTTAATTGTAGTAGATGGAAAAAAAGATGTTCTGGTTAATCTAGTTGATGACGCGGGGTACTACATAGTTGTTATCAATTCGTAAATCATAATTTGAATTTGACCAATAAGTGGGAGCATTAAATCGCAGAGATAATCAAGGGCAGTCTCGTTATGTAAAGACAATTGCACATTAAGCTTTCTCGACTTTCTTCTGTCTACTAATAATTTCCGGCCTGTTTCGAAATATGTAGCTTCACGACTGACATACACGGGCAACCCAGTTACTATTCCTCCTGCTTCCAACTTAACATGTTCTAAATTATTAGAATCTTGTTGAGTACAACTATCCCGAAACACATATGCATATTCCATAATTGGTATAATAAATGTTAAGTTTATACGAGCAAGACTATTTCTATATAATTCATATTTCAATTTTTCAAGAACATTTAATCTTGTATTGTGCTTGCACAATTCATTATGTTTTCTATATGTGTATGTATTTTCCTTGTTAATACATTCTGTATACATATTCCGGCTCGGAGTTTCATGTGTTAAAACAATACCGTGCGATGATTTTAACTTATTTTACACTGAATAATGTTAAGATGTGTATTCATATTCAATTCATTCACCAAAAGTGTATCACTTTCAACGGCGGAGAATAATTTATCGCATATATAGATAGGACATTTAGCAAAAAACAGTCGGAAGTTTTAGCGCTATAAAAAAAATCCATTTATACCCAGAGGAGAAATTATCAATGCCATTTTAGAGAATATTATTCATTCGTTGTATAATAATGAATTTTAATTTAGTATCATGATAACACAATAAAACCAAAAAATACAGCTAAAAAAAGTCTAAAAAGTAAAAGGGAAACTCCGCAAAAAAAAAAAAAAAAATGATATCATATTCATTTTGTATAAGACAGCACAAATTTCATAAATATTAACGTTTTATTCTCCTAGATAAAATATCACCATCAATTTCAAATTCAAAATATCAATTCTCTACATTCTCTGTCATTTTTAAACTTTTTTTTAACTAACTTTATGAAACAAGTAAATATAGGGGAATTAATTTAGAGCAATTTCTTTTATGGATTCTCTCATTTTTGTATTGTTTTCTGTCTATCGTTTTGTTATTAATATGTTTGTTTGTTTTTTGTTTATTTAGTAACAATCCTATTGTTTGGACTTTAGACTAATAAAATTCTTATTCTTATTCTATTATTCCTAGTTTAATGCCATAGTTAACTAGCGGTGTTCCGTGTAAAATTGTTTCCAATAATCTAATTTGTTCATAACTTCTTTTATCTGGAACTATTATACAATATAAAATCTGTTTATGTCCCAGCCTTTATATAATACCTTTATTCAATTCCCTAACTTGGCCATCAGCATGGCTAAAGGAATAATTGCCAGATGAACTGTGAGGTGACACTTCCAGGTATTCAAGCGATTTCCTGTCGGGCTTAAAAACTTTTATTACACGTAATGCAGGTTCAAGCACCTCTTTACTGCTGAGCAGTGTACGCGGACGGTAATTTGGAACTTTATATTTAAAAATTATCTGATATAATGTACATCACGTGTACATTTTTGTGTGTTTTGAGTCCGACAGTGGTATACTATACATTACTAAACTCATACGTTTAGCCAATTTTACTACCGCTTGTTTATGAAATACATTTCTGGTGTAATGAATGATATTTAATTCCAACCAAAGATTTGAGGAAGTAACAATTTATTGAGATATTTTCCATCTGTAAAATTTGAAAAATGTAAGTTTGTACTACTTGTCAATAATTATTGACATTTTAAAACATATAAATATTCATTTCACAAAAAATGTACGCGCTTGTCGATCGTTGATTTATACAGATAGAAAGATAGCTGATACGGAACTAAAGATAGTCACAATTTAAAATATGTATTTTGAAAATAAGACAAAAATCTCCAGAACTGATCTGATTTAAATTCAGGGTACGTATATGCATAAAGGTACTTAAGTTAAGATTTGTTTCGAACTGACGGATTTTTCTACATGTTCTACGATAAATCAATACTACGATTGGATATCGTTTTATGCATATCAGTCCAGATCTATATCTAACTTGCTTTGCTTCGTCGAAGTTATGAATATAGAAAAATCACAGATTTATATTTCAACTATAACGTTCAAGGACAGTTTGAGAAATTCGTCATCACAATTGTTAGTTATATTGTACATGTATAACTATAATAATGCGAAGCTTGTGAATGGCACGTGAAATTCCAACTAAGCGAGAATACTTTGGAAAAGCGACGGTTCTATTAATACCTATTGTCAATTTCTAGTTCTTTTTCGACATGCAATGTTATATATGTCATTACATGCAATGTAATATATGTCACTGGACGTTAAAATTCCATCACCAATTTCGTCTTTGTCAAATATTGCTGTTGGTTTCTTTTTTTTTTTTACATATACACGTATACACTCCAAGTTATTCCTATGTTATCTCATTTAGATATTTAATGCAAAGTGAATTTTAAAGATGAAAGTCCAATAGGCTGACATAGTTCGATAATGCTTCGAATTAAATATAAATTGAGAATTGAGAATTTATATATAATTTATAACTGCCATATTCCGAATCCCTGACATTCATTTGTGTAAAAGAAGAAAAGATAACAATGATCGGTATCTGAGTAAATCTACGTCTCAATCAAGCTTCATAAAGTTATTACAGAATATTCAAGATCTACAACTTTTCTTGAATAAAAAGATGTGGGCTATGATTGCCAATGAAATAAACTATGCAGCAGAGACCAAATTAGCCCAATCAAATTTTGTGTGTACTATAACAACTGAAACCGTAATTCCGCTATTGTGCAAGTCGATCGTATCTGTTATAACAGGAAGATGCACGGTAACCATACTACCTTACTAAGTTCAAAAGTACATAACAACCCTTTCTTTGTGCATTATATGCTCAGGAACATACATCTTACTATTTTGCATGGATTGGGTTTTTTTTCATCTGACAAGCTAAATTTTGGATTAAGTGATCATACAAGTACGGAGGCTAGGATTTATAATTCGGGTAGTCTGCCTGACTTCGTGCAATACAACCGCTCCGTATTCATTAGTTTTTACATAAATCATTTAAACTTTAGATCCGTCAGTTTGCATATAAATATCATATTTAAATTTCGTTTACAAACTTTACATACCAGAGACGAATAGTAACGTATGGCTTAGTACAACATGCATAACATTTTATCTGATGTCACCAATTGTAAAAATGTAAAATGAAACAATAACCTACTATACCAACATAGACTTTTGTTTTAGGTTTATACAAACCGAAACCACTACTACATGAGGGGGTTGACACGCTCAAATTTACAAAATTGTGTTTCAGAGAACCAACGACCAAATTAATTTTATAGGATTTAGTTTTACATTTAAACCTGTTCGGCCTATAACACGAAATTTGTTCAAAGAATAGTACCAAGCATGTGACAAAATGAGGGATATGTAACAGAGGTATCGCAATTGTAGATGGATTGGTGGATAGTTGCCATTTGTTTAACGTTCCGTGGCAAGTATTTCATGTATATTCAGGACCAAACAAAGTTGGGCAGACGACAAAAGCGAAATGGTGACAAACTCATTGTTCAAAATTTATTTCCAAGTGTTATTTAGGAATTCAAATATATATTATGGAAAGTAAATTTTACTATTATTTATTGAACAACATAAAAGATCAAAACCGCTAAAAGAAAATAAACCCGGTGAATGAAAGCTGAAAAAAATGAAATGTAAAAAAAAAAATTATTACACAAACAACTATAAAATTTCAAGTTTATGACCATAATGCTGATTTTCTTCTGGCCAGTTTTGATTATAGTATAAAATCACAAAAAAGGTTTCTTGAAATATAGCGGAGAATTTGTTTTTTAAATTTTGCATTATCAAGTTGAATACCTTGTGCGATCTATGGAAACACTCCTTGTTGTTGAATTTGGGTTGGGCTGACCTCAATTGATATTACGTTTTAAAACAATAATTCAAATTAAATATACAATTATTTTACTTTGGGTCGGGGGGGGATTCATTGGCCCTAAAAAATATTAACAACAATACAGGCTTATACAACAATATAGACTTTTCTTTTACAAATTGTGACTTGGATGGAGAGTTGTCTCATTGGCACTCATACCACATCTTCTCATATCTATTTAAAGTATTTTGAAGCATTCAAATGAAATGAAACGGAAGATAATTTTTACGAATAAAAAAAAAAGAAAAGCAAGTCCGCCCAAAAATGATTGATATTTCAAAGACAGATTTATAGTGTGTTCATACAAGGATTAGCATAGTAACTATAGAAATCCTTGGTTCATAGTAAACTTAAACCAGAATGCGTAAAGATGTCTCTGCTTATAACAGTCACAAATCACTTCTAAATATTACAAATCAGCGATGTAACATTAATGCATTACTATTTTAACGAAAGTGATCGAGATGCGCTAATTGCGTAATTTAAATTCTCGGACACCTATTTTTTTTCCAAAACACGTTATAGTTAATATCAGAGACACATAATACATGTATTATATGTCTCTGTTAATATGCATCCTTCTCTTAAAGTTTTGTTTTTCTTAAGCACTTTAAGACCGTATCTCGAGGGCACTGCTGAAAATAATCTTTCAAAAAGCAAATTTCAATTAGCATCTTTAAAACTTGTATATCAGATAAATTTGACCACATGACAAGAAATACTACAATAAACATTGGTCATGCACGACATTTTCCGATGCAAGACACGTGCCGTTACGATGTCATAGCCATGCAGTTTTAACGCATCAGCGCACACAGGTTTGTCGAATAGGCCAGTTGATTGGAGGTAAGTTACCGAAAACCACGCCTACATTAAACTAATACCAAATCAACTGCCTTCGAAAGAAACACAATTCAAACATGGATAAGATTACAGAGATTTGGTTGCGTATTCAATATTTGAAAAAGTTAAGACTCTATATTCAAACTTAGAAGTATAGAATATGCCCGCAATGCAAGTTTCGCAATTTTACAATACATTTTATACATCATTTTCACCTACCTAATGAGGAGAAAAGGAAATTTAATAAAATTGCAAATTATTTCGAATTGTTCTCTATTCGTACAAAAAATCACCAGCATTTATCTTAAATAAAAAAAATTAAATAGTTCTTTCACCTGTATGCAATCTCAAAAATAATTCATTTTAGTCTTTGATCTAGATACAAAAGACGACGATGCTCCTTACATTTAAAACAGTCTACTCCAAATTTCTTAATGTATGCAGAGCTTGGCAAATACACCATTACTATGTCGGTAAAGTTGTGAATGATAAATATCTAGAGTAGACTTCTAAATGGAAAAGAAAGTAAAATTTGTGTTGTATTATACAAACTTGTGTTTTTATATTATAATGATAACGGAATAGAAACTAAGTGGATATCATATATAAAAAAATATTTTTGATAATTGCGGTATGAGTATGTCCAATATATGGAATGCACAGTTTGCTGATAAATGGGTGTCAAAATGTATTGAGCAAAAACGCAAAGACAATTTCAACAAGAATGATTTGCTTTTGTTGCAGAATCGCATAAAACTTTATGTTATCGTATTTTTAAAAAGAATTTATAATTTGAAAAATACTTTTCATTTTTACCTTACAAATTCATTTATACATTATGCAAATATAGATGTGGTAGTCACCACTTGCCGATTGAGTCTGGAAGGGTGCAGGGTTTACAGAGAGAAGACAGAATATGCCGTCTCTGTGACTCAAACGACATTGGTGACGAGTACCATTACATTATGAATTGTGGAACATTTAAACTAGAAAGAAAGAACTTTTTACCGAACTACTGTTGGTCAAACCCTAATATCTATAAATTTGATCACCTGTTTAACTCATCAAATATTGTTATATTAGAAAAAACTATGTAAATTTATCAAAGTTATAAATGTGAAAGTCAGTCCTCCTAGTTAATTTCATTGTATCGTTCACACATGCATGTAATAATTTATACCTTATAGGTATATCTATGTATGTTCTCTATAACTAGTAATTGAAGTTTAATGAGAAATAATGTATTCGTATTCCTTTCAACTATAATTTACATGAAGACATACTACGGGTTAAATACAAGTGTATATAATACCATATTAAGTATTTAATCCTCATCCGTCCCTGTAAATGCAAAACTCTGGATTCTCTTTGATATTTACCTGAGGGATCATAAAAGACAAATCTAACAAGACTTTCAAAAGTGTTTGTGAAAAATGAAACGAAATGAAAGATTTTTTTTGTAGACGAGTAACACATTGAAGTAGGAAATTTGACCGAATGAATGAAATAAACTTTAAAAAATCAGTGCACATCTTGCTAGTGGCGAAAAACACGCATATCGAGTTACGTAGTTGAAAAAGAATAAGTATATTAATAATAATTATGATGTCAATTTAATAAATTCAAGGATTATAACTAGAAAACAATCTTAACACGATTCGTGATTACTCATGTAAATAGATTAAAACATATTTATAATTTTTAGTCTTAAATTAAATTCTGAAATACATAGGCATGACTCTGATCCTTGGCAGTTCAGCGAACAATATTACATGAAATGCACGATGCTATTGATCAAAAACAAAGGTGAGAGATTCAAATTGTAAAATCAGCTGCTGGACGTTAGAGTTTCTTTCAATCATTCAATGATAATAAAAGACTTATAAATGTAAAAGTATGACAGAAATACCTTTAACTTATTGTAATTACATATTTTTTTTCATCAAATGAAATTTTTGTTAAACTGCTCCAGACATGGTTATTAGTAACCGTCAGTCCATTGCGATATTTCATAGCTCTTTTACAAATTCCGAAAAAAAAATAATAAAGGGAAAATTAATGTTCCCATGGGGAAAATATATCTTCCCATGGGAAGAACTAATGTTCCCATGGGAAAAATAAATGTTCCCAAGGGAAAAAGGTGTTCCCAAGGGAAAAAGGTGTTCCCATCGGAAGAAAAAATAGTTCCCTTGGGAACAAACATTCCCTTGGGAATTCGAAGAAACTATCTACTAATGTTCCCATGGGAAATTGTAGTTCCGATGGGAACTTTAAAATTCCAATGGGAAAAGTACTTTTTCCGATGGGAACTTTAAATTTTCCCATGGGAACATGGGAAATATACTTTTAATCAGCTGTGGTGACAACATTGATAACAGTGACATGTTGGGACATATGGGAAAATTTTATTTTTTTAATTATCTATCACTTGGCCAAAAAATATTTTTGATATCTTGTAAAATAACAAAGTCAGTTTTGCCAATTCTGGAATTGCAAATTTGTCCCGCACAGTGTTGCAGAATGACAATAACTTACTTTCATTTGACAAATTGAAATTGCTCCATTAACTCCAAATTTCAGCTAATTAGTATGAGTGTACCGGAAATGAATGTTATAACATGTCTGGAACGTTATGAAATACAAAACGTATTGATAGTGGGGCGCAGGACATTTTAGCGAAACATTATAAACTCCATTTTTGCGCAGACATTGTGCGACATGTGATGGTTAACGTCACCCAGCCATTTTTGCTTTCTCGCACAACATATATTAAGAAGCATCGATTGATCTGCTCTACAACATGTCTATACAAGACGAAGAGAAAGAACAGTTCCTATCGAAATTTTATGGACAATCTTTTACAGGGAGTATACTAAGAGTCCGTTACATATCCGTACGTTCATTGGTACATACATTGACAATTAAAAAATTTAGTTAACTTTTTAGACTTTTATTGCTGTATTTTTTGGACGTGTTATATTTTCATTGTGCTATCATGATACGATAACAAAATTTATTATTCTACAATGAATAAATAACATTCTCTAAAATGGCATTGGAAATTATGGTAAAATGGGTTAAAATCTGGCGCTAAAATGGACTATAATTGGCGCTAAAACGTCCGGCTGTTTTTCGCTAAATGTCCCATCTATGCGCTTAAATGTCCTCCGCCGTTGATAGTGATACACTTTTACTGAATAAATTGAATATGAATACACATCATTTTACATAATTCAGTTTAAAATAAGTTAAAATCATCACACGGTGTTGCTTTAACACATGAATCTTGATAACTCCGAGCAGGAATATGTACAGAATGTATCAACAAGGCAAATTTCATACACATATAGAAAACATGTTAAATTGTGCAAGCACAAGATTAAATGCTCTTAAAAAGTTGAAATATGTATTGAATAGAAATTATCTTGCTCGTATATACTTAACATTTATTAGACCAATCATGGAATATGCATGTGCGTTTCGGGATAGTTGTATTAAACAAGATTCTAATAATTTAGAACATGTTAAGTTGGAAGCAGGAAGAATAGTAACTGGGTTGCCCGTGTATGCTAGTCGGGAAGCTTTATATTTCGAAACAGGCTGGGAATTGCTAGACAGAATAAGCCAAGAAAGCCCAATGTGTTCTATTCTTTACATACGGGACTGCCCTTGATTATCTCTGCGATTTAATGCTCCCACTTGTTGGTCAAATATCTAATTATGATTTGCCAATAGTAACAACTATGTAGTACCCCGTTATAGACTGGATATAACCAGAACATTTTGTTTTTCCATCTACTACTATTGAATGGAATAGTCTTAACCCCGACATACGGACTTCCCGAAATATTAATACAGCCACCCTCCTACTTTAGTTGTGGTGATAGAAAACTTGATATTATTTATACACGGTTGAGGAATATGCGAAGTTCTTTAAATGCAGATTTGCACCGTGTTAATATCAAACTGAATTCCGCATGCAGCTGTGGCCATGCTGTTGAGGATTGTAATCATTATTTTTTTGAGTGCCCTTTTCACAATGTAGCAAGAGAAATATTGTTTTTGATTTTTAAAAAGATATGCTATATCAGTTAAGCTTCTACTGGTTGATGACGGTGACGTTAAATTTCAGCAAAATAAAGAAATTTTCGAATCTGTACAATCTTATATCAGAATTACACAAAGATTCAGAACATACAATTAAAATTCTGAATTCCTACTTTCTCACACTTCACGCCACTCCATATTACAACAATCTAATGTTGTATGTTTGTTTTTGCTCATAGTTTATATTACATGCATTCCTATTTTGTTGCTCGTCATCATCTAATGTATGTTTTGTGTTTATATTTGTATAGGGAGAGGACTTTACTAATGTTGTTATAACTTGTGGTCAATCCCATTTGCTACTTTTGGAAATAAAATATGTTTAAACAAAACAAAAACAAAACAAGATAACCGGAAATAAGTCACACAAAAAAAAAACTCACAGGTAAAAAGTAACAAACTTGCATATTGATATTATTTGTTAAAAAAAAATTCACAGAAATCACTAATCCATGTCGATGTCAACAATACAACAGAGACTTATAATATGGCTTCAATTTACTGTTTTCGTTTCCCGGTACGTCTAAACACTGCTAAGGAGTCCTTAGTGCACTAAGGACGTATACTATGCCACTAAGGACAAGAAGAGGTGCAGTTATATGTATTATTTTTCCATATTAAGTAAGAGATTGATATTTAATGCATAAATTTCAAATTTTATAGAATATTAATCACAAATAAACGAGTTATTAAGCATTGATTAAGCACGTGTCGGTTTTTCTTTGATATGCCGAAAATCAGTGAACCGATTGACACGTGCCATATAACATAGCAACTGAATAAACAATCATAATCTTTTTATTTTAAGTAATTAACAATTGTATCGAAAAGATTAATGCATAATAATTTATATTGAAATGTGTTGTTCTTATTTACAATGATTAAAAGGACAAATAATTTGGCTTTTGTTTTATATCTTTTCCCAAAAAATTATTTGCCAAAGGTTTATGTAAGAGATACCAAGACAAAAGGAATAGATATGTTTATAAGTTTTTTGTTTCATTTTTAATTCCGACGAAGATGCGTGTAAATACAAATGGTTTCATTAAATAATATGAGTAAATTCTGATAAAAATATCAAAACCTGATGTTTGCCTTTCCACTTTCTATTACTGCTTCATACTTAGTACGAATTACGATTGAATTGGAAAAACATCATGTGGCGTCCTTGGGGTTTATCAAAACCACTAGTTTTCAACCAGTTTGATATCTGTTTACAAAGGCTTCATACGGTATTTATTTTTTTGTAATTGTTCGACATTTGTTTTTTTTTCTAAAAGTATAAGAAGTTTAAATATCATTTATCGAACTTTGAAGTTTCATTTTCAAATGTATAAAGGTGAAAAATGTTTTTTTTTAAATGTTCCACAGTTTTTAGCACATTATTTACGAAAATTATCCCATATGTGTTATTTTAGAACTATAGATATAATTTTGACATAAAAAGGTTATGCTTCGTACGAATGCCTTGAAAATAAACTTTTTCCACACGATGTGAAAATAATCATTTTTTTGTAATACAAGATAATTTGAATACTTTATACCTTAATCTATCATGTGTAAAAATGAAAGAAAAAATCAAGGATTTGTATAGTATATTACTGTACAAATCCTTGAAAAAAAAAACAACAAAAATATTTTCAAATACAATTTCTTTGAATCTATTTTTTCTTTAAAAAGAACAGGTATGTCAGAAGGAAATCCGATTTGTATTTTTTTAACCAAGTTGTCTGCTTAAGATATTGTATGAATCAATTTATGGAATAATTACTATGTGGTACGTGCTTTACTCATTGTTGAAGGCCGTACGGTGACTTAGAGCTGTTAATTTCTGTGTCATTTTGTCTCTTGTGAAGAGTTGTCTCACCTCCAATCATACCACATCTTCTTTTTTTATATTGGTTGCATGTACATGTAGTAAAAATTTATTATCATATTGAATTATTTTTTGTCCAGAAATATATTGCTCAAACGTGTTCTTCATATGATAAAATTTTTGAAAATGAACCATAGCAAACGCAAAAGATTTAAACTCTGTCCAAACTGTTCATGTTTTGAATACGTCTGTTTACATGTAGCTTGCATTAAATAAGTTTGGTATTACGTAGTAAATATTTTGTATCATATTGAATTCGTTTTTGTCCAGAAATATATTGCTCAAAAGTTTTCTTCATATTATAAAATTTTTGAAAATGAACCATAGCAAACGCGTCAGACAATCTCTGCCTAAACAGTTCATATATGAAATTAGTGTGGTTGCATGTAGTAAAGATTTATTATCTTATTGATTTCGTTTTGTCCAGAAATACATTGCTTAACGTCTTCATATATAAAAATAAATTTAGATATCAAATCTATTATTTACAAGAAATAATTACAAATTACTCTTGATAATCTGAAAAAACCCAAGAATTTCAACACATTATTCAGTGTGAAGTCAAATCAAAATTGATCACTTAAATCTGGGACTATTATACTAATAGTCCCAGCTGAAATATGATCTCAAAAAGAATTCATTTATTAGTATCTAACTTCTCCAATCTTGTCGATTAAACACAACAGATAGCAGGATTCCCGTGTAGTCAGTTATGTAATTTGACACGTGTCTAACGGTTCATTGATTTTCGGCATATCAAAGAAAAACAGGCACGTGTATAAACAATGTTAAATAACTCATTTATTTGTGATTATTTTTCTATAAAATTTGAAATTTATGCATTAAATATCAATATCTACCATAATATGAAAAAAATTACATGTAACAGCACCCCATCTAGTCCATAGTGGCATATCATAAGTCCTTAGTGCACTAAGGACTCCTTAGCAGTGTTTAGACACACCCTTCGTTTCCTGTCAATCATCTACATAAACTGCATGTACAGAAAGAAATCAAAATGTTGAAATAAAGGGGTCCGTAGAAATACCACAAAGGACCAACTTAAAACAGGACTTCGCACTAGGGACTTGATGTGATGATATAGTTGGCACAAAGGACATGGAATATAAAAGTAGACTATGTTAAAATAAATAAATAAATAAATAATTCCAAATTATATAATCATATCTTTAGTAGTTACGAAGTTATTTAATGTTTTATCGACAGGTGCCACACTCTATTGATTGTCACCTGTGTGTAATCGATTGAAATTAAACCAGGACCCGTTTATTACGCACGTGTATACAGGTTGTACATGAATATATTAATCAGCATGTTCTTGTGTTTTTGTTTTTGTTTTATGGGTCTTGTATTTGTATAAAAAATCAAAATGTGCGGTATTTCTACGCACCGGATATAAAGTTGTTTTATAAATTTTTTCATCTACGTTCCAATTAGTTCCATAATAGAAAAAAAAAGTTAAATACAATTAATCTTTTTTAAACATTTTAATGATTTTTCTAAATTTAAAGAAAATCTTAAAATAAAAGAAAGTACAAATACAAGGTAAAAATAATTCAACAATAACTTATCAAATTATCATTGTGACTTTATTTCCTGTGACTTTCCCCCCTACATTCATCAATAAGGAGGTAGGACAGAAGGTCACAAGAAAAAATTGAAGAACAAGAAGTCACAAATTAGTTTTTAAATTATTTTTTGGCAAAGATCTAAAACAAAAAAATTCTTAAACTTTTACATATTGAATACATTTGTAGTAAAACATCAATTATTATAACTTTTTGCTAGGAAAACATAGACGTATTGACTAGCTTTATGACATCAAGATATATATATCCTTTGTATGGTTCAAATTTATTTAATCTCTATTCAAAAAAGCTAATATAGAAAATAAGGAGATGTGGTATGACTGCCAATGAAACAATTATCAACCATAGTTAAAATGACAAAGATAAATCAATTATAGGTCATCGTACGGCTTCAACAACGAAAAAAATCCTAGTCGTATAGTTATCTAACATAAAAGGCCCCGACATAAAACATGTGAAACAATTCAAACGAGAAATCTAACGACCTAATCTATACAATA
The DNA here is from genome assembly GCF_021869535.1 of Mytilus californianus. Lineage (NCBI taxonomy): Eukaryota > Metazoa > Mollusca > Bivalvia > Mytilida > Mytilidae > Mytilus > Mytilus californianus. The sequence goes on from NW_026262701.1 coordinate 89,019,150, forward strand.
CAATTTACGAAAAACAAATATGGCAGACACGAACCAACGACAAACAAACAAATAAATTTTGAAATTCTGTCCTAGAAAGTTGAAAAAGGACAAAAATACAGTCACTGCTGTTTTCATATTGCGAGATAAGATACAATTATTTTTGTTTAAACATTTTTATTCTTTATATAACTATCAAGCCCTATACATTCTCTGCTATGGATTAATTGATTCCCTATAAAAATAATTTTTTAAAACGTTTAGCCCCAACATATGTTTATATGGTCCTGTCCCCAACCTGGAACTTTGCAGTGGAAATCGGTGTTATCATTTGCCATGTTTTTATGTATCTATTCTTATTAAGTGAATTAGGTGTTGATGGTAGTTTTGTCAATGTCTCTATTTAAGCTATTGGTGTCTTTTAAAATGACTAAATAAGCTATTTTGTGTTGTTGGATTGCGGTCTCGTTGACTTATACCTTTTAAAGACAGCCAGTTAGATACCATAAACATACTAATGTATACACATGCCAGAGTCTGAGCTTGTTTTGCTATATGATATAAAAACTAAATTGATGAAAAAAGGTCATTTATTCAAAATCATAAAATGCAAAAAATACAAACATTTGACATAAAAGTTCATAATTAATGTGGAATTATAATACATAATTAATACGAAATTAAATCAACTTAAATCATATCAATTGAATAAATGACTAAGGATAGCAAAGGTGGGGAGACAAATCTGCCCCACTTATAAACATATATAAATTTCTACTTAATAAAAAAAAATAAAGGGAGGTATGCGGGTGGGAATTTTTCACAAATTGTTTGATAAGAATTACAAGTTAACACATCAAAACCTAATGGTAAAAGGAAGTGACCACAACGCACTTACACGTGAACTCGTGCTGAATCCACAAGATCATTGGCCAATAAGTAAGATGTAATCCAATCATGCACAGGTCATTGGTAAAATTTCTCTACACGTGAACACATGCTATCTAATTTCAACATTTTATCATTTAATCAAGTATGACAAATCTGACCCATTGACCAGTACAGAGACATTATAAATTTACAGTATAAATAGGCGTAATAGCTCACTCTTTATTTAAGTCTGAGTAATAAACAATTAATACAGAATTATCTTCTCTGCTGTCTTAAATGATTTTATTCAGCTTAATTTTCAATTAGCAAATAAAATTGGTTTTAAGACAACCAGTAAGATACCATAAACATACCAAGGTATACACATGCCAGAGTCTGAGCTTGTTTTGTTATATGATTTAAAACTAAATTGACGAAAAATGGTCATTTATTCAAAATCATAAAATGCAAAAAATACATTTTGCAAATAAAACATTTGACATAAAAGTTCATAATTAATATGAAATTATAATACATACTTAATACGAAATTACATCAACTAAAATCATATCAATTGAATAAATGACAAAGAATAGCAAAGGTGGGGAGAAAAATCTGCCACAAATCCACTCTTAGGTTGAAAGAGTGGACCCCCCACCCGAGGACTCTGGCGACGTGAATACAATTTATTTATAACTTGTTAGAATTTGGAAGCATGACAATGACATACACAAAAAATCAACACTATATTTTTGTAAAACGTTTCCACATTGAGGTGAAATATTAAAAGTTCATATAATCATAAACCTACATATATTACTTTTGAATTATCTCTTGCTGATAAAAATGATTGAAGGTGTAAATCTTATTTCGGACAGGACCACAGCAATAAAGTTACAATAATCATCGTTATTAAGTATATTTATTCACATTTCGTCTTACATCTAGACATCTAATAACATAATCCCAAAGGAGTAGGCCCAGTAAGACCCCTTTTTGGCCCCAAAATATAGCAGTTTTACAAAATTGTTAAAGTGTAAATTTTCAGCTATTTATTGGAAAGAAGAATAGTTCTGTTACATACATATGGACTGTTTTTGACAATACAATGCACATGTATCGGGTACTAGCATCATTAAGTCAATCTAAATTACTGAAATCGTCAAAATTTTAGCATTTTGGTTAATTTTTAGACGGTTTCCGTCTGAAATGGAAGTGGCCGCATTTGTGTTCATTCTTAATATTTAAATGTAAGTTGTATTTGATGATAATACATAACATATATAAAGGGTGAGAATGAACACGGATGCGGCCACTTTCTTTTTTGACAAAAACCATCTGAAAAGTGACATATTATGGCATATTTGATAGATTTTTCATATTTAAGCTTGAATTTGAGCATCTTTAATGACTAAATCAGTTCAAATCTTTCACATTAACTAATTGAATCGACTGAAGTAGACACTTAAGTGTTTAAAAAGTGTCCAAAATCTTTCATCAGATGAACCTGAATTTTGAGGCCAAAATCGGCCCTTACCGGACCTACTCCTTTTTCAGTACAGACAATTTGTATTAGTACAGTAATTAACCGAAAACATTTTTGCCTCATTTGAGAGATCTGAAATATCTCTCCATAATCATTGTATACTGGACAACTAATAATACAATGTTGTTCATCTTTAATTTTCAAACAAAATAAAAGTACATTTTTACAAAGCCCTGACTTTTTTTCTAAATAGGAAGTTTTATATCTGACTCTTTCTATCATGGGATCATGGGCACTGATTCTCAAATTACATTTGGCATTTTTCAATCGAAATTGTATGAAAGTAGATGAATTTCTTAAGGAAAACAAGTTTTTAAATTGAAATAAGTAAATAATTTTTCATTTCCTATCGTTAATTATCCATTTTTAGATGGTGACGTTCCCTTGTCACCATCTTATGGTGTTTATATATCTCAAATTGTACGATTCGCTCGTGTATGTAACAACGTACTAGATTTTAGCGAAAGAAATTTATGTATTACTGAAAAATTATTTACACCAGGGTTTTCGATATCATAAACTAGTCAAAACATTTACTAAATTTTATCATCGGTGTAAGGACATCATTCGTAAATATAACTCAACATGCAGACATCTTATACGTTCGGGTATTTCACATCCAATCTTTTATGGTAATATTCTTTACAAAGCACACAAATGTCAGTATTCACCTCAATAGTTAACAAAACCTTTAAACAGACTTATTAAGAAGGAATATAGTTACGATACTGTTGTCAGGTCATTAAAGATTGCATATTTTGTCTTTAATATTGATTCACTTATAGGGTCTTTGCATCGGAATTAAACATATTTATTCTAAAACCAGTTGTTGGCATGACACGGTTATGTTTTTCTCATATATTTTATGACGGTATAATACTAAACCCCTAACAGGAGGGATTGTGCCTGATATTCATATGATGAAGACATAATCAGTTTAATTGAGGTCTGGAGCTTGCATGTCAGTAACTGCTAGTAGTCTGTTGTTATTTATGTATTATTGTCATTTTGTTTATTTTCTTTTGTTTCCTATTCTAACATCGGACTCGGACTTCTCTTGAACTGAGTTTTACTGTGCGTACTGTTGTACGTTTGTTTTTTCTACATTGGCTAGAGGTATAGGGGGAGGGTTGAGATCTCGAAAAACATGTTTAACCCCGCCGCATTTTTGCGCCTGTCCCAAGTCAGGAGCCTCTGGCCTTTGTTAGTCTTGTATCATTTTTAATTTTAGTTTCTTGTGTATAATTTGGAGTTTAGTATGGCGTCCATTATCACTGAACTAGTATACATATTTGTTTAGGGGCCAGCTGAAGGACGCCTCCGGGTGCAGGAGTTTCTCGCTGCATTGAAGACCCATTGGTGGCCTTCGGCTGTTGTCTGATCTATGGTCGGGTTGTTGTCTCTTTGACACATTCCCCATTTCCATTCTCAATTTTAAGTATCTAATTTAGAACTTTTTTATTCTCAGTTAATTTTTTGTTGTGTTCCCAATTGATATGAGACTTTAGAAAGTTTCTGCTTAACTGATGACTTGATAAAAAAGTTAAGCTTTACATCATTATTTTGAATATTCAGCTTTTTAGAAATTCAATGAATGGGTGAATACCAGCATTCGATATTAATAGATATATTTCATATTGATAATACCACTATAAAATATAACGGGAATCTACCAAATTTACTTACCACTGCTAAGGTAGAGGACTTTTAATTTATACTTAAAAAACACTTCATTTATATCGGGAATTTGTTTTTTCTAAAAAAAATTAAAAAAGTAAAAAGTAAAAAAAAATAATAAATATCATTGCTATAAATTATTGAAATAAATATTCGTTTTCTTCCTGGCATGCTGCAGATCTTGTTCTGAAAAAACCTGTAATTTCACTGCCACACATTTAAAAAGGTTTATATTGTATGGTCGTAATTAAGTAGAAAAATGAAAAATATCTTTGAAATCTAAATACAGCATTTAGTAATTTTTGTCGAGCCTGCGACTTTTGTCGCAAAAGCGAGACATAGCGATCCTACATTCCGTCGTCGTCGTCGTCGTCGTCTTCGGCGGCATTCACAAATATTCACTCTGTGGTTAAAGTTTTTGAAATTTTAATAACTTTCTTAAACTATCCTGGATTTCTACTAAACTTGAACAGAAGCTTGTTTATGATCATAAGATAGTATCCAGAAGTAAATTAAAAAAAAAAATCCTGTTTATCCGTATTTCACTTATAAATGGACTTAGTTTTTCTGCCAGTTACCATTACATTCACTCTGTGGTTAAAGTTTTTAAAATTTTGATAACTTTCTTAAAATATCCTGGATTTCTACCAAACTTGAACAGAAGCTTGTTTATGATCATAAGATAGTATCCAGAAGTAAATTAAAAAAAAAAATCCTGTTTATCCGTATTTCACTTATAAATGGACTTAGTTTTTCTGTCAGTTAACATTACATTCACTCAGTGGTTAAAGTTTTTAAAATTTTAATAACTTTCTTAAACTATCCTGGATTTGTACCAAACTTGGACATAAGCTTGTTTATGATCAAAAGCTAGTCTCTAGAAGGAAATTTTGTAAAAATTTATTTCCTGTTTTTCCGTATAGAACTTATAAATGAACTTAGTTTGTCGTCCAGTTAACTTTACATACAGTCTGCAGTTAAAGTTTTTAAAACACTGATTAGATTCATAAACCATCCTGGATTTTTACAAAACTTGGACAGAAGCTTCTTACAACAAAAGATAGTATCTAGAGGAAAGTTTTTAATAAATTTTCCCCATTTTTATTGAGCCTGCGACTAACAGCAAAAGTAGGCGAGACACTGGGTTCCGCGGAACCCTTACGAATTTTTTGTATATTTTTTCTTTACCTTGCGGTAAAAGTCCATAAGATGTAAATTTTAAACCTAGTAAATATTTGTAACTATTGACACATACTCTAATATCTTTCCCGAGAGAGAATTATTCTTTTAAATATTAACCAGGTTAGGTAAATATAATAACTTTGGTGTTTTGATAGATTGACCTCTAAAGACCATAGCATTATTACAAAATTGGGATAAACCATCAAGTCGTTTTATGTATATAATTTGAAAAATTGCAAATTTAAATCAAATAGGCAACGCTGACAACCATAACATATATATGATCTTCAAACAATTCATGTATACATACAGGAAGTTAAACTGAGCCATAAAATTAAACAAAATCAAGTCAATAGTAGCCTATCTACTTTTAACATTGACAGTCTTAATAATGTGTAAAGACATCAGGAGGGCAGGCAATAATGACCCCATCCGTATGAAATAAAGACCATAAAAGTTTTGGCAGGCAATGCTGACCCAAAACAAGATAGTTGTAATTGTATGAAATAAAGATCATAAATGTTTTGGCAGGCAATACTGGCCCAAAACAGAGGCATAGCATTTTCTTACTAAATATCCTATAAATGTTTTGGCAGGCAATGCTGACCCAAAACAAGATAGTTCTAATTGTATGAAATAAAGATCATAAACGTTTTGGCAGGCAATGCTGACCCAAAACAAGATAGTTGTAATTGTATGAAATAAAGATCATAAACGTTTTGGCAGGCAATGCTGACCCAAAACAAGATAGTTGTAATTGTATGAAATAAAGATCATAAACGTTTTGGCAGGCAATGCTGACCCAAAACAAGATAGTTGTAGTTGTATGAAATAAAGATCATAAAACGTTTTGGCAGGCAATGCTGACCCAAAACAAGATAGTTGTAATTGTATGAAATAAAGATCATAAACGTTTTGGCAGGCAATACTGACCAAAACAGCTGAAGCATAAAATTATATTACTAACTTAATCCTTTTTATCCTGTAAAATTCTATAAACGCATTCGACTTCAATCCTAGAATCACGGGGACGAGAATTCCATCCATTAGCTGCAGCAGAAGTCTTTTTTCTAAACTTAGGTGCTGTATAGTACCGAGAATCGAAACAAATTAACGACAAATCGAACTTTAAAGAGCTGGTAGAATAAGAGCGTGCAACTGGTGCTTCAGACTTTCATTGATACTAGGGTCCAGTTGTGTATCCAAATGCTGATCAAAGACAACTTTTGTTAATTAGTATTGATAAAACAGTCAAAGTAGCCTTTGGTCAGTCAATGATTATTGTTGATACGACTCGCACGTCCAGATCAAAATTCTAATCTGAAAATTAAGTATGTGTCATATACGTCAGTGAAACAGCAAACCATCAACATTCGTATGTTTGTATTATCGGACCTATGGCATACCGCTGATATATAAAAGTATATATAAGTTGTTGATATCACGCTTTATTGCACATTTCCTTCAATGGGCGAAAGTTCTTACGTAGCTGAATACCAAACTCAACGCTCTTTGTCCATAGTTAAAACATGATATAAACAAAATTAAAATGTAAAATAATGAAAAACAAAAATTGTCATCATATAACAAACTCGATCTAACAACAACAAGCATAACACATGTTTAGGTTTAATATGCGATAATTTAATTGTTTTTTCAATCAACCATTAAACATATGTATCATGTATTAAACGGAGAGTATGAACTTTAAACTATTATCAGTATATTGATAACGTATGTCTTGTCCATTGTTATTTTTAATAGTAAATCTATTATAAATTAAAAGCAAACGACCTTACAATGCTTCAGTATTGGTATAAAAATTATCAATTAAGTTCATCGCAACCCAAACTATATGAATTATACTAGTAAACATAATTTAACTAATACATTAGAAACATGTATTAAAATACTGACAAACATGTGAAACTACTGTAGCTACATGTCTTAAGATACTGGCAATTATACATGTAGCGAAAGGATTAATTACAAAATAATTTAGTCCAAACCAATCACCATGACGAAATTAACAAAGTAGCATGAGTTTCATGACGTAGCATAAAACAATACCCTCTTCATAATAACATATTTGCAAAAGCAAATACACAAAGGTCGTAAGTCCAAGCTACCACGACCTCTGCAAAAAAAAGTAGCATGAGTTTTATGACGAAGCATAAAACACTACCCACTACATAACATATTTGCAAAAGCAAATACACAAATGTCATAAGTCCAAGCTACCACGACCTCTGCAAAAAAAAAATACACAGAGGACATAAGTGCAAGCAACCACGCCCTCTGCAACAAATAAAATATCGTCCACATTACCCAAACAGGCAAAGACAGGCAAATTGGTTTGTAATAAATAAGCATTCGGTTGCGATACAGGTAAGAGACATATCCTTTTTATACCGTTAACATAAAGCAAACAAGGTACACGTGTATACATTAAAATACTGACAATTATAGCGAATAGGCTAACTTACAAAATTATTTGCTCCAAACCAAGCACCATGACGAGATTTACGAAAGTAGCATGAGTTTCATGAAATAGCATAAAACAATAAACACTACACAAAAACATATTTGCAAAAGCAAATACACTGAGGTCATAAGTACAAGCAACCACGCCCTCTGCACCACTTAAAATATCGTCCACCTTACCCAAAACAAGTAAGGCAAATTGGTTTGTAACACAATAAACAATAGCTTATAGCCTTATTACTTAAACTGTCTGCCTCTTTCATATAAGAGTATTTAAATGTATGGAATAGTCAATAATATCATATATAAGTATGTAACGATTCAGTAACTTGTAAAAATACAACATCGGGTTTATCGTCAGCTATCATTTCCATAGTATGGTAAATAAGTACATTTTGATCGTAAACGCACAGTGTCACCACCAACACCAAAATTAATTTTACCAAAATATCTCTTGTACAAAGAGATAAATTTGACCAACTGCTACGTTTATTGCATACAACAAAATCGTGTAATCTATACGAATGAAAGTATGGTCAAAAATTAACTGTACGCTTGTCCAGAATGTAAGCATAAAATAGCTAAAACATAAAAGTATAGTTCGATTTTACCTCAAATTGCAAAAAGGAAATCATTCCAGTCCAAAATTATCCATAAAATTTAAATTTTTCACAAATTGTTTGATAAGAATTACAAGTTTACACGTCAAAAGCTAATGATAAAAGGAAGTGACCACAACGCACTTACACGTGGACTCGTGCTGACCCCGCAAGATCATTGACCAATAAAAAAGATGTAATCCAATTATACACTGGTCATTAGTGAAATTTCTCTACCCGTGAAAACATGCTATCTAATTTCAACAATTTATCGTTTAATCAAGTATGACAAATCTGACCAATTGACCAGTACAGAGACATCATAAATTTACAGTATAAATAGCTCACTCTTTATTTAATTCTGAGTAATAAACAATTAATACAGAATTATTTTCTCTGCTGTCTTAAATGATTTTATTCAGCTTAATTTTCAATTAACAAATAAAATTGGTTATCTCCTCTTATTCATATTTATTTGCAAATAATGTTGGTGACGTACATTTTGTAAGAGGTTTTGAAAGGTATTTTATATAGGTCATGGCAAATAATGTATTTGAAATCCTTCCATGGCACAATAATGCCTTTAATACTTATATTTCTAATCATGCAGTCAGTATTTAAAAGGATATTTATTTTTATGTAACAATTGAATAAAATTTACGGTAAACGAAAGAATCAAAGTGTACCTAAATATTGCAAATGAATATTTTGTTATCACAACACACACGCACAACTGAATCTAAAAACTTACTTATCATTGCTTCATAGTTTACTGGATAATCAGAGTTTTATGGAAGTTGCATGTTGAGTGCAACTTTCGATACGAAACCATATTGATATCTTGTATAAAACCTGCTTACTGCAATACTTTAACATAAATCCTGTATTTTCAACAAATTTCAATTTTTCTAGGAGAAAAACATTCAAAAAGGAAAAAAATTCCCATCGTAAAATATATATTCCCATGGGAAGAAAAATTGTTCCCATAGGAAGAAAAAATTCTTCCCATAGGAAGATTAATCGTTCCCATGGGAAGAAAAATTGTTCCCATGGGAAGATAAATTGTTCCCTTAGGAAAAGTTAAATTCCCATTAGAACTTTTTGTATTCTTGTTTTCCCATGGGAAAAGTACTTTTTCCGATGGGAACTTTAAATATTCCCATGGGAACTTCTAATATTCCCATGGGAATTTTTAAATTTCTCATAGTAAATGTACTTTTAATCATCTGTAGTGACATGTTGGGACATATGGGAATCTTTTTTTTAAATATCTATCACTTGGCCAAAAAATAATTTTGTTATCGTGTAAAACAACAAAGTCAGATTTGCCAATTCTTGAATTGCAAATTTGTCCCGCACAGTGTTTGAATTATACTATCAACGTGTTTGTACTTAATTGAGCAACACGACGGGTGCCACATGTGGAGCAAGATCTGTTTACCCTTCCGGAGAACCTTAGATCACCCCAGTTTTTGTTGGGGTTCGTGTTGCTCGGTCGGTATTTTAGATGTTGTGCTTTGTGTTCTCTTGGTTTTCTTTCGTTGTTCTTCGTTTTTTGCCATGACAATGTCAGTTTGTTTTCGACTTATGAGTTTGAATGTCCCTTTTGTATCTTTCATCTTTCTCTTAAGGAACTTCGTCGTCCAGTTTAGTTCAGGAATTTGACTGTTTGTTGTCGTAAATGTGTGCGTAGAGATGTGAATCTGAAATAAAAAATCGCTTATCCTTCTGCAATTATAGATTTTTTATATTGGAACATAATAGGTGATTGTCAAATTTCAATTTCTTGAGTTCTTAGACCACATTCGTCCTGTGTCAAAAACCTATATGCTGTGTCAAATATTTAACCACAATTCAAGTTCAGAGATGTACCAAGCTTAAATGTTGTGTACCTACTTGCCCAAACTAGAAATTCTTCCAAATGAAATGGTTCAAAGGTAATTTTCCTCGAAGTTCTCCTGAATGAAAAGTTTCAAGGGGAAACTAACTGGAAACATTAGTTTTTGTTGGGTGATTTACTGTTTTAAACGTTATTTCCTCAATTGTTCCCTTTGAACCCTCTTCCTGTCAGATTTTCAGACAGTTTAAAACGTAATTTCGTGTTATTGCTAAATGTCATTTTCTCAAAAATTTCTCATAGAGACTTCAGTATTATGTGTAATCGAAGGGATACTGAGTGTGTCAAACGAAATGTTATTGTCAAACGTCATTTGAAAAAGTAAAAAGATTTATACAATTACTATTGTATCTTGATAGATTACACAGGGAATGCTTCATTTAGAAGAACTAGAACGTTTGACGACATAACATTTCAAACAGTAAACATTTCAACAAACTATCAATTAAATGTATTCTGCCGTTTTCCACAAGAAACACTTAATTAGGAGACATTTTGCGGAAATGACATTTGAAACAGTAAACATTTCAACAGTTTCTATATAAAACACTTGATTTTAAAGTTTTAATGGAAATGTCGTTTGATACGTTCGACACTGTCAGTTTCCAAATAAAACCCATCAAGAAGAAGTTTCGAAGGAACAGTTTTTAGCGAATGGTATTTGAAACAGTAAATATTTCAACAAACACTGATATATCCTGTCAGTTGGCTAAGAATAGACTTTTTCTAAAAAAAAAATCTAAAGAAACTAGAGTTTGAAACATTAAACATTCTAACAAAGACTTTTGTTTCCTGATAATTTCCCCGGACGAAATTAAATTAACAAGAACTTTTGGGCAAAATGACATTCGAAACAGTAAATGTTTCAACATTTCCACAGGGAACACGAGAAGCTTTTTGAGGAAATGACGTTCGGCATTAACATAAGGTTACGTCTGACACTACAAGTTTCCCCAGAAAATCCTTCGTTTAAAAGTTTTCAAATGAGACTATGTAGGAAATGACGATTCATAATTAAATAAAATTACGTTGACAAAGGGTTTCACTACGAAAACCATCGAGTTAATAACGTTTTAAACAGTTAACATTCCGACAAAATACTATTGTTTCCTAATAATTTTTGAGGAAAATGACATTTGAATCAGTAAACGTTCTAATTGTTTCCCCAGTCAATACTTATTTCGAATTTTCCACGGGAAAGTTTTGAGAAAATGACGTTTGAAAATAACATACTAAAAGTACTTTTGACACTGCCAGTTTCCTCAGGAAATCTTTTATTTAGAAGTTTCCACGGGAAAGTTTCAAGGAAATTCGCATATTCTGCAAATAAAATTCCAACACCATCAGTTTTCCGTATCTGTTGTCCGGTACAGTAGTTCTTATGTAAATCGACACTTAAATGCAAAAAATATCTATGACATTTCTGAACTGAAATGTTGATATAGCTAATAAGCTTACTCCTATACATTTCTAGGAATATCATTGGTTAAAATCGACTGTGTGGAGACTGTGTATATTTAATATGAGGTTAGTGGGGCGTGGTATATTTTAATAATGGCAGTGGTTTTACGTACCTTTAACGGCGTTGATGACCCCCCCCCCCCCCCCCCCCCCCCCTCCCCCGACAACAGATGAAGAAATTGATGATAAACGATTAAAATAAATGCAGAAACTACATAAAAAGTTAACACGTTGTTATTGTTGGCATTTGTTTTTTGTATAGACCAATGGAAGTAGGTTCTTTATATTAAAGACTTGATCACTTTGATAGGCCACTAGTCTTAATGCCACATAATAAGATAGTCGGTAAATTAAATTCGTTACACAGTGTGCCAGTGACACTCTCACTCCATATGGCATTTACTGACCCTATATGTATCGTCTAAGGTGAATAGCACACTGTGTAACTAATAGTATGCTACCAGGAACGCCAAGGTCATTGTGAAATTGTGTCTTTTAATGTTTTGAGTAAATTGATGATAATTGTCATGGGAGTTGACCATCCATATATAGTAGATGTCATAATAAATACTGTGGTATGTCAAAAGGTTAGTTTTCCTTGTTAAACAGATAAATACCGCGGACCAGTTCAATTTAATACATGAGCAAACTTGAGTTAACTGCTGTAAATATTAACTTTGAATGGCTGTTTACCACTATCAGAAGGTCTTCCGCAATTATTAATCAGATCTTTCGGAAATATGTTAAGAAAGCTTGGTAACCATTTGGCATATGAAAGAAATCATAAATACTTAAATGTCTATCAAAAGCGATGTATTCTTCACTCTGTCATCCGTCCAGTTGCTCACGTTAAAAGTCCGATATTAAAATACCACGTGCGAAAACAACGACAGGTTCAGATAGAAGACTATTGCAATCAGAGAAAACTATCCACCTTAATCATTGCGTGCATTAAAATACGAATAATAAAAGTCTCAGCTTAACATAGACGTTTTAATTCAATTCAGTCGCCGGTTTGTTTTATCTACATTTAAAATCATCAAAGGAATTCAGATTGTAACATTATTGTTTTACGCTTAATCTTGTGATTCGGACCCAAATCATTTTTTATGAAATATTTTAATTAAATTAAACATCGATCATTTCGATCTAAACGTATCAACACTAGTCCATGTAATTTATATTAGCGGCAGTGTAGTAAAATACCTTAAACAATTTCATTGTTAAAAATCTCTACTCATTCCAGAATTTTGACAATTGTGGGCAGTTTTTTTTCTTCTTCATATAAATTTTCATCATTAAAATTTTAAACAACATGTTATAAATTTAATGCGTCCGAAGCCCTTTTCAGGATTTACCTTCATCAGGAACGCTCAAAGCCGAATATTTTATAAGATGTATAAGAAACCAAACAGTTGAAGAGCTATATTACTAAAAAGGACCTATAGTTGAGCGGCAGAGAGGACAATTTTAGAAATTTAAATTACCTATATACCTCATGGCATTATAATAACTCATTGGAAAGCTTTAATCGTGTACTTCTTGAAAATATGTGTCGTAAATATGAAAGCTGGTGCCATCATGCCATAAATCAAGGTCAAAGGTCAACACTAAAAAAAAAATCCTATTTGCATCTAGAAAAACAAACCACAGATTTTTTTTAAAATCAATAATCCATTCAATAAATTATTAATTGCCATGTGATTAGGGACTTTCCGATTGAATTTTCCTCGGAGTTCAGTATTTTTGTGATTTTACTTTTTTTTTTTTTTATACCAGTAGTATTATTTACAAATACTTAAGTTCCGACTTAGATGTGTTTCATATTTGCACATGATGTCAGAATAACATATTATTCAACTTTTTCGAAGGTAACACGTTTAATGGAAATTTCAAAGCCTAATAAATAAGTGCAAATAAGACGGTACTGTAATGAATGTAAGCGGGTTTTATGACAAATTTCAAAAAGTAAGACATGGCCATTTTCAAAGAATAATGTTTATCAGTGTCATCAACTATGTTGGCCTGTACATTGTCACAACTACCTACATTTTGGGAAAACACAAATCCGTGCAAGATAGATTGTTTGATTGTTGGTTGCTTAACGTCCAGTGGCAAATATTCCATGCATGTTCAGGATTGAAACACATTAACAATAAATACAATAGGTAGGTCCTGTAACAGCGGCCGTCTGTGATGAAGGTCGGGGAAATTTTGACTGCCACTGGAATATTAGGGTATATCGGATAGAAACAAAAACGTCCTTGCAACCATCTACGACTCTTTTAACAAACAAATATTACAACTAAAACTAAGTTATACTGAAATGTTCGTGACTTACGAGTATTTATTCTCGTAATATTATTTTAGAAATGAGTCGCTGCCCCTTGCAACGCTTGCTGCCTCCACATGCTTTCCCCCTTACACGAACTAACAAGGTCATGTAGACAGTCTGATGCCATTTGTCCTTTGAAGAAAACTGGCTTTTACTTGTCATTATGCAAAATATTCAAACCAAACTCACATGGCCTGCCAATATTTGGGTTGGCAACATGTGGTTACACCCAAACTTTGATATGCCATATTGCACGTGTAATGTAGTACGTATTGCTTAAACACTAACTCACATGGCGGAAGCTTTGTTATACTTTTATCTATATATAACCAACTGTTTTCTTAGCAAATCTAAATGGTTGTGCTATTTATTGAACTTGTATTATAAGTCGTACAATGCAGTTACAAACACCCTTACATCATCTATAGCACTATCAACATCACCGTTTGTTAATGCTACAAGTTAACTGAAGTGAATTGCTTTCGTCCTAAGGAGAATCATGTCCACTCAAGGCATGAATGATCGGCAGAATTTCTGTACCAATGGGTCAGAAATAGGTAGAAATTGACAACCAGAACAAGAATATCAGTTTCATCTGATTTGATTACAATTCTATCCTTACCACCTTTTCCACCATACATAGCATCAGCTGGAAAAGCATAGAAAATCATTGTGGTATCTGCCTCATCATGGTTACAACGTAAAGTCGGACAGTTGATAACAACACCGTCTGTCAGTTTTTGAGCAATTTCCGATCTTGCTATGATGTTAGTCGCGGCTTTAAAGGCGTCGTCAATAGAAATGCCGCTTGCAAAAAAAAAAATCTCGATTTACCTTGTCATTGTTGAGCAAAGAACACTATGGCATCCATGTAGTGCTTCTTAAGTTTTGCCTTGCGTTTAGAGTAATTGCAGTAGGTCTTACTAATGTTATTTGGTAAGAAGACTGGTACATTATCAACATTGATAAAATAACAAGTCTTTTTTGTCACGAATAATGTTTTTGTCTATATTTTCAACTACCCTTTCAAACGCCAAATCCTACGTAGTCTACTAGATTTATCTGTGTATTTTGGCCTTTATGCCAAGCATGTTGTAAAACATGCAGTATGATAAACTGCATTATTGAGCATAATCCCATGCTTTATTTGGTATAACATATCTGCGTATCCTGCTCTAACAGCACCATCATTTATATTTGCTAATCTTCCAGCATGGTATGTAAAGTTTTCACTTTCTATAAATGAGACATTTTCTTTCAAATCATACACTTTGATGTATCGAGATGGTCAATATTACTTTCAACCAACAAAGGATTGGATAAATCTGGCTTCATATCTGGTACTTCCTTTTCAGCCGTGCAATTGACTTCAAATTTTATTTACTTGTGTAGCTTTAAAAGCAAGACTTGTGATACCTATATATGGTGGAATCAGTGTTTGTATCATTACAAAATTCACTGAAATAAATAAATAAATCATCACTTCTCAATGCTGCAGTATTTAGACTTTTATTTTATTTTGTTGCTATACTTAAAATTTCAGCAAATACATTATTGCCAGTAATGTATTTGTCAACTCCAACTTAAGAGTACGATTCCTTGGCATCGAATGGAGCCAGTTTTAACGAACTAGTGTAACTGTTCTTTGACCTGAATATCCAACAGATCAAACACACCTGAAAACCAAACGCACCATACAATGATTGTCACGTTCACGGTTAAATTCAACAAACACGATTAAACATCAATACCTAACAACATGAATAAATCTCAAAGCTTCAGAAATTCTAGTGTAAACAAAAAATACGCAATGATAATAACTACTGTAACAAATGACCATCACAAAATTGTCTTATGTGGGCTTATCACAAGATACCAGAACAGTGTCGGTTCATGTGTGACAAATATCCGGAATTGAAATTCTGATAAAATGCAGATTTTTAACCTATTAAATTGCTTATTACTTATTTTCTTCAAAAAATAAATCTAGTCGATTGAAATATTATACTTCGGCTTTACGGTTGTACATTTAAAATATACATTTATTGCACGTGAAAAAAACTCTAGGTGAAAAAACAGTGATTTTTTGTTTTTTTTCCACTATTTTCAGATGCTCTGTGCTTTAAATATGTTACTTAATGTATGAAGTGCAAGAGTTACCATATTTACCAATTTAGTTCAGAAATCATGTTTATAAAGGGGTTAATTATGAGATTAATCTATCGAAACAGCAGTGGGGTATTCGATGAAAGTTTTGTAACGTCAGTAACGGTCGTTTTTAACGTCACTGGCACCACATTTGACATTTACGACAAATATTTTTCTGAAGTTGAATAATAGATAGACATTTTAAGACATTAAAATTCCATGAAGTATTAAGGTAATTTAAACTCGTTAACTAAGCGTCTTAATCAACATTCGCCGCTCCATTAAAAAAAAAAAAAGCCAAATCCATCTTAGGTCAACTTTGCCTGAGGGAATTGAAACCTTAAAATTGAGAATGGAAATAGGGAATGTGTTAAAGAGACAACAACCCGACCAGAGAGCAGAAAACAGCCGAAGGCCACCAATGGGTCTTCAACACAGCGAGAAAATCCCGCACCCGGAGACAGGCTTCGGCTGGCCCCTAAACAAAAATGTGTACTAGTTCAATGAAAATGGACGTCACACTTAACTCCAAAACCTATAGATGAACTACAATTAAAAAACATACAAGGCTAACAAAGGCCAGAGGCTCCTGACTTGGGACAGGCGCAAAAATGCGGCGGGGTTAAACATGTTTTGTGAGATCTCAACCCTCCCCCTATACCTCTAGCCAATGTAGAATAAACACACACACAGCAATACGCAGAATAAAACTCAGTTCAAAAGAAGTCCGAGTCCGATATCAGAATAGGTAACAAAAGAAACTAAGCAAAATGACAATGATACATAAATGAACAAAGGACTACTAGCAGTTACTGACATGTCCGCTACAGACTTCAATTAAACTGATTGAAAGATTACGTCTTCATCATATGAAAATCAAGAACAATCCCTCCCGTTAGGGGTTTAGTATCATACCACCATAAAATATATGAGAAGAACATAACCCGTATCATGTCAACAACTGGTTTTAGAATAAATTTGTTTATTTCCAATGCAAAGACCCTATGAGTGAATCAATATTAATACCAAAATATGCCATCTTTGATTCCCTGACAACAGTATCGTAACTATATCCCTTCTGAATGAGTCTGTTTAAAGGTTTGGTTAGCTTTTGAGGTGAATGTCGAGATGTTTGTGCTTTGTATAGAATATTACCATAAAAGATTGGATGTGAAATACCTGAACGTATAAGATGTCTGCATGTTGATTTATATTTACGAATGATGTCCTTGTACCGATGATAAAATTTAGTAAATGTTTTGACTAGTTTGTGATATCGAAAATCTTAGTTTCTTTATAATTTTAAAATCTATAAACGGACAATTTAAGAAGGTTTTTTATAAATCATGTCAGTACCGAAGTACTGACTACCGAGCTGATGATACCCTCGGGGACTGATAGTACAACAGCAGAGGTATCAAACCAGTGCTGTAAAAAATGAAAACAACACGTCATAAATTTCATGCGTTCGAAGCTTAAGTTACTTTTGATTTTTGATTTCAGACGAGCCGTCTGCTGTGAAAATAAAAAATGCTTTGCCAGACAACAGAATAAAGGGAACGGAAGGGAAGAGCATATCAATTCAGTGCTCAGCTGTTGGGGGAGAGCTTCCACCAGACGTTAAGCTATATATAGCAGAAACAAATGTTGTAAACGGCAAACAATCCGTTCAATACACAATGATTTTTAACAGATCGCATGATGGTCAGATAGTGAAATGCATTGCAGGATACGAAGAGTTTTCACACTATTCCCTAACTGATTTAGCAATAATTTACATTAATTGTAAGTAATTTTAATATTTGTGTTTTTTAACCATATAAGCAATACCTAGAAATTATTTCTATTGGAGTCAATTATTTCTTTTCTATGAAAGCGTTTGTACTTACATTTTGTTAATTGTGTCAATAGTTATCAAAGGTAACAGGATTATAATTTAATACACCAGACGCGCGTTTCGTCTACATAAGACTCATCAGTGACGCTAAGATAAAAATAGATATAAAGCCAAACAAGTACAAAGTCGAAGAGCATTGAGGACCCAAAATTCCAAAAATTTGTGCCAAATACGGCTAAGGTAATCTATGCCTGGGATAAAAAAATCCTTAGTTTTCCGAAAAATTCATAGTTTTGTTAACAGGAAACGCGTAATTCCTTTCAGGTAGCCAATACTAGTCTGTGGTATTTTCTTCAATTCCTCCAGTCCTTTAAATTTGGAAATTTATGATGATTCTTATCGAAACGGAGACATTTCAATACGGACCAAGTACCATGTGGGATTAAATATACTACAATTGACTATCTTTAGAAGGCATTTTAAAATATGTATCATCGGAAAACTATTTTAATACCATGTATTCTTGTGTAAATTCAGTAATTTGCAATCATTTGATAACCAAAGTTTTTACAACCTTTATTTTATGATCCTATACGCTTGAAACATAACGACTGGTTAAAAACTGTGAATTTCATAAAGAAACAACCTGTCAAACTACATTAATTAATGTTAACAAATCATTATTGTGTTTTTCACTTTGGAGCCGCCCAACAGCAATATTGACCTATATTGAAAACGTATATTGCTGAATTTTCAAAGTATTTCTGCATAATATCTTCGGATATAATTTACTAAGGAGTTTGGCTGAATAAAAGGATATCTAGGTCATGCATCAATAACACAGAAACTGTAAGACACAGCAATCTAAAAGAAATCTATAGATCTAACAATATCACATGTAAGCGTCTATACAAGATATCAAGCTTTTCATCGACCCTAGTCTATAAAAGTGTAAATAGATTTACAGCGGCTTTCAAAGATGCTATAATGATTAGAACACAATTGTCTGAAAATATTACTACAATAACCAACTTCAGACAGGCACATGCACTTGGAAAATAAGGCAATTTTTAATAACTTTTACCACTACTTGTTACATCGGTAACTCGATCATAGAATGTAAACGTTTTCTCAGTATCACTAATACCACTTATGAACTTAATAGTTCGTGTTCTTGCATGTTTGCAACCAAAAAAGGGTTAATGCCTGTTCTCATTTCTATATTTCGAAATACCAGGAAAACAACTATTTCATCTTTTGTAGACAAAAATATCAATAAATCTCAAATAAACCTCAACTTGAAGATTTTTGTTGCCTAATTGCTTCAGTTCTACCTTACCTTTGACAGAAACGGAACCAAGTTATTTCCCCCATTAGTTCAGAGCAATTTTACCATAAGTGAAGGGTCCCCGTTCCTGTCAAAGCTAAGGTAGATTAAGCAACACAATTTTCAAATTGAGGTAAATTTGATAGGTATTGTTTGGCTTGAAAGCGTTGTATGTTTATATTAATAAATCAACTGTTTACAACACTTTGAAATTGTTCAAAATGCTAAGGATTGTCTACCCAAAGGAATAGATTACCTTAGCTCTATTCGGTTAAACCTTTCGGAATTATTTGTCCTCAATTCTCTTCAACTTTGTACTTTATAAAGCCTTTTAACTTTTTAATTCGAGCGTCGCTGATGAATCGTTGGAGACTTGAGTACACAATTATAAGCCTGGTATCTTCGATTTTGTTTTTTGACAGACAGTGTTGTGTTAGATTGTGCAACTTCTTTCGTTCGTGTTTATCTTCATATCAGTACAATTTACTCTTCGTTTCTTCTTTCTTTAAGTGGATAACGTTTATGTTATCTGATTCCGAACACCCAAAATGATACAAAAAGCCTATTCTGGACCTTGAAAAATTGCCGTCAATAAAACTGATCATTTCTGTAGTAAGCTTGATATATAGTTAAACAGTCCTAGTTGTGTACTTAAAAGTCCTATTGTCCGTAATAGTGCGATGACATTAAAGGTTAATTTAGAAATGAAATGGACCGAAATACCTCACGGCTAATTTTGGTCTTATTTTGAAAATAAATATAATGACCTTTGATTGAGTCCTGTCGTAGAGTGCAAAAGTGGTGCAGAGTTTTGAAAACTGTGGTCAAAGGTCAGAAGGAGGGCTTTTTAAAATATCGCAATTTTTTGACATTTTGGACAATTTTTCGATGATCCCTCATGATAACTGAGAAAAAATTTCTATGGAATCATGCTCTGGAGATGTTGCACAATTTCAGTTTGTCATATTTATGCCTGATTGTCAGAGATTAGTTACGTATACCCCTCCTTCCAACATGTAAAAGAATGAAAATAAATTATCGACAAAAAATATTTATATTTAATATTTAGCTATGCAATAATATATGACAACATATAAAGATATTTGTGGGAAAGGTTTGTTAACATTCTATCAATAATATAGGAGAAATAAGTACTGTAAAGTTAACAGCCGGTTTATGATTCAATGAAAAAAATGATGAAATTCATTATTGGTTATTTAAACCCAACGGAATGTTAGATCTATAAAAGTAGTCTTGATGCATAAATGTCAGCAGGAACACGATAGTATCTGAAGTTTTTTTTTATGTAAATAGGTCAATCAGTACAAGAGTAATAGCATATTGAAAACTTGTGTCCCCTTTTTATACAAAAAACACAAACAATGGAATATACAGCAGACTTGATTCAAACCGATTTTAAAGTCCGATATATATGTGAATTACAAACAAACACGATTCTCAGAGATTACGACACAAAGGAAGCTGTCTAGATATATATTACAATTACATTAGACATCAATACGCACGTCTATTTGAAAAGGTAACGGAATACTAAGAACAAAATATGTCGATGTCATGGTATTTAAAATATTCACCAACCGCGTCAAAATCGGAGACAAATTTTGTTGTTTTCCAAATTATTGGAAATATGGGCTATTTCCCATTTCCATACATATTCCTCCAAGGTGATCAAGGTGATGGTTTGGTCGTTTTAGCATTTATCCAGACGTACACTTAGAGTGAAAAGAATGTGTTGTCTGAATGATGCCTCTGAAAGAGGTAGCCTTGAAACGCTAGGGATAATGATAAGGTTAAGGGTTAGGTGGGTTTGTATGTATGATATTTATGTCTACTTTTCCTTTTTATGATTACTGAATCACATTTTACTTCTTGTTTTTACACGTTCGTTGCCGTTGTGATTTGAGTATCATTATCGCGTGTGTGCTGATTGAATGATCTATATGAACACTATTTCTATTGCAGATACTGCGTTCCGCTGGACTTTATATTGTATTTATTGATTGTTATTGTATATTTTGGGAATGAAAGGCATACGTTTGTCTCATTGATGTCAGACCACAAACATGCTTTAGTTCACTACCCCTTGATTGTCACTTGTTCTCACCTTATTGATTCATTTACGTAAGGGCTATATATTGTAATCTGGGCTTTATTCTGTCGTTGTAGTATTTCATTAAGCCCTTATCCCTCTTTTGCCAACATACACAGACTAAAATACTAGAAACCGCCTTAATCGTATTTGGTTTCCAGCCAAAGAATACGCATGAGCATGGTGTGAGAATCCTGTTACCAGGGTTAGGGACCTTTAACCAACTAAACGTTCCGTAGGTCCCCAGAGGTCCCCATGATGGAATTCAAACCCCCGCATCGTCTACAAGAGGTAGATTTCGAACCGCTACAAGCATTTTAAATTTACAAGACCTGTTGGAATATATAACAGAGTGTTACCAGCGTTATCTTTACACACCAAGACGAGGATTTATACAATTATATGTGTACGTTTACCCCTGTATTTATGTATATTTACTGACCTGTGACTTTGACCCAAATATTTTACTACGTCCGTCCGTTGATTTTACGCTAATCTTTATATCTAGCCAAATACTATAAAAGGGGGATGCCAGTTATTCTTAACGCTCTGGGCGTGTTTTTGTTGTGTATATATTAAAACATGTTGTTATTCAACTTTATTAGCAAGATTTAAACAATTCTTGTCCTTTATTAATTATTATAAAATCAGTGTCTTTAGGCCGTGCTACCTATGGTTATACTGTGTTACCAACAGTTTTAGCTTTTCATCACGCTACCAGTGACAAATTTTAAACTAAAGTAACTTGACCCCCTGTACGCTACATTTTTGGTGGCAACGATAGGATTTGAGTCCCCTCTTTTAGAGAAATAAATAAGTGTTATAAACTTGTGTGAAAATTTGATTTAAAAGAAAAAACTAAAAATTAATATTTTTTTTTAATGAAATAAGTTGAATTCATTACATTGCCAATTGTTAAGGGAATTTCCGTTTTGAATTTTCCTTGGAGTTCGGTATTGTTGTTGTTTAATTTTTTTTCAACATGAGTGAACCAAATTCACCAATTCGTCCCAATCAAAGTTCTCGTGCTAGTTCACCTGAATCAATACATTGGTCACCACCTGAAACACATGCAGCTAGAAGTGGTTCAGTGGCAACTGATCCATTCAAGATTCTACAATCACAAGTAAATAATTTGTTCCAACAAATGGACAACACTAATAGAAATGTTCAAAATTTAGGTTCTAATTTTGATCAACTTAGGAGTGAAATTGACCGTAAGCTAGATAGACAATTAATGCATTTCTCAGATATTGTTAATAATCAGATAGATAACCTTTTAAGAAGGCTTAATAATAACCATCCAAAT
The DNA here is from genome assembly GCF_021869535.1 of Mytilus californianus. NCBI lineage: Eukaryota > Metazoa > Mollusca > Bivalvia > Mytilida > Mytilidae > Mytilus > Mytilus californianus. Next base: position 89,041,911 of record NW_026262701.1, read on the forward strand.
AATGATAGATGTAACAAGTCAAGCACTCAGATAGAATACAGTACTAGAATTCCAAATGTACAGCTAAATGCTAAATGCAGCTAAATATACCTGATACTGTCACAACCAGACAGAATGCATTCCTACCTATTGCTCAAACCAGTTCGGTTAATGAAATTGTCCTCTTCTTCCCGGCTTGTTCCTTTATTCATATGAGGCTGACTGCATACAGGAACTTCTTAGGAAGAAAGAAAAGAAGTAAGCAGTATCCTGTAACTTTACTTTCCGCTATATAGATGATGTTCTCTCACTAAATAATTCAAAATTTGGTGACTATGTTGAACGCATCTAACCCGTCGAACTTACAACAGATATAATTAAGTCTGCCTCATATCTTGACTTAATATAGAAATTGATAGTGATTGTCGGTTAAACAGAAAACTTTACGACAAAAGAGATGATATCAGCTTTCCAAGTGTGAACTTCCCAATTCTATGTAGCAACATTCTAGCAGCGCCTGCATACGGAGTATATCTCTCTCAGTTGATACGATATTCCAGGGCTTGTATTGCCTATCATGATTTCCTTGATAGAGGGTTGCAGCTCACAAGGAAGATATTAAACCAAGAGTTCCAAGTGGTGAATTTGAAATCATCCTTTCGGATATTTTACGGACGCCATCACGAGTTGGTGGACCGTTATGTAATATCCGTTTCACAGATGATAGCGGATATCAACCTATTGTCGTAACTACAAGCCCGTTCCCTGGGTTTGTACTTTCACGAAAAACACGACGGGTGCCACATGTGGAGCAGGATCTGCTTACCCTTCCGGAGCATCTGAGATCACTCCCAGGTTTTGGTGGGGTTCGTGTTGCTCAGTCTAGTTTTCTATGTTATGTTTTGTGTACTGTTGTTTGTCTGTTTGTCTTTTTCTTTTTTAGCCATGGCGTTGTCAGTTTATTTTCGACTTATGAATTTGAATGTCTCTTTGGTATCTTTAGCCTCTCTTTTTCACCCCGGTAGAAAATAAAATAACAACCAATATTGGCTTCACTAAACCCCATGATTATGATGGTAAAACAAACTGGAATGACTACATGGTTCATTTTGATACAGTAGCCAATTTAAATTATTGGTCAAGGAACATCAAGGCAATGAATCTTATAGCTTGTATGCAAGATGTAGCTTTAAGTACCTTAGGGGACATTAATACCAATAGTTCACCTTCATATGATGATTTAGTAAGTACAATTAGCAAACGGTTTGAAGCAAAGAATCAAATGGAACTCTATAGAAACCAAATGGATGCTCGCATAAGAAAGAAAGGTTTGAGTTGACCTGAACTGGCCCAAGATATAAAACGGATTGTCCGTTTAGCATATCCCAATGCACAACAAGATGTAAGAGAGAGTCTAGCTTATAGAACATTTAGGGACGCTTTTAATGACAAAATTAGCAATTGAAATTTGCCAGGGTGATGTTGACACCATTGATTTAAAATATGAAGCTTTTAACCAAAGTTATAAAAGATATAGAAAGCATAATTCAGACAATTTCCCCCAAACAACTATGTATGAAAATAAAAATTCAGAAAGTGAAATATTTCCCGATAACCAGGGAAACTATTACATTCTGGGAATGAGGGTCAATTTTCAGCTGTTCATAATAAAAACAAAGGCCTTAAAAATAACAGTTATAAACATGATGGTTTATATGTAAAGGTTGATATTTATTAACAAACTTTACATTGTTTAGTTGACACAGGGGCCTCAATGAGTGTTCTGCACTCCAAAATATTTAAACATGTACCTGTCCATAACCAGAACAAGCTCAAATCATATGAACATGAATTAAAAATGGCTAATGGATGGGAGAAATGTTAGACGTCTTGGGTTTATAGAATTACCTTTAGTCTTAGATGAACAAATTATTTGGAAAAATGTTGTTGTTGCTGAAATTGATATACATGTGGTATTAGGTTATGACTTTATGTTTGAAAACAAATGTGTTATTGATGTACCAAACCAGTCATTGTTACTTAACAACCAGGGGCCGGTTGTTCAACTTGTCGTTAAGTCTAACGCTGTCGTAAAAATATGCTAACGCGTCGTTAAAATTTAACGCATGGTTAAACCTGTTGCTCATCTCTACGTTAACTGTAACGCAACGCTAAACTGTCGTTAACTTCTATAAAATCTAACGCTGCTATAGACCTTCGTTAAATACTTAACGCAGGGTTATAATTTATAAAATGGTTGCTCTGATGATGGCACCTTGGCAAAGAAAAGAAAGAATTTTCAGAGGAAATGTTTCTTATCTAACAAATTTGACAGATACTGAAATGAGGGCAAGATATTGGTTTGGTAGAGACTCTATTACCTACATATGCAATATTGTGGAAGATAAACTAAGGAGATCAACAACAAAGAAAACTGCTTTAACAGTGGAACAGCAAGTCTGCATAGCCTTGAGGTTTTATGCCTCTGGGTCATTCTTACAAGTGATTGGAGATACGATGGGGTACGATAAAGCAACTGTATCGAGAGCAGTGAATGATGTTACTAATGGTTTGATTGATGTTAAAGACAACTTTATCCAGTGGCCAAAAGACATTAATTCTAAAAACAGAATGAAGTGTGGTTGCCACAGACAAATGAACTTTCCCAATGTTTTGGGATGCATTGATTGCACTCACGTAAGGATACAAGGTCCATCAGAAGACGAGGCAGCTTTTGTCAACAGGAAGGGGTACCATAGTGTGAACGTGCAGGCTGTGTGTGATTATGAAGGTACTTATTTAATTTAGTAATATCAAAATTGTGTATCTCTGATCTCTTCTTCGTCTGTTTATTTGTATACCCTTCATTATTATCTCCCTTAACTTTCTCATCAGTAAATGAACAACTCGGCCCTTGATGTATTACGACCCAGATATTACCAGTTGATCGATCACCGATGACCACCATAACTAAATTTAGAATGCTTATTCCTTAAATGGAGTTGTAAAGTGACGACCCTCACCCAAATGTCCGTCTGCATATTTTGCATTCAAAGGCGATGCAAATATCGAAATCTGAAGCTAATAAAGAGGGGGTGGACAGGGTAAAGGAACATAGAAAACTATTTTGATCGATTTTTATCTAGGAGTAAGGGCATTGTGTGCTATCTTTTTTTCAATTAGAACGCGGACCTGTGAGGGGACACCAAACGCTGTAATATATACCACTTCTAAACTACTTTTTATAATATATACAATGTTTATGAAGAAAAATATATTTGTTGTATTATTTTGTGTATGTATTCCATGATGATTTGATTGAACCTATCAGTAAATTCAATAATTTTGTAATTTATGTAAGTTCAAAGATTGTTTTCGGAAAAAAATACGTTTACTTCGTTATTTGTCACAAGTAACAATAGACTGACCTTTATTCAAGCTGCAATTAACTGTAACATTAAGTTAGTACTCCTCATAAAATTAAAGTAGTTTAATATATTTTCAGGGAAGTTTACCAATATATCCGCTAACTGGCCAGGGTCAACACATGATTCCCACATCTTCAACACCTCAAACCTGTGTCATTACCTGGAGACAAACAACAGAGGACTAGCAGACGGTTTGATCCTCGGAGATATCGGGTATGCATGTCGCCCTTTTCTCATGACACCCTACCCAAATCCCAGAGTAGACACCAGCAAAGATTCAATAGAGCACACTCCAGTACAAGATCCATTATTGAAAGGGCTTTTGGAATCTTAAAGAGAAGATTTCATGTTTTGCACTCCGAGGTAAAGAATAATTATAGGATTATTTGAAATATGTTAAAATAAAAATATGTGGTATGATTGCCAATGAGAAAACTATAAACCAGAGACCAAATAACATAGAAGTTAACATATATAGGTCATTGAATGGCCTTCAACAATGATATAACAAATTTAAAACAATTAAAACGAGATAACTAACTGCCAGATTTATGTACATAACAATATACGAAGCATCTTTACAAACATCCCTTATTATGCATAGCTATAATGGTAAAATAACCTCAGCAGTTTCGTAAAACAAATGCAGAAAAGTTCAATCGAGAAGAAAGAAAATATAGAGAAAAGGACACAAAAAAGAAACTAATTATAACTAGAGGCTCTCAAGAGCCTGTGTCGCTCACCTGATTCTACTTTGGTTTTGGAAATCATGTAAAAATAGATTAAAATCATAACAGATACCCTAATAGTGAGTGAGGCCAAATTTGGTTTAATATTGGTCCTGTAATTTAATAAAAATTCTGGTGGCCATCTTGAACAGTAAATCGGCAACAAAGTAGCAACACTTCATCAGCACCTCATAAGAAACATTTATGCCATGTTTGGTTTCATTCCATTCAGTGCACCTCTAGAAGAAGCATATGTATGTATTTCCCATAGGGTCTTATGTTAAAGGAAGTCCCCCCACTGGCGGCCATCGTGAAAGAAGGATCGGCTTCAAAGTAACAACACTTAATCAGCACCTCATAAGGAACATTCATGCCATGTTTGGTTTCATTCCATTCAGTGGTTCTCTAAAAGAAGACATTTGTAGAGAGGTGTGTTTTATGCTTCATACAAAACAATGTTTTGTGTAGAGCCATATTTACTCAATCTTAAAGTGGCAGATCGATACATCTACAGTAAATTTAGATGTTCAAATATTAAAATCCCTATCGAAGTTGGTCGGTGGAAAAATACACCAAGAGAAAATCGTATATGTTGTCACTACGATTCAAATACAATTGGTGACGAATATCATTATGTTTTTGTATGTTCCAATGAACAAATTATGTCTTTAACAGAAAGGTATATACCTACATATTACACAAAAAATCCTTCCCAATTGAAATTTACTGGTCTATTATCACACTGTAACGTGCCAGTGCTAACAAAAGTGTGCATGTTTCTAAGACATATTGAAAAAAATATTTTCATAATTCATAGCATGTTACAATAACTTCATATCCACGTTGCAATTAAGAATTTTGCAAACAAATCAACCAAATATGGTATATTTCAGTTTTATTGTATGATATCACTTATTTATTTATTGTGTGTCTTGCTTGTAAATGTATAAGTATATATGTAATTGTTAATGTATAATTGTTATTCTCTTGTAGCACCATACGTGTGCCTAAGTTGTAAATAAATTGTATTGTATTGTATTGTTGTAATGTAAATATTTCCCATAGGGTCCTATGTTAAACTAAGTCCCCAATTGGCGGCCATCTTGGATAATGGATTGGCTTTAAAGTAACAACACTTGGTCAGCACCTCATAAGAAACATTCATGCCATGTTTGGTTTCATTCCATTCGGTGGTTCTTTAAAAGAAGACATTTTTATGTATTGTCCATAAGGTCCTATGTTACACTAAGTCCCCCGCTGGCGGCCATCTTGGATTATGGATCGGCTTCAAAGTAACAACACTTGGTCAGCACTTCATAAGGAACATTCATGTCATGTTAGGTTTCATTTCATTCAGTGGTTCTCTAAAAGTAGACATTTGTACGTATTTCCCTTAGGGTCCTATGTTAAACTAAGTCCCCCGCTTGTGGCCATCGTGGATTATGGATCGGCATTAAAGTAACAACACTTGGGTAGCACCTCAAAAGGAACATGCATGCCATGTTTGGTTTCATTCCATTCAGTGGTTCTCTAAAAGAAAACATTTGTATGTATTTCCCATAGGGTCCTATGTTAAACTAAGTCCTACGCTGGCGGCCATCTTGGATTATGGATTGGCTACAAAGTAACAACACTTGGTAAGCACCTCAAAAGGAACATTCGTGCTATGTTTGGTTTTATTCCATTCAGTGGTTCTCGAGAAGAAGTTCAAAATGTAAAAAGTTAACGACGACGACGACGACGACGGACGACGACGACGGACGACGACGACGGACGACGGACGCCAAGTGATGAGAAAAGCTCAGTTGGCCCTTCGGGCCAGGTGAGCTAAAAAGGACAAATGGACACTAAAACTAGAGACAATTGTTGCAGAAAGACACACAGTTCATATGAACTGAAGATTGTCAATTATGAACCTGCTATAAAAGTAACTATCGTTTTCATTAAAATGGTATTTTTCTTGTAAAGGGGATATCTGCATGGGTAATTTTCCGGGAGACAATTGTGGAAGAGAATACACTTCCGAAAGAGTATTTTTTTCCAAATGAAAGATATCCAAATTAAAAATTAACTCTTCATGTCCATAAGTAAAGGCACCAGTAGTATACCGCTGTTCAAAAGTCATAAATCGATTGAAAGAAAACAAATCCGGGTTACAAACTAAAACCGAGGGAAACACATCAACTATAAGAGGAAAACAAAGAAACAACAGAACACTGAAGTGCAACAAAAAACAAACAACAACGCAACATACATAAAAACGTACTATTAAATAACAACTGCCATATTACTGACTTGGTACAAGACATTTTAAGAAAAAAATGGTGGGTTGAACCTGGTTTTGTGGCTAGCCAAACCTCGCGACTTGTGCCAATGTTAAATATACCACTAAAATGACAACATTACATGACGGGAATACAGTACGTATAAATGCAAGAACAATCAGGACAGAGAAATACATAAATAAATAATATAATAGTACATTTCGACATGTTAACCACAGAATTACAACGAATAACTAAAATTAATTTAGGACTGTACACAAAAACAGCATAATATAATTACGAACTATGTTTCTGTGACACGAATGTATCTACGCCACAAAAAAGTGACGTCATAGGTAAATTTGTAAAAATTAGATATAAATCAAGATTAGGTTTGTTATTATGTTATTTGATGTATTTTATAACAATTACAAGAATATTAATATAGAATTGTGTTAGTAATTGTGCAACTAACTGCACTTTCTAACTATGTCGGACTTTCTTCCAAATCAAACTGTGTAAAACAAAAAAATCCTGTGCACATAGTTGCTTTAAACTAAAATTTTACAAATGAATTGGGTGATTAATTACCTTTTCTTTTACATACGAATAGAATATAAAAAATAGAATCACAACTACAAACGATAAGACACAAAACAATATCAAAATCAGAATTAAAAATAAAACTTCGTAACTAAATACATAAACACTGGATAAACAAATACCGAGACACGTCTTACAGCAATGCGAATTCACCCTCAGCAAAACAGTCATATTTGGGAATAGGTCACGTTCGGTACTTAAAAGACCAGACGACGTAAATGGTAAACCACAATCTAAGACGTGGTGAAAATGTCCTTAGTTAGTTTAGACACAGACACATCTTGTGGATCAACCAATTCGTGGTGGTGTCCATAAAATTTACGGAGTGTAATTTTTAATCTTTCCTCCTCATTACTTTGTTGAAGCAGTTTCTGCGTAAGGAGCACACTCCTGTATATGAAGTCCGTATAGTGTGAACATGCACGAGCATGACGTATCAACTGAGATATGTAAACACCATACGATGGGGCAGATGGTATGTTACTGCTGAGAAATGGGAAATTGATAATTGGGAAGTTGAAATCGTCCTGTTTATCATAAATTTTAGTGTCAAGTCGTCCATCTGAGTCAATATTGAGGAAGAGATCAAGGTATGAAGCAGTCCTTCTAGTATCAGTAGTATCTTTAATTTCAATTTCACTGGGATATATGAGATGTAAGTACTGGCTAAAATATGGGATATTCAGTGATAAGACATCATCAATATATCTGAAAGTAAAATTAAAGAATTTCGCAAGGTGCTTTTTCTTTTTGTCTTTTAGAAGGTTCTGAATGAAATCTGCTGCATACGAGTACAAAAACAAATCGGCCAGTAGGGGTGCACAATTAGTACCTATTGGAATACCGACTGTCTGTTGAAATATCAATCCTCCAAATTCAACAAATATATTGTCGATCAAAAAGTCCAGCATTTTGATAATATCATCTTCAGTATATATGGTAGAATCAGTGTGGTTCTTCACAAAATAAGTATTATTATAATCCAAAAAGAAGAAATTTGTATCTACGATTCCCATTTTTATAGAAAAAGCTCTGTTTAATTAGATGGTGAAGTCGATCTTTCAATTGAGTATGGGGAATAGTAGTGTAAAGTGTACAAAAATCGAAAGTCTCAATGTTGCTGCAACATTGCAGAGAACAGTATTTTTTTTAAATTTTAGGTCAGAATGAAACCAGAAAAATCCTGTCGAGTCTTTGGTGCTTGTGCTGTTCTACATAACATAGCTTCAACAAGGCATGAACCTTTGGATGATGTTTGTGATGTACATGTTCATCAAGACCAGCCAGTGCGAGTTCCGCCTTTTGAAGGAGAACAGGATGGTAGACACATTAGAGAGCATATTGCAAGAGTTTTCTTCAACTGAAATACACAAAAAAGTCTATATTTTTTCATCCAATATAAAATTGTGATAAATGATACATTTACTTTTTCTCATAACACATGCATTCAACATGTTGAATTGGAAGCAAATAATGAGTTCATATTACACATACGGTTATGTGAGCTATTGGCACCACGAGGTGTCTGTCGTTAACATCTTCTTTAAACTTTATCTCCCTAATAATTTTACTCTGAATGATATCTTACCCCAAGGATTGATTAAGGTATACATTTATGGTCATCCGTTGGAGTTTGGTCGTCCAATCAGTAAAACCCTTGCCGCAAAGTGGATCTTCCGTAGACTGCTGGATGTGTGAAAATACGCCTGCACATCCGGTTGGAAAGGGGACGTAAAATCTGATTGCATCGTGTTGAAATATTGTAACGCTATGCATATTTTAAGAGCCCTTACAAAAACGGGTCTGATCATACCTATGTTAATTTGTTCTAATCATGAACATGCATGAAGTATTTGCCACTGGATGTAAAGCAAATAATCAAAATGAATGGCCCTTGTAAAAATAGAGTGATCAAATCAAAGGTCAGAACACAGTGACAAAACATTAACATTCCCTATAAATGCATTGCCAAAGTTAAAATGAAAAACATAACATACAAATAGTAAAATTCAATTGTCTCGAATACACAAAAAATTTACATAAGGAGACTCAAAAGTGGTATGAATATATCATAGTCAGGAAATGCAAAAGATTATTTAACGAATAAAAATGACTTCTAAACACCATTTGTGACTTGATACACATGATGTTTTTTCGGGCAAATAATGGTTGATTGACAAGAAATATAAATAATTTAATTCATTAAAATTTGAGAAAATGTGAGTGGAGAATTCTCTTTTTCTCGTTTCATTTCTTCCAGCAACTGTATCTGAAGATCTAATTTCCTCATCTCTTTAGTTTGCTTTTCCATTTCTCCCTTCAAATACAGTATCTGAAATGAAATACATGATACATGTAGATCTATATATTTTTAACATATATCTATATATAATGTGTCTGTATACCTTACAACTCTTTTGGAATTTACAAAAGTATTGCTTGAAATGGAGAGTTCCAGATATATTTATGACCTGTTGGACATATGCTTAGTCCAGATGCTGGAAGACCATAGTTTTATATTGGAAGATTTTCATGAAGATGAAAATATCAACATTTGAAAATGAAATGTAGATTAAGTCTAATTTAAGATTGAATCACGGTCTCACAGCATTGCTTATACGAACCAATCGACCAATCGATTGGAGACCCAAAAGGGGGTTCAGGTCCAATTTTCTTTTTTCTGAGTTATGACTGCTTCCCTGTTTACAGAGGTCAGCAGACCCCTTTTGAAAGTCCTGAACCTACCACCGAGTCATTCATTATAAGACAATGATATGTCAATGGTTTCTAAATTATTCTGGATTATTTCTAAAATAAATGCAATTGAGTAATTTTACCTGTAGCTCATAAACATCATCAGCAGTTGCTTTTCTCTTCTTTGGATTGACTGCTTTCTTTGTCGGTAGAGACTCCAGCTGAACTACTGCAGCTGCTGGTACATTTAACTGGATATTTTCAGCTCGTGGTAAGTAGTAATGGCTGATGAGTTCAATCAGATCCAGGTAGGGAAAATGACTGGCTTGGAGGGGTATCAAACAGGTCCTAGGAAATTGTGTCACTCTCCTCTGGCAATGCTGCTGAGTTGTCAACTAGAAAATATAATGAGGTTGTTGCTATAAATGATCATGAATGGAAGTCATGTGTGTATATTGTTAAATTTTCTTACTGACAACTTTTAGAGATTTTTTTGTTAAGTCATTCTTTCTTTGCTTTCATTGACTTTGCCTGACAAACCATATGCATCAATGCACAGCAAAATAAGATTACTAGTAACAGAACTATATCGGAAGACGAACTTCTTTCCAATTATAAGGCAGTATTGCACCATATAAAATAGATTTCTAGTAAAAATTAATTGATTAATGTTTAACGCTACTTTCAACACCATTGTGCTATTTCGTGGTGGTCAGTTTTTATTGGTGGAGGAAGCTTGAGTAAACCACCGACTTGGGTAGAAAAACCTACATTCCTTAGTCAATTAACATTGGATTGGAGTGCACCTGCCCCATGCGGGATTTGAACTTACAATTTCAGTGTTGACTGGCTATATATATATATATATATATATATATATATATATATAAACAAGTCTAAATTGAAAACAACGTTCAAACCTATGATTGCATTGGATAAAAACAATTTTTATACGTGTGCATGCAAATAAATTTCTTGTTAGAGGGGTCTAAATACAGCACAAACAACATTTCCAAAAGACCAAAATAGTGAAAAAGTATATTTTAACAAAACGCATTTGACTAACAGGTCGAACAACAAATGTTCTTAATCCCTGCTGGGTATATTGCCAAATAAACGATCACCGATGTAATAAATGGATCTTAATTTTAAATTTAATACTAAACAGAAAACAATAAACTTGCGGAGAAGATGATATACCACAAACAAAAGGTGCAAAGGTTTTTGTACACCATATCCGGATTTCGACAAATAATGTCTCTTCAGTGATGTTAGGAATCGAAAAGGTATTTGGAAAGCCCAACAATTAACCTCAATTTAGGATAGACTCTTGAATTTTGAGGAGTCAAAATATAATGAACGGATCATATAAACCCTAAGGCAAATATAATACAAGCCCAAACGAAAAAATATAAACAAGTCTAAATTGAAAACAACGTTCAAACCTATGATTGCATTGGATAAAAACCGCAATTTATATACGTGTGCATGCAAAACAAATTTCTTGTTAGAGGGGTCTAAATACAGCACAAACAACATTTCCAAAAGACCAAAATAATGAAAAAGTATATTTTAACAAAACGCATTTGACTAACAGGTCGAACAACAAATGTTCTTAAACCCTGCTGACTGCTATTGGCGATTGCCAAATAAACGGATCACCGATGTAATAAATGGATCTTAATTTTAAATTTAATACTAAACAGAAAACAATAAACTTGCGGAGAAGATGATATACCGCAAACAAAAGGTGCAAAGGTTTTTGTACACCATATCCGGATTTCGACAAATAATGTCTCTTCAGTGATGTTAGGAATCGAATAGGTATTTGGAAAGCCCAACAATTTACCTCAATTTAGGATAGACTCTTGAATTTTGAGGAGTCAAAATAGGATGAACGGATCATATAAACCCTAAGGCAAATATAATACAAGCCCAAACGAAAAAATATAAACAAGTCTAAATTGAAAACAACGTTCAAACCTATGATTGCATTGGATAAAAACCGCAATTTTTATACGTGTGCATGCAAAACAAATTTCTTGTTAGAGGAGTCTAAATACAGCACAAACAACATTTCCAAAAGACCAAAATAGTGAAAAAATATATTTTAACAAAACGCATTTGACTAACAGGTCGAATAACAAATGTTCCTAAACCCTGCTGACTGCCATTGGCGATTGCCAAATAAACGGATCACCGATGTAATAAATGGATCTTAATTTTAAATTTAATAGTAAACAGAAAACAATAAACTTGCGGAGAAGATGATATACCGCAAACAAAAGGTGCAAAGGTTTTTGTACACCATATCCGGATTTCGACAAATAATGTCTCTTCAGTGATGTAAGGAATCGAAAAGGTATTTGGAAAGCCCAACAATTCACCTGAATTTAGGATAGACTCTTGAATTTTAAGGAGTCAAAATAGGATGAACGGATCATATAAACCCTAAGGCAAATATAATACAAGCCCAAACGAAAAAATATAAACAAGTCTAAATTGAAAACAACGTTCAAACCTATGATTGCATTGGATAAAAACCGCAATTTTTATACGTGTGCATGCAAAACAAATTTCTTGTTAGAGGGGTCTAAATACAGCAAAAACAACATTTCCAAAAGACCAAAATAGTGAAAAAGTATATTTTAACAAAACGCATTTGACTAACAGGTCGAACAACAAATGTTCTTAAACCCTGCTGACTGCTATTGGCGATTGCCAAATAAACGGATCACCGATGTAATAAATGGATCTTAATTTTAAATTTAATACTAAACAGAAAACAATAAACTTGCGGAGAAGATGATATACCGCAAACAAAAGGTGCAAAGGTTTTTGTACACCATATCCGGATTTCGACAAATAATGTCTCTTCAGTGATGTTAGGAATCGAAAAGGTATTTGGAAAGCCCAACAATTTACCTCAATTTAGGATAGACTCTTGAATTTTGAGGAGTCAAAATAGGATGAACGGATCATATAAACCCTAAGGCAAATATAATACAAGCCCAAACGAAAAAATATAAACTAGTCTAAATTGAAAACAACGTTCAAACCTATGATTGCATTGGATAAAAACCGCAATTTTTATACGTGTGCATGCAAAACAAATTTCTTGTTAGAGGGGTCTAAATACAGCAAAAACAACATTTCCAAAAGACCAAAATAGTGAAAAAGTATATTTTAACAAAACGCATTTGACTAACAGGTCGAACAACAAATGTTCTTAAACCCTGCTGACTGCTATTGGCGATTGCCAAATAAACGGATCACCGATGTAATAAATGGATCTTAATTTTAAATTTAATACTAAACAGAAAACAATAAACTTGCGGAGAAGATGATATACCGCAAACAAAAGGTGCAAAGGTTTTTGTACACCATATCCGGATTTCGACAAATAATGTCTCTTCAGTGATGTTAGGAATCGAAAAGGTATTTGGAAAGCCCAACAATTTACCTGAATTTAGGATAGACTCTTGAATTTTAAGGAGTCAAAATAGGATGAACGGATCATATAAACCCTAAGTCAAATATAATACAAGCCCAAACGAAAAAATATAAACAAGTCTAAATTGAAAACAACGTTCAAACCTATGATTGCATTGGATAAAAACCGCAATTTTTATACGTGTGCATGCAAAACAAATTTCTTGTTAGAGGGGTCTAAATACAGCAAAAACAACATTTCCAAAAGACCAAAATAGTGAAAAAGTATATTTTAACAAAACGCATTTGACTAACAGGTCGAACAACAAATGTTCTTAAACCCTGCTGACTGCTATTGGCGATTGCCAAATAAACGGATCACCGATGTAATAAATGGATCTTAATTTTAAATTTAATACTAAACAGAAAACAATAAACTTGCGGAGAAGATGATATACCGCAAACAAAAGGTGCAAAGGTTTTTGTACACCATATCCGGATTTCGACAAATAATGTCTCTTCAGTGATGTTAGGAATCGAAAAGGTATTTGGAAAGCCCAACAATTTACCTCAATTTAGGATAGACTCTTGAATTTTGAGGAGTCAAAATAGGATGAACGGATCATATAAACCCTAAGGCAAATATAATACAAGCCCAAACGAAAAAATATAAACAAGTCTAAATTGAAAACAACGTTCAAACCTATGATTGCATTGGATAAAAACCGCAATTTTTATACGTGTGCATGCAAAACAAATTTCTTGTTAGAGGAGTTTAAATACAGCACAAACAACATTTCCAAAAGACCAAAATAGTGAAAAAATATATTTTAACAAAACGCATTTGACTAACAGGTCGAATAACAAATGTTCCTAAACCCTGCTGACTGCCATTGGCGATTGCCAAATAAACGGATCACCGATGTAATAAATGGATCTTAATTTTAAATTTAATAGTAAACAGAAAACAATAAACTTGCGGAGAAGATGATATACCGCAAACAAAAGGTGCAAAGGTTTTTGTACACCATATCCGGATTTCGACAAATAATGTCTCTTCAGTGATGTTAGGAATCGAAAAGGTATTTGGAAAGCCCAACAATTCACCTGAATTTAGGATAGACTCTTGAATTTTAAGGAGTCAAAATAGGATGAACGGATCATATAAACCCTAAGGCAAATATAATACAAGCCCAAACGAAAAAATATAAACAAGTCTAAATTGAAAACAACGTTCAAACCTATGATTGCATTGGATAAAAACCGCAATTTTTATACGTGTGCATGCAAAACAAATTTCTTGTTAGAGGGGTCTAAATACAGCAAAAACAACATTTCCAAAAGACCAAAATAGTGAAAAAGTATATTTTAACAAAACGCATTTGACTAACAGGTCGAACAACAAATGTTCTTAAACCCTGCTGACTGCTATTGGCGATTGCCAAATAAACGGATCACCGATTTAATAAATGGATCTTAATTTTAAATTTAATACTAAACAGAAAACAATAAACTTGCGGAGAAGATGATATACCGCAAACAAAAGGTGCAAAGGTTTTTGTACACCATATCCGGATTTCGACAAATAATGTCTCTTCAGTGATGTTAGGAATCGAAAAGGTATTTGGAAAGCCCAACAATTTACCTCAATTTAGGATAGACTCTTGAATTTTGAGGAGTCAAAATAGGATGAACGGATCATATAAACCCTAAGGCAAATATAATACAACCCCAAACGAAAAAATATAAACTAGTCTAAATTGAAAACAACGTTCAAACCTATGATTGCATTGGATAAAAACCGCAATTTTTATACGTGTGCATGCAAAACAAATTTCTTGTTAGAGGGGTCTAAATACAGCAAAAACAACATTTCCAAAAGACCAAAATAGTGAAAAAGTATATTTTAACAAAACGCATTTGACTAACAGGTCGAACAACAAATGTTCTTAAACCCTGCTGACTGCTATTGGCGATTGCCAAATAAACGGATCACCGATGTAATAAATGGATCTTAATTTTAAATTTAATACTAAACAGAAAACAATAAACTTGCGGAGAAGATGATATACCGCAAACAAAAGGTGCAAAGGTTTTTGTACACCATATCCGGATTTCGACAAATAATGTCTCTTCAGTGATGTTAGGAATCGAAAAGGTATTTGGAAAGCCCAACAATTTACCTGAATTTAGGATAGACTCTTGAATTTTAAGGAGTCAAAATAGGATGAACGGATCATATAAACCCTAAGTCAAATATAATACAAGCCCAAACGAAAAAATATAAACAAGTCTAAATTGAAAACAACGTTCAAACCTATGATTGCATTGGATAAAAACCGCAATTTTTATACGTGTGCATGCAAAACAAATTTCTTGTTAGAGGGGTCTAAATACAGCAAAAACAACATTTCCAAAAGACCAAAATAGTGAAAAAGTATATTTTAACAAAACGCATTTGACTAACAGGTCGAACAACAAATGTTCTTAAACCCTGCTGACTGCTATTGGCGATTGCCAAATAAACGGATCACCGATGTAATAAATGGATCTTAATTTTAAATTTAATACTAAACAGAAAACAATAAACTTGCGGAGAAGATGATATACCGCAAACAAAAGGTGCAAAGGTTTTTGTACACCATATCCGGATTTCGACAAATAATGTCTCTTCAGTGATGTTAGGAATCGAAAAGGTATTTGGAAAGCCCAACAATTTACCTCAATTTAGGATAGACTCTTGAATTTTGAGGAGTCAAAATAGGATGAACGGATCATATTAACCCTAAGGCAAATATAATACAAGCCCAAACGAAAAAATATAAACAAGTCTAAATTGAAAACAACGTTCAAACCTATGATTGCATTGGATAAAAACCGCAATTTTTATACGTGTGCATGCAAAACAAATTTCTTGTTAGAGGGGTCTAAATACAGCACAAACAACATTTCCAAAAGACCAAAATAGTGAAAAAGTATATTTTAACTAAACGCATTTGACTAACAGGTCGAACAACAAATGTTCTTAAACCCTGCTGACTCCCATTGGCGATTGCCAAATAAACGGATCACCGATGTAATAAATGGATCTTAATTTTAAATTTAATACTAAACAGAAAACAATAAACTTGCGGAGAAGATGATATACCGCAAACAAAAGGTGCAAAGGTTTTTGTACACCATATCCGGATTTCGACAAATAATGTCTCTTCAGTGATGTTAGGAATCGAAAAGGTATTTGGAAAGCCCAACAATTTACCTGAATTTAGGATAGACTCTTGAATTTTGAGGAGTCAAAATAGGATGAACGGATCATATAAACCCTTAGGCAAATATAATACAAGCCCAAACGAAAAAATATAAACAAGTCTAAATTGAAAACAACGTTCAAACCTATGACTGCATTGGATAAAAACCGCAAATTTTATACGTGTGCATGCAAAACAAATTTCTTGTTAGAGGGGTCTAAATACAGCACAAACAACATTTCCAAAAGACCAAAATAGTGAAAAAGTATATTTTAACCAAATGCATTTGACTAAAAGGTCGAACAACAAATGTTCTTAAACCCTGCTGACTGCCATTGGCGATTGCCAAATAAACGGATCACCGATGTAATAAATGGATCTTAATTTTAAATTTAATACTAAACAGAAAACAATAAACTTGCGGAGAAGATGATATACCGCAAACAAAAGGTGCAAGGGTTTTTGTACACCATATCCGGATTTCGACAAATAATGTCTCTTCAGTGATGTTAGGAATCGAAAAGGTATTTGGAAAGCCCAACAATTTACCTGAATTTAGGATAGACTCTTGAATTTTGAGGAGTCAAAATAGGATGAACGGATCATATTAACCCTTAGGCAAATATAATACAAGCCCAAACGAAAAAATATAAACAAGTCTAAATTGAAAACAACGTTCAAACCTATGATTGCATTGGATAAAAACCGCAATTTTTATACGTGTGCATGCAAAACAAATTTCTTGTTAGAGGGGTCTAAATACAGCACAAACAACATTTCCAAAAGACCAAAATAGTGAAAAAGTATATTTTAACTAAACGCATTTGACTAACAGGTCGAACAACAAATGTTCTTAAACCCTGCTGACTGCCATTGGCGATTGCCAAATAAACGGATCACCGATGTAATAAATGGATCTTAATTTTAAATTTAATACTAAACAGAAAACAATAAACTTGCGGAGAAGATGATATACCGCAAACAAAAGGTGCAAAGGTTTTTGTACACCATATCCGAATTTCGACAAATAATGTCCCTTCAGTGATGTTAGGAATCGAAAAGGTATTTGGAAAGCCCAACAATTTACCTCAATTTAGGATAGACTCTTGAATTTTGAGGAGTCAAAATAGGATGAACGGATCATATAAACCCTAAGGCAAATATAATACAAGCCCAAACGAAAAAATATAAACTAGTCTAAATTGAAAACAACGTTCAAACCTATGATTGTATTGGATAAAAACCGCAATTTTTATACGTGTGCATGCAAAACAAATTTCTTGTTAGAGGGGTCTAAATACAGCACAAACAACATTTCCAAAAGACCAAAATAGTGAAAAAGTATATTTTAACCAAACGCATTTGACTAACAGGTCGAACAACAAATGTTCTTAAACCCTGCTGACTGCCATTGGCGATTGCCAAATAAACGGATCACCGATGTAATAAATGGATCTTAATTTTAAATTTAATACTAAACAGAAAACAATAAACTTGCGGAGAAGATGATATACCGCAAACAAAAGGTGCAAAGGTTTTTGTACACCATATCCGGATTTCGACAAATAATGTCTCTTCAGAGTGATGTAAGGAATCGAAAAGGTATTTGGAAAGCCCAACAATTTACCTCAATTTAGGATAGACTCTTGAATTTTGAGGAGTCAAAATAGGATGAACGGATCATATAAACCCTAAGGCAAATATAATACAAGCCCAAACGAAAAAATATAAACAAGTCTAAATTGAAAACAAGGTTCAAACCTATGATTGCATTGGATAAAAACCGCAATTTTTATACGTGTGCATGCAAAACAAATTTCTTGTTAGAGGGGTCTAAATACAGCACAAACAACATTTCCAAAAGACCAAAATAGTGAAAAAGTATATTTTAACAAAACGCATTTGACTAACAGGTCGAACAACAAATGTTCTTAAACCCTGCTGACTGCCATTGGCGATTGCCAAATAAACGGATCACCGATGTAATAAATGGATCTTAATTTTAAATTTAATACTAAACAAAATACAATAAACTTGCGGAGAAGGTGATATACCGCAAACAAAAGGTGCAAAGGTTTTTGTACACCATATCCGGATTCCGACAAATAATGTCTCTTCAGTGATGTTAGGAATCGAAAAGGTATTTGGAAAGCCCAACAATTTACCTGAATTTAGGATAGACTCTTGAATTTTGAGGAGTCAAAATAGGATGAACGGATCATATAAACCCTAAGGCAAATATAATACAAGCGCAAACGAAAAAATATAAACAAGTCTAAATTGAAAACAACGTTCAAACCTATGATTGCATTGGATAAAAACCGCAATTTTTATACGTGTGCATGCAAAACAAATTTCTTGTTAGAGGGGTCTAAATACAGCACAAACAACATTTCCAAAAGACCAAAATAGTGAAAAAGTATATTTTAACTAAACGCATTTGACTAACAGGTCGAACAACAAATGTTCTTAAACACTGCTGACTGCCATTGGCGATTGCCAAATAAACGGATCACCGATGTAATAAATGGATCTTAATTTTAAATTTAATACTAAACAGAAAACAATAAACTTGTGGAGAAGATAATATACCGCAAACAAAAGGTGCAAAGGTTTTTGTACACCATATCCGGATTTCGACAAATAATGTCTCTTCAGAGTGATGTAAGGAATCGAAAAGGTATTTGGAAAGCCCAACAATTTACCTCAATTTAGGATAGACTCTTGAATGTTGAGGAGTCAAAATAGGATGAACGGATCATATAAACCCTAAGGCAAATATAATACAAGCCCAAACGAAAAAATATAAACAAGTCTAAATTGAAAACAAGGTTCAAACCTATGATTGCATTGGATAAAAACCGCAATTTTTATACGTGTGCATGCAAAACAAATTTCTTGTTAGAGGGGTCTAAATACAGCACAAACAACATTTCCAAAAGACCAAATTAGTGAAAAAGTATATTTTAACAAAACGCATTTGACTAACAGGTCGAACAACAAATGTTCTTAAACCCTGCTGACTGCCATTGGCGATTGCCAAATAAACGGATCACCGATGTAATAAATGGATCTTAATTTTAAATTTAATACTAAACAAAATACAATAAACTTGCGGAGAAGGTGATATACCGCAAACAAAAGGTGCAAAGGTTTTTGTACACCATATCCGGATTCCGACAAATAATGTCTCTTCAGTGATGTTAGGAATCGAAAAGGTATTTGGAAAGCCCAACAATTTACCTGAATTTAGGATAGACTCTTGAATTTTGAGGAGTCAAAATAGGATGAACGGATCATATAAACCCTAAGGCAAATATAATACAAGCGCAAACGAAAAAATATAAACAAGTCTAAATTGAAAACAACGTTCAAACCTATGATTGCATTGGATAAAAACCGCAATTTTTATACGTGTGCATGCAAAACAAATTTCTTGTTAGAGGGGTCTAAATACAGCACAAACAACATTTCCAAAAGACCAAAATAGTGAAAAAGTATATTTTAACAAAACGCATTTGACTAACAGGTCGAACAACAAATGTTCTTAAACACTGCTGACTGCCATTGGCGATTGCCAAATAAACGGATCACCGATGTAATAAATGGATCTTAATTTTAAATTTAATACTAAACAGAAAACAATAAACTTGTGGAGAAGA